>NC_056509.1:18094533-18112967 GCF_014905685.2 Nematolebias whitei
AAAGGCAGAAATAGCACTTGACTGTAAAGGTCATAGACCTATTTGCTAATATTTAAATTTTTTTTTTTTTTTTTGGTGGTGGCCATATTTGATTATGTCTTGGCAACCCAATTTTAGATATTGACCTTTTTTACACCTAGCTCAGGGGTCTATGACCTTTACAGTCAAGAGCTATTTCTGCCTTTTCGTTCACTAAATTAAACGTGTCCAGAGCTGCAAAACTTGCTACAATTGTCATCAACTGGTGGCCAATGGGCCACTTTAAGTTTATTATTGGCTTTTCTAGCCAACAGACATGAAATTATAAAACTAAAATCATCATATGATCGCTAACATTTATTGATATAGGATTCCATCCATCCATCCATCGCATTTACCCACATCTTCTTTTTCGGGTAGCGGGGGTCACTGGTGCCCATATCCAGCAGCCAATGTATGGGAGGCGGGGGACACCCTGGAAAGATTGCAAGTCTAGGACGAGGACTGGAGTATTTAAAAAAAAACCAGTATATATATTTTTCCCAATTTTTAAAACTATAACAACGTTCTGTGCAGGTACCGGTATATGTGATGTTTTTTTTATTGAAGGGAAATTCAGTATCCTGAAGAAATAAAGCATAAAGTTAAAGGGAGTATAATTTACTCCCTTGTATTAGTATGTACATATTTGGAATAGGAAGGAAATGACAGGAAACAAGTCTTTTTTTTGTTGTAGGTATAACATCCTATAAAATTCAGTTTTATGTTAGTTTTGGTCAAAGCTTGAAAGAGCTGCTGCAGAGGGAGCAAAGAGCCACATGTGGTTCCACAGCCGCAGGTTGCAGACCCCTGACCTAGATGCAGCCCCACACCACTGGTGCATACCCATACAAGAAAAAAGTTCTGCCAGGAGCTTATGCACAGAACACATAATGTTTGCGGTGTGAGAACAGACTCATAGTTTGTCATAAAACTGCGACTATGTGAGCAGATATTTCAGTGTTTTGCGGAATATAAATCAGCTTTTAACTTAACTGATAAACATGTTTAAAACAATGTGAATAATTACTTTATCTAATAATGATGTTTTGTTTTTACAGTAAAAGAACAAAAAGACACAAAGACAATGGTAATTATCTGAAGGGTTGTTTGGTCATGTTATCCTGAGGTTGAGACCAGATCTGCAAATGTTCCTGTCTGCAGACTCAGAATAGTTTGGAGTAGATAAAAGCTTATGTGGGTGCTTACCCACCCACTCACCCACCCACCTGGGAAGATTAGCTGTAAATCGGATGCTAAACCGGCAGATTGGGAGTCTGTGTCTGACACAGTCAGGCGTTTCTTTGACCACCTGGTTGCTTCAGTTTTCAGACCGATAGTTTGTACATCGGAGAAACACTCTCTTGTTCCAGAAAAAGACTTCCATCTGCACACATCTCTTTTCTTAACCATGACTGCAAAATTGCAACTTAATTATTTTTCCTAAATCTATATAAAAGGCACAAATAATTACAGAACAGACATAAACCAGCCCACTATACATAAAGCTGTTTTTGTCTTCTGGACAGTCGGGGTCATTATAAATCCATCGAAGGATTAGGCAACTAAAAATAACCTCCTACAACAAGTGACTTGGCGCACTGAGTCCAAACCATAAACAAACTTTTTTTTTTCTTTTTCTGAGGGCAACATTTTAGGGAGTAATTAGTGGCAACAGAAGAAGACGGGCCGTTTAGCTGAGTTTGGGTCCATCCATGCTGAAGCAGCCGCAGCTACAGACACGCTACAACGCAGGTCAACCGTTTCTCCCAAGAAAACTTGATGTGCTTCCACAGACCGCTGTCCACCACACGCTGCTCCTGGTCTGCAGACAGAGGGTTCAGCCGGTCTGAACCCAGAGGACGGAGTCTCCTGCTCCGTCCTGGGCCTCAGGATGAAGAAAGGTGGCCGTTAGGTCTCAGTGCAGGGCGTCAGTTTCTCTGATGTTGGACGAAGCACCGAATCTGAATCCAGTCAAGCGTAGGAAGATGACGTCGTGTAGGTTTTTAGATTTATACTTCCACGTATTTGTTTCGAGACGAGGGAGAGCAACTTGGCTAAGTCTGAGCAAAATACATTTCTCCTAATTTATTCAACTAAACAGTACATATGACTGAATTTTTGGTCTCCCCTCTCTCTCTCGCTCTCTCTCTCTCTACATATATATATATATATATATATCAGATTTAGTCTGCAGACAAGAACATTTGCAGATCTGGTCTCAACCTCAGGATAACATGACAACACAACCCAAGACCAGGACCAAGACCAGGATCAGGGTTTAGATAATTAATAATAAGGGCTAATAATAATAATAATAATGGTTGGTGGTGCAGAGGTTAGAGAAGGTGGACTTGTAATCGGAAGGGTCACCAGTTCAACTCCCCAGACTAACAACTTCAAAATGTGGGTGAGAAAGATGAAACACCCACACCTGCCTCCACCCTCATTTGCTCCACTCTGGACCCTTGAGCAAGGCGCCTAACCTCCACCATCTGCTCCCCCGGGCATGTCAGCTCTCTGCTCCACACAGAGGGCTGTGGTAGCTCCGTGGTCTGTGGTCAGAAAGGTCATCTGGCGCTAAAACAAAATGCCAAGTCTTCGTGCGAGTTAGTTCACTGCGGTGACCTCTGAAGGAGGGAGCAGCTGAAAGAAGAAGAAAAAAATCCCCAATTTAACCCACTCCACCCCTGAGTTCTACCAGAAGGCTGCGCCTGCAAACATTTCCACTGTGTGTGTGTGTGTGTGTGTGTGTGCACGCAAAGGGCTTTAATCAATAAGCACTGCACTGCGCTGCTTTCTCTTCTCAGGTTGAGTCATCAAGACTTCGGCCCCAAACCACCAAACCACAGTGTGCGTCTCCTGTACGCACACTGGAACCCCAAACCTTTCAGTGTGTGTCCACAGTCCACGTCAGGGACTTGTGTCACCTGACACACTGACCCTGTCCTCCCCTCGGCACTCCTGACCTGCAGCCGATACTTTACGTGCCCCATTAACAAAACCGTTCAACATTTTCTCCTGTGTCTTGTTGCACAGTTTGGAAACAAAATGTGCAAATTATGCACCAACATGTGCGTCTCGGCTGGGAACAATGTTCTGTAACTTTTGGCTGATATGTGCACAAAGTAGGTCAAATTAGAAAGAAATTGCAAGAAACAATAATGGCAATCAATAGGGTTTTAATAAAACATAAAATGCAGCAGAAACATTCAGATTTAAATTGTGTCACAAATTGTTGAACTTTATGTGACTGAATGGAGATTTTGATATTTTTAAGGGTTTTTACTTGATCCTAGTTTAAATTTCAGGATATTTATGTATTTTTTTCCACTGAATGTTCAAACTTTTGTCAAACTGATATCATTAGGTAAATGCAAATTTTGCTCTTTAACAGTTTTTTTGATATTAGAAACAAAATTAGTTAAGGAGATTCTGGATATTCTCTACACTGTAAAAAATAAATTTATGGAGAAAAACTTTGGAATCGTGAAAAAAAATTTTTCAATGCAAATCTATAATTTAATAATGTCAGTAAACATCTGAAAAATTTCTGGTAAATTTAAAACGTCTTTCTCACAATCTTATAACTACAATATTTGAAAAAAGTCGCACATTTATTCTTGTAAATCTTTTTTAATCATCATTGAAAATTTGATTTTTTTCTTGCAGCTTTCCATCATAAGATAATTTCCTTTTATTCATGCAAATATATGACATTAATGGAATTTCAGAGATTTTTCTTAAATGTTGCTTTTTCCATCAACCTCGTTTTGACTCTTATGATTTAATCATGATGTGGACTCTTGGCTGGCATCGCAGCGCAGTTGTGTCTGAGCTTCACTGCTTTGTCTGAAATGTGCACGGTTGCATTGTCAGGCTTCACCAGGTACGATGAAATGAGCGCAGCGGTTTCAGAAACCACAAACGCATGTCGTGTCTATAGAGTGAGAACAAAACACTTTCAGATTGTAGAGAAGGAGCTAAAGCTGCTGTTATATATCACCATGTGTTGGAGAGTTTTCTGAAGCCTGATGAGTCAGTGACTGTCTCACGCAGGTTCATCTCAGATATCAATCTCACAGCTCTGCAACGCTGTGATTCACTATCAGCAAGAAGCACAAACACATCTCAGATGGAGTCTGTGCTTTGTTCTGGGAATGAAAATGGCTCTTTTCTTCTGAACTACTGACAATAACATTGCACCAAGCCACATCTGTGACACATGTTTATTGCTGCTGCATTATGTGGTTGTATCATGTATGTTGCTACCTGACCATCATAATTCATCTCAATGTTACTCACTACCTGTGCAATAACCTGTCACACAACCTGTGTATAATTTGCAGTGGTCTCAGCCCTGGTCCTTGAGGAACACCATCAAGCACGTTTTAGTTGTTTCATGCGTTGACACGCCTGATTTAAATGAATGGGGTGATTAATATGCTTCTGCAGAACATGAGGAGTAATTAAATCACTGTATCAGGTGTGTTGGACCAAGGGAACAATTAAAACATGCAGAATGGTGTTCCTCAGGGACTAGGGTTGGGAACCACTGGGTATATTTAACCTGTAAAGTACTTTTTTTATACTAATTCATCCTATTTTCATCGTTATATTCTACCATGTTGTTGTTTACTATATTTCTTTTGGACCTTGTAAATATTATATTTCTTTTTCACTTTTTGGTACTTTATTTTGTACTTTTATTGGATGCCTTAATATTTCTTGTTTGTTTTTTTGCTTTTTTAGCGAGTCGAATCGGTTCTTCTCATCCATTGGTTTGTTGACCTGCATATGACAAATAAACAATAAATTATCTTTAATTGTTGTTACCACATCAGATGTTTATACTGTATAAATTCAGGTGGATCAGTTGTCGTTAGGCTCGCTCGGTTTTTTAATTCGATTAAAGAAGGAAAAGACCGAAGTCTGTTTCCAATTTACAGGTCTTGGTCACAGGATCGCCTCCACTGGGGTCTTTCAGGGTGGGGTTAACATGCTTGTTGTTGATCATGTGGGTCCTGCAGTTCAGAAACATGAATGTGGAACGTGCTAAATGCTGAAAGATTGTCAGACGTCAAACATGTATAAATAAACCAACTCAACAGGCTGAACTGTGTCTATATAAATACAAGACTTACTACAAGACATTGATTATTGCCAGTTGCTGGGGGTGGATGATTGTGATTTTGCCTGTTTCTATGTGTTCATGTATCTATCTGTTAGCAAAACATCTCATGAAGAACTGATTGGATTTTGATAAAACCCTCAAAGTAATACGGTAATTGGATCTACACTAGCTGCATTTTATTATTAATAACCCAATTCTGTAAAAAATTGGTTATTGTATAAATTGATGATAAAAACAGAATGCAGTGCTCTTGTCCTTTCTGTCCCAACAAGATGGAGGCATTGCAAGACAACATAATAACCACCTAGACATTTGGTATAAAGCAGGCCATTAAATACTATTAAAATTTAAATCCATTAGCAGAAAGTGTATTTGTTTGAAGAGACCTACACAGAAATTTTTTTTTCAGATCGTCTGAGATTTTATCCTTTTTAAGAACGTGTTTGCATAAAATGAGCATTTTTGTTTTATTCTATAACCCACTGCAAACCGTTCTCCCAAATGTCTAATAAAGCTCTTGCCATTTAGATCATTTGTTTGTGAAACATGACAAATAGAATAACAGAAAGGGTGCAGCATTTCCACACCTCACAAATGCAAAGAATACAATCTTTGATTCAACAAAGTCCATGCTCAATAATCCAGGTATACAATCCAACATTTTTCAGTCAGGTCTTCTGGACAGTTTCTTTTTTTTGTGCTGAAACGTTTCGCCTTCGGTCCGGAAGGCTTCATCAGTCAAGGAAACACAGCACAAAAAAAGAAACTGTCCAGATGACCTGACTGAAAAATGTTGGATTGTATACCTGGATTATTGAGCATGGACTTTGTTGTTTTCAACCAGACAAGACTGTCAACAAGGAAGAGGGCTGGCAATGGAGGAGGGGCGTACCAAAGAGACCATCTTATCACAAGCAGAACTGGTTTGTTCCACTTTGGAGTAAGCTGTTGGGGGAAGAATCAGTTTTGTTGTGTGTTTCCTTGACTGATGAAGCCTTCTGGATCGAAGGCGAAACGTTTCAGCACAAAAAAAGAAACTGTCCAGATGACCTGACTGAAAAATGTTGGAATCTTTGATTCAGTTTTAGACATCACAATGTTTTAACTTCAGATCAGAATTTGTTGCAAAACGGTCCTGACTTTTTTTATCCCGGCTTCCAAGATCTTTGCACACTCTCCACCAGTCAGTCAGCTGTTTGATGATTTCTGACCATCCATCTCCCTCTCAACCACATTCCAGAGGTTTTCAACGTGTTCTGGTCTGGAGATTAGACTGGGGCATGACAAGGTCTTAATCTGATGGTCCTTCTTCCAAACCTGAACCCTGCTGAAAACCTGACACTCCCTGTATCCCTCTGGTAGTAAAACCAAAACTGAACCATGTTTTTTCACTCAAAACTTTTCTTTTCAACTCTTGAAGTTGTAGTTATTTTTATTCCAAGTACTTTGAGTCACTACTATCTCCGTTATTACCATCCATTTGGTCCAAACTGGAGGTTACTGATGACCACTGAGGTGGTTCGTGGGCTTTTCTGTTTGTAATAAGATGGTGTTGAAGTGATCAACTTATCATTACGTCAGTAAGGAGAAATGCTATGTGTTGTCATCATTCTATGTTTCTATACAATGATGACCTTCTCTGCATTTAACCCATCACACCTGAGATACACCCAGGTGGAGCAGTGGGCAGTTATGTAAGCTGCCTGGGGAGGAGTTAGGGATTAGGGGTCTTGCTCAGGGACACCAGGACAGGTGGGCATGGTGGGGAGTTGAACCTGCGACTTTCTGTCCCAAGTCGGCTGCCCTACTTCTACACCATCTTGGCCCCATGTGAGGTGAGATGAATGAGGAGTGTTTGTGCTGGAATAGCTGGCTGTTGGACATGTAGAGAAGCTGATTTCAGAAAAATTAGCAGTGGCCTCTTGATTTGTTCCAGAGCTGTAAATCTTTAATGGGTGTGTGAATAGTTGATCAGTACCAGGGTCCGTTTGAATGTGGCAGCTAGAAACTGAAGAGTTCAAATGAACAACAAGCAGTATGTCAGTATCCTCCATTGCTGATGGATTTGAATAGTGAATATTTGTAGTTTTAGAGATGAGTTAACTTGTTACTTAATGCTTTTGGTGCAAGATGTTCATTTCAGTTTATTTATATAGCTCGAAGTCATAACAGAAGTTGTCTCAGGGCACTGAGTCTAGTCTAGTCACATACATTAAAAAGCCAATTCGTAAAAGTTATCTATCTAAGGAAGCCAGATGCCTGTTTTAAAGTACGCAACTCAGAATTGAACCAAGGAGCCAGTTTCCTCTGATTGATTACTTTCTTTTTCAGTGCAGCAGCTTTATCAAGTGACGTTTGCATTGAAGTTGTAAGATGATCAACTAGATGATCTAAGTCTCTGTTCTCTGATGCATTACTCTGCAAGACAGAGGAAAACATTGATGGAAGAGATTGTTTAAATTTGGTTACAGCATTTTCTGATAAGCACCTGCTGAGATGAACTTTACTCTCAGTGACTGTGTAGTCATTTAATGTAAACTCAAAGTTATTAAAAAACGGTTGGACTGAACAGGGTTTTGACGAGGTATTACGAAGTCTTTCATTTCTATGCCACAAGTAAGAACCAGGTCAAGAGTGTGATGATGAGAATGAGCAGATGTGCGGATGTTTTGGGTAAAACCAATTAACTCTTAAATTTTTAAAGGCTACGCTGGAGCTATCACTTTCAACATCTACATGAATCTTGAAATCTCTCATTGATATGTATTCAAGTGTGTAGTTAGAAGAACAGAGGGAGTTGTTTGGTTCATTTTCTTGTCCAATGCAGCGCAGAGTGACCAGAGTTTCCAGAGTTTCCAGTCTCCCCTCTTTGCTTTGCAACGGGGACAAAAACCGGAGGAATGTGACTTCCTGCTCCACAGTCATCTCTTTGTGTCGTTTGGATTTTGATGTTTCCTCTGCTGCTCGATGAACAAGAGTCTCTACGACTACATACGTCACACGTGCAAAAATAATGTGTGAAAACTGTTGTTCTTTCTGTCATACCAACAGACTTGCACCCTCCAGCCCACTCACACGTACACACATGATTACACACGCACACACTTCCACGCAGAGACACACATACGTGTGTACAGATGTGGCTTGTGAAGGTTTGAACGTGGGCGATGGCTCTGCATCAACTCCTTCCTGTGGGGAGACTTTCCACTCGCCTCTTTTTCCATCAGGCCTCAGAGGGAGGTATTCTTACGTTTACACTGAATTTTAATCTTCAGACAGTTTTTTTTAATTTACCCATCCATCCGAGTTCTTCTGACCCCATCCTCAACTCTTCCCATCATCCATTTCTGCTGAGCGGTTTTAATTATGCATGCCATGTCCTCGGCACAGTCACGCTCCAAGTCTTTTTCCTGCCAGTCTTTAGCTGAAGTAGCACTTGATTTGCTTTTTGTTGGGCACATATTTGAGTTAAACACCCGCTGCTTCTCTTCCTGGAGTTTCAGATTAAGGTTATGTTGGGAAGATAAAGGTCTGAGTTGTTGTCAAACATGAGTAATCTCATCCAGTACTTTGAGATGTCACTTTTAAATCCCGTGTTGACTCTCAGCTACTACCACATCAAACTGTACGTCAGTATTTGTCAAACTGAATGAGTTGTAGCCATTGTTGTGTTTTTGAGATCAGTGTCTGTGGCAGCCATCATGGAATGGGTTGGCACCAAAACTGGTAGACACCTGATGATTCCTTTTGATGGGTTTTGTTCAAATTTCATCTGTGATTCCTGAGATATTTTGCTAACACAAATATTTACACAGTCAAAACTGTATCGTCAACATTTATTGGATTTTTGTCAATTTCTGTTCATTGTTAAATGTGGGAGTGGTGGTGCAGAGGTTAGAGAAGGCGAGCTTGTGATCAGAAGGTCACCAGTTTGACTCCCCGGACCGACATCAAAATGTGGGTGGGAAAGGTGAAACACCACAACTGCCTCCACCCTCATTTGTCCCACTCTGAGCCCTTGAGCAAGGCCCTTAACCCCCACCATCTGCTCCCCCGGGCACTCTAGATGACAGCTCCCTGCGCCACACAGAGGGCTGTGGTAGCTGTGACGGTGGCCAGCATGGATTTTGACTCGTCAACACATTTCTCAAAAAGAACCTTCTGCAGCCACACGACTAAATGGAAGTTGGTACCGCACTTGTTTTTTTAAGTTAGGTTAAGTTCGCGACATGTACTGACGGAGGTATCCCCCTCTTTGCTCTGTGATGGGGACATTGAGCAGAACACAAGCTAAAATTAGCAGATCGTGAGCTAAAAGCTAGTAGCAGCAGAACATATACGTTATAATAAGCAAAACAGGTGATAGTTTAAAATCTAAATTTTCCTAAAACTGACGCTAAAATTAAATGAATTATAGTTAGAAGTGGGTAGATAATGGTATCTAAAAGGTGAAAGAAGCTGATCAGTAGCTAAATTGTAGACATAGCCTAAGAGGAAAATAGAGCAGCTATGTTTTTGAAAGACTTGAAAAAGTAAAGAAGTTAGAAAACCCCAAAAAGTCTGAGAACGTTGTTCCCAATCAAACTGAATGTTCTGCCTTATGAATGGAAATGAAGTCATTTGATTACAAAATAAAGCGTACATAAGAAACTATAAGCAGTAAAACAATAATGTGAACGTTGACTCAGCAGTCATTAGTTAAAGCTGAGCTCGGGCTGGGATGGTTGAGTTGGAGCTGAGCCTCGGGGTCCAGTCTATAGATAACCCGGGTCTTTGTGTCACATGTGCTGCATGTTACCATATAAGACAGGAACATGACTCTCCCCGCTCGCTCACATACTGTGTGGGAAGTCATGATTCATACTAGCTGCGTTTGAGCAGGCATAACCCAAAAATACTCTGGCATGCCATCACACAAACACATGCACAGCTATCACACATGCACACACATGCTCACAATCACACATACTCCAGTCGCTCGGTCATAGGCCCCGCCCTCGGGTGCTGACAGGCAGTTGGAGACGTTAGAAAGTTGTCAGATCAAAAGGTTCAGAAGCAAAAATGACTGGATGTGAGCTGAGGTCCGCCTGAGGTAACAACTGTTGATACTTTCACTCTGTAGCTTCAGTCAAAGGATTTGCTAATAACTCCCTGGTAGCAGAGGTTTGTTCACTTCTGTTAGACCCAAACCCCTGGCTGAGGTTTCAGCAGCAAAGATTTTCACAGCTTTCGCTCTTCTGTTATTCCCAGCTTGTACGACTTTTGAGGCGAATGTGTGCTGCTCTGTGAGATCCAGCCGTCGTCGGTGCAGTTCAGCTCCACGCTGGTGAAAACAATAAATCTTAGTGCGAGAAGATGTGTGGCCCAGCTTTATGCAGCAAGTGGAACTGAACAATCCGTCAAATGTTTTCCTGCACCGGAGCACTGTGACCACATTTCAAGGAGTTTGATTCAGGTGTATTTTAAGGGGAAATGACTCCTAGATGTGAAAGTGTTGGATTCTTAAGGACCGGTGCTGTTTGTAGTGAAGGACTGACTGGACTGTGACTGGTGGTAAAGCAACAGACAGTTTGGTCTCCAAACTGTCTTGAGACGTTTGGGCGGATGTGGGGGTCCAGTTTCCTCGCCTGGGTCACAGACGCTGACAATCTTGTCTCTTCAGTTTTGAACCTACATTGTTCTAAAAAATTGTGCTAGAAATTGTCTCTCAAAAGAGTTGTCTCAGGTGTCTCCATTAGTCTTAGTTTACTTTGTGATTCTAGGACAGGACTATTCAACTGGCAGCCCGCGGTGGGTTCTTTTATTGCATTTATGATTCAATGTAACAAAATAAACAAATTTAAAAGGTGACAGATCATCATAATACTTGGTTTAGTTACTTACTGGCTTGAATTGCTGCTGTGGCCCCCTGAGCAGTTTAGTTGAATAGACCTGGGGGGCGGGGGGACAATGACCAGAATTTAAATTCCATCCATCCATTATCTTTACTCACTTCCTCCTCTCCGGGTCACAGGCGTCACTAGATTTGTTTACATGGACATAAGTAATCGGATTAAACGGCCGTTCGGAATAAAAATGCGTCATGTAAACGCCCTGTTCGGGTTATTTTTTGTTTATTCAGCTTGATCCAAAATAATTTGTGATCAGAAAGAAACGGGTGGTTTATGCCGTTTCATAACCCGAACGGTGTGGATGTAAACACTTGATCTGACCTGACTGCACATGTGCGACTTTGGCATTTCCGCCTGGCTAATGCTAATAATATTAGTGCTAATAATGCTAATAATATTAGCATGTCGGGGAAGCAAAACTGGTTGGTGAGCGACAACATTTCTACTAGAAACTTTGAAAGAGCTCAAAATGATCTGTATTACCTGCAGCTCAGTCAGGGAGTGCAGTAACGTCTCCACCGTCATTAAAATCTGTCGCGGGTCCATTTTAGGTGCTCAGGTTTGTTTACGTTCATCTCGGAAGTAAACCGGAAGTAGAACTTCTTCTTTTGTGTTTTTTTAAGGAGAGTTTACCACTCTGCTTATGTCAGTACTGCTGTTCAGAACAAAGCCCGCTGCATGTAAACGCTCGTCGTGAACAGATTGTGCCCATGTAAACGATACATTTGAATTATTTAATCTGAAAGCATTTCAATCCGGTCAAAAAAGTTTGCACATGTAAACATAGCTAATGGTGCCCAAGTCCAGCAGTCACTGTGCGAGAATCAGGGGACACCATGGACAGGTCTCCAGTCCATCACAGGGACACATAGAGACAAACAAGGCAATTTAATTCAGTTTATTTATATAGCACCAAATCACAACAGAAGTTGTCTCAGGGCACTGAACATGTACATTATAAAAGCCAAATAGTAAAGTTCTCCATCTAAGGAAGCAGCAGACTCGTTGAGTCTTCACTTCATCTCAGCACAAAGGCGACAGTGGAAAGGAACGACTCCCTTTTAAAAGTTAGAATCAGAATAAGCTTTATTATCATTGTACCTGGATACAGTGAAATTATGTTCGTACAGTCGTCCGAAAGATGGGCGGAGTGCATGTTGCTGCAATCATAGGCCGGCCCCTTATTCTTTATCAGAATACTCTTAGATAGAAAAAGGTAAGAGCCATGAGGATGGATAGTGGTATTACAAAAAATATCTCTTCACATTTTGTCCTATCAGGACACAATTTAAGACATCAAGTCCAATGTTAGTCTGGACTTTTGTTCAAAACAATAATAATTACTTACTGGTACATAGATTTCTCTTAAAATGTCTTAGTTATTTATTTGATCATTCTTAAGGACTTTTTCCACTAAAAGAACTGAAGAGAGCCTCATCAAACATCTGTGTCAGTGGGAACACAACCAGGAGCCTCTCTCTCTCTCTGTGCTTCATCTTTCTGAGGTGAAAACCTGCTCTCAGACTGAACAGCCTGCATTTTCAAGCTCGGGTCAATATCAGCATCCCAGTGAACCTCTGAAGACGTGCTCGGATTATCAGCTGTGGAAAGATCGAAAAGCGTCGTTCACATGTGGGAGCTTTCTGTGGTCAGTGTTGAAAACCCCAACAACAACAGAAACACTCAGCTTTGATCTTGTTTTACAAACTAGCTTCAGGGATGATGTGTAGTCTGGAGGTTATAAATGTGATGTAAACACTGTAATGCCTCTTGTTCTTTGTAAAGCCCGGTCCAGTCTGGACCAGCCACAGTCAGCACAGCCCCAGGCTTCCCTGGCTCTGGTTTTGTTTGCTTTCAGCAGAGTGCCGCCTCGATGTGGGCAGGATCATCATAGCAAGACCACTCAAATCTTTGCTTAGCAATAATTGCACCTCGTCATTTGTCCAGGGCACTGGTGTCATCTTCTACGTTGCCAGGTTTGACTCCCAGCTGGAACCTTTTGTTGTGGAGTTTATGTTCTCCAGTATCAGGCATGGGTTTCCTCACAGTCAATAAACATGCATCTTTAGTTAACAAGCAACTGTTTCATTATGATTGTCTGTCTCTGTGTGGCACGTTTAACCCTGAACAGGAACAAGTGGGTAAAGAAAATGGATGGATATTATTAAGAAATAGCAACAGTGTAGTTGAAAGAGAAAAATAGAGAAAAAAAAGTAATCCGTAGTAAGACAGAGTACATGTGTGTGAATGAGAGGGAGGCCGGTGGAACAGTGAGGCTACAAGGAGCAGAGGTCACAAAGATGCAGGACTTCAAGTACTGCCCAGGAAAATGGGGAGTGTGGTAAACAGATGAAAAGAGATTCCAGGCAAGATGGAGTGGATGGAGAAAAGTTTCAGGAGTGATTTGTGACAAAAGAGTGGCAGCAAAGGTAAATGGTAAATGGACTGTACTTATATTGTTCTAGAATTGCGCAAATCTTGTTAACATCCACTGTAATTGGAATCTTGTTCTAGAATTGCGCCGCTCAAGGTGGCTGCATGTTGGAGCAGCTCTGTTACTTTCATTCTGAGATTTTACTTGCGGAAACTTTAATTCCTCTTTTTCTGGATTCAAAACATATTTTTTGGATGATTGTTTCCTCTGGTATCGGATGCTGTGCAGCTGGAAGGATTTTTACTGAAACTTTTTTAGTTTTGGACATTTGTTATGATGCATAACCATGGCAACAAGTCAGTTTTTCTACAACCAACAGCAGCTGATTAACATCTCAAAAGCTTAAATAATATCAACTACAGCCCCAAATCTCAAATGAGTTGAAAAGGACGTTCTGTGGACGCGTTCTCATCTCCCTGCCAGCTGTGCTCGAGTGTCTGACCACTGAGATCCTGGAACTAGCAGCAGGAAACATGGCTCATAACAGCGGAAGGACAGGATCGTCCCTCGGCACCTACAGCTGGCTGTCCGCAGCGGCGAGGAGCTCGGCAGACGGCTGGGAGGAGTGGCCATCGCTCTGGGAGGAGTTCTGTGTGTTCTTGTGTTTAGAACAGCAAACAGCGTCGCCACTAACTCAGGAGCCAGGCAGAAGGAGAAATCCCACACAAAACAGGCTCTAAAGCAATGTGGATATCCTAACTGGGCCTTCCTGAAAGCAGAGAAGAAACCCAAACAGGACTCCAGTCAGCCATCAGGTGAAAAGGAGGAGCCCAGACCCAGACCAGTGGTCATTCCGTATGTTGAGGGAGTATCAGAGAAACTGAGACGTTTATTTTCTAAACTCAACGTCCCAGTAGCTTTTAAACCCCAAAATACATTAAAGACTGGTTCATCCCAAAGATCCAGTCCCCCGGTACAAACAGAGTAATATGCTGTTCAGTGTCAGGAGGGCTGTGATCAGTCTTACATCGGGGAAACTAAACAGCCACTGGCCAAAAGGATGGCCCAGCACAGAAGATCAACATCATCAGGCCAGGACTCTGCGGTCTACACTCATCTCCAGGCCAGCGGTCACTCTTTCAGGGATGAAGATGTTCACATCCTGGAGAGAGAGGAACGATGGTTTGAGAGAGGAGTAAAGGAGGCCATCTTTGTGAAAAGAAACCGTCCATCATTAAACAGGGGTGGAGGCCTCCGGGTTCAACTGTCCCCCTCTTACAATGCTGTGATTGCTAGTATCACTCAGCCCTCTGTGAGTAGTAAACAGCCATCAGTGTGTTAATGATCCATTGTTAGGCTGATGGTCCTTCTTGACCTTGTGATCAGCTGGTTTTGGTTGTCAGCAGCAAAACTGGTTGATCCACTCTGAGAAGGTGCTATTTAAGAGACTGAGCTGAATACAGCACCTCAGACTGAGGAAGTCTCTCGGATGAGAGACGAAACGTTTCTGTATTATTTGTTGTTTTGTTTTGTTTTTTGAATATCCAGAGGACCAGATTTAACTTTTTTAGATTTTTCTACCTGGATTATTGAGCATGCATCAGGATATCGTGACAGGCCTAGTTGATTATTTATTATTTAAATAAATTAATCATAAATCCCTGAAGGATAGTCATTTACCTACAGCATAATTTAATTGTCTTTATTTATACAGGTTAGTCTTGTTGAGACACAGTTTGTCTCATTTGAAAGAGAGACTCATTATGCACAAATAAACAATAATTCTGCATATCTATGAACACAACCGCACCAAAAAAAAAAGTAAATTTAAACACCAAAGTTCATGATCAATATAATCCAGATATAAATTCCAACAATGTTCAGTCAGGTCATGTGGACGGTTTATTTTTTATTTTTTTCTCCGTAGTGTTTTTTCCACTATGGAGTATGCTGTTTGTAGGAATCAGTTTTGTTTGGTGGCTTCTCGGATCAAGGAAGTCCATTGGATGAAGGATGAAACGTCTCAGCCAAAAAAGAAACCATGGATGACCTGACTGAACATTGCCAAATTGATACAGTTCTAACACCAACTTCATTATTTAATAAAAATCAGAACGTTTCGGATTTGAACCGACAAGAGTGAAACAAGCACATAGAGCCAAGGTTTTTGGACTAAAGCATGAAATGATAGAGACCCTCAGCGTTGAGCCACTATACTCTGTGACAGAGTGAGGAAGTAGATACTGTCAGCTGAGGAAATGAAACCTCTCCATTATAGTCAGAACACTTTGTTTACATCAGTGGTTGTGTTTGGGGGCTGGCAAGAGTTTTGGTACTCTATGTGTTTTCTTGCTAACTGTATTTTATATTTATATAAACCTAATTCTGTTTTAAAGTTGTTGTTTTGTTTTTTTCCTCATCACCAACCATCTTGGGTTTGGCCACATTGTACAGCTCCAGGAACGTTGATAAAACCATGTTCACCTTTTCTCTTATCTGAATTCTCTAACTTCAATTCAATTCAACCTTTATTTATACAAGTTAGTCTTACTGAGCCTTGAGGACTCATTTACAAGAGAGACCTGATTTTAACGAAGAACAATGACAACAGTAGACATTCTTAAAAGAAAGAATATAGATTGAAAAAAAACAATAAATGAAAGAAAATGACGTTAAAAAAAAGCAGCTGCGTTATAAAGCTATATAAAATACTAACAACAGGAACATGTCTGCATTGGTTTTAGCCATGAACTTAGCAGATGTTTAAAGCCACTTAGAGAGGTCAAGGTCGAGAGCTTCAGGTCTTTTTGCAAGATATTCCAGGAAACAGGAGCGGAGTAGGAGAAGGCCCTTTTACCTAGTTCAGTCCTCACAGAGGGTACACTGCAGGTAATAATGTCCTGAGAGTGCACGCTGTAGCTCCACTTACGCAGAGACATGTAGGAGGAGCTGTATGAAGGCAGCAGACCAAGAAGTGATTTAAAGATGAAAATGTACCAGTGAGAGAGTCTGCATGAAGTTAATGATGACCAGTTAACCAGTGAATACAGGGTGCAGTGGTGGTTACATTACAGCCAGTTATGAATTTTAGCGCACCACGATAGACAGCATCAACTTACAGTGGATATTAATAAAGTTGGGTGCCCTAATGGTCTTTTATGAGTGGGAGGGTGGGGGGGGTGTGCGTTGATGTGTCTGGAGGTGATAGAAAACTTAATCAGATGTGTTATTGATCCACAAATTATTGAAAATAATCTTGAATACGGAACATACTGTCAGACCACATATGCATATCTATTGATTCAACTAATGATAGTAGAACTGTAGATCCTGGGATGAGAATCAGCACCTCCATATCTGAGGCCATGGTCCTCAATCAGAAAAAGGTGGTGTGTATTCTCCAGCATGGGGGTGAGGTTCTACTTCAATTGCACAAGTTTAAGTATCTCTGGGTTTTGTTCACGAGTGAGTGAAGAATGTGGCACCATTAGACAGATGGATCGGTGCAGCTTTGGTAGTATTTCATACTCTGTACCCATCTGTTGTGAGAGAAGATGTTCTCTGTTCAACCGTCGGTCTATGTTCCTACCCTCACCTGTGGCCATAGACTCTGGGTAATGACTGAAAGTGAAGATCATGGATACAAGCATTTAAACTGAGTTTTCTCTGCCTGGTAGCTGGACTCTCCTTTCGAGACAGCGTCTTAGAGAGAAGTTCTGCTCCTCCACATCAAGAGGAGCCAGTTGAGGTGGTTTAGGCATCTGGTGAGGATGCTCCCTTGGTGCCTTCATAGGGAGGTTCAATGAGTATGTCCAAAAGGAAGGAGACCCCAAGGAAGGCCCAAGACAGGCTGGAGACATTATGTCTTTGTGTCTGCGTACTTTTTCATCTAACTTAGGACGATGTTGAGAAGTGGGGCGTTTGTGTCTGATATGTATTTACAGTAAAACCGTGTAGTTTTCTCAGACCCACATTGAGACAAAGACCCAAAAGGTTATGCTTGTCTTGTTTCCAGTCTTGTCCTTAAAATAATAAAATACAAAGAGTACAGCCTGCAGGTCTTTTTCTGTCTCTTCATGTGTCGGGGCAGTTACAGTAATCAGATCTGACTGTAGACTTTTAGAGGAGTGTGTTTGACTCTTTTTAAGCAAGAAAGCTTTGTTTCCATGACAGGAGAGTTCCCACCTCTGGTGCTGGGGTCTGAGTGTGTCCACTCTCACTCCTGGATGTATTTCATTCTGTTTGTTTGTTCATTCATGTCCCAAAAGCAAGACATCATATGATGCAGTCACTGAAACTAAGTCCAAGATCCTTGATCCTCACTCTGTGTGTATAACAAGCAGTACATCCCTCGTTTCTGAGGAATTTGAATAGTGGACAGTTGTAGTTTTCTACGTGAGTGTTTTTCTGGACTGGGATTGAACAGGGAATGAAAGTAAGGGGTTGGGGGTGGGTGGGGGGGCAATGCAATCCACAATACATTAATCTTCAACCACCTCAGCAGCCCCCCCACAATTACTTGAGGAAACTATACTTTTAAGTCCAAAACAGTCCATGCTCTATACTTTTAAGAAATAATTTAACAGAAAATATCTATCTATCCATCCATCCATCCATCCATTATCTTGACCTGCTTCTTCCTTTTCGGGTCACGGGGGTCACTGGTTAACATATCCATCAGTCACTGTATGAGAGGCAGGGGACACCCTGGACAGGTCTCCAGTTCATCACAGGGACACATAGAGACAAACGAGACAAACAATCATTCACTCTCTTTCTCTCTCACCTAGAGACAATTTAGAGTTACCAATCAGTCTAACATGCATGTTTTTGGTCTGTGGGAGGAAACTGGAGTACCTGGAGAAAACCCACACATGCACAGAGAGAACATGTAAACACTACCAGAAAGGTCGGGATTCTTTTCTGCTGCGAGTGCTGCAGCTCTACTAACTTCACCACCGTGTCACGCCCAAATAGAAAGCATAGTTTCTTGAAATGATGACAGTTTATATATATA
>NC_056509.1:18113067-18127320 GCF_014905685.2 Nematolebias whitei
ATGTGTGTGTGTGGTGTGGTAGCCATCTTGGATTTTGACATGGCAACCCATTTTTTGATAGTGACCTTTCCTGCACCACCCACCAAAATGGAAGTTGGTACCTCACTTATTTTTTTTAGAACTTCAAGGACATTAAATTGTTCTTACGGTCTGATGTTTCTTATCAATAGTCCTTGTATCATCCTTTAACTTTATGGCCATTCATGTTCCTTAGGGGAAAAATTGACCACCAGATGTAACTTCTTAAAAATACTGTTTTTAATATTTGTTTCTACAAAATAAGTAGTCGGTCTTTTAGAACTATGTCTGCCTAAAATGTAAATGTCAAATTTAAGTGACTTTTTATAAATTTAAATCTTTTTAAAGGTCTTTTGTTTGAAAATAAAAACTCAACTTTTCAGTTCTTTTAAAAATTCACATAATGTTTATTTTACGGCATTTTTTTTTTATAAATTGTATTTTCCCCCATGCACTGCAGGTGCATGCTACACCTAGTGATGACTTCCTGCCTTCAGATAAACCGACGGCAGTCAGTCTCTGTCAGAGTGTTTGAGTCTTCAGCCTGTATGCATGTGCAACAGCTTTTTAGTACTAAATGTTTACTTGTGCACATTACAAGTGACTTTTTGCTATTTACATCCAAACTAAAGCAATTTTGGTGGATGAGAGATGAGAGGCGGGACATCCAGTGAATCTGGCGGGAAAATTTTCCGTTAGTGGATTTTTTCAGAACCTAAAATAATAAATAGGCGCCATCTAGTGGACTAATATTAAAATCGAAAGTTTAGTAATTACGATAAAAAGAAAAAACATTACTGAGAAGAATGCATTTTTAAAAATATAATAAATATGAGATTAAAATTTGTTTTTACAATGTATTTGATGTGGCTGTGGCTGAGTGGTTAGAACAGTCATCCTCCAATGGGAGAGTTGGGGGTTCAATTCCACCAGCAGTCACATGCCAAAGTGTCCCTGAGCAAGACACTGAACCCCTCATTACCTCTGATGTGTGTCCCATTGGTGTATGAATGTGAATGCACTGATTATTCTTTATACAGATATAGTAGAGTGCTGTATGAATGGGTAACATTTTTTTGCCATATAAGTCGCACCTTTTTGCATAAATTTGCAAGTCCTGTGTCTTATACACCAAAGTGACTAATATTTGTTTTTTTCCCATATTTATAACCCAATTTTTGGCTGACAACTGACGATTTCATTCATTCTGTCATGGAAAATATAGAACGCTACCATTTTCAGCCACTAGAGGGCCCTCAAGCAATATTGCAAGCCAAGTGTCTCGTTAATAGGTAAAAGTGGCTATTAATGAGACACTTGTCTTGCCATAGCAAGCCGCCTTCGTCTCACTCTGGAACTCCTGGAGTAAACGTCAAACGCCTGGGCGGCGTGTCGAAATGCAGCTGATTTGACTGTTAAAGTGCATTTATTAAGGAAAAGTTCAACTGAGACACACCTTTACTATAACGCTGAGCAAACCAGTAACTGTTTTTATGGGCTTATCTTGTTAAATTTCGAAGAAATGCACAGCAAGTCGTCCCTGTGTGCGCTCCAATAGCCAAAAACCGATTTTTGAAATGCAGCTGATTTGACCATCAAAGTGCATTCATTAAGGAAAAGTTAAACTGAGACAAGCCTTTGCTATAATTTCGAGCAACCAAATAATTGTTTTTAAGTGTTAATCTTGTTAAATTCTTGTTGAAGTCCTCCCGTGCACGCTCCCGCGGCTGCCATTGGGCACCCAATTGATTGTTGGCACAACACCGGACCATGTTTCATTACGGTCAGTGCTGATGCATAATAGATGCGACATATACGGCGAAGCGACTTATTTATGGTTTTGTCCACTTTATTAGACATATTTGAATTGATGCAACGTGTACAGTGGCAAGTACGGTAAATGAGGGCACAGACTGCAGTGTAAAGCTCTCTGAGTATCTTGACAAGATAGAAAGGTGCTATATAAGAAGAGCCCATTTATTTTAATATGTCTCATTTCCCCCCTCAGTATCATGACAGTTTAGTAAAGTAACTGTGAGCTTATGGGAGTATTTGAAAATTTTCTGACAAAATAAAAACAACATGTCGAAGGATTTTTAGACTTTTTCTGAAAAATACCACGTTTATTGACTGCACCAAAATAAATTAATAAATTAAACACAGACTAAAATAAATGTGTCCACAAAAGACAACACGGGGGTTAAACTCAGAATCAAGACGTTGCTTCTTACTGACAGTGGACTGAAGTTTGAACAGTGTTTAAAATCCTGCATTTATTCCAGTCATCGGGTGAAACGTGAGGATGCTGCTAATAAGACCTGCCAGCATTAATCTGCCGAGTGGAAACAAAGAGTGGAGCATGTGGCTCACTGTGCTCGGTGTGTGAGTGAGGAAGAAGTCAGCCCGAAGAATAAAATTATAATCCGGCCCTCATGGGAAGCTGGAATGAACTGTGGTCCATGTTTAGGTCGTCTGAGCCTCCCAACCACATCTGAAAACATTATTCTTAGAAGACGGCTCATTATCTTTAGGACAAAATGAGAATTGTTTGGTTGAAAACAAAAAACAATAATTTGAAGAAGTGGACCAGCCAGAACCACAGTCTGAGCTGGTGTTTTACATCAGGTCGTGTTCAGCTGCAGCCGGACGACCAACGTGAGGCTGCGAGTCTTCACTTCCCCTCTCGGGGGTCACACATGGTTTCTGCTTGCTTTAAAATAAACATTGTCACATGCTGTCCTCTGCTGGGTCGTCAACAGGATCACACCTGATCGAGTAATCCCATCCTGGGACACTTTCATCCGTGGGATTTACCCGTGAGGTCAGAGTGGGGTTTGTGCTGGAGATAATACCAGATCATTTGAGCGGATGCTATTATCACCCTCCACCAACACTCTCCATGTTTCTGCCTGGATCTGTAAGTGTGTTTGTGTGTTAGCAAAAAATCTCATGTCCCACTGGATAGATTTGGATGAAAACACATAAACGCCTGTAAGTCAGTCAGTAGTGAGATTTCAAACATGATGTCAGGGTTTGGAGCTGCAGGAAGTAAAGCTTCAGCTCATCATGTATGGAGACATACGGCGCTTTGCCACTGTCTCATCTCTCCTGGGCTCTGTGCAACTCTGCACCAGTTAAGGGCCTGCCCACTGTCGGTGTCCACCTCAACTCAGCTCCGTTTATGGGACCTCCTTGTTTGAGGATCCAAGCAAACTGCTCCGAGGGGACGATTTTGACGTAAGCAGACAGCAGCCATTGATTGAGCTACATCACTGGATGACCCGCCCAGTTAAACTCCAAATTACATCTGAACCTCCACTTCCTTCTTATGTTGACGGACGGCGCCACAAGAAATTAGCTTATTTACAGAAAGGTATCAGAAACGATGGTGCAGCATGGCTGGACTTACAAGCAGTGCTGAGAAAAGCTAACAAGATTCAAGTCCGATTAAAGGTCGATTAAGGACCATTCTTTGAGTCAATTTTTAAATCAGGGTGTTGGGGTTTCCCCTTAACAAAAATTAAAAGGCACACATATTTAAAAGTTTCAATTCAAAGCGGTTCAATAAATAAATATTATCACTAATTTATTAATTAGTGCAGCAAAATGTTTAGAACATGGAAATGTTTTTATTTTTTTCAAAGCACAGGAGCATTTTTCTTTTGTTCATCAGGCTGCTTGTTCGTTTGTTTTGCCAGTTCTTTATTTTTCTGTGTACTTTTTCAGTCTAACTACGCAGCACTCCATATTTTGTGTTAGTTTATATGAAAATGTTCAAATTATTCAAGAGATGGGTTTTATGACTTGTGGTTTTTGTAACATTAATACTTTTCAACATGTTTAACTTTATTTATAAATATGTTGCCCCTAGAAATACACTGAGATCTTTCCATTTCCTTCAAAAACATTGTTGTGCTTCAGGGTACTGGTTCTGTTTTTCTCTTTTTATGCTATTGTAAGATTTTAACCAGCTGTTTTCTTCTTTTAGTTTGTTCAACTATTCTGATCCTTTTAGCTTGTGTGCTGCCTTTCATCAGACTTAAACTGTCATTTAACAGATTTCAGCAGTTATTCAACAGATTTCAGCTGTCATTCAGCAGATTTTAGCTGTCATTTAACATATTTCAGCATTTGTTCAGCAGATGTGAGCAGTCATTCTGCTGATTTCACCTGTCATTAAGCACGTTTCAGCTGTAATTCAGCAGATTTTAGCAGTCATTCAGCTGATTTCAGGAGTCATTCAGCAGACTGCTGCTGTCATTTAGGGGATTTTAGCAGTCATTTAACATATTTCAGCAGTCATTCAGCAGACTTCAGCTGTCATTCAGCAGACTTCTTCTGTCATTTAAGAGATTTCAGCAATTATTTAACATATTTCAGCATTTATTCAGCAGACGTAAGCAGTCATTCTGCTGATTTCACCTGTCATTAAGCACGTTTCAGCTGTAATTCAGCAGATTTTAGCAATTTGGCTGATTTTAGCAGTCATTCAGCAGACTTCATGTGTCATTTTACAGATTTCAGCAGTCATTTAACAGATTTTAGCAGTCATTCAGCAGACTTCATGTGTCATTTTACAGATTTCAGCAGTCATTCAGCAGATTTCAGCAGTCATTCAGCAGATTTCAGCAGTCATTCAGCAGATTTCAGCAGTTATTCAGCAGATTTCAGCAATGATTCAGCAGATTTCAGCAATGATTCAGCAGATTTCAGCAGTGATTCAGCAGATTTCAGCAGTCATTCAGCAGATTTCAGCAGTCATTCAGCAGATTTCAGCAGTCATTTAACATATTTCAGCAGTCATTCAGCAGATTTCAGCAATGATTCAGCAGATTTCAGCAGTCATTCAGCAGATTTCAGCAGTCATTCAGCAGATTTCAGCAGTCATTTAACAGATTTCAGCAGTCATTCAGCAGATTTCAGCAATGATTCAGCAGATTTCAGCAGTTATTCAGCAGATTTCAGCAGTGATTCAGCAGATTTCAGCAGTCATTCAGCACTAAGCATTCACATTTCTTTCCACAGAGCATGTAATTTCTCTAGTTAGAAAAGCCTTCAAAGTGAGGATGCTTCTCTCACATTTGATGAACATACAGTATCTGTAGAGTTGCTGTGACCAACATAAGAAAAAAACAAAACGTTGAACACTGACATGAACTCCTCAGGAAATGTAAAATTAGAGCAGTTTGAAAAACTAGTCAGAAAAGACTAAATGTCCCCAAATCAAATATTCACTTTGAAATGAGTTCAATAAAATACAGCTGCTGTAATAATCAGCAATATTTTCACTTTGACTCTTCAGTCTGCAAATATTTAAATAAACTCTCACCTCACACAGAGCATGATTAAGCATGGAGTGTGTGTGTATGTGCACCTGTTAGCAAAATATCTAATGAACCCCTGAACGTACGTTAAGGAAACTGTCAGAAAGTAATCATTAGATGTACGTCTACAGCTGGTTATTTTAGGCAGCCCAGTTCAAGATGGCCACCACAGCTATTTGATAGTCGCAAACACAAAAATTGCTATAACATATAGAATTGTGTGTGGTGGTAGCTGAGCATTCCCTTCCATCAATTCTCCGAGCATGCACAACATTGTTGCTTCAAACATTAGCACGACCTGTACGTTACAGACACATGGACATGAGGAGCAGAGAAATCATTTGATCCTTGAACATGGATGAAAACCTTCTTGTGTTATTTAGGACAAACAACGTTTTCATCGGTGTGCGTGTTGTGAACCTGTGAAGCAGCAGGTTTACTCGTGTATGTGTTGAATCATGGGGCCGGCTGCACTGATGTCACTCCTGTGGTATGCGCTCGCTTTACTCAGCTGTAAACTGACTAACCCCCCCTCCCCCCACATCTGCTCGTATTTCCAGGGTGTGAGCGGAATGTCCGTGGATGAGAAGCCTGAAGACCCCATGTATGTGTATGAGTCGACGGTTCATTGTACCAACATCCTCCTCTGTCTCAATGACCAGCGGAAGCAGGATATCCTGTGCGATGTGACGGTCCTGGTGGAGGGAAAAGAGTTCCGAGGGCACCGGGCTGTACTGGCCGCCTGCAGCGAGTACTTCCTCCAGGCGCTGGTGGGCCAAGTGGAGAATGGACTGGTTGTTAGCCTTCCTGAAGAGGTAGGTGGATAAAAAAAAAACAAGACTTAACACATGGTGCACGTGGACTGAACCTTTAGTTTCAGCGTCGGGTTAGACAGAGTCTGGGGACTACGGTGCAGTGCAGCAAGTCTCCAAGTCTGGATCCAGACCCAGCCCACATGTTGCATTAAAGATGCATTGGTACAGTGCAGTGAAGACTGGCGTGGCTCCTTTAAGGCTTGGTTTATAGTCCATGCAAAATGTTGAAACCGTGTTTTTACCAAGGTCTTCTCTGAGCTGCATCTGTTGGAGACAATAGATTTGAAATAGTAAGAAGAAGAAGAAAAGACAAACTCTCATTAAGCGTTTGTGACCAGTTTTTTTAAATCGCAGCTTGTTTTGTGTGCACGACTTGTAAAACGTTTCTAGGTGATGCACAGTATTTGTTGTTCAGCTCCACCCGTGTCAAACCCACCTCACTCAGCATGCTCTGTACCCACTAGAGCAGGCGAAGCAGCTTCGGTTAGTCTGTGTCCTAATCAGAAGCTAAATATACAGTAATTTAGTTCAGTTTATTTATGTAGCACCAAGTCACAACAGAATTCATCTCAGGGCGCTGAACAGAAAACGCAGCAGAGAAAAAGTTATGTCGTCGTCATATGATGAGAATGTACGGTATTTATTTTTTTGAGGTTTAAGCAGCTCACTGAAGATAAACGGTGACTTTTCTCACACCAGGTTAGTCTGTGTTTACTGTATTTATACTGAAACTGTCAATTCTCACCGTAACATTCATTCATTCAACCTTTATTTATGCATGTTAGTCTCATTGAGTCACAAGTACTCATTTACAAGAGAGACCTGTTTTAGACAAACCTTAAGATGATCTTAGTCTCAAAGTCTGGCATGAAAGATGCCAATCAATATGGACTACATACTATTTGGAGTTGCTGTGGCTGAGTTGTTAGAGCAGTTGTCCTTCAGTGCAACAGTTGGGGGTTTGATTCTACCAGTAGTCACATGCCAAAGTGTCTCTGGGCAAGACACTGAACCCCTCGTTGCCTCCGATGTGTGTTCCATCGGTGTATGAATGTGATAAAGCTCTGAATAATCTTTGTATAGATATAGTAGAGTGCTGTATGAATGGGTACAGACTGTATTGTAAAGCACTTTGAGTATCTTGATAAGACAGAGGAGCTATATAAGTACAGACCGTTTACTATTTTATGAAACTAGTTTGTTTTTAGTAGAATCCAGAGTTTCTGCTGGAGAAAAGCACCAGCGTCCAGTGACTCAGAAAGGAAAAGCAGATAAAGTAAGCAGTGGTTGGATAGAATCCAGAACATAGAACGACTCTACTGTGAGAGTACCTGATAGAACAGGACCAGTCTGTTCATCTCTTAAAGGGAAACATGAGGGCTGTTGTTACATTTTGGAATCAACTGCTTTGAGTTTAACGATGATACAGACGGACAGACGAGCGGACGTGTAAGAAACACCAAGAATAATTCTACAAGCAGATCCCAGTTACAGAAATGTTTTAATTTGATCAGTGAAGCGCCGCAAGAATAAAGGAGGAATCTGTGGAAAAGTGCGTAATAGAATTTGTAGGACTGTGATTTCCAATTAACACGTGTTATGTGCCACTGCCGGTGTCAGCAGCACGTAGCACCTAGCAGTGAGAGCGACACCACCTCTGTCTCAGCGCTCGCTGAAACTGGGAGAACGCTCCTCCTCTGATGCATCTGCAGCATCACTTCAACAAAAGTGTAAAACGATATTTTGATCACTAAACAACAAAGCATCAATACAATTTAAAGAACAGGCACGTCTACAAATCTAAAGGAAACCTATCTATTAAATAAATTTAGTAATTATGGAAGTCCTCTCGACCCAGGTATAAAACCTGTTTGTTCAGGCGTCTGAAGCATCTGTTTGAAGACATAAGGTTGAACAGACCCCGTCCTGAGGGGGTGGGGTCAGAGAAAAAATTCCTCACCTTACTAACACCATCATCCAGGGAGGCAGCTGTGCTCATCACTCTCTGCTGCCAAACAGCTGGTATATACATTCATACAATAAACTTAAATAGAGCGGAGCGTAAAGCTCATGTTATTACTGCATTTTTCGCCGTCCGCGTCGCACCAATAAGTCGCATCAGTCCATATTTGTCTAAAAAAGTGAAAAAAATCCATAAATAAGTCGCATCAGTCCATATTTGTCTAAAAAAGTGAAAAAAATCCATAAATAAGTCGCTTCGCCGTATACGTCGCATGTATTATGCGTCACCGCTGATGCATTGCGTTTGTTACGTGTCACCGCTGACAACCTGGAAATGTTGACCGGTGTTGTGCCAAAAACAAATGGCGACTGCGGGAGCATGCACAGGAGGACTTTAACAAGATTAACACTTAAAAACAGCTGAATTTAAAAAATAGTTTGCTGCTTCTGTGCTCCATGAACGCGCAGAGGAAGAGAAAAGGAAGGAGGAACGCGGCTCGTTTCTCCAAAAATTAACAAGAAAAGCACCTAAACAATTGTTTTTTTGCTCGAAATTATAGCAAAGGTGTGTCTCACTCTAACATGTGCTTAATAAATGCATTTTAATGGTCAAATTATCTGCATTTCACCGAGGCGGTGCAGCTGGATTGACG
Source organism: Nematolebias whitei (assembly GCF_014905685.2). Classification (NCBI taxonomy): domain Eukaryota; kingdom Metazoa; phylum Chordata; class Actinopteri; order Cyprinodontiformes; family Rivulidae; genus Nematolebias; species Nematolebias whitei. The sequence goes on from NC_056509.1 coordinate 18,121,840, forward strand.
GTTGGTCCAAACAGCAAGCAGAACCAAGGTGGGGAGGCTATGGCAGGCCGATTGAGTCATTAAAAGCTGGTGAAGATTCTCAGTCATCCAGGACATGGAAAATTCAAAAAAGTTCAAGAAAAAACAATAAAGTATAAAATAAAGTATGATAAATAAAGTCCAATTGTTTTTGTCTTGAACATTTTTGAATTTGTCATTATAGCTACATTTACCTATTTATTACATGATGCAACAGCATGCCATACAACTATTACTACTCTGCTGCCATCAAGTGGCTGAAAGTGGTATTGCTCAAATTTTTTTTTTTCAGTCAATGAATGGAAATGGTCATATCTCAGCCAAAAATTGGTTTATAAATATGGGAAAAATCCATAACTATGTTGCTTCGGCCTATAAGTCGCAGGGCATGTAAATTATGCAAAAAACTGCGACTTGTACAAAGAAAAATACGGTACAACAAATAATCAGTCCCTCGAGTTTTGTGGACTTTTTTGGGATTCTTGTAACCTGAAATTTTGTGGCAGTTTTTTTTTTTTTAATTTGCAATCCAATTTGCGATGGTTTGAAGCTTTTTCTTGTATAAAACATTGCAAAATGGACAAATGAGTTTAATAAACTATCTGCCAGTAAACTTTTCAAAGTAAGGCCCAGGAACAGTAATAATGTTTAAAATGGATTTGCAACCTGCCATGGTGTTCTCTACATTGCAGCTGTGTGCCCCCTGCCTCTAATAAATACCAAAGAGCAGTGCTGCTTGTCCCTATTTCAGCATGGAGGAGCAAACCAACAACATCCTCGGTCCAGAGGAATGTAAGTTTGGGGACAACTGACACTGCATGCATGGTGCTTGCAGTTGAGTCTGGTTTACGGGTTGGCAGATAAACATAATTATGTTTTTTTTTTTTTTTTTTGCCCACTCCTTTTCTTTACACGTTTACCAAACAACACACACCTCAAATTACAACACCCTGACTCTGCACATATGACAGTTTGGGTCAAAATACAATCATTTTAACGTGACGATAATATACTGTAGTTAATTTCCTATACGGCAACCGTGCATGGAACAGGTCTCTCTTGTAAATGAGTCCCCATGACTCAATGAGACTAACCTGTATAAATAAAGGTTGAATGGATGGAAAGAAAACTACAGTGGATCCTTGTAAACTGGCTTTTTTTTTTTATTATTCACCCCAATAAATAAAAAATAACCACTAAAGTTTCCAACAGTCGTTCTCGTGTTAACAGCTCCTTAAACTTGATGAAACCCTGTTAGAGCGCCACATGCAGGCCTGGCAGTTACAGCAGCCTTTTGCATCGTTTTTAATGTGGGTGAAAATAGAAAATAAAAATGGTGACATAGAATATTAAAGAAAATTAAAAGCATAAAATAAAAAGATTGTTTTGTAAAGATTAAACATTCTTTGGTGATTAAGGTTTTAGTTAAAGTAAAAAAAATGCCTGCAATGGATTTGTTTTTTTTTCTCTAATTACAAAGTCACTACAAGGTGTGATTTCTCTGTACTCACAGCACATTGTTTTTGGTTTCAGTTATTTATTTAGCTTAGCAATTTTGTTCCAAAACCGGAAGTTGTTTTAGCTTGTCACATCTCCTATATAAAACACTGTAGAAACAAAAATTCATGTGTGTCACCCTAAGAGTCTTCTGCTCGTCACATGTGAAAAATGTTTAAGGTCTGACTGATAGTTTTCATACATATGACAGGGTGCCGAGGGAGGAGGTGTGCTATTGCATGAGGAAATCTGGAGTGGATGAGAAGTTTGTTAAACTGGTACGATATATGAGGACAGTGGTGAGATGTGCTGTAGGAGTGACAGATAACTTCAAGGTGGAGGTGGGAGTGCATCAAGGATCGGCTCTGAGCCCCTTCTTGTTTGCTCTGGTGATGGACCGACTAAAAGATGAGGTCAGGCAGGAATCCCCATGGATTCTGATGTTTGCAGATGACATCGTGATCTGTAGTGAGAACAGGAAACAGGTGAGGACAGAGGATGCAGAGGACAGAGTGAGATGGAGGACGACTCACCCCTGAAGAGGGAAAATCTGAAAGAAGAAGATTGTTTTCATGCAGCGACTGCTTGAGGCTTACTTTTCAGTCTGTTGCTCTGTACTTCTCATTAACTTGTCAGGGAGTGACAGACACAGGTATGCGGTTACCATGGTGACCATGGTGAGCCACTGGCAACTTCATTAGCATTTATGTTGTTGTTTCTCTATTTCCTTCACATTTAAAAACATCAAATGAAGCATTTTGTGAGCAGAGATTATTAAATATCAAGTGGAAGCTGCCTGAAACAATCGTGTGAGGTTTGATTTGACAGGAGTTTGGTAAACTGTTGCTTGTTTTATGCACTTTATAATTTACCATTAAATACACCGATTTTTTTTGTTTGTTTGTTTACGTCGCCCTCTTAATTCTCAACTCAGTTTTTTCTTGGCCTTGCTAACATCTCCTAGGGTGCACTTCTGTGCAGTTGGTAAATTTGCTTAAACAGAGTCAAATAAAAAAAGTGTTTTTAGTGCTGTTATTGACAAGTGATATTAACCTGTTTTTTATTTATCAAATTATCTTTTCTGTTTTTATTAAATCCACAATTTTCTGTTTTTTCCCCATCAGATACTGTTTGACTCTTGTTGCGGAGTCGTTCCACCACATCTTGCCTTTCCCTGTGTCCTGTGTCAGCTTGTGCTTTCTGCTCAGTGGCTTCAATCTGTTGATGCATCCCTTCCTCTGGTCTGAACTCTTGTCTGATGTTGGGAGGAATGGAGTGCTCAGTCGCCTCCTTTCTGTCATGTCAGACCTCAGCTTCATGAACTTCAGCAGCACCTGCAGTGTTTAAGCATTCTTTCACCTGCTCCAGCCCATCATTTATTAAGGGCATTTGGTGCTAGTTATATTATTATATAATATATTATTATTATATATATAAAATAATATTATATTATATATTTTGTTGAATCCACACATAAATGAGGTTTTGTGATCTCAAAAGGGATATTTTTCAATAACTGGTTTCAGAGTGATAACAATCTTGAAAACACCTCCTCTGGGTTTCTGTCTTTACAGCCCAATCACAACCTCTTGAAAACAACGATGTGATAAACTCACCTCCTGCTGAACTTACGACCCCATTCATGACAGGCGTAACAACAACGACTGATTAAATGCTTGTGTTTGAGCTGCAGATGCTAGTTCCTCAGCTGCAGTAAAGCCTCCACATACTGCACAACTTCAGTGGAGACAAGACTGATGAACAATAACAGAGAGAAAAATACTTATTTTACACCAAATAATATTTTTATCACTTCAATGAACTGTCAACTGTACTAACAATCAACTGTATCAAAATAAGATCTACTGTATTGATCGAGTACACATTTTTTGTATTGAACATTTTTTGAATCCAGTACACATTAAAACTATATGAAATATAGTTTTCTAAGGCCAAAACTTTAAATGTAGCTTTGGTAGCCATCTTGAATTTATTTATTTTTTTATTCAGTATTTATTGGGCATTGCTCTCAGCTACATGTACCACCACATCAAATTTCAGCTTACTAGCTCTAAAAATGACTGATTTATTGTATATTTCCTTTTTTAGCTCAGGCAGCTATCTTGGATTTTTTATTTTGCAACCCGATCCTGTTAGGGATTGTTCTCAGCTACCAGTACACCAAATTTCAGCAGAATAGCTCTAAAAGGAGCAGCGTTATAGCCATTTGAAATAAGCTTTGGTGGCCATCTTAAATATTTAGATTTGAATTCAGAATGTGTTGTGCATCGCTGTCTGGTACTACACCAACTTTGAGCTCAATATCTTTTAAAATAGTTATTGTATTTTTTTTCCTTTTTAGCTAAGGCGGCCATCTTGGATATTTGGTTTGCATTAGGAATGCTCTCGGCTACGACCACACTGAATTTCAGCTCAACAGCTCAAAGAATGACTGAGTTATAGTACAATCACTATTCAAATCCCTCAGCAACAGGACATTAGCACACTGCTTGTCTTCTTGTGTTTAAATTTTGTACCTAGCGTGCAAACTTTATGCACATGCTCCTCATCTTGTTTCCTGTTTCTGGTTCAGTGTCTTGGAGGCGCAACAGCGCCACACACAGGTGCCATGTTTTCGAAGATGTTTTCTGAAACTGCAAATAAAAATACACCTGTGTGGACAAGATGAAACGCAAATCAAAGACCACTTCCCCACCCGACCCCCTCCTCCATTCCCTGGAGTTGTTGAGTGACATCATCTGTATTCAACGTGACTGTCGGCTTGCACAGAGGCAGCCACTTTTGTCAGAGGGCTTTGTTGGCCGTCAACATCATGCGGACAAAACAATGCTTCTTTCACTTGCCGCCTCTGGTGACAAAAGCCAGGGAAAAGAGTGTGACTACATCAGATTTACATCATTCTGAGTGAGTGTACAGCAACAGTGGAGTCATGACAAACAGCATTTTGTAAACACAACAAGTGAGAGAACTCTACAATGTGTTTTTTGAGTGAAACCACAGCTCCTGTGGTTCAGCTGTTCAGTTACACGACAACAGCCCAAATTCTCTATGAAACCGAAGGTTTCTGAGTCCTGGCCTCAGAGTGGATGTTCTTGAGGGAAACACCCCCCATAGAGCTGTGAAATACTCTGGAGGTGTGAAATCGTACATGTGCACTACAGGCAGCTGCAGTCAGCCGTTTTTCTGCGCAGTTACAAAATATGACAGAGAGCAGTTGTTTGTTCTTTTTCAGCCTGTAGGAACAAAACCAACAACATTCTTGGTCCAAAGGAACATTCCTGTATTCACCAGCTTGGATGTAACACTGCTCATGCAGACACTACATGCAGCTGAGCTCAGCGTCAGTGTTGCCAGATAAACATAATTGTTTTTTTTGCCCCCTCCCTTTCTGCGCTCATGTACACCAAACACAACACACACTTCATCTTACAACACTCTCACTCAGAATATGACAGTTTAGGTTAAAATACAATAATTTGTGATAAGTGACAGCACAATAGTTCATCATTTCTTATCTGGCAACCCTGGCTGACATGGAAACGACAGCATTTCCATGTAAACGTGTTGTGCTTTTGTTTATGTGCCCCAATTCACCTCATTCCTCACCCCCATGCTGCATTGCATGAATTATGGGCATGACTTCTGGCATGGACTAGAACCAGCATTTGTTTATGTGTGAACAGCACGAGCTAATGTAGTTTCTCTGAGCATTGTGAGTTTAATTTAAACATGTAGGAACACCAGCTGTCAGCGCTCAAACAGGCAATACAATCATACTGCTGCCTGCTGAGGATGAGGGATGGAGGACAACCTGAAGAAGTGGCCTCAGATCACATCTACATTAGTTCCTCATTTATCGTGGTGGTTTCCTTTCTCAGCCCCCCTGCGATAAGTGAAAAACCGTGAAGTAGGAATAGTAATACAAGTAGTAAGTAGTAGTTTATT
>NC_056509.1:18127420-18133782 GCF_014905685.2 Nematolebias whitei
TCTAACTTGAGTTAATGCAGATTCTGAAACTGGCCCTTAGTTTGAAAGAGGTTTTAATTTTGGCCCCCTTTTGTAAGTGAGTTTGACATCCCTGCTCTAAACGCTCTAAGAGAGCACAGAATATCATGATCTCGCTCTCTCTGCCAGCGCTCTCGGCCACGCCCACTTCTCCGCTGCAGAGCTGTGATCATGACACTCTGCAGGAGGAAGCTGTAAGTTTCTCCTTGCACTGTGGGCTGCACACAGGTGCAGCCGATGCTAAATCATTTAAAATAATTTATTTTAAATAAAAATTCCATGCCGATCGTGCACCTCATCCATCAATCAGCCAATTGTGTGTCGTGTCCAGTCTTACTTTGAAAAACCTTGAAAGTCGAACCGCGACGTAGCGAGGGACTACTGTACTAGCATGTTGAGCTACTTAATTAACTCTGTTATTCCAACGGTGAAGTGATGAACAACCTGAAAAGCTCTGATGTGTATCAGTATCTACACAGTAATAAGGTCGGTGGTGTTTTGTTAAAAAAGGTGGAACACAATGTTATTTACCTTAAAGCAGACACAGAGCCCAGCCAAAGCCTTAAAGTCCTCCATCACTGAGCTTGGGTTAATTACAGAGAAAATTATACCAAAACAAACAATAATATAATAAATAATAATACTTTAATGCTGTGTCTTCCATACACTTGAAATCATCCCTGATGTTCTCGTCACTGTTTTCAATCCTTCTGAGGATCCGGCGTCTCTTCTCTGGTGGTTTATTTTAGTCCAGACACAAAGTAGGATGCAGGTTTTCCTCCATCGACCGTTTGTCAACAAAGTGAAATGAGCTCACATACAGTGTTTTGGGTGGTCTCTTCAAGTTCACATTTTTCAGACACATTCTTCTTAATTCCTCATTTGTAGGTAGGAGATGGAAACTATACCACTTTTTACAGGAACACTTTTTGTTCTGGGTCCGTGTTCAAAACTCTGTTGTTGTAGCCACTGATTTAGTTTGATCTGGTTGTTCATTCAGCCGTGAACACAACAGGTACCTGAACTCAAAACAGCTATTTTAGTCAGCTTTATGTGTAACGAACCCCCTAAGGTTTGGACCAAAATCACCACACAAAGTAAAAAAATAAATGATAATTATTTTCTAGGTGGAATATTGCAGATTGGGCCGGTTCAGGTACTGGTTCTGATTCAGGTTCCGGATCAGGGACAAGTCTATGAGACAGAGATCGGTTAGTGGTCGTGCAGGAGACTATGGGGAGCAGAAAAGTCAAATAAGGAGGCCCACTAACCGTCTCAGATGATTTTGGGTGTTCTGGAGGCTGGAGTTGTTCCATCTGATCCGGACCGCTGCTGGAGGAGCTGAATCCGGTGAGGGACTACAGCTGGCCGCAGTGACAGGCAGGTGATGAGTCTGTCAGGCGCAGAATCGTGGTCCAACGAGCCAGGGTCCAAAACCAAAGGGCAGATGACTGAAGGGACCGGAGGAGCAGACCAAGAAGCATAGTTGTACAGGCGAAGGTCAGATCTGAAGACAAAAGGCTTAACAATCCAAGGGGTCGAGCAAGAGAAGAAGTCCAGGTGAGTCATGGGTCCAGGAGCCGGGTGGTCGAACCGAGAGGTAAGGACAGGAACCAGGAGCGGGACATGAACGAGGAGAACAGTTTCGACGGGGGAACACTATGGAACAAAACAGGATCAAGAACGCGAAGTATCTACTTGCAGAAAACTGTTTTCAACTACCGGACACCTAAGAGGAGAAAGAGTGAATCTTATATAGTGTGAGAGTGACAGGTGCAGCCAGTTGAGCTCAAATCAGCTGCTGCTGGCTGCCGTGAAGACAAAGCTAAACAAACAGTGACGACGCCCTCTACCAGCATGCAGAGAAGACAAACTAAAACTCACATGAATAAATAAACACTACAGGAGTGGACAGAATAAATTACACTTACAGGATAGATCTACTGAAAACTTTTAAAAGTGATCAGGGGGACAGAAAATATAATCTAAGGGGAGTGATTCATGACATTATGGTTGTTAAATAAATGTGAACAAAATAAAATCAGCATTTTATCTGATAAAACTGAATGCAAAATACTTTCAAATTAAACCACAGTCCGTGCTCCTCTACCATGGTTAACCATTGCTTACTGCTACTTCCTGTGTTTGACAGGAAGTTGTACCCATAATCATTTCTGCAGTAGATCCCCCAGGAATAAGGTGGATAGACATTGAAAAAACAAAAGTTTCCAGAGATCGTTAACAGCTTTAATGAGAGAGCCTTCCAGTGGAGATGAGATGTGTGACTGTGAGCAAAAATGAGTGTGAATTAAACAAGTATTCATATTATTGTTCTGTTGGTTTACTACTGTAACTTCCTCATGAATATTGTGTCTGGCTGTAAAGAGGGAAAATAGACCAGGTCAAGGGTAATGTGGAGTTCTGTAGGACAATCAGCTGTTTTTACCCTGAAAGAACTGGAAGGCAGGATTATCATTTCAGCAGCAAAGAGCTGGTTTACAGGCCTCAAACCACCTCCTGTTTTTATTTTCCCCTTCAGTCTTGAGCCAGGGAATGCTGCACATTTCATTTTTGAAATGAACACACACTCTGTCCTACTCTCAGGGAAGTCTGTTATAGTGAGGAAGAATTTGTTGTGGTTTATTTGAACAATAATCAAAATCTGTAGAGCTGCCTGACTTTAGAGGAATTAGACTACAACCTGTCATTATCTCCTGCCGCCAAATGAGATGGTGTTTTTGTCTGTATCTATGTGTGTGCGGTGTGTTCTTTTGTCTGTAGCATTAGTGAAACAAAAAAATAATAATTTTATTCAAATTTTCAGAAAATGATCAATCACGGTGGCGCAACTGGTAGAGCTGCTGCCTCTCAGCGAGCAGGTCCTTGGTTCAAACCCCAGTCCAGGGGCCTTTCTGGGTGGAGTTTGCATGTTCTCTCCGTGCATGCGTGGGTTTTCTCCGGGTACTCCGGTTTCCTCCCACAGACCAAAAACATGCATGTTAGACTGATTGGTAACTCTAAAAAATTGTCCCTAGGTGTGAGTGAGAGAGTGAATGGTTGTTTGTCTCGTTTGTCTCTATGTGGCCCTGTGATGGATTTGCGACCTGTCCAGGGTGTACCCCGCCCCTCGCACAGTGATTGCTGGACATGGGCACCGGCGACCCCCATGACCCAAAATGGAATAAGCGGGTAAAGATAATGGATGGATGGATGGATGGATGGATGGATGGATGGATGGATGGATGGTGTTTGGGTTCGCGCTCAGCTACCACTAAACCAAATTTCAGCTGAATAACTCTAAAAAAAAAAAAATCTTTTTTTTTTTCATTTACCCTTTATTTATACAGGTAGTCTCATGAGCCACGAGAACTCATTTTCAAGAGAGACCTGTTTTAGGGAGCAGATGGGGGTTAAGGGCCTTGCTCATGGGCCCAGAGTGGGGGCAGGTGCAGGTGTGGGTGCTTCACCTACCCTACCCACATTATTATTTTTTTTATGTTGTAGGTACCGGGGCTTGAACCAGCGATGTTCCAATCACAGGCCCACCTTCTCTAACCTCTGCGCCACCACTCCCCAAAAACAATTCCTGAGTTATTGTATTTTTTCCTTTTTACCTAAGGAAGCCATCTTGGATTTTTGATTTGGATTCAGTATGTGATAGGGAACGTTCTCACCTCACCAAATTTCAGCTTTGTGTATAAAAATGGCTGAGTTAAAGCTATTTAAAATGAGCATTGGTGGCCATCTTGGATTTTTGATTTTGATACAGCATTTGATGGGAAACGTTTTCAGCTCTCATCACTCCAAATTTCAGCTTAATATGACTAAAATTGGTTGATTTATAGTATTTTTTCCTTTTTTGCTCAGGTGGCCATCTTGGATTTTTGATTTTCAGTCAGTGTCTTTTGGGGATTGTTCACAGCTACCAATACACCAAATTTCAGCTGAATAGCTCTAAAAATTTCAGAGTTATTGTATTTTTTCCATTTTAGCTAAAGCAGCCATCTTGGATATTTGATTTGCATTAGGAATTTATAACAACTCACTCTCAGCTACAACCATATTCAATTTCAACTCAATATCTGAAAGAATGACTGAGTTATAGCCTTTTTTTTTTGTTTGTTTGTTTTCTGGGGTAGCTGTGGCAGCCATCTTGAATCAAAATGGCTCCAAATGTTAATCAGTTCTAGAGATACATATGATGATTACGTTCTGTGATTTTCAAACAAATCCAACAGTGAGTTTTGTTTTCTTCAAGGGTCCCTACACTCTTAAGTCGTGACTTCACAGCAGCAGTTTGTGTGAGGAGTGTTCTGTCAAGTGTTTTATTAGGAAAAATGTTGTCTTTGTTAGCACATTACGTCGCCACGGTCACTAAAAATGCCAGTAAAAGTAATAGCACCAATCACGGCACCGAGCTAAGAAACCTGTTTTTGAGGTGAATAATAACAGGTGTCTACCTTTTAAAAGGCTGTCCCCAATTACATTTAGGGGTCAATTCAGTTTAAATTGGCAGCAACAAGTATGGCAATAACAATCAGGTTTACAGATATTAAGCTAAAACTTGTTGTGGTATTTGCTGGGTCATGTATGCAAATACCTCTAAGAGCTATCATATGAGGTCCAGCATAAAGTTACTTTCAAGGTTTGACTAATAAATCAGTTGCAGTTCGTGTGATGAGAAACTCTACGTTTGTCATCAGATGATCCTATTTTAAAACTCTGATAAGAAAAGATTTCCTTCAAGGAATGTCAGATTTTTCATTTAAATCGTATTGACAGGAAACTGTGCAACCAAAGAACAGGGTCAGAATCCCCAGCAGTCAAGCCCTTCCCTGGTGCAGGTTTCTCGTCTCTGATCCTGTCTGTGGTGGTCATGCACAGTCGTGGGGAGGACGGGGTCTGGTTTGGGAATCCTAGATCCAAATGGCTGAAATGAGTTTTCTCAGAAGTGTGGTCATGCTCAGCCTTAAAGATAGGGCGAGGGATGAGGGGCAAACTCAGATTAGGGTTGATGATCAACATCTGGAGTCGGCTGAGATGGTTCAGGCAACTGATGCATCTGATTAGGATGCATTCTGCAATCTCCCTTTGGGGGGTTTCTGGGTATGGCCCACTGCTCAGTTCCTTCTTCACAACAACAGATTAGAACAACTGTGTCATTTCTACAAACTCCATCGTACCTTCACTTGAGACTTCAGACTCTATGGTTGAACTCTGATGAGACAAAGCCTTGACCCCGGAGCATTCCACCTTTTGAGAACCACGACCTCAGGCTTGGTGGAACTGAGGCCAAATTCAAATGAAGCATTTTAAAGTCACTTGGTTCTACGTGGACAACTATTGTCATGTTGATTTGCACAAAAGGTTATTTATTTCATGCTTTGCAAACACAACAGTCTATTTATCTAGTGTAAGGTTCATGATTGGGTCGTATCCTCTCCAGAGTCTGCCCTGTACTGTAAGCTGCACTCCAAGAGGATTAGACATATATTATCTGATTTAATCCACTGTCTGCAGGAGGTTTTACTCCCCTTTGCTCAGCACTAGGAACACCTAAGCTTGCTCTGTGTTTTTCTGTGACTGAAATGGTTTTACAGCAACTTCTTCTGCTTCAGGAGCTAGTTAGTTATTGAAGCAGCTGAAGGATTGTGCTAAGAAATTTAATCTACAGGCTTTATGGTAAAATGTAGGTTTATTACTTGCTTACAGCCTGTTGTGTGATAATACCTGTTTAGGGCTTTTTGAGGCCGGCTTCTGATGGTGTATTCTAAAACCAGACAAACGCTTGAGATTACGGAGACAAGAGCCTTTCCAAAAAAATACTCATTTTCTGGGTTCTCCCCCAACATGAGGTAACAGTTTCTGTATAAACATATATAGAAGAGCAGATGTTCCCAGTATGACACTGTTACCACCATTTACCAATTAAAAACAAATAATCAAACTGATTTAATCCCCTCTCCGCCCATAAACACACCCACCCACCAAACAAACAAACAAAAACTCCTAGCCAAATATAGTTTTAAGCATTATTTTACTAAAAGGGATCATTTCCAGTAGATAATATGTAAACTCATTGAGGTAGAGACAGATATGGAAAGTGCTGAACACATAATATTCAGCTTTGAAAAAAAGATTAATATTCAGTGTCTCCCCTAGCTCACTTGGGAGAGCACTCATCTCTTCGGGGCTTTTATCTACTGGAGGGAGGGGTAGAAGAAAAGCAGAGCGCTACATCTGTATTGCACTCTAGCTTAGTGCTACGGCTGTATTGCACTCTAGCTTAGCATTACATCTGTATTGCACTCTAGCTTAGCGCTACATCTGTATTGCACTCTAGC
>NC_056509.1:18133792-18140238 GCF_014905685.2 Nematolebias whitei
TATTACACTCTAGCTTAGCGCTACATCTGTATTGCACTCTAGCTTAGCGCTACATCTGTATTACACTCTAGCTTAGCGCTACATCTGTATTGCACTCTAGCTTAGCGCTACGTTAAGGGCCCAACATACTCCATTCAAAGTGCTGAAATCAACTCTCATTGTTACAGCTGCGTGACAAAAATTGTGTCATTTTGTTCACAAAGCAGCTTCACCCACCCATTGTCAACACAAGGCCTGGGCCAAAGGTTTTCTCACAGGCATACGCACCAAGTATTGTGTGATTGGTCAGAATTTCGTGGGCATGTTTGTCAATGTGTACATGCACTCTGACATTCAGCTGCATGACTCTTCAGACACACTAAATGAGTGGGGGTGGTAGTTTGGCGTTGGATACAAAGTGCTACGTTAGTGCCGGCATTAATAAGCGGGCGTATAGCGGAGTGCTACACTTGTATTTTGTGCAGTTTGGAGTCTGAGCTGAGCTGCTACAATCTTCGCTTCCTGTCCGGAAGTGGTGGAGCAGAGTGGGAGGTGGGGGATTTGGCAGGCGGGGCACTTGGTTCTGTTGACAGGGCGGGGTGCCCACCTTAGATAACAGTAGAGGAAACACTCATGTTGATTCACATTGTTGTGGTTTAGTTCCCCCCAAAATAGACTAAAGTAAAAGCTGCCTCCTTTCACTCCAGAGTTTCAAACTCAGATCGTCTGATGACGAGAAATGATCAGTGGTTTGGATAAGTCTCCTAACCAGTTATTTTGCTAACAGACAAAATGTTGAGGCTAACAGTTGATGCCAAAGTCTAAGTGATGATGTTGCACACAGTGTGATGCTCAGAGGATGTGTTGAGAACAATAAAAGTTAGAGCAGTTTACTTTCAATAAACAAACAGTTGAAGGCAAATGTCATTTCTTTTGATTCTAAACACGTTTAATAAAAAAGATTTGGTTATTGCTAATTGTTCAGGACCTTTGACCTTATCTAACGTCAGATTTGGACTGAACCCCAGCAGTGCAAAATGTCTCTGTTCCAGCTGTTTGTTGGTTCCTGTCATTTGGCTTCAGCCTCCGCAGCTAATATAATCCACCATTGCACCTGATGGTGGATAAAATCGCTCCCTCGACTCGCTAGGATACGTTACTCTGCGCTGCTTCGGACAAGAAAAAAATAAACTACCTCTGTCCTTCTCCACAGTGTAATTCCTACACACTTGAATATCTTACAACAAAAACATTAAGGTTTACTTACATTACAAAAAAATCCACTCAACTTGAAAACTACATTCACTGTTCAGATCAGTGCTTTATTTGAATCAGATCCTGCCGGAACAAGATCCGGGAGCTCTCTTATTTTGACCAGGTGTGTTCCAGCAACTGTTTGCTTGGATCCAGCAACTCAAATCTCCACCCCTAAATGTCCAAAGTCATCGCGCATTTTTATTTTGATTATTTATTAAATATACAATGAGAGGAGACGTTGCCCAGTCTGTGGAGTGGATATTACAGCTGCAGCAGACGCACCAGCTCGTACACACTCCTGCCCAACGCGAACGGCATGTCCCGCGGGGATGAAATGTCTTCATCGATATGGCAAGCCAAGTGGCCCATTACTGTTAGATATGTGGTAAAAGTATCTATTAATGGGCCACTTGGCTTGCCATACCAGTGTTTCCCCTAGATAACTTACCATGGCAGGGCGCTCATCTCGTCCTTGATTTTTGTCTGGGGCGGGGTGGGGAGGGGAGGGGGGTGGGGGGGCAGAGACACATCCTGAGATGCTCATTGCTCTGTTTATGTTTATATCAACAGCTTTACAGTTTTGGAGCAGGGCAAAGGAGAGAGACAGACACATCTCAGCAGTGTGCTGTTTGTACTGACAGTTTATGAGTTGGTTGGGGGGGTCAGCATGAGGGTTCAGCATGAGGGAAGAGGCTGCCTTTTCTTTTTAGCTAGTGCACCTGCATTGTAAGCTGCTAGTTTAGAGTTACGGCAGTGCCAACAGGAGGTTGGGGGGGTTTGGTAGACGGGGTGCTCGGCTCTGTTGAAGGGGCGGTGCGCCCCGCTTGTATAATGGTAGGGGAAACACCGCATACTTTACACACAGGAGCATTTCCAGACAGCTCTGAGCACGCACAACTGCTGATGTGAACTCACGCATACGTTTCAGACATAAAAAATAAAAAAGCTTAGCTACAATAAAAAAATACAACAAGAGAAATGGTTGATGTGTATTATTCACATTAATCGCATATCAAAACAACGGCGCTAATTTGTCAAAATAACAGAGATCAAAATGTCAAAAAGAGTCCAATTCACTCTAATAAAATAAATGGATGGATGGATTGTCCTGACTGTGTGGACACGGTCAGCTGAATATACGGAACAAACCCAAAGTGTTTTTTCTCATTAACTTGCATGTGGAACGTCACATTTGTAGAGAATCGAAACCTGAATGTTTTCAGCAGTCTAATGCGATGGATATACTCTGTGTACTCCCACCTTCCATAATTCTGGTTTAATAGTTCAACCTCAACACTTTCATTTTCCTCCATCCATCCATCCCCTCTCAGTGTCTCTCAGAGTTTTCCCTCCTCCCTCCTCCATCTGGTACCTCTCTCCTTTATTAGACTGTGCTGCTTGTATCAGTGGAGTGATCACACGTGGTGCGGGGGACACATAAAGATGTGCTCCCACTGGCAGCAGCTGCTGATACCAGCTGAAAACAGCTCTGCTGTTTCTCAGCAGCCCTGGGTGCAGCGGAGCAGCCAGCCACCCTCCTCTAATCCGCCTCACCGTCACCGTCAGCATTCTCACACATTCTTCCTGCCTGTGTCTGATGCTGTAGGCCCGAGGGCTTTACGTGCTTTAAATGAGAATCGTTGTAGTTTATATCCTGATGCATGCTCAATAATCCAGGTAGAAAAATCTAAAAGTTAAGTCTGGTCCTCTGGACATTCAAAAAACAAAACAAAGCAAAACAAAAACAATGTAGAAACGTTTTGTCTTTCATCCGAAAGACTTCCTCCGTCTGAGGTGCTGTATTCAGCTCAGTCTTATAAATAGCACCTTCTCAGAGTGGATCAACCAGTTTTGCTGCTGACAACCAAACCAGCTGCTCACATGATCAAGAAGGACCATCAGCCTAACAATGGATCATTAGCACACTGATGGCTGTTTACTATTCACAGGAAGCTGAGTGATACTAGCAATCACAGCATTGTAAGAGGGGGACAGTTGAACCCGGAGGCCTCCACCCCTGTTTAATGATGGACGATTTCTTTTCACAAAGATGGCCTCCTTTACTCCTCTCTCAAACCATCGTTCCTCTCTGTCCAGGATGTGATTCATCCCTGAAAGAGTGACGTTGTAGTTTATGTTTCAGTCAGGTTTACAGATATTGAGCTGAATTAGGTGTAGTAATTGTTGAAAGTCATTCATGTTCATCGTTATTCTACTGTCGTGTTTAAACAGTGAAGCAGCTCAGAGGATCTGACCTCTGGAGCCTGGGCCGGTGCGAACACTGTAGATACTTGGCTCATTTAGCTCTTTTACCCCAACAGAAGAACCAGCGAACTGTGGGCTCATCAGAACCACCGTAGCCAGCTGTATTTTTTTATATAAGTAGAGCCTGGTTGACATGGAAATTTTCTCTAGCATTAATACCGATATTCATTCATTCATTCAACCTTTATTTATACAGTTTAGTCTTGAGTCACGAGGACTCATTTACATAGAGACATGTTTTAAACAAAAAGCACAGATGAGGTACAGACAGCAATAGACAATCATATAAAAAACATATGAAATGAAAAGTACATAGAAGAATCTAAAAAAGTTAAATATTTGCTTTTTTTTGTTTGTTTGTTTGTTTGGTTTTTTTTTGAATGTCCAGAGGACCAGATTTAACTTTTTTAGATTTTTCTACCTGGATTATTGAGCATTCATCAGGATACATAGAAGAAATTATATTTAAAAATTACACAAAAAACAGCTAGATTATAAAGCGATGTAAAATGCTAAAAACAGCAACATGTCTGAATTGCTTTTTGCCATGAACTTAGCAGTTGTTTAAAATCCCTTGAAATGACAATTTCCCTGTTTGTTTTTTGTGTTTATTTGTTTGTTTGTTGTTATTTCAGGTCACTGCGAGGGGATTCGCCCCCTTGTTGCAGTTTGCCTACACTGCTAAGCTGTTGCTCAGCAGGGAAAACATCCAGGAGGTCATTCGCTGCGCTGAATTCTTGCGCATGCACAACCTTGAAGACTCGTGCTTTCGTTTTCTGGAGGCTCAGCTCCGCAGAGAAGAAGACAGCTTGTTATTTTGCCACAAGGAGGCAGCAGAGGCAATCAACTCAAAAGATGAATGCATGCAGTCAGAGACGGAAAGGCCCACTTCCCCCATGGCACAGCATTGTGCAGACACCCTCACCTCCTTCCAACACCCTGATGATGATGACGATGATGATGACAGGCGAGCGGTGACGATGTCCAATAACTTCACAGACGGCCAGCTGAGCTTTGATCGGCACGGTGCATCGGACCTGCCGCGATGCCCCAAGTACAGGAAGTATCAATTGGCTTGCAACAAGCACAATGACATCTCCTCACACACCAGTACCTCAGGTTTTTCAAGCACATTTAAGGAGAGCAGCGTTAGCGGGGGCGCACCAGGCCAGGACAGGCTGTCTGTGGCACAGATCAAAGTGGAACCACGGGGAAAGGAAGAGACAGTTTCATTGTGCCTGTCAGGGGTTGAGCAGGATGACGGGGATATGGACAGTGTGACAGCTATGGAAATGGATAACCCTGTCTGTTTGGAAAACTCCAAGAGAACCAAGTCCCCGTCCTGCCTCCGATCTTTTTTCAAGAAAGGGGTGGATCTGCCCAGCCTGTCCAGCACTTCACAGCAGCTAATCACAAACAGACTTGTTTGCCCCCAGGACAAAGGAAACACTCAGGGAGATCTTCAAAAAGATTTACAGCCTTTCACTGGGGAGCTGGACCTGCCTGTAACATCCCCAGAGGAGCTTGATGGATTGCCTTCAGGATTGTCTCTCAAGCCTGTTTCCTGTGATGGGGTCTGCAAACAGGAAGTTGAGCTGGATCGCCGTAGCGTCATATTTTCTTCAGGGGCCTGCAACCGTACCGGAACACCGGTGCATTCTTTCCCCGGAGGAAACTCCTTGGAGATGGAACTTTCTGAGCAAGTGTCAAAAGGCCTGTGGGCCGGAGCTAGCCAGTCTCTCCCCAACTCCCAGACCTTCTCTCCCAGCACCATTTCATCTGAGCCCCCAATCTTGTGCCGTCCACGGCCCAACACCAGCTGCCCAGTGCCAATCAAAGTGTGCCCCCGCTCACCACCTTGTGATACACGTACCAGGACTTCCAGCTCCTGCTCCTCCTACTCCTATGCAGAGGATGGCAGTGGAGGCTCCCCTTGCAGCCTGCCCCAGTTTGAATTCTCCTCTTCGCCATGCTCCAACATGGCACGGTGTGTCAACGTAGACCAGCAGGAGCAAAGTGTGGGAGGGGAGTCCCTGTTCAGCCAGGTGCGACCCAAGATTAAATGTGAGCAGTCCTACGGCACCAACTCAAGTGACGAATCATGCTCCTTCTCAGAGGGAGACAGCGAGTCTTGCCATGTGCAGGAGCCAGGGACAGAGGTAAGTGTCCACAACAATGTTACATAACACTCACTTCCTTCATAATTCTTTACATTGAAGTGGCTTGCTGTCTGGGTCATTAAAGACAATATTAAAAATTCTATATTAGTTTGCTTTATTCACAACTAGAACTCATCTAAAGAGCCAGAACATGGGAGCCTAAAAGCAATTACAAGAGATTATAGTTGCATTTTTATACACCATCGCAGAACGAAGAGGAGGAATTGAAATTACACTCTGTCCATCCATCTGTCCATCCATGCATGATGTCAGCATGATAACTTGAAAAATAAACGAGGTACCAACTTCCATTGTAGTGCATGGCTGCATGTAGGCGAAAAAAGGTCATTGTCAGAAATTGGGTTGCCACATCAAACTATAGTATAGGTGTAGCCCTTTAAGACCCGGGCCTTACTGGCACCTACGTGGCAAAAAAAAAAAGTATGCTATTTGGGAGCAGATCTACAGTCCCAAGACAATTTAGGTGGGACCCTCACAACAGGTGGGTGCATGGACTATAGTTCTTTCAGTGTTGGCGCGCTGCATGTGGGGTGAACCCAATAATGTCAGCTCTTAAACGGCTGTGCCTATACTCATAGAATCTGGGGTTACAGTAGGTAACCAAGGTTCATCTCTGCAGAGCATAACATGAACTGTGAGCTTACGGTCCAGTGAACTTTTGATATTTCTCTCCGGTTGTTTACCAGAGGTGCAGGACAGGGAGCAGAGGGCTCTTCTGAGATGGAACAGGTGTACAGATGGAACAGGTGTATATATGGAACAGGT
>NC_056509.1:18140248-18146542 GCF_014905685.2 Nematolebias whitei
AGATGGAACAGGTGTATATATGGAACAGGTGTACAGATGGAACAGGTTTACAGATGGAACAGGTGTGCAGATGGACAAAGAACAGGTGGTCACAGTCATATAACAGGTGTAAAGGATTGTGCTGCAGTTTATCTGGAACATAGAGACAGCAGGATTCTGTGCCATCAGATTTGTGGTCCTTTGAATAACCTAATTAATGTGTTGCTGTAAAATCCCAAGACTGCTTCAGAAAACCATCAGCAGAACCAAAGGCTGAACGCCTCGATCAGATCCACCAGCATGTTCCCCACTGTACCTTGATCTCTTGGACCAGTTGTCCCTGTTTTCAAGTCCCATATTGTCCAGACGAAAGAGAGACAAACCCTTCCCTCTCCTCTCGTCTTCACTTCTATCTGGGTCATGGGACCAGTAAGGAGTGGATCCCCTCCCTTCGCAGCCTGACATCTAAACATTAGTTCTGCTTCCATGTTATAGGGTCTGATAGAAGTAAAATAAAAATAGTAGCAGTACCCTCAATTTAAGAACCAGTGAGCTGCATAAAGAAAATGAAATAGATCATTTTTGGCAACTCTGGACGTGACTAAGAATGAGCAGCTTAGTGGTTCCCAGTCATGGCTCCTGAGTATAAATATTAGTGGGACGGACATTCATTTCCTGAGTCAATAATCACACAATGTTACAATGTGTGGTACATTTTCTGTAAAAACAGATAATCTATATGTTGTTTAATATTGTCGCTCGCAGGTTGAAGTTGTGTTTTGTGAAAACACTCAGGTCTAATAATTAAATCAGAGAAACAAACTCCTGCCACATCTACATCCACCTCCACCTGAAATAAGAATATTTTA
Source organism: Nematolebias whitei (assembly GCF_014905685.2). Classification (NCBI taxonomy): domain Eukaryota; kingdom Metazoa; phylum Chordata; class Actinopteri; order Cyprinodontiformes; family Rivulidae; genus Nematolebias; species Nematolebias whitei. The sequence continues at coordinate 18,141,097 of NC_056509.1, forward strand.
AATTTTATGTGCTTAAATTTTTTTTCCATTTTATTTATTCATTTACCATTTATTTATCCAGGTTAGTCTCATTGAGCTACGAGAACTCATTTTCAAGAGAGACCTGTTTAGGGAGCAGATGGTGGTTAAGGGCCTTGCTCATGGGCCCAGAGTGGGGCGAATGACGGTGGGGGCACGTGTGGGTGCTTCACCTACCCCACCCACATTTTTGATGTTGTCGGTACCGGGGCTTGAACCGGTGATCTTCTGATCACAGACCCACCTACTCTAACCTCTGCGCCACCACTCCCCAAATAAAGCAGATAGGTCCACAGCTTTCTGGATTGGATTTCTAATTTGATTTCAAATATTAATTCTGCAATAATAGTCCAGATTAACAAAGTTAAATGGGGGAAAGAAGTTCTGTGAAGTAACTCTATAAAGATATAAAAATTAAAAGATGGCAACATGCGTCTTTACTTCTATACTTTGAAGCTCCAGGCAACACAAGACCGCATCTTTGACCACTGACCTATGACAGCCACACACACCCAGACATCACAGATTTGGTTCAGTAAGATCCTAACATATTGATGAAGAAGTCCCTTATTCCTTTTTTATTCCTCCTTTGTCCTCAGTCATCTGTGTTCTGTTCGGGTCCCCTCTGTCTGCTCCATACTGGATTTAAACAGAATCCATGTGGGACACAGCAGGTTGTAAAGCAGCTATGAGCTCATGTGAGGTCTAGTGTTAGTATATTCGTTTTAATGCAGTATGTGTCCATTGGACAGAATATTTTATGCTCCAATGAGACTTTATTGGAGCTACCTGTTCTGATCACGACCCAAAAGAGGAGATATGATGATCCTCTTGACAAACGCAGTCGGTGACCTTTACCGCCCCATAACTGTAAATGAGTTTTAAAAATTACACTTGATTTAAAATGGTCAAAATAGTTGAAAAACACAGAATAAAATAATACATGGCAAGCTAAGTCAATAAGTATTTTACAGTATTTATTAAGAGGAATTACTTTGTGGGGCAAATCAATTTTTTAGGTGGGGCAGCACCACACCTGCCCCTGTGGACTAGCCTGGTTATTTTCCATTTATATTAAATGGGTATATAGTTTGCAACATGTGTTCCCTCCCTTTCTCTTTTATCTTTAAAACCCGTTTTAACCATCCAAAATTGAGTTTTTGGATCATTATAAGCAGCTAAGCTGAGAAGCTAAGCTACGAGCTAACAGGACGACCTCGGGAAAAAACCTCCGTCTTGTCGAAGCTCCAAAATTCACGGTTGAAACCCGTGCTTTCGTCTAAAAGTTGTTTTTCTCTGCACAAAGAACAGGAAGGAGAGACAGCCCATGTCACATCAAGGGGCCTCCCTCCCATTTTCTTAATGAGACACGCTGCTCGCTCCCTCACTATCCATCCTTCAGTTCAAACAGTCTTATACTGCCATCCGGTGGTCAAAAAAGGTACTACACACAAAAATTAACTAACATTTCTTCCTAAATTTGACAATAATTACTAATTATTGTCAAATTGTCAAATAATTACTAATTATTGTCAAATTTCAAACAATATTATCGTTTATCACAATAATTTCTGAGACAATCACCCAGCAAAATTTGTTATTGTGACAGGCCTACCCTCATTCGCCCCACTCTGGGTCCTTGAGCAAGGCCCTTAACCCCCACCACCTGCTCCCCTGCCTACCCCAGATAGCAGCTCCACACAGAGGGCTGTGGTAGCTCGGTGGTCTGTGGTTGTGTCAGGAATGATGTCCGGCATCAAAACAATCACCAAGTCTTCGTGTGAGTTAATTCGTTGTGGTGACCCCTGAAGAAGTGAGCAGCCAAAAGAAGAAAAAAAATACTCAGTTGTAGATGTACTTGTACATCTATTGATTATTTTCTGAGTTTTGTGAAAATCTGTCCAGTGCAGATTTTTTGTTAACAGACAAAAGAACACACACATAAACATGGTGATAATTATACATACATCCATAAAAATGTTATTTTTTCACATGTTAAATTATTTTAAAAAAATAGTATTACAGTATCTAGTTTAGTGTATTGTGTATAACACAATACAGTGCAAGCTAAAGTACAAAAATACATAAATGTACTAGAAGTTGTTTCATATTTTGTTGATTTGTTTATGTGGGACATGTTAGAAAAGGTTTTGTCCTTTTCTTCAGCTGCTGTTTTTGTCGTCTTGTCCTTCTGAGCAGCAACAGATGTGTTGATGGGAACAAACTCCTGAGCGGAGGAACAACTACTCTAAAAATGATCGTCTCCTCAGCTGACTCAGACACTTGTCCTACATAACGAATACTTTGGGCCCAATCTGGAGTCTTGAACATTCATTATTTGTAGGTGTGCGCAGTGTTGAGGCCTAGGCCCCGCACAGAAAACAGACGAGCCCTACTTTTGGCTCCGTACCCTATTTGCAGCATAATGACCGACAGAAGGAGAGTGAGTGAGTCTGGGGAGGGTCCTGCTGTGAATTTATCACCACGCTTTGAGGCTCACTCTGTCATCCCTAACTGTGCTGCTGAACTGGTTCTTGTAGTGGAACGGTTAAATTTAGCCCTCCCCTGTGTGCCAGTGACTGGTGGTGAGGGGGGTGCAACCATTCCAAGGTTGAAATGTCTGTTCCCCTCCTTGGTTTCGTAGCCTATCTCCCAATGTGGCCTTGAATTCTGGAGCATTATTGTCACCACAGAAAGACGAAGGCAGACAAAGGTCACTTTGACAGATACTGAGCTAATACTTGACGTGGTAGTAGCTGAGTCATTCACATTACACACACTGAGCGTGCATGGTGTTGGTTTCTTTTTTAACTGGGAGGAGTGGTGATCGGGAGGTCGCCAGTTCGCTGTTACATCAGAATTTGTGTGGGAAAGGTGAAACACTGCCTCACTCTGGGCCTCACTCTGGGCCTCACTCTGGGCTCTTGAACATCACCCTTAATCTCCCCCCGCCCCACCCCCAAGCCCCTGATTGCAGCTCTCTGCTCTGTGGTAGCTCGGTGGTTGCGTCAGGAAGGACAACCAGCGTAAAAACAAATGCCAAACATGTTGCGTGTTAGCTCGCTGAAGAAAAAATATACATTTAAAATCAACAACATACAAACGCCCTCTGCCATGACAGAATAATGAAAAATAAATATGAGAAAGATTGTGTGTGTGTGTGTGTGGGGGGGGTAGAATAAAATTAATAATATAAGAAAACTAGGACACGTGACAGACGTATACACACAGATGCCTGTCTGCATCACTGTGGTGCTCAGGTCTGTCCTTTAACATAAGACAAAGGGATTTTGATTATTTACACTTTAAGAATAAATAAAATAACCCTGTAATGTAGGCGGAGCTGCTACTTCAGCTGTATTAAGCTCCTGATCAGCAGAGGGGTGAATGTTATCAGGTCCTTTTTAGAAAAGAGAGCAAGTGAAGTTGGCCCTCCAAACAAAGAGCTGATGTTTTAGGAGTAATGTCCTCTCCGGTACTTGAGACGCCGTGAGAAGTATTTCAGGTCAGACTGTCGTGCTGCATCGTTCACTCAGAGGAGACGCTGTGAGAAATATTCAAACCAGGTTTTGTACAATCAGCTTCATGTAGAATCTGACAGTTCATGAAACCCAGTACTGGCTGAAGGTCTGTGACCCCCCTGTAGTGAGTCACGTGAGGTACGTGTCACTTGTTGTATGACAAATATATGGATATATATTTATTCATACTTTTCACGAGTTCTTCATTTTTCTGACTGTAAATGTCGTGCATTGAATTTAACAGAAATGTAACGAGAGACGTTGTTTATCTTTGACCCATCAAATGAATGGAATCATTTATTTTCAGAATCAAAGTTTAACATCAAACATTTACATTAATTTGGCAAAATATGAAAATAATAACAGACAGTTTCACAGAAAATGAACTTCAAATCACTCGGCGGTGATTTGAGGACTTTGCTTAAGATATTTCTAAAATATCTGTACTGATTTATGAGAGAGAGGTGGGTTTTAGAGTGAAAGGAGATTATCTTACAGAGAACTGTGTGAGGGAAGTTTAATCTGTTTAACCAGAAATTGCACGCTTCGTCAGATCCTCAGCTTCTCACGGTACACTTGGTCAAAATAGAACCATCTACCTGTTGACGATGAATCAGCGCTGGATGTAGTTCCTTTCTGACTCGTTTCAGCGTCTCCGTCGAGAGCTACCAAACCTTCAGAAAGTCGTGCGTTGATTAGCTCAAAACAGAATTATAATCCCAAACGTTCCTGGTTCTTCATAACTCCAAACTCTTCATAACCGGCTGCACTCTCAATCTGCTCATTCTGTTGGACTATCGGACCTGTTGTCAGCTCTCATTCCAACATCTCTCAGAACTCTCATTCTCTTGGAATTCTGGAATCCATAATCCTCTATTCCTTCTCTTGTTCATTTCATGAACTGAGAAGTTGCCACATTTTATTTGGGTCGACTTCCTGTTCAATTTAGAGCTTTCTGATTCGTGGAAGGACCAGAAAGAGGAGTGGATTTGTGACGTAAGATGTTATCATAAGTCAAGGATTGTTTACAACATACAGAAAAGATTATTGCAGCAACAGCAGACTTCGTGGAGTCTCACACTTTGTAATCTTTTCAAATAGTAAAACATGACATTTTTCTCGGTAAACATTTTAGTTGACCGAAAACCAACCTTTAACATACTTACGACAGCTTGCTCATTTCAGACAGAAAATCAAGAAAGGCATATTCAGGTGATTTCTTCTCTGAATGAGGAACAAAAATCATTACTTACTGTTTATGTAAAAATAAAAATTAGTAGTTCTTTTCAACCTGTAAAGCATTGAGTGAACTAACACAATTTGATTATCAAAACATTTGTAAGACAGTAATGATTATAAAGAATTGTCTTTTCTGCTTGATTAATTCAAGAAAGAAAGTTCATCAGATGGCCCAGACTTATTCAGATCAATGAAAATAACAGTCTCTGTCCATCTGGTAGATTTGAGGTTATCTGGTTCACTACAGTCCCCCCTTTGGAAATCATCACCTGTCCATGGGGATGAATTCCAACCGTGAACTTAGACCTTCAAATGTCCTTGAGCTTGATGTAATCCAGCAAGGAAGACCAAAGTCAGAAGTAATCCTTCAAGGAAGACTAAAGTCAGAAGTAATCCAGCAAGGAAACAAAGTCAAGGTAATTCCACAATGTTCTTGGTATTCCATTGTGTTGATTATAATCCCATATCGTCTCGGTAATCCCATTGTAGCAATGCTTTAACCCCTTGGAAACAGAGTCTGTAATCCATTGGAAAAAGTCATATAATCCACAACGGTAAATCCACAGCGATTGGAAGTGTTGATTAATCAGCATACAGAGGGGTACCCTTGGATTGAACTGAAGAAGCGGCCACTGGATGAAGAGTTGAGACCAACGTCAGGATTGCAG
>NC_056509.1:18146642-18172584 GCF_014905685.2 Nematolebias whitei
CATGAGAACATGCTTCAAACACATTCACAGCACACTGTTTAATCTCACTGATGGATTTTTCTCTGAAATTTGCCATCATTTGTACTGATTTTTTAAAATCAGAGTGGAGATTTTTGGTGAAAACAAACTTAAAACCATCATCTTCTTCCATTCCGGTCTCATTTCTGTTACCAAAATAAGCTTGGAAGATTCTTTTGTAATAAACTTTTGGATGTTCATTCTTGCCCTGCGTGACCTTGTCAGCGGCTGGAAAACCAGCAGGTCCCGTGCAAGAGTCATACTCTTTGATCAGAGCCTCACACAGAAGGTTGTAATCCCTCCTCGTTGCATCTGGCAGACGCTCGATGAAGGTGAACACCTCTCTGTCCGAAGTGAGTCGTATCAGACTGATTTTATCCTCTACCGTAGCATTAGGATAAGCTCTCAATCTGAAATCCAGATCTTTGAGATACGCTTTTGTTCCTGCTGACCCCATAGGGCCGGGAACGAAACGTTGTACATATTTTGAGACTTTCTGCAAATCATCCATTGAAGGAGACTGTATCAACGGTCTCACATGCGTGATTGGTGCAGATTGGTCAAGGCCTGCTCCTACCGCCCATGGTGGGGGTGGGGGTGGCTGATAAGGAGGAAGAGGTGCATATCGGTGCAGTTCTGTCCCTACCGCCCATGATGGTGGTGGGGGTGGGGGCATGGTGTCAGGAGGAAGAGGTACATATTTGTGCAGTTCTGTCCCTACCGCCCATGGTGGGGGTGGGGGTAACGGCGTGTTGTCAGGAGGAAGAGGTGCAACAGCATCTGACTGGAGAGTTCGTGGCTGTCTCGGACCCTTAGACTGTTCGTCTTTGAGTCTCAGACCAGGCCGCCCCATATCAGAAATCTGGTTTATAGCTGTAGCTAAATTCTCCTCACAAGCTTTCAGGTCCTCCTGTGATGTCTGATATTTTTTTACTAAAGTCAGCCATCGTCGGAGTGATTCCGTCTTGTCTGCTTTGCAAGCGTCCAGCTCCTTCAAGGCGGTCTGTAACTGTGCTTTCAGCACGTCGTTATCTGAACGCGAGGCTTGGTACGCTTGTTCTCTATCCTCTGCTTCCGATAGTGATGCTTCAAGTACTTGTAGTTTGCTGTTCAGCAAAGCAATTTCTGTACTTGTATCTTGCTGTAACTGAAACATCTGTTCATAATGTTTCGTCATGAGGACCTCGTGTTCATTTCTAAATTGACGGACGTATTCTTCCGTCTTTTGAGCCAAATCTATTTCACTGTCTAACCTTTGTTTGATTATAACAGTTTTATCAACGGCCTTATAGAATGATTCTTTCAGCAAGATTGCAATTTTAGCCAGCTTTTCATAACTGGACTTTGTGATTTCTGCAGAGGTCACACTTTCTGCAACCTCCTTCAGATTGTCCACTAACTCTTTTGGGTTCATGCGCTCTGTCTGGATTATATATGGATGTACGGACTCTCCGAGAAGCGCGAGCGCATTCTCCAAGTAGTCCGCAATTCCTTTTGTGTCAAAATCTTTTTCTAACACACCTGCCATGTTTTCACTGTGTAGCAATTTATCTGTTTGAACAGTTGCAAGCTTTAGATATTTTACAGGTAAATATTTGTATTCAAGTCAATGAGTTTTCACACTTATTTTAGCTTTGGGTTTACACAGAAGTACTGTTATAAGTCAACTTTATTCAAATGTGGGTACCTTTCTCAGGTTTTACCCCAATTCATGAATATTTAAGTAAATGCTCTTTCAGCAGTGTTACTTTTTGTGCTTATTTTCCACAGATACTAGAGTACCAAGCTGTTTTTAGTGTATTTACTCTAAAACACTGAATTTTTTATAAACCTGCAAATTGTCTTTTAGTCTCACAGCAATATTAGTTTAAAACGTTTTTTAAACCGTTCTGTTCCAGAAATTTTGCTATTTTAAACAGTTACTCAATCAACCCAGGTGGGTGAAAAGAGAAAAGAATTTGATGATGAGGAATAATCAGTCTTTCTTCAGAAAAACTGTCTTTGCTCCTGTATAGCTTCTATTTAAAATTAAATAGAGAGATATTTTATTTAGGTGGTAAATTAAACAGAAAATCTCTTTTTCCTGATAAATTTACTCTTATTTAGTGATTTTGCAATTAAACGTGTATTATCCTTCAAGCAAAATGAGTAAACTGTTCAACTCTGTGAATATTTGTAACTGTATCTGTTTTAAAAAGTTAATGTTTATTTTTGTACCTTATTTTTAAAGGATTAACAGTGAAATAAACTTTTGGTGAATGCTTCTCTGCATAAATACCTATTACTTTTTAAAATGTAAGATAACAGTGTTTTATTCAGCTTTGAGGAAGTTTGTTAACTCAGAATTTGCCTTACAGAAAAATAAAAAGACGTTTAATTTCACTCTTTACCTAAAAAACGAAGTGAAATCTGTGATCTCACGTCTCGCCAGGAGATGTCAGTATTTCCTCAACAATTATAACTCCGTCACTTTTTGTGTTGTCCACTAGGGGTGCTATGACTTCCTGTGGCGTTCGGTTGACATCCTGTTGTTAGCCGCTTAGCTTGAAGTTAGCTTCGGCTAAACTCGGTCAAAATCAACATTTCTGAACGGATTTTTTACACAAACGTGGCAAAAGTTTTTTCAATCAGACTTTATAGCTTGAACATGAGTGTTTGGGACTGATAGTAGCTTCATTTTAGTGATTTTAAGCGTAGTTAAGGCCCCGGTCGTTAGCTTGTTAGCTTAAAATTAGCATCGCTAGCATTGTTTAGAAACATCGTTTTTTGACGAATTTTTAAACTCTAACGTGGCAGAATTTCAGCGAGCAGGCTTCGAAGCACTTAACAGTGTGTCAACAATCACTTTAGGGGAGCTTTTTAGCTTTAAAAAGCAGATTTTATTTCCCTATGAAAATGAATTTCATATCCGGGTCACGTGACTGAAATCACCAATTGCAACGCAGCGCAGGCTTGAGGGGAGATGACGTAGCACGTCAGTCAAACTTCTCAACCAATGAAAGCGCTCCACAACAGCGAATTCAACCAATCAGGAAGCGTTTTCTCTACCTAGCAAGTTAGGTTTAGCTTGAAATAGTTCGTCAACTTTTCGTCTTTTAAACCATCAAAATGCACTTTTTCTGTTAAAAATTGTAACGAAACAACTTCTAACTGTGTTCTGAGATGGCACTCAGCTTTTAAAACGTTTATCCATCTATTCAAAATACTCGTTCAAACTGAACAGAACCGAACTGGTCACAGCCGGGTCTTAAAGCAGAACCTCGTACTTTTTAGACAGAATAACGTCTTCCACAGCTCATTAGCTCTTAGTTACACATAACAGACGTACCATTTCAGCTTACACAAGACTTATGACACAATTTCAGCTTTTAAAACATTGCCAGCCCAACGCTTAAACATGCAGCGTTTAGTTGCAGAGTGCAGCTCCAAGCGCGCAGCTCAGCCGCTGCGTAACATTCACAGCTCATCAGCTGTTACTCTTTCACCATGCCAACACGTAAAATCAATTTACACACGGATTTAACAGTCATTCATGAAATTCGTACGAGCCACCAGTTTGTAGTGAGTCACGTGAGGTACGTGTCACTTGTTGTATGACAAATATATGGATATATATTTATTCATACTTTTCACGAGTTCTTCATTTTTCTGACTGTAAATGTCGTGCATTGAATTTAACAGAAATGTAACGAGAGACGTTGTTTATCTTTGACCCATCAAATGAATGGAATCATTTATTTTCAGAATCAAAGTTTAACATCAAACATTTACATTAATTTGGCAAAATATGAAAATAATAAAAGACAGTTTCACAGAAAATGAACTTCAAATCACTCGGCGGTGATTTGAGGACTTTGCTTAAGATATTTCTAAAATATCTGTACTGATTTATGAGAGAGAGGTGGGTTTTAGAGTGAAAGGAGATTATCTTACAGAGAACTGTGTGAGGGAAGTTTAATCTGTTTAACCAGAAATTGCACGCTTCGTCAGATCCTCAGCTTCTCACGGTACACTTGGTCAAAATAGAACCATCTACCTGTTGACGATGAATCAGCGCTGGATGTAGTTCCTTTCTGACTCGTTTCAGCGTCTCCGTCGAGAGCTACCAAACCTTCAGAAAGTCGTGCGTTGATTAGCTCAAAACAGAATTATAATCCCAAACGTTCCTGGTTCTTCATAACTCCAAACTCTTCATAACCGGCTGCACTCTCAATCTGCTCATTCTGTTGGACTATCGGACCTGTTGTCAGCTCTCATTCCAACATCTCTCAGAACTCTCATTCTCTTGGAATTCTGGAATCCATAATCCTCTATTCCTTCTCTTGTTCATTTCATGAACTGAGAAGTTGCCACATTTTATTTGGGTCGACTTCCTGTTCAATTTAGAGCTTTCTGATTCGTGGAAGGACCAGAAAGAGGAGTGGATTTGTGACGTAAGATGTTATCATAAGTCAAGGATTGTTTACAACATACAGAAAAGATTATTGCAGCAACAGCAGACTTCGTGGAGTCTCACACTTTGTAATCTTTTCAAATAGTAAAACATGACATTTTTCTCGGTAAACATTTTAGTTGACCGAAAACCAACCTTTAACATACTTACGACAGCTTGCTCATTTCAGACAGAAAATCAAGAAAGGCATATTCAGGTGATTTCTTCTCTGAATGAGGAACAAAAATCATTACTTACTGTTTATGTAAAAATAAAAATTAGTAGTTCTTTTCAACCTGTAAAGCATTGAGTGAACTAACACAATTTGATTATCAAAACATTTGTAAGACAGTAATGATTATAAAGAATTGTCTTTTCTGCTTGATTAATTCAAGAAAGAAAGTTCATCAGATGGCCCAGACTTATTCAGATCAATGAAAATAACAGTCTCTGTCCATCTGGTAGATTTGAGGTTATCTGGTTCACTACACCCCCCCCCCCCCACACACACACACACACACCTTATTACCAGCATGTCGCCGATGACACATTTGTTTTGGTGGTAAATTTTTCATAGGCGGTAAAACGTAGACTGAAGCCCCAAGCATCATTTGAAGTCAGCAGTCCCAACACTGTCTCCCATGCGTGAAAGTTCAGTCAGGTCCTCTGGACAGTTTATGTTTGTTGAAATGTATCCAGAGGACTTCATCAGGCCGAGGAGCCGCAACAAACTCAGTCCCATAAGCAGCACCTTCACATAGTGGGTCAACCAGTTTGATGGTGCTCAGATGGTTTCTGTGGTCCACCCTCTCCCCCGCCAACTCCTCTGAGGCAGCCATGGCCAAAGTGGTTCAAAACATCAAAGTTCATGCTCAGTAATCCAGGTAAAATATTCAACACAGTTCAGTCAGGTCCTCTTGATGGATTCTGTTTGTTGAAACGTTTTGTGTTGTTTTTCAACAAACAGAAACCGTCCAGAGGACCTGACTGAACTGTGTTGGTTATTGAGCATGAACTTTGATGTAACTTGGACTAAGCTGTATAAGTAAAGGTTGAATGAATGTCTCTCATGCCGTTTTCAACACAATGGAGCATTTTGAACAGTTTAAGAAGGCGAGTTTCTCCTCGAGCCGCAAGAAGTTTTTAAGAAATTCATCCGTAAACTCTGTAGGTTGTGGATCATCTGAGTCCTCCAGCAGACCAACGAAACAATATTCTGCTCAACGTGTCGACCTCCACAGACAGCTCGCTCCTTTTAGCCTGTGTGATCGTTAGCTGGTCGCTAATGCTCTGTCACGTTCTCTAGTTCTGAAATATTTTAATTTTGCTGAGCCACTTTTTCATCCAGAGGTTTTAGTGCAGCTACACAGCTCTCCTCTGCCAGCCCTGCCCGATTCATTTTTTGTCCCAACAATTTGTTGGGAGTTGTCTTGAGGACATAGAAGTTCCGATAACGAACACGTAGCTGTACGAAGCAGTAGACGAACACAAGCACATTCCCACAGAGCTATCATGAAGCACATCGTACTCCACGCATGTTCCAGCACAAGCTCTTGGCCTTACTTTCAAGGTTAGATCGAAACACATACAACTTAGTCATTTCTCAGTCTAAGAGGAACTTGGTGAGAAAACTCTGGCATGAAAGGCAGCAGGTGATATGAGTTCCTTCAAGAGTGCTAGGCCTTTAATTTTCTGTGCGTCTTCACAGAGATGTTGAGCTGAAAGATGGAGGAAAGTCCTCTCCTGTTTTCTCTCCCAGGAACTCTTCAGAAAATCCTTTTGAGTCAGACTCCTCATTTGATGAGTCTGAACTATGTAGAGCCACGGACACGCCTGTGGGGAACACCTTAGGAGAAGGTACAGAGAAGGCATGGAGTGTAGCTTTCTCCTTCATCTGGCTCCCCCTCCCCCTCCCCCTCCCCCTCCCCCGGTCGGTGTCAGACTCAGGGAGGGAAGGAGAAGGCTGATCTGTGCCAGGCTCTGTGGCTGTCATCCTCTGGCTCTTTGTTCCTCCATGACTTCCCCTGCTGCCTGACGCCACATCTCCCTGGTGCAGGCAGACACAGCCGGGGATGGATTATGTGCTTATTGGAAGATCTGCCATGACCTGAGGGGGCTACTCAGCGTTGCTCTCCAGTTGAGGAGAGGAAGAATAAACACGTGGACCTGAGATTCAATTAATTATTTTATTTATCACAAGAACTACTGCTCAACACTGGATTTGTTAAAACTCACAGAAATGTCCTGCCACTGATCTGAACCAGGTAGAGAAGAGTCCACTCACTGCCCCTAAGGCCTGTCAGAGGTGCACACATCCTGCTGGAGACGGAGGCAGCTGCTTTTTATCTGCTGCATGTGGGAGCAGACGGAGCTGAACTCTGCTGCCATCTTTTGGTCAAAATATGGTAAAACACCAAGAAACAAAGAGACCATATGTCATTAGTACACCTTTGAAAAGTTTGTTTTGTAGCATATTTGAATGTAAAATAAAAATAAATGTTAACAATACAGAAAGATTCACTCCGTGTAACTAAACAAAGTGATTAAAAGACACTTTAAAACCCTTTGTAAGACATAACCTTTGAAAAGGAAGTTTTTGGTGTGGAACAAATTAGGACAAACCAACTCAAACTTGTAGCAGCTTCTGAGTGTTATAAGAGATTTAAAAAGATCTCCAAACAGCCTAAAATCAGTCGTTCTACTGCCGGTTAAACAGTCAACCAATGGAGGACATTCAAAACAACTCACAACACGCCCAGGCCTGGCTGTCCAAGAGAGTTCACCCCAAGAGCAGACCCCAAAAAAAACTTGACTCTTGCTACTGTGGAGGTGAATGTGCACACATCTCCAATCCCAAAGAGACTGTAAACGTTTCAGAATCAGAATGTTTTATTGTCCTTGCACTGTTAAGTACAACAAAATTACTTTCCGTACAGCCGTCCTAAAGATGGACAGAAGTGTACAGGGAGCTGCAGCTTCTAAGATGCGCTGCCCCGTTATGCACTAACCTTGATGGGAGGTGTGCAAGAAGGAAACTGCTGCTCTCTGAGGAAAACATAAAGGCCAGACTGAAGTTCACCAGAGAGAGAACCTGGACAAAAACAACTTCTACAATAATGTCCACTGGACAGATGAGTCTGAAGTTGAATTATTTGGACACCGTAAGAGATTGAATGATTGGTGTAAACCAAATACAGCATTCAAAGAAAAGAACCTCATCCCTACTTTAAAATACGGAGGTGGTCGAGTAATGGTTTGGGTTTTTATTTTTTTGCTGCAGCAGGACCAGGTCAGCTCACCATCATCAAATCCACTGTAAGCTCTACTGTGTATCAGATTGTGCTTGAGGAACACATTTGATTATTGTTTATTTGTCATGTGCAGAATCAACACAAGGTCAACAATGCAATGAAAATGCTCAGGACGAGACGAACCGTCTCGACTCGCCAAATAAAAAACAAGAAGACCCAAAGCATGCAACAAAAGTACAAAACAAAGCACCAAAAAGTGAAAAAGAAATAAAACATCTACAAGGTCCAAAAGAAATATAGTGAACAACATGGTGGAATACAACGGTGTAAGTTGGATGAATCAGTGCAAACAAGTGCCTCATAGGCAGCAACACTGATTAAATGCACACAACATACACCACACAGGTTGTGCAACAGGACACTGCACAGGCAGTGAACAACACTGATGAACTGAACCACGATGACAAGGCAGCAACACGACACAGCCACATCGTGCAGCAGCAACAAACACATCAGGTGTTACAGATGTGACTCAGTTCTGTCGAGCCGGTAGACAGAGAGTCGTCCAGAGACACAGCACAGTCGGTATGGACGGCTCCAGTCATGGTTCCGTAAAGGCAAAGACACAACAGTTCCTCGTGTCCCGCTCACAATAAATCCGTGCGTGCAGGTCATCCAGTCTGCCCCTCAGAGACTGAACATCTGAAAGCAGGACCGAGGGGAGAGGGGGTTTGCTGCATCTCTGGCGGGTCCTGCACAAAACACCGGCTCACTTCTCTCTCTGTGTTTTCCTTTTACGACGCCCAGGTAAACAAAGGACCCAGGGGAAAATGTCCACTGTAAAGTCCCCAAAAGTCGACCCAAAGTCCCCACTCACTGACGATTGCAACTCCAAAAGTATGTTGTGGTCATACCCATAACAGAGTGCAGTGCAGGTGAAAAACGTCAAAACAAAAACAACAATGAACAAAAACAGTGCGAGTCGAAGTGGAGTTCTCATCAGTGCTGCCATGCTGCGGTGCACGTTGATGACACGCCTCGAGATCATCTGTAAAAATTAAGCTGAAGCAGAACTGAACCCTGCAACATGACAATGATCCAAAACTGACCAGTAAGTCCAACAAGGACTGGCTGAAAACAAAGAAATTAAGAGTCCTGTAATAGCCACACCAAACACAAACCTTAATCTCATTGAGATGCTGCGGGGGGACTTGACACGGGCCGAACATGCAAGAGACCCCTTAAATGTCTCACAGCTGAGACATTTCTGTGTTGAGGAGGGGGGCGAACTTTTCTTAGACCAGTGCCAGAGACTGGTAGACACTACAATAAGTGTCTCACTGAAGTTATTTCAGACAAAGGGGGTCAGTCCTGCTGTTTGGGGACAGGGTATCCTAACTTTTTCTTCTGTTCGATACGTAGTTTAGTTCATATCTTTTGTCTAATAAAGAGACTATGGATTTTTGTTGTTTATCTACAATTGGATCACTTTGCTTTCCAGAGTTTAAGTAAAACAAGATGTTAACATTTCTTAAGATGGATATGGGCACCAGTGACCCCCCACGACCCGAAAAAGAAAAAAAAAAACGGGTAAAATATAATGGATGGAGACCAAATATTATTTTTTATTATTTTTTCGGCTGCTCCCTTCCTCAGAGGTTGCCACAACAAACTAACTCATACTCAGACTTGGCAATTGTTTTTATGCCGGATTCCCTTCCTGACGCAACCACAGACCATCGAGCTACCACAGCCCTCTGTGTGGAGCAGAGAGCTGCCATTTAGGGCGCAGAGGGTGGGGTTCAGTGCCTTGCTCAAGGACCCAGAGTGGGGCAAATGAGGATAGAGGCAAGTGCGGATGTTTCACCTTTCCCACCCACATTTTGATGTTGTCGGTCTGGGGAGTTGAACCAGCAACCTTCCGATCACAGACCCACCTTCTCTAACCTCTGCACCATCACTCCTACACACCATTGAACCAGGCTCAGAAAAAAGACCCCATTCATTGTTAACGTTAACTAAATGTTAAATCTGCTGACAGCAGCTCATGATGATCACTTGCTGACTGTCTAGTTAATGAGAGGCGGACAGGATTGCAGACTGGAAAGTAAGCCTCAACCAATAGTCGCTGTGTGAAAACTACAAGTCGGATCTTAAAAAAGTTGTTGAACTGTGGGCGGCAAAAGACTGATGGTAATGTGTGTGAATGTTTGCTTTACAGAATTTGAGGTAGGAGAGATTGTGAGCCTTCGTGTTCAGTTTGGAAGAGATAAAATTTTACTGACTGCTTACGTGTGCGTGTGCACTCTCTACTTTCTAAGATTTGAGAGAAAACCAAAAGTCCTACAGCAGTAAAAGAAGACAAATACCTACATTTTGTTGTATGATTTGTGTATATACCAAAAAGGGTTGCGTGAATATGAGTTTGCATGATCTGAAAACTGTGCACAGTTCCTACACTGTTTAAATTTGATTCACTTCAAAAGTTAATCAGTTGAAGATGTACACACAATCATTCCTTTGAGGGTTTTATTAAAATCTGTTGTGTTGTTCATGAGATATTTTGCTAACAGACACGTGAACACATACATGACTGCTACGCCTTTTGACGGTGGGTGATAATGAACATAAAATATTAAAAATACTGCATCAATTCACTCAAATACAGGATCCAAGTTATCTGTTGTGTACATAATATTTGGTGTTTTCTGTCATTTCCAGGTGAAGCTTCCGTTCCCAATTGATCAAATCACAAATCTTCCACGCAACGACTTCCAGATGTTGGTGAAAATGCACAAACTGACCTCAGAGCAGCTCGAGTTCATCCATGACATAAGGCGGCGGAGTAAAAACCGCATTGCAGCGCAGCGCTGCCGCAAGAGGAAGCTGGACTGCATCCTGAACCTGGAGTGTGAGATCAGGAAACTGGTGAGGGAGCTACTCTTGATCAAACATGGAGCTCAGACACAGTCCAACATACCTCCATGTCCGAACAGAACAATAAAAACACCTCCAAATCTAGGAGGAGCCCGAGCTATGGACACAGTGTCAGGCTTAAAGGCATCTAACAAATGTTCTTTAGACAGGGAGGGTGGATTACTTCACAATGTTGAAAATCAGCTAAAATAATTAAAATACAAATCTTTTCAAAGTGGTGTCAGAATTTAACCCAGAATTAGAGTCAGGCAGCCACTGCCACATTTCTGATGTAACTAGAAGTCGATAAGGGAGGGGAGTAAAACTTTCAATTCTACGGGTTGAGCAAATTTTCCTTCATAACCTTCAAAAATGTCCTTCAAATGTATCCTCTGCATCAAAACAGACTATTCACAGCTTCCATATTAGTTGGCCAGTAGTAGCACAAAAGGTGAAGTGATGGACCGCCTGGGCCCTGGCCTCGTGGCTTCTCTCAGACTATTGACGTCACAGAAAAAGGCTAAAGAAATCAAGTTATAACGCAGTGAAACAGATGTATGAAGACGGGAAGATCTTTATTTTGACAGAAACATGACCACGGAAACTAAACCATTGTGTCAACTACACAAGACACATAAAACCAGAACTGTATATCTTGAATTATCAAGTGGATAGTCTTTGACCTCTTTTATTTTTTGTTAAGATTAAATTTATGTACGGAAAATTTACTAAATGTATCTACAGTATACGGTGTATATATACACCGTATACTGTATATATACAGTATACGGTATATAAGTATTAGTTTGTTTTCTTAAATATGAGGGTCTGTATGTGTGTGTGTGTGTGTGTGTGTGGGGGGGGGGGTTACCTGGTTTTTGTTATGCTTTTAGGACTTTTTCTGGTATAATCACTTGTTTTTATGGACAAGTACTCCTTGTGGGGATCAAAGCCTGGTCCTAAAAAGACGGAGCACCACTGGTTATACAGGTGCATCTCAAAAATGTAAATGTTCTGACAAAAATTCATTTTATTTTTATTTTATTTATGTCAGTCGTTTCAGAAAGTGAAACTCAAAGATTACACAGAGTGAAATATCTCAAGCCTTTATTTCTTGTCATTTTGATGATCATGTTTACAGATAAGAGGTTGAATATTGTAAAC
Organism: Nematolebias whitei; assembly: GCF_014905685.2. NCBI lineage: Eukaryota > Metazoa > Chordata > Actinopteri > Cyprinodontiformes > Rivulidae > Nematolebias > Nematolebias whitei. The sequence goes on from NC_056509.1 coordinate 18,158,424, forward strand.
TCCTGGTGTCTCACCCTGATCAGATGATGATCTCCTCGACATGAGCTACAAATGTCTCATTCCTCAAGTCCAGCCACTCCTGAACCAGAGACAACGTCAGAAGCATCTTACCTGCTGAGGACAAAAAGAACTGGACTGTCTCTCATTGTCCAATGTCTTCTTTTCACATGAAAGTAAATGTTCATGTAATTTATAAATCAAGATCCCAGAGTCTGGAGGAAGAGTGGAGAGGTCCAGAATCCACGTTGTTGAAGTCCAGAGTGAAGTTTCCACAGTCAGTGATGGTTTGGGTCCATGACCTCTGCTGGTTCTGGTCCACTGTGTTTTCTCCACAGTCCACGCAGCATCTACCAGAATATTTTAGAGCTCTTCATGATTCCTTCTGCTGATGAGCTTCATGGAGATGCTGGTTTCATTTTACAGCAGGACTTGGTTCCTGCTCCCACTGATAAACGTGGAATATTCTCATTTTCTGACACACTGAACTATGTTTTTTCCATCCGTCCATGAACTTTACCCACTTCTTCCTTTTTGGGTGTCCATATCCAGCAGTCACTGTGTGAGAGGCGGGGGACACCCTGGACAGGTCTCCAGTCCATCACAGGGACACAGAGACAAATGAGACAAACAACCATTCACTCTCTCACTCACACCTAGGGACAATTTTTTAGAGTTACCAATCAGTCTAACATGCAAGTCTTTGGTCTGTGGGAGGAAACCGGAGTACCTGGAGAAAACCCACGCATGCACTGAGAAAACATGCAAACTCCACCCAGAAAGGCCCCCTGGACCGGGATTTGAACCAGAGACCTGCTCGCTGAGAGGCAGCAGCTCTACCAGTTGCGCCACCGTGCCGCCCTGTTTGTGAACCATTATCATCAAAATGACAAGAAATTAAATATTTCACTCTGTGTGTGAAAAACGAGTTTTATTTTCTGAAGTGATTTTCAGACAAAATTGAACTTTTTCATGATAGACTAATTTTGTAGATGCACCTGTAGTATTGTGTATAGGGCTATGGTATGAATTAAGTTTAGGTTAGGCATGTACCGGTAATGTGTAGAGTAAAGGTTGCTCAGCTGCAACAAGTTTGTGAACAACATGAGGGAGTCTCCAGAACATCTGACATGTGGTGTTTCTCAAAATCCTCACGTGAGGCGTGAAGTCTTGTTGCTTGAGTTTTGAACATGTTCAAAATGTCTTCTGTCTCATGATAGCCACAGACTTGTCATGAGTGTTTCCAACCCATGTCATGTTAAGAGTATTACAGCTGTCTTTTGGTGCACTGACCGGTCCAAATTCAGTCACACAGCTCACAGGCCGTTAGGATGCAAACACTTAACAATTTGCCAGACAGCAATAGAAAATGTTCACATTTCTTCACAGTTTAGACTCACCAACTAGTCATCAGCAGTCACAGCCCCGTGAGATACCACCACGGTCAGGGTTAGACTACAGGAATCAGAATAAGCTTTTTTATCATTGCACCGAAGTACAGCGAGATTATGTCCGTACAGTCGTCCGAAAGATGGCGGAGTGCACGTGGCTGCTGATCCTAAGAGCGCGGCCCCTTATTCTTTAAATAGAAAAGAGGGAAAGGCCATGAGGAAAGGATAGTGTTATTACAAAGAAGTTCTCTTCACACCTTATCCTTATCAGGACATGGTTTAAGACATCAAAAAACTCTACCAGCAAGCACATTTAAAAACACATCACATCTGCATTTGACGACAAGACGGTGAGATTTGTCCACGAAGCACTTCCAGATAGCACCATAGTCCGGATAAGATGTTGGTGTCAGCCATTACAGCTCTGATAAGCGTGTTCACAGAAGTTCTCGGGGAGAGGGTTGTGCGGGGGATGGATAGAGCAGAGCCTTCTTAGTTTACACATATCCCAGGAGAAACTTGATAAGTTGGCCTGCTTCAAGTTCAAACAGGGGAGTCAGATTCAGATAAGCCACAGTTGTTATTTTATGCAGGCAGACCGTTGTTTCTTGTCAGCCTTGAGTTCTGCTGGTACTTTTGATGATCCAAAATGGCCAGATTTGTGGGCTTTCCACTGGTCCGTGCTTATTAGCTTCCTTCTAGGTCGTCCCCAACATGCTGGCGATTCCCAGAAGCCGCAAGTGGTTTACAATTCTCATAAATCGCTTCCATCTTACGGTTGAGCTCAGTTGAGAAATGAATGGAGGTCCATGGACTATCCTAATAAGGAAACAAATACAAACTTGTGTGTTTGCAGGTCTGTGAGAAAGAGAAGTTGCTGACTGAGAGGAACCAGCTGAAGGCCTGTATGGGCGAGCTGTGGGAGAACTTCTCCTGCCTGTCTCAGGAGGTGTGCCGGGATGTCCATCTGAGTCCAGAGCAGGTCCAGTCCCTTCACCATTACTGCCCCGTTCTGCGGCCAGCCAACTCCACTGCCAATGAGTCGAGACCCACCCTCAGCACCCCTGCCACCAGCAGCATTGACCTCACCACCCACTCTGGCTCAGCCACTCCAGAACCCATCTTCCACAGGTCACCCGGTTCCTCTGAGAACCAGCCTAACTCCACAGTCAGAAACGGGGCTGACAAAGTTACAGATGGTCAGGACACCAGCTTGTACACAGCATCGGAGCTGTCTGTGGAAACCTCCAACCAGACGGTAACGGTGGACTTTTGCCAGGAAATGACAGACAAATGTACAACTGACGAGCAGCCGAGGAAGGACTGTACCAAGTAGAGGTGGTTTGGTTTCTGTTTGTGTTGAATGTTTTTGTATTATTTAATTTGACTCTTCTGACAAACCCTTCCTCTGGGTTGTGAGACGTTCAGCCTCTGCCAGTGTTCACTCAGAAACAAGCTTTGTTTTTACGTCTTTTTGTGCTTTTTTTTACTCTTTTAGTTCGATTTTGTTTGAATGGTTGACACTAATGTTGTCTTAATAGCAGCAATACTGTTCTACAGGCGTTCTCCTCTTACCATGACAGAGTGGGAACCTCTCACCAAACCCTCCAATGGTGCTATACTCCCCCCAGCAGTGACCTCTACAATGGAGACTCAGTTGTTGTGTGTCACAACTCAAAGTTAAACCTCACTGGACCTAAACAGCAGCTCTCTTGTCTCCTGGTGTACAAACTACGTCTCTGTCCCTGACTTCCTTTCTTCTCTTTTTTTCCACTCTGTACCTTCAGTTGTTTTCACACATCCACTGCAGCCCTGACATGTCTCATCCTGCTCTATAAGAGTACTGTAAGTGAGAATACAGACGTCTGCAGCGTTAAAGGGAGTATCTCACAGGGATGCAACTGTTGGAGACTAGTTGGCAAGAAATTTGTAAAAAAAATAAGAAGAAAAGGTGAATTTTCTGTTGGAGCTGTATTTTGTGCAGCCCTTTTAAAAATGTACTTACCAGTAGCACTGGTTAGTCTCTTTAGAATGATTTGTTCAATTATCTTTGTAGAGATCTAGTAGAGTGCTGTATGAATGGGTAGATGAGGCACAGATCGTGTTGTAAAGAGATTTGAGTGTGTTGATAAGATAGAAAGGTGCTTTATTTAAGTACAGTCCATTTACCATTTAGTTCTGTCTTCTTTTTTGCCACAAAACTACTTAGTGCATATTTGGTCCCAATGCAGTCGTTCAAATTTGAACGTTTTCAGCCCATTAAGGAGATGATTGTTTTTTGATTTATGGTCACAGAATTATGGTTTAACTCTTCCAACGTTTCAAAAATATAGAGACTTAGGCTCAGTGCAAATGATCCAGCGTTGACTCTCAGCATAGTTTGGCTCAGAGACACAAGACAAACTGGAGCAGGTGGGTGTGGGTCGTTGGAGGGGCATTTACACAAACCCCACACAATATGCCCCTCTTAAGGCATGCTGGGGGGCTTGATGTTGGGACAGTACCACACACATCAAGGTGTGTGGACCCCCCCACACAAACATCCCCCCAAATCACCTATCTGTGCCCCCCACATCATGTCCCCAGCAAGATGTGGGAAAGGTGCATGGGGTGGTGATTTTCGCTACAGTTTTGTTACTTTTAGAATCTCTTTAGATAATTTCCTGCATAGATTTTTACTATTTAAGATTCTGCTTGGGGCAGCACGGTGGCGCAACTGGTAGAGCTGATGCCTCTCAGCGAGCAGGTCCCTGGTTCAAATCCAGGTCCACAGGCTTTTCTGGGTGGAGTTTGTATGTTCTCTTCGTGCATGCGTGGGTTTTATCCAGTTTCCTCCCATAGACCAAAAACATGCATGTTAGGCTGATTGGTAACTAAATTGTCCCTAGGTGAGAGAGAGATTGAATGGTTGCTTGTCTCGTTTGTCTCTGTGTCCCTGTGATGGACTGGAGACCTGTCCAGGGTGTACCCTGCCCTCGCACAGTGATTGCTGGACAAATATAACACAAATATACACAAATGACAAAAGTTGATTAGAACCCGACATGGGCACGAATCTCTTTAGACCACGACACATTGTCAAATCCTGACCTCCAGCATGCACATTAGTACCCATAAGAAGGCCAGTAGACCTACCTTTATTTACTTTTTACAAGTTTTACCTTCTGTGACAATTGTGGCAAGAAGGTATTTTTTACAATAATTTTTAATGTGTTTTATTTTTTCTGGAATCAATCTCACGACTCTAAACTCTGTTCTCGGACCTGTACATGGGTCCTGGTTGAGACAGGTTTGAAACAACCACCACACTCAGATTATTGAGGGAGAAAAGCAGCTGAACACGTTATTTTAGTCTGTGACTTGTGAAAATGTCTAACCCATGTGAACATTTTGAGACATCTTGAAGAGCCAAGGCTCGTCGTGAACTAGTCCAACAGTCGCTGCTCAGTGAAATACTGCCTTAACTCTGAACTTCTTCAGTAGATTACCCAACCGACTACCTAATCACTTATTTATTTTTTTTCTATATTTTGCTTTCTGTGTTGATGATGCATCCAAATTGATGATTTCTATAAACTTATTATTATAAAAAGTATTAGCTAATTGATGTAGCATATTTTTCCAACAGGTTCTTCTTCTCTACATTCGGCACAGATGCCACTCTGGAGTATTTCTAATTGTGAGAACAAAGAGTATCGGACTCGTTCTACAGAAGTTCTCAGACCTTTGTGTGAAAACAGTCTCTTAAACCTACTACAGGACTCCAGATAGTTTTACAAACTGAGATTTTTTTTTTATTATTTTTGCTGCGTTTGCCGTTCTCGTCTAAACACAAACTTCCTAAAAATGACATTTTTAAGAACCTGTCCTTGGTAAATTTATGTGGTCAAGAAAAAAGGAGCTTCTCACACGATGACGTAGCAGCCTGTTTCACTCACACCCACTCTCACTGTGTGCTCACCGAAACCCAAACAACAATGGAGCTGTTTTTACCTTTTTTATATTTGTTCCATTTTGTCTATTTGCTTTATTCTGTTTTTTGCATCACCAAACTCGGATTGTGCTGAACCGATAATAACTAAGAGGAAACAGTAGCAAAGAAAAAAAAGAGTTTTGAGAGAATTTTTAGTTAACCCCACTCATAAACTGTAAAAGTATTGAAGACGTATTGTTTGTCCATCTGGAGCCTTGAGGTCCTGTTTTACGGGCGCTGCTGTCGTGTATTTTGGGAACCAGAGTCTGTGCACTCGCAGTGTGGGGGTTTAAAGGAGCGCACACCATCATGGTGTCACATGACTTCTGTTAACAATTACTGCTAAACAATTTAGAAAAAACAAGTAGAACAGCAAAGAAAGAATTACGTGAATCTGATAAACTAATCTGAGATGTCATTTTAAAATGTTTTGCTTACTGTCTCGTTTGTTTACGTGGAGTGGGTGGGACTTAAATCTTGGACTAGAACCAGTCGTCAGGGAAGCTGGTCTCAGTCAGGTTTCAATTTTAACGTTCTGGTCGATGTCTAAATTTTATTATAATCAATGAGATAATGGCGTTCCTTTCCTGGGTTTTGATTAATCGTTATTATGGACATTCTCGCCACCTAGTGGAGAGGCATGGGTATTGCAGAATTTTTATTAAAGTCATGTAGGTGAAAAAGAAAAAACATTAAAGGAGAACAAAAGTATCTGTTTAAAAACAAAACTATCTGGAGTAGTGTGGACAGGCTCGTCGTCTCCTCTACCTCTTTCTGTCTCGTTCCGTCTCTTTTTCTGTTTCTTCTGTGAATAAATCTCAGTGGCCCTTTTCGTCACAGCAATTCAAACTCAGGAAGAATAAATATCCTCTGAATGTTCAACCTAATTTATAAACAAACAAACAAACAAAAAAGAGAAAACAGCTTCTGTGTGTGAAAGAGTTACGATGCAGTGAGACTGTATAATGTTCATATGCAAAAAAAAAAAATGTCTGCGAGTGTCACATTTGTATTTGTGTACAGGATAACTTTGTACATGCTGTAACTGAAAACATTCCTCCTTTGCCTTCCACAGCACTGAACTGAACTGAACTGAACTGAACTGAACTGAACTGAACTGATCGGAGAGAGAAACGGGCTTTTGCAGCTGGTTAGATGAGCTTTTTATTTCCCACTCATTAGCAATACCATTGTATTTCGATGTTGTACCAGTGATATCCAAGTGCTTGTATGGCAGATGTGTATATAGTACGGAGCATGATGACTGTAACGGTGGTTTTAGTCCAGGTTAGATCTTTCTTTTCTACTGGGGGTCATATCAGGCGTCTTTTGCTTAGGGAACGTTTTGCTTTGCTGTTTCCTGTCCTGCCTAATGAATACTTTCCATCATGATGGGTGTTCTTCTACTCAGGAAATCAGCTCGATACACATGTACACACACATAGAGCACACATGTACACACACACAGTTTGAGCCCCTTGTATGCGTCAAACGTTACCCATTCTAGAAATGTTTTGAAAGCAGCTCGTCTGCTCCTTTCACTCCTCCGAAATGTGAAAATCCTCCGTTTCAAGAAATCTAGAGGAACTTTAGTTTATTATCAGTATTTAACAATGCTTGATTGTGAACACTCTCGCAAACAATTTTGAGGTTATTTAAGTTGATGTTCAAACACAGTCAATACTTCTCATTTTTGTTGTGGAAAAACGTAACAAAAAGCCCCAAAAATAAGGCTCAGAGCGCTCTGAGCCATTAAGCACTTCTAAAAGGGCGTTTGGGGTTTTGTAGTTTAAAAGTCCCTGAAACGTCCACGACTGGAGCACTTAAATAAGAGAAAACATTCATTCTTTGAATTAAGTTTGAAATAAAATCGATGAGAAATCAGAAAAACAAGCTATGGGTTTAAAATCGAAGCGTTCTGTTTTTCTTTGTTAATAAGCTAACTCCTAAATAATTTGCAGTGGAAGCTGTATATGTGTTGTTCGGATGATTTAACCCTCATGAGGTAGTGACTTGTTTGTGTTTGAACATCCTTTGTGATGTGCATGCATGCGGACTAGAAATATAAGCTTAGTTAGTCGGTCAAACTTTTGTTTTGCCTTGTAAATTCACTTTGACGCTGCCTGCTTTTCAAATGGTAGTTTTGGTTGTTTATTTGTATATATAAAGAAGTTTAAAGATGTCAACCTGGATTAGAGGTGATTTAGAGGGAACAGGCAGGGCTTCACATTTCAGCTCAAACTCTGTTCTCTTTAAAGCCCCATCCCAAAGGCTCCAACTCTCAGCCTCATCAACTCGAATGTTTCTTTGGCAACTAACTTCTGAGGGAACGATGCGCTCTTTAGCTCCAAAACATAGTAAGTACTGTAGTACTTACTGACGACTCGGCAAAAGTACTAATTCAGGAGCAACTTTTCCTAAAATACTCAAATATGTGATGAACAAAACAATGTTCTCAGAAACACATAGTTTTAAGAATTAAAACCTATTCCCACATTAGCTGTTGAGTTTCTGGTAACTTTTGCCTTTTAAAGTTCTCGGCTGTTCGACGAATGATAGGATAGGAAACCCTTAATTTTCACTAGCATCACGGTTATGTTTGGAACTTTATTCTTATTTTCACACATGACAGCATCAGACCACACACACATTTTTTTTTAAATCTCAGCTGTGGCGAGCTGAACAATGATGACCTGCCAACAAATCACTCTAGAACATTTTGTCATTTGAATCCCTCGCTTGGAGAGCCTCCAGTAAAACGCTGACTCGTGGCGCGTCTTGATGAAACGCTGGACGAACCTTGGAGTGGGGCTTTAAAGTTCCAATTTCTGCAGTTCTTCCTTGAGACTTTCCCTGATGTAAAACTAGGAAGTAGTTGAATGAAGTTTTTATTTGTGGAGTGGTGTCAGACGGTGGGATCGGAGCGCGTCCTGTGTGTATCTCATTATCTTGTTCCACACACACACATTGGTACAGCCAGAGCTTGGAGCAGTAGTAATTCACTGTTTTCCACACGTATTCACAAGATTTATCCTCGTTGACATTTTAGATGACTAAAGTTAAAAAAAATCTTGAAGCGATCTACATTAGATGTTTTATTCTGCACATATGCAACTCGTTTTCTAATCTTCGTCCTCACATTTAGAAGCTGATGTTGGATGGGACAGCAGCACAGGTTTTATGGTTCATGTGTAAAGTAGCCGACACGACTCCTGACACGTCGTTCAAACTCTTTATGACATGTTGGTCTTCTGAGCCACACATTCCCAAAGAGGTAAGAGCGGGGGGGTCGTTCAGTGAAGGCTCTGAGTTCAGTCTTCCTCTAAACTGTGGGCTTGAATAAAAACGAGGCATGCAATGAATGAAACCACAAAACAGTTTGGGTGAAATGTTTTTATTGGTGTTTTTTTGTGGGGGGGTTGGTTGAAGACAAAAAGCGTCCTTTATCACCAATGACCTGTTCTGATTTACATTCTGTGACTGTGCTATGAGAACACACTTGTTTAAAGTTGTCTTGTTCACCTTAAAGCTTGCTAACTGCATGCTTCACCTTCTCTCCTCTTATGGCAACAGAAACGTGTCTGTGCCGACTTCATTCAGCTGCTTCAGACTCGAGTTGTGGCAGAATTCAAAATCCTGACGTGTTGAAACCAAAGCTGTCACAAAGGTGTTCCTGCTGTTTGGATAAACCATCCCTTAAAGTCTCAGGGTTAAAGGTTTCTCTCTGAAGCAGACTGCAGTTTTTATTTCAATTATTTCTGAACTTTCGTTGTTTTACATTTTAACAGCTGGTTACTAAAAACGTTCATTTTTATAGATTTTTGTGGACATATTATTGGGATGTTTTTCTATGGGACGAGGTATCAGCAGAAACTCTTTCACGTTCAGCTGTTTATTTTATTGTTTTAAGACAGCAGGTTGAGAGTTGGTCGGTTAGTTTTGGTTTGTAAAACAGATTTGAGTTGGTTAAACCAAAAACAAAGAAGTGCTGAAAGCTGCGCAGAACAAGGTGTTGAGCTGCTGAGAAGTTTAGTTTTTCACACGAATATTGTTTAAGAGTTAAAGAAAATTAAACTCTTTCAATTCAAAGGGATCGTCTTGTCATTTTAGAAATAATTTTCTGTCCAGTAGTTTTCAATAGTTAACATTTTATCAGCCCCAGAGCTCAGAGTGTAGATGACTCAAGTCCTTATCCGGGCTAGGCTAACGGTTAGCGCTCAATGGGAACTAACCTGTATAAATAAAGGTCTAATAATAAATAATAATCTAAAAAACCAGGCGCACACAAAGTGTGGAGCTTTAACAGTAGGTATAGAAACGTTCTTTCATATCTGTATGTTGAGTTTGAGACTGAGCCTGAAAACAAATTTTAAAACTCAGTCATTTGATTAAATGTTAGCCTAGCCTGGATGAAGACTTTTGCCTTTTTCCTCCACTCTGTGCTCTGAGACGGATGTCATGGCTGGTAATGAACTAACTACTGATAACTATTAACCAGAGCATAACTTCAGAAATCCCCAGACGGTTCCTTGATGTTTTTTGATGTAAAAAGAGGAAGTCTCTGGTTGGTTCTGTGTTTCTGGTCATTTCAGCTCTTTGATTTCCACCAACCTTGCTGTAGCTCTGTAAATGAACGCTCTTACTGTTAGGTTTGTTTTTGTCTTTTAATTTTTATTGTTTTCACTGCTTCTCTAAAACACTGGCTTTTTGCAACTCCAAAGGTTGTTCTGAAAGAATCTGAACAAAAACTTGCCTTTTCACCGACTGCTCGACTTCAGTTCAATAAAAAGTAACAAGATGAATCTGGTCTAAAGGTTGAAAGAGATCAGTGAGTAAAGTATATGATGAAATATGTTTACAGACAGGTGTCACGTCATGTAAGAGTCGCTCAGTCATGTAGGAGACAAGTTCTCTCACCTTGTATTTCATCCACCTGGGATGGGTCGGCATTACATGGATACAAGTGCACCTCCGATATTTGCCTTAGAACTTGCAGAGGCCATAGTTCACGTTGAAGTGAAGTGCATGTATGCAGGGGCCTGAGCCCCCATCCCCGAGAAACCAGTGCGGACTTCTTTCACACTTATCTACCTGTGAAATACTTCATACCTCTCATAACTGGTCAATGACTGTATCAGCAAACTGCATCAGGTGTTTTTCTACATGCTTTTTACACAGATTCTATGAATAATTGTATTAGTACATTTTGGTGCATCATTTTTAATGTATTAGCTCCTAAGCTTGTAATTCAAGTGTTTTTTTTTTTCCTCTCATTTTTTTTAGATGACTGTTTTGTGTTAATATTGTTCACTTGAATTAGCTGTTATTTGCTTCTTCTATACTAAGAGTTCTTATTTCATTTTTAAATGCTACATGACCCTAATTATTTAAGGACTTAATAGTCGTTGTAAATACCATGTTGTGCAGCCCCATTTTCATTCATTTTAACTGCTAGTGTAAAAATAAAATACTTTTTGTCTGTCTAGACACCCGTTCTCTTTCTGAAATAAACATGCATATCATTCTGTGCACATTAGGAATGTGGTTGTCTTCATTTGCTTCTGTTTTATTTTACAATTTTTTATGATTGTTTAGGCAAAGTTTTAGGAAAAAAGGCAAATTATTAATTCATAGAAAAAAACGGAGGGGAATGTGTCAGAAGACAGAGAGAAGAGGAAAGTCAAGAATGTAGGACTGAAGGTTGCAACTCTAAATGTGGGGACAATGACAGGCAAAGGTAGCGAGCTGGCTGACATGATGCTGAGAAGGAAGGTAAATGTTTTATGTGTCCAAGAGACCAAATGGAAGAACAACAAAGCTTGCAGCATTGGAGCATGGTTCAAACTGTTTTACCATGGTGTGGATAGAAAGAGAAATGGGAGTAATGGTGGTCCTGAAGGAGGAGTTGGCAAAGAATGTAGTAGAGGTGAAAAGAGTGTCAGATACGGTGATGTGCCTGAAGGTAGAAGTAGAAGGTCTGATGCTAAGCATTGTGAGTGGTTATGCTCCACAGGTTGGATGTGATGGGGAGGAGAAAAGTACATTTTGGAAATATCTGGATGAAGTGATAGAGAGTATTCCCAAGGAGGAGAGAGTGGTGATCGGAGCAGACCTGAATGGACATGTTGGTGAAGGAAACAGAGGGGATGAGGAAGTGATGGGTAGGTTTGGTGTCAAGGAAAGAAACCAGGAAGGACAGATGGTGGTGGATTTTGCTACGACAATGGAAATGGTTGTAGTCAACACTTGTTTCCAAAAGAGGAAGGGCCCAATGATGGAAGTTAAGGAAAGAAGAATGTTGTGAGAAATTCAGAGAGGAGACGTTAAAGGGTCTAGGTGGTAAGAAAGAGTTTCCAAATGACTGGACTACTACAGCAACAGTAATTAGACAGGTAGGAAGGTACTTGGTGTGTCATCTGGACAGAGAATGGATGATAACCACCAGGAAACCTGGTGGTGGAATAGTGAAGTGCAGGAAGCTATTCACAAAAAGAAGTTAGCCAAGAAGAAATATGACATTGAGAGGACTGAAGAGAGGAGACAGGAATATAAGGAGATGGGACGTAGAGCAAAGAGGGAGGTAACAAAGGCAAAGCAGAAGGTGTATGATGAGTTAAGGGAGACTGGACACTAAAGAGGGCATGGACTTGTACCGATTGGTGAGACAGAGGGATCAGGCTGGAAAGGATGTGCAGCAGGTTAGGCTTGTCAAAGATAGGAATGGTAATGTTTTACAAGTGAGGAGAGTGTGACAAGAAGATGCAAGGAGTACTTTGAGGAACTAAAGAATGAAGTGATTGAAAGGGAAAGAAGAGTAGAGGTTATAGAAACTGTGGACCAGGAAGTGAGAAAGATTAGTGAGGGTGAAGTCCAGAAAGTTCTGAAAAGAATGAAGAAGGGGAAGGCAGTAGGACCTGATGACATATCATTGGAGGTTTGGAAATGTCTTGAAGAGATGGCGGTGAGGTTTTTGACTCAAATATTCAATGGTATATTTGAGGGTGAGAAAATGCCTGAGGAATGGAGAAGAAGTGTGCTGGTGCCCATTTGTAAGAATAAGGATGATGTACAGAACTGTAGCAACTACACTGGAAAAAGTTTTGCACAGAGTTGTTCATTCAAGCTAAAAACTATTATTGAATACAATGTACAATAATTGACTTGGTTGTGAAAGTCTATTTTTTTGCATTCTGAGGTTTCAATTTTGATTCAGACTGAATCAATAACACTTTTGATGGGAAGAAAGCAAATATTTTGGTTCCTCTCAAAACATGCTGAAAGGAAATGATGTCATATTTTCAATCTGAGTCACGTGAGAAGACGTTGGGGAGAAGTGCTTGGGTAGAAATAGAAGAGAAGAGGATATTATATCTAGACTAAGATTTGGGCATACGGGGCTGAATAGTACGCTGAAAATAATTAATAAACATAGTACAGGTTTGTGTAATTTTTGTGGAGAGTCAGAAACGGTGCAGCATATTCTTCTAGAATGTAGTAAATACAGCCGGGAAAGAGAGTTGTTAATTAGAGAGATGAACAGTAATAAAATCAATTTAGATGTTAAAAATTTGCTGCAAAGATCTTCTGAAAATATAATTTTTAACAGCATTTTTAGGTTTCTCAAGATGTCAGGCATTATGGGGAGAATATAGTGATAGGACATCTAATCTATACTCCAGTCTGGAAGGTGGCGGTAATGCACCTATAAGTTGTTTGCCAACCGCCATTAAACATAAAAGAAGAAGAAGAAGAAGAAGAAGTGCTTGGAGAGCTTCGTCCGTTGCACAATGTGTCTGCAATGTGTCACCTATGTGTCAAACAATGTGTCACCTATGCCATTATACAGTATATAGTGATTAATGAGGTGTGCCATACTGCAGTTGTTCAGTTGCATATTTCGTATATTTTGCCTCAGGTCTCCCAGAAAGATCAAGCCGAGCAGGAGCTGGAGAGGACCATCATGGCAGTCTTCGTCTTCAGAGAGAATTCAAGCCTTCTACAGCAGCCCCAAGACGTTGGGATTGTCATTGATGGTGTGGAAGTCCTCAATGAGTTGCCTTCTCTTGCAGCTGGAGTGGCAATGCTCTTTGGACTTTGCTATGCTCTTAACATGGAGTATCCACAGGGTTTCAGGTTCACCTTTGAGGCCCTTCAGAAGATCCTGATGGAGCTTGGTTCCAACAAGATGACTTCCAAGATTCGCAAACTCAGTGGTGAACTCAAAACTGCACAGTAGTGTATATTTAAGTGTGTGCTTAATGTGTGTGCATGTAGTTGCCACTGGCATCTATTTAAGAGGTAGACCACCTCACAGCACTTTGTTATACATGTTCAGGTGGTCACTTTCATGGAGTGCTTTTGTTGGAATTTTAGTTCTTTCATGATGTTTAGAGATGCAACATTCCTTCAAGTTCAGATGTGTTTGAACAGTACAACAATAGTGAATGCTTTCTGTCCATTTAATTTTGCTTGATAAGCCATATTGTCTTTATGTCATTGCTCTGATCAACAATGACATGTTTATATTTGTTTGTCTGAACATGCAACTTTTTTTGTCCTTTTTTACTTGAGGAATAAATGGCTTATAAGAAAAATGTTGCTGGAGTGTGTTAAGTGTGATGTGAGTGATGCAGATTGTTTGACACCAAGTTTATGACATTTTAAAAAAGAAGACTTTCATGGTGCCAATGAATTAATTTATGCTAGGTATATATATTAGATGGGTTCAATTTAAATATATTAGTTTGGTTCATAAACTAAAATGTAAATTATTTAACTTGGATAAAGGTGAAGAATTAAT
>NC_056509.1:18172594-18173522 GCF_014905685.2 Nematolebias whitei
AAATGGACATCAATTTTTTTAATTTAAGCAGGGCCACAATTTTTACAGTGTACAGGGGAAACAATGAAGATCTGGGAAGGAATTGAAGAAGCTAGGCTTAGACAACAGGTGACTATTTGTGAGCAGCAGCATGGTTTCATGCAGAGAAAGAGCACCACAGATGCCATCTTTGCTTTGAGAATGCTGATGGAGAAGTACAGAGAGGGTCAGAAAGAACTCCATTGTGTCTTTGTGGATTTATAAAAAGCATATGACAGGGTGCTGAGGGAGGAGGTGTGGTATTACATGAGGAACTCTGGAGTGGATACATTTAATGAAGTTGATGAAAACCTGCATTCTCAAAATTCAATAATTCAATAAAACTTGAGGAGGTTTAAATTTAAAAAATTGGACAAAAATACTGAAAACCTTTGGATTATGATAGGCTGAAACATTTCTTAGAAGTTGTCTCCAAAAAGCAAATGTTATATTTTGTTATTATTATTTATTTATTTCTTTATTTAATTTTTGCATATGTAATCTAACAAACTGTCACAGGAGCCATTATTGGAACAATATCAAATTACATCCCTTATTTATATCAAGCATGCTAAAACTATGCTGCTACAAAAAAGGATGAAAAACATTTTCATTTCAGTTCTTCTCTATGTGGCCCCTCATTTGTTTTAAATATCTTGATTTGACCCTCTGGAAAAAAAAACATGATGCGCACCCCTGTTCTGGACCACCTGAAGGTCCAGTTGTGGACATCATGTTATCCAACATGGATAGGAATGTGGGCAACATTTATCACTTTGCTTTCCCAAATGATGGTTCTGTGAACTGAAAACTCAGCTTTACAAAGACAGATAAGTTAGAACCAAGGTCCTTCTTGCTGTGATTTCAAAAAGCGTTCAATACAAAAACAACTGGACTTTATTTGTAACAG
>NC_056509.1:18173622-18177722 GCF_014905685.2 Nematolebias whitei
CTGTTACAAATAAAGTCCAGTTGTTTTTGTATTGAACGCTTTTTGAATTCATCATGTCCTGGATGACTGAGAATCTTCACCAGCTTCTTGCTGTGATGATTTATGTTTTGGGAACCAGAAAACAGATCCTCTGCAGACCGAGTTCAGTCTCATCTGTGAGACGATCCCCTCTCTGAACAGTTGTGGAAAAAAGGGATTCCCAAAGCAACCGGGTGTAGACTTCATCAGATTTATTTACAGAGCTCTGGTAAACAGTGAACAATCACAGAAGCATTTACGAGTACAAAACTTATCAATTCTTTCTGTCCTAAGCTCTGACCCATTCTGGCTTCCTGCATAGAAAAAAAAATCAGTTTTGTAGAAACTTCCACAACCCAGCCCCCCAGTCCCTCCCCGCCCTGTCCAGCCTTATCAGACCCCAGCTGCAGTCAGAAGCTGGAGGGAATCTGGAAGGACAAGAAACACATCACTGTAATCATATCAATCTGAGGATAAAACAAAAAAGATCTCTTGCTGTCCCGCCACTGACCCATCACATGAACACTGACTATTACGTAGAATAATGTAGATGAACAGATGCTGGGATATATTCATCATTTAACGCGAGTTCCTCATTTTTCTGGACTGAATAAAACGTGCATTGAATTTAAGGAAATGCAAACGTGAGACGTCATTTAAATTTGACCCATCAAAATGAATGCGGTCATTTATTTACAGAATCAAATTTAACATCAAACATTTACATTAATTTGGCAAATTATGAAAATAACAACAAGCAATCAATCAGGAAAAATCATACGGCCATGGTTTTTCCGTTGCTGCACCACAGACATTTATAAAACTGTACAACTATGATCTTTTACCCACACGGATGTGAATAAGCACTTTACACAGACATTTCTAAATATCTGGGAGAATTTCTACTTCATAGGAAAGTTTAAAGATGGAAAGAAGTTTAGAGGGAGTAAAGGATGGTGTGTGAGGGAAATTAAGTGTTTTCCAGAACCGACACTCTCCATCAGAAGCCCAGCTCGCCTCGGTACGCTTGGTAGGAAACTTGACCCATTACCTCTCTGATGATAATCAGCAGATATGGTGTTCCGTTAACGCTACCGGTCCAGCGTCTCCTTAGAATGGCTGTTGCCCGTCAGAAGTAGTGGCGAGGCTCTGTTCGACACACATTCACCTCAGTGGAAAATGTTATAATCCCATGGAACTCGGAAGAGCTTCGTTGTCATGTCAGGAACTCCAACAGCACTCCATCAGAACTCCAGAACTCTAGAAGTCTGACAACTCTCCAACTCCGTGAACTCTGTAACTCCGTGAGTCGTAAGTCACTCTGTGAGTACCTGTGAGTCCGTCTGCATACCTGTGAGTCTCTGTAGAGTCTGTGTAGACCAGGAAGTACTGACATTTTAAAGACTCTTTCCCGGTTCACTTTTTGGGATTTTTCATTGGTCAGAAACGACCAGAAGGGGTGTGTTTTTGTGACGTAAGGGGTTAGAGACAGCGAGAATTGTTATGAGACAGCTCAGAAATGTTCTCACAGACCGAGAGGGTTCTGTTTTGGCGTGCCTAAGACACAGGTGCAAAACATCTCTATTTACGTCTGAGAGGATTCTAAAACATGACAGTTTTAACATAACAACTTGTTTTTCGTTTGACTGTAACCTTGTAAACGCACACACTTGCTCATTCAAAAGCAGAAATCAGAAAAATGCATAAACTCTGCACAGCTTTTAACATGAGAATAAAACTCATTACTCAGTTAATAAAATTGATTAGTTCACTGCAACATCTAAAATGGTTTGAACTAAGACACTTTGATTATCAACATTTGTAAGATAGTAATGATAATAAAAAGAGAGTGTTCTTTTCACTTGAATCTTCAAGAAAGAAAGTCTCAGGATGGGTGAACCTGTATCTATGTATTCAAATACATGAAATGACAGTTCCTGTCCCACAAGGTTCTAAAGGTCAAGAGTTTTGACCTTAGACTGGGTTTCGACGTAGGCCTAGTCCACTACAGTCCCCCCTTTGGAAATCATCACCTGTCCATGGAGATGAATTCCAACTATGGACTTACGTCGTCGATTGTCCTTGAAGCTTGATGTAATCCAGCAAAGAAACAAGAGTCAAGAGTAATCCAGCAAGGAAAACAAAAGTCAAAAGTAATCCAGCAAGGAAAACAAAAGTCAAGGTAATCCAGCAAGGAAAACAAAAGTCAAGGTAATCCCACAATGTTCTTGGTAATTCCATTGTGTTGATTATAATTCCATATCGTCTCGATACTCCATTGTAGCAATGCTTTAACCCCTTGGAAACAGAGTCTGTAATCCATTGGAAAAAGTCATATAATCCACAATGGTAAATCCACAACGATTGGAAGTGTTGATTAATCAGCATACAGAGGGGTACCCTTGGATTGAACTGAAGAAGCGGCCACCGGATGAAGAGTGGAGACCAACGTCAGGATTGCAGGTCGCCTCCAGCGAAGGTTGTCTCCAGCGACGTCCAGCCTGTGCCGTTCTGGTTCAATGTGTCATGCAATTATGTGGTTTAAGGTGGGCTTATGAAGGGGATTTTACATAAGGCCTTAAACTATATGCACCTGGTGTGTAAGCTATTATGGTTGGGAACAGCTACAACTACCAGTTAAGGGGTGGAGCATGCTGAAAGGGGTAACTACAGGGGTTTAAGCCTATAGAAAAGGGTTCCAAACTATTTTTCCATTTCTAACTTGGCTTAAGTTAGCTTTACATGGCAAAATATAGTTTGGTTCAAATGTCTGTTGTCTTGTAGACGAACGACTTGAGATTGGGTGTTTGGTTTCCCATAAATGTTTTGGAAGTCTATGGCGAGACTTATCAAAAAGAATTAGCTATTCCCCCGAATAGAATTGTTCGAGTAGGTTCGGCTTAAGCGATGTGAGACCAATGTAGATTATGGTACTTAAGGTAACAATAATATACATTGACTCCGCAAGGATTGCAATTTAGCGAATGAACTGCATGTTGGCATGGTCAAAGGCTTCTTAGTCTCTAACTTACTACACACAAGATTCATTCTTACCTCAGAAACAACCAAAATCAACTAAACAACGTTTCAACACCGACAAGAGTAGTGACTAAGCATCTAGAAACATCGTTTCACTGCTCCTCCTCACCCTGGTTGTCAGTTTCAGTCACGTTGTCCCGTGTGAGTGGCTTCTTTGCGGACCCGCTTACGCGAGGCATAATCATATCGAGGTGCGCTGCATGGCGATCCACGTCGACTCGGAGTGACGTTTGGCCCCGGGACAGGGATGCGAGTATCCCACACAATACGAGGGTTATCGCCATTAGCAGGGCTATGATTAATGTATCCGCGCTCGACCACGCATAGTTAATTGGTTGGATCGGGTTCTTAGTTGTGGACCTGAGGGACTTGAGAACTTGGTTTATTGGTTCCACGTCGACGACTTGGGTGCCTTCAAAACGGATCCTTCCCAGAGTCTCTGGATCTATGTCTATAGACATATTTCTCAGGCACTCTGAGTCATCCAGAGTCGTGTCCCATCGTTCCGGATCGAGGTGATAGAGCGTCAAATCACCAATGTGTATGGTTGTTCCCTGGGGAACACTGATCCACATCGTTTTGTCCGGTAACGCCAAAGGTCTATTTGCCCCGGGTTGATCGTAGGCTATGATCGACTGTCTTTGAGGAGCGTTCACTAGCCAACGAGAGCCAATTATTTCCGCTTTTGCATCTTTAGCCAGGTGTCGAGGCGTTACGGTCGTTGAGCACTTAGAATTTTCCGGAATAGGTGTTAATCCGCATATGCCCGCGGTTTTATTCCACATAAACGGTTTGCTCGGGCACAGATAGTGTATCTCCCGAGTGAGAACACACATCTGCAGGTTTGGAGCTAGGTAAACTGAGGGGTTGTCGTCGTGGTACGCAACCATCCTTGGTGTGTCAATTTGAACATGGTTTTCGCCGTGCCAATTGCCAACATTTACGACGTCCCTGAGTCTATATATGCCGTTTGAGGGAATTATCGGTAGGTTGATAATGAACGCCATTTCCAACGTTTTGTGATTGACGTAGATTGGGATTGC
>NC_056509.1:18177822-18186058 GCF_014905685.2 Nematolebias whitei
CCCATAATCGCACTTAGCCCTTCCCCAAACGAAGGGGCTGTGCAGACTCCAACGGGAGTCATCAGAAAACTTAGCCTTACAGCCAAATGGCACCACACCGCAAAAACCCTAAAACACCTTCTTGTGTCAGGTGACTCTCACCGAACTAGCAAAATAAAAATATTTAAAATATATAATAGGCACTAATCTGGGAGAACAAGAACTCTTACACTAATTATAATTCAAAACATTAAATCCTTAATTGTAAACAAAACACACAAATTATAATTCTAAACGTTAAATCCCTAATTGTAAGAAAAACACACTAATTATAATTCTAAACATTAATTCCCTAATTGTAAACAAAACACACTAATTATAGTTCTAAACATTAAATCCCTAATTGTAAACAAAACACACTAATTATAATTCTAAACATTAAATCCCTAATTGTAAACAAAACACACTAATTATAATTCTAAACATTAAATCCTTAATTGTAAACAAAACATACTAATTATAATTCAGAACATTAAACCCCTGAATGTAAACAAATAAGTCCGTGAGTGTAGACAGAACACTTTGATTACATTTTCAAACCTGAATAATAATAATGACTAATAATACTGACATTCCTGAGTGTGAGACCGATCATATTAATTGTAATGCTCATTTTGTAATCGACTCAATGTAAATCTTCGCCTCCTCAGCAGAGGTAAACACCCGCGTGTTACCCTCAAACGTGATCTTCAGCCGGGCCGGGTGGAGCAGGCCGAACCGAACCCCCTCGATGTCCCGCAGCTTGCGACGACATTCCGTGAAGGCCGCTCGCGCCC
Organism: Nematolebias whitei; assembly: GCF_014905685.2. Taxonomy (NCBI): domain Eukaryota; kingdom Metazoa; phylum Chordata; class Actinopteri; order Cyprinodontiformes; family Rivulidae; genus Nematolebias; species Nematolebias whitei. The sequence continues at coordinate 18,178,638 of NC_056509.1, forward strand.
GGGCCGTTTTGGCAGTGTAGTCAGGGAAAACGAAGATATTCGTACCGTTCACTTTGACCCGCTGCAACTCCCTCGCCTTCGCCAGGATTTTCACACAGTCCGCTTGGTAGTGAAACTTAGCTACAATCGGACGGGCCCGCTCGCCTGCTTTCGGTTTGGGGGCTGGGATGCGATGAGCGCGGTCCAGCAGCGGCTCCTCCTCGAGGTCGAAGGCCTCCTTTAGCATCCGAGATACCGCAGCCGTTGTCGCCGCTGATGGGTCATCCTCCGGAACACCAATGATGCGGATGTTCTGACGTCGAGACCGGGACTCCAGGTCATCGCACTTATCTTCCAACTGTGCCACCGTCTTAGTAAGGACGTCAACTGTTTTCTGGAGGTTCACGATGTCGTCAGTGCAGGTGGAGACGGACTTCTCCACCTCTGTTACCGTTAGCTTTAGCCCCGTGAAGCTCTCCTGCACCGCTGCTAGCCCAGACGATAGCTCCTTTTTGAAGGCGGACAGCTCGGCATTAATCGACGAGAGACTTTCACCCAGAACAGCATGGAATTCTGCTTTAATTATAGCAGCAAGGTCCTCTCGGAGAGCTACAAGTATTTCTTGCTTAAGGCTGCTGACGTCGCCCTCAGACGGAGGAGGTGATCCAGGACAGCTCGAGGCTTCACTACGAGGATTAGGCCGCAGGTGAGCGTGGATCGAACTTACCCCTTTAGTCGGTTTTGGTGGCATTTTAATGGCCAAATAGGAGGGTTATGTAAAGTGTGTAAGTTAGCTATTGTTTGCTGTCGGACTCGGGAAAAAGTGCCCAGGCATTAATCAGAGAAAAGGCTAATTCTGTAGGAGCACACCCAAACACACCTTATCTCACCGCCATTCAGCCGGAAGTGGGTGGTTTTCATTCTGATTTTGCTGGGAACTCTTGGAAGATTTTAGTTGGACTGTTGGATTTTGCTACATATTGTTAAATTACCTTGGCTTGTACTGATGTGCGTTCATGTTCAAACAGTAAATATACTGCAACACATAGGCGTAGCCAGGATTTTATGAGGGGCGGTTCGTTTGAAGAAAAAGTGGACCTGTAGGACTACTCTGATTGGTTCATTGGCGGTGGTACACATAACTTCAAATGTGTAAACAAGCTAATTAGCTAGCTAGTTAAAACACTGCTGTGTGAGGTAAATCTGTGTTACCAAATAGGCGGTTGTGAGTGGAGAAAGAGCAACACACTGAGAGGGGAATAGCGTGTGTGTCCAGTCTTCTATTCAGAACTCATCCCAGACACGAACGAACACTTCGGTACTCCCGAGTCCCGCCCGAACATACACAAAAAAAAAAAAAAAACACCGAAGAAGAATGAAAGACGTCATCCTCTTAAAGGCACAGTACCACTCCTTAACTCTAACAACATAAATGCAAACTAAGCCCGCAAATAATAACATTACTTCAATTGCAAAAATAACTCATCTTTTTACTTTGCTTAGTTAGACATTGTTTTTTATGAATGAAATTACTTCACCTCGCAGTTCTATATCTCGCGGGAGTTGTAGGTGGGACTTCATTGGCAAAGTGGGCGGTTCGTTCGAACCCCCCGAACCCCCCCTGGCTACGCGCATGCTATATTGATTGGGTGGATTTTTGTGTGATGTAGCTGTTTTTAACAGATTTTTGGGCTGAAAAACCTCAACTCTATCTGGCAACACTGGTCACTCCACGAAAATGAGAAGTGATTGTCTGGGCGCAGGAGAAGACGTCTGCCATATCATCACTTATAAAATTTGCCTATTTAAATCACAAAGAATATACTTGTAACTAATATCCATTTTTGAAACTTTAGGCGTATATCTACTACTTTACTGAAACCACTGTGCAACTATATGGTTGCTCCTGGTCTTGAGTTCAGACTTGTGAAGAGTGTTTTGCCACTGCAGTTTTTTAAGACTTGGCATGTGATGAAACTGTTTCCAGTTTAACAGTTGTGTCATTTTATTGTTGAATCACATGAAGTTAATCCACTGAATGTCTGACTTATTTGTTGTGTAGCTTTGAAAATGTATAAGAGCTGATATATTCATTCAAAAGCAAACTTAAAATTGCAGTATGTAACTTTAATAAAAAAAATATATTTTATAATTAATATATATATATTTATTTTATTTGAGGTCTTGGTCTCGGACCCTAAAAGTCTTGGTCTTTACTTTGGCCTTGTAGCTGTTTTAAGTGCTTTATAAATAAAATGGTATGGTACTTGGTCTCAGGTTAGGTGGTCTTGAACACAACTGGGGCGGCTGTGGCTGAGTGGTTAGAGCAGTCGTCCTCCAATGCGAGAGTTGGGGGTTCAAATCCACCAGCAGTCACATGCCTAAGTGTCCCTGGGCAAGACACTGAACCCCTCGTTGCCTCTGATGTGTGTCCCATCAGTGTTTGAATGTGATAAAGCTCTGATTAGTCTCATTAGAATGATTTGTTCCATTAGCTTTGTAGAGATCTAGTAGATCCCTGTATGAATGAGTAAATGAGGCACAGATTGTTGTAAAGAGCTTTGAGTGTCTTAAAATAAGATAGAAAGGTGCTATATAAGTACAGTCCATTTACCATTTACAACACTAGCCCATCGTTCTCCATCCGGAGCACCAAAATCAGTTCATGTTGTGGTTGCGTAATGACAATTGTGTCATTTTGTTCTCAGAGCAACTCCCCGCCCCCCCCCCCCCCCCCACACACACACACACACACAAGGCCCGGGTTGAACTTTTTCTCACAGGTGTATGCACCAAGAACTGTGTGATTGGTCAGAAGTTTGTTTGCGTGTTCATCATTGTGGAAATGCACTCGGACCGTCATCTGTACAACTCTTCAAACGCACTAAATTAGTCAAACGGTCAAAGACTCCTGGATGGACATCGTGCACACATCGTGCACGGTGCTGAAAAGTGTGGCGCTCTCTTCATGATAGATTTGTGGCCAAACGGAGGATGCAGGGATGGAGTGGAGACTCTGGCAGAAACCCTGTGGGGACGTTTACTGCAGCACGAGGTGTTTCCCGGGAGCTCTGTGTCTCGTGGACACGGACAAGGTTTGACCACGTGACCGCTCGTCAGCTGCTTGGCTTCAGATGGAGTGTGCCGGCCCTGCAGTCAGCCATGACATCAGTTAGAGCTCAAAGTGTGGAGAAAAGGGCAAAGTGTTTGTCCAGGTTTGGTGAAGAACCTGGGCATTACTAATTGTTATTGTCCCTCATCGCAGAGCGAAGCGGTAACTGGAAACGCTGTTTGTCCGTGTTGGGAGCATAACTTGACAAATAACAGGTACCAGCTTCCATTCTGGTGTGTGGCTGCATCTGGCTGGAAGAAGGTCACCACTGGAAACTGGGTTATCTCATCAGATTTCAAGATAATTATCCACTGAGGGATTTGTGTAGGGCGGCACGGTGGTGCAACTGGTAGAGCTGCTGCCTCTCAGCGAGAAGGTTGCTGGTTCGGGTCCCAGGCCGGGGACCTTTCTGGGTGGAGTTTGCATGTTCTCTCCGTGCATGCGTGGGTTTTCTCCGGGTACTCCAGTTTCCTCCCACACACCAAAAACATGCATGTTAGGCTGATTGGCCGAAAGAAGAAGAAGAAGAAACATTCTATTGTGTTCCATGAAACAAGTGTGCTCACTTGATGTCACTGGTTTCAGTAACTATATTTCTTTCTTCTTCTTTCGGCTGCTCCCTTCTTCAGGGGTTGCCACAGTGAACTGAGTCACCCGAAGACTTGGTGATTATTTTACTCCAGATGTTCTTCCTGACACAACCACAGCCCTCTGTGTGGAGCAGAGAGCTGCCTGGGAGTAGATGATGACGGTTAAGGGCCTTGCTCAAGGGTCCGGAATGGGGCAAATGAAGGTGTTACACCTTCCGCACCCACATTTTGAGGTTGTCAGTACGAGAGTTGAACCGGTGATCTTCTGATCACAGGCCTACGTTCTCCAACCTCTGCGTCTCCACTCCCCTGGTTTCAGTAACTACATACAGAAGGAAAACTTGGCTACTTCTCTTTGACGTTGTGATGATGGTCTGTATAAACTTACTGTTACTGAACCAAAGGTTTGAACTTTCAAGTTTAGTCTGATGGTTTTGGTTTTGTTCTGTAACTAGATGTAAATACAACTTGAAACTATTAAAACCTCTGAAACAAAATAATTTCTTAAAGAAAAGAGATTTAAAATGTCTCCTTCTATTTTTAGATCTACCTTAGATTAACTTTTTTTAAAAATCAGAATCTGCATATTTCTGAAGGCCCCTGTCTAAAACTTTTCATTTGCTGTGATTTGTGTTGGAGTAACAAAAATGCATTTTTACATTTGTCTTTGTCTTTCAGAGCATGATTCTTGAACTGTCTTCAATCATGAAAAAGTAACGACTGTTGTGAGGCAAGACCAGCTGCATGTGTGGATTTCAAGACTTTGAAACACGTGAACCCGAAGAGCAACTCATCTCTCAGCAACAATTTCACAACTTCTGTTTTCTTGTTAGTCGGCTCTTCAGAACAGTAAACACCAGTCAACGTCTAACGTTTTATTTTATACACTGTTCGGTTCTGGTTTTAGCATCTGATTACATTTACCTGGTTCGTTTAATCTGCTTCCTGTTGAAGTTTGTGGGTTGTTTCAAAAACATGAAATCCAAGGCATATTTGTGTCAAAGCATAAAAAGCTGTTCATGTATCCAGTGTCAAAATTACAAGAGAGACAGGAAGACCCAGGTTGTTTTAACTACTTACAAGATGTGAAGCAAGAACACCCCAGGAATTAGACACATCCACAACGTTGTATCTGTCTCACCTCAGATTGTCGTTGTGCTTATTTGAACAAAGTTTCGTGAGTAAAACCTGACAACATGACTTCAACCGTGAACAGACATCTCAGTGAACCGAACAGTGAGTGTTATTTGTCTACATCTAAATGTCTACTTAAACAAAACAAAAAACTTTGTATCCTGCCAATAAACCTCAAATAATAAACAAGCACATAAAAAAAGAGAAAATGATACAAAATACTGAACATAAAGAATACACAGTAAAAGCAACTAATTAGAAAAACAACAACAAAAGCAACAATAATATAAAATTAAATGAATGGACTTCTGGAAGATGATGGATGAGACAGATGCATGATATGGAGCTCTCTCAAGTCGGATATTAAAATCCACATAACAACAACAAAAATAGACCTCAGTATAAAACTAGAGTATTGGGATGAGTGGAGTAGATTCTCGTAAACACCATAAAATAAGTAAGAAAGAAATGTTGGAGTCAGAGGATTAAAATGAAAATGAGCACGAGGAGAACATGGTGGAGGCTACGAGACGAGAGGGAGTGGAAGGAAGAGCAGCAGGACTGGCCAAAATCAGTAGAGAGATAAATGGACCCTCGAAGATGTTCAGAACAGAGTTCACCACGTTCCAAAGTGAGTTGAAAGCAGATATTCATTCATTCATCCTTTATTTATACAGATTAATCCCATTGAGCCTCGGGGACTGTTTTACAAGAGTGATTTTAACAAAGAGTGATGACAACAGTGGACAATCATAAAATAGGCATAGATATACAAATTTAAGTTTCTTTTTTTTTTAACAAATCAAAACAATCAAAACAAAATAGCAACCAAAACAACAATGAAGAGGAATAATAGCAATAAACAGTTAGATTATAAGGCAGTGTAGAAAAATAAAACAGGGACATGTCTGCATTGGTCCCTGCCAGGAGTCCAACAGATTCTTAAAGTCACTTAGAGGTCAAAGGTCGAGAGCTTCAAATGTTTTTGAAAGATATTCCAGGAAACAGGAGCGGAGTAGGAGAAGACCCTTTTGACTAGTTCAGTCCTCAGTGAGGGAACACTGCAGGTAATAATGTCCTGAGAGCGCACGCTGTAGCTGCACTCACGCAGTGACATGTAGGAGGAGATGTATGGAGGCAGCAGATATAAATCAAGATGTTAATTCACTTGGACTAGACCAGAACAGAAATTCAAAGAAAGTAATAAAGAGTTGGAAGGAAAGAGAACAAATCTAGCCGAGGCCCAAAACTGCGTCTTCGAGTTAGCGGACTTGAGCATCGAAGCTAACGACTCGATACAGACAATGCTAACCCAGATGTGCTACATGCAGGACAAAGTAACAGACACTGAGGCAAGATCACGAAGAAACAATATTTGTATATTTGGATTACCGGAGGACAGTGAAGGGGACGCAATGACAAACTACTTGGACAAAGTCTTTAAAAAGTGGACATTCCTGAAGAAGCGGAGTTGGGAATTCAACGTGCACACAGGAAACACCCCCCACCCTAAGCTTCAGGTGGGTAAACCTCCAAGAACAATAGAGATCAATTTCTTAAAAGTAAAGTGCTATGTGTTGTCACCATTGTATGTTTGGTCTCTCTGCATTAACCCATCACACCTGGTGTACACCCAGGTGGAGCAGTGGGCAGTTATGTAGGCACCCGTGGAGAAATTGGGGATTTGGCGTCTTGCTCAGAGACACCACGACGTTCGATTCAATTCAGTTCAGTTTATTTATATAGCGCCAAGTCACAACAGAAGTCATCTCACATGTGGGAATGGCTGGGGATCGAGCCAGGAGCTTTCAGGTCCTGAGTCGGCTGCCCTGCCTCTGCTCCATCTCGGACCCGTCGGAAATCTAAGAAATGAAGGAAATGATTCTGACAAAAGCCTGGCAAAAAATATATATATACAGAGCAGTCTAATCCAATTTGACCTTGATTACCTGATGGTAAAAATAAATAAATAAATAGATAAGTTTGCGTGCGTATGCTTTGACTATAGGCACAACAAAACTTAGAGAAAGTCCAGACCTCCTGAGATCCAGAAGCCACTTCTTTTATTCCTCAATCTCCTGAGTCCTGATCATCAACTGCGTTAACAATTTAAATACAGAGGGGAGGGGGTAAAATTTTAAATAAATAAATAAATAATTAGATGTGGCAGCACGGTGGCGCAGTTGATAGAGCTGCTGTCTCTCAGCAAGAAGGTTGCTGGTTCAAATCCCGGACCTTTCTGTGTGGAGTTTGCATGTTCTCTCTGTGCATTCATGGATTTTCTCCGGGTACTTCAGTTTCCACAATAAAAACATGCATGTTAGACTGATTGGTAACTCTAAATTGTCCCTAGGTGTGAGTGAGAGAGTGAATGGTTGTTTGTCTCCATGTGTCCCTGTGAAGGACTGGAGACCTGTCCAGGGTGTCCCCCGCCTCTCGCACAGTGACTGTTGGATATGGGCACCAGTGACTCCTGTGACCCAAAAAGGAAGAAGTGTGTAAAAGATAAAATATGTATGTATGTATGTATGGATGTATGGATGGATGTATGGATGTATGTATGTATGTATGTATGGATGTATGTATGTATGTATGTATGTATGTAT
>NC_056509.1:18186158-18188577 GCF_014905685.2 Nematolebias whitei
ATGTATGTATGTATGTATGTATGTATGTATGTATGTATGTATGTATGGATGTATGGATGGATGGATGGATGGATGGATGGATAATTCCATGTGTAAATACACCAACATTAGAGCCCACGCCTCAGCAGAGAAGTTTGTGGTCAGTGGTCGAGGTTGTGAGAGGAAACCTTCCTGAAGTCACTCATGTCCAGAGCTTCAGAGCTGGATTGTCCATTCATGAGACTCAAATCTCAGCTTGTCTTGGATCACGTCATCTCAGGGAGAAAAGAGAGAAACAAAAAGATTCAACACATCAGAAAGCTTTAGTGAGAGTGTAAGACACATGTGTTCAGAGTTGAAAACCTAATGAAAAGTTTGTTATTTTTCCAAGTTGAATTATTTCTGGAGATAATAATTTGTTAGTGTGTTGAAGAATAGGACAAACAACATGATCTATATGTTATATATTCTTATTACATGGCACATTTTGATTGGCTGACACATTTGTAATATGAAGGCATCAGTAAGTCAAAAGTCTTGCACCTGAGAGAAACAGTCCTATGACTGTCACTTTGATTTTGTTTAGAATGTGCTTGTTTTGTTTCCCATTTAAGTTCAGTAAAGTCACAAAATGAAATTACTGGATTCTGTAGAAACGTGTCGTGACAAAAAAAACCCTTTCTGTTAAGCTAGTGAGGGCTGGCGGCGCTCAGAGGGTCTTTCTACCGGAGACGTCTCAAAACAAAACCAAAGTCCCTGAATTTCACGTACGTGTCCACATTCATTCTTTATCAGATAAAATGTGTGTTTCTCCTCTAAACAAATATCTTAACACACACTCTGAACGATTTCTAAATCTTGGTAACTTCACCTACAAAAAAAATGGTAAAAATAAACTGGTTACTGAGTCAAAGGAATGTCAGTGGTGCAGTCTATGTGATGTGCAGGTATACGGAGTCTCAGCAAAGCTTGGGAATTACAGAATACAAGAGCCCAATAACATGTGACATATCATTGGGCTCGTGTCATTGTCAACACATTTGGAACATTTTATAGACCACTGAGTTGATTTAACTTGTTTTTGTATAATTTAAATTTCTCTGTACTTACTACTTGAACATGTTTTGCTCTGACACAGTTTTATACATTCTATAACATTTTTTAATACAAAACCAACCGTTGTACAAAGTTTGTTGCACGTTTATTCAAATATAAGCATCAGAGAAATTTTGAAAATGTTCAATATGCTTAAAAATCAAAATGAATTGACATTTACATTGTACTAACTGGTGTACTTTGGTTTCTAAGCACAGTATACCAGTACAAAAATGTAGACTACACCACTGGGGAATGTGTATTATTTGCACCAGGCTCCATTATTTTCGCTGCTCTTCTATTGTTATTGTGAATTATTTTTAAATGTCCCATGATCCTGTTTTCTGACATGGAGCTAGCTGGCTCGAGACTCAGAGACGAGCAGGGTCAGCTACAACCACCCCAGACAGGTGCTGTTGCATCTCCTCCCCTTAGCCCCGTTACAACACCCCCAACCCGGGGGATAAGGACGGGTCTGCACCCACTTGCACCTCCTCCTCCTGACGCCAGGCGGTCACCTCCACCCCCATCTCGGAGGGTGGGGACAGACCTGCACCAATATGCACCTCCTCCTACCAACCCTTATCAGCCACCCCCACCCCCACCATGGGCAGTAGGGGCAGGACTTGATCAGTCTGCACCACCAGTCACACAAGTTCGACCGGTGATACAGTCTCCTTCAATGGATGACTTGCAGAAAATCTCAAAATATGTACAACGCTTTGTTCCCGGCCCTATGGGGTCCGCAGGAACGAAAGCGTATCTCAAAGATCTGGAGTTCAGATTGAGGTCTTATCCTAATGCTACGGTAGATGATAAGATAAGTCTGATACGGCTCACTTCAGACAGAGAGGTGTTCACCTTCATCGAGCGTCTACCTGATGCAACGAGGAGGGATTACAACCTTCTGTGTGAAGCTTTGATCAGAGAGTACGACCCCTGCACGGGGCCTGCTGGTTTTCCAGCTGCAGACAAGGTCACGCAGGGCAAGACTGAACATCCAAAAGTTTATTACAAAAGAATCTTCCAAGCCTATTTTGGTAACAGAAATGAGACCGGAATGGAAGAAGATGATGGTTTTAAGTTTGTTTTCAGCAAAAATCTCCACTCTGATTTTAAAAAATCAGTACAAATGATGGCAAATTTCAGAGAAAAATCCATCAGTGAGATTAAACAGTGTGCTGTGAATGTGTTTGAAGCATGTTCTCATGCTAAGACGCCCATTGAAGTGTTTCCAAGTGTAAAGGTTAAACCCCTCCCTCTTGAACTAGAAGGACGACGTGCTTCGCCGCCTCCTCCTAAGAAGAAAGAGAGAAAACAGTCTGTTCAAGCTAACAAACCGCGT
>NC_056509.1:18188677-18191052 GCF_014905685.2 Nematolebias whitei
CTCTTCCTGCATCTGGAGGTGTAGATGTCTGTGATGGTGGGGAGACTAATTCCAACAGATTTCTGTGCAGCCTTCACCACTCTCTGCAAAGCTCCTAATCTCCGCCCCTAAAAGTCTGAAGTCATCACACATTTTATTTTGATTATTTATTAAAAATACAATGAGAGGAGACGTTGCCCAGTCTGTGGAGTGGATGTTCTGGCTGCACTACGTACACTAGCTCGCGCACACGCTCCTGCCCAGCAGAAAGGCGGACCGCATGTCCCGTGGGGCTGAGCGTCTTCATCCACCTTCAGCTGTGTGCCCTGCAGACAGTGCAAGTTTTACACACAGGAGCATCTCCAGACAGCTTTGCAGAGCATGCAAGCTGGGTGAAGCTGACACCCCACACTCATTATATTTGTTGGAATTTTTGATGTGGGTGGGGTGTCAGCTTCACCTAGCTGAGCGTGCACAGCTGCCGATGTGTCTGAACTCCTAAACATGGACATATACACACAGCTGAAGGTGGATGAAGACGCTCAGCCCCACGGGACATGTGGCCCACGTCTCTGCTGGGCAGGAGCGTGTGCGCGAGCTGGTGCACGTAGTGCGGCCAGAACATCCACTCCACAGACCGGGCAACATCTCCTCTCATTGTATTTTTAATAAATAATCAAAATAAAAATGTGCAATAACTTTGGACTTTTGGGGGTGGAGATTTGAGTTGCTGGATACATTTCAGACATAATAAAAAAAAAGCATTAAAAAATAAATAAAATTATTTATATATATATATATAAGAGAAATGTTTGATTATTCACAGTATGTCACGTGTCAAAACAACAGCACTAATTTGTCAAAATACCAGCGATCAAAATGTCAAAAAGACAGTCCAATTTATTATCTAAAAGAAATGGATGGATTGTCCTTAGCTGGACAACTGAGAATTGAAGCACCTGAAGTCAGTGGTAACTGAGACTGGAGCAAGAAGAGCAATAACTCAGGACTGAATACAGCACCTCAGACTGAACGTCTTTCGGACGAAAGACGAAACGTTTCTACATTTTTTTTGTTTGTTTTGCTTTGTTTTGTTTTTTGAATGTCCAGAGGACTAGACTTTAACCCCCCCCCAGCTGGAGCACACGCTATTTGTGTTCTGGCATCAGTCGGTTTACAAATTAAGCCCCGATTCAAAAAGAAAACAAACAAAAAAGGTTAAATCATGTCATCTGCACCAGTTTCATGCTTCTTGTATGAAGTGCAGAGAAAGTACAACCTAGCCCACTTGTGTTAACACTTATATTGTGTTGAATTATTTGGTTAAAAAAAAGAAATCCAATGTAAAATCTACATTATCAATATGTTCGATAGTGATTTAATGAGACAGGGTTTAACAATGTCATCTGTTTTTGACATTTGACATTCACAGTGAATGAAATGCAATATTTTATCCACTCATGTTTCCACCAGTTGGGCAGCTATCATAAAGAAGTCCACCACAGGCGTTCAAGAGCAAAACCCATTCTAAGAATCAGGAGAAATGTCTTAAATGGGTTTTATCATCACATGGTTGACTGGAACCACAAGCAGATTTACAACAATTATTTCCAATCATGTGATAGCCAAGCCAAAAACTGTAATTAATGTGAAGTTCTTTGTGTTTCTTACTTTCCAGGTTTACAGAGCTTTATGTGCAGGAGCTAGAAAACGAAGGAGACTTGAGGATCCTGGTGTCAGACTACCTGAAGTGCTTGAATCCACCAAGGAATGTCATTAGTGGCATCATAAGGTTAGCCTTTAAATATTTTCATTTGTAACTCATTTATTTTAATAAATACAGTTTGAAGAAACTAATGTATTGTGCACATAATTTAGAATGCTTTTATTTTAAAGTTTTTAGATGTTGTATACAGCCTGAAAGGACTGCAAATAACAATCGTGTAATTGTACCTAGGGCTGCAACAACGAATCGATAAAATCGATAAAAATCGATAAAAATCGATAAAAATCGATGATTAAAAGCGTTGGCAACGAATTTCGTTATCGATTCGTTGTGTCGCGCGATTATGCATCTTTCACGGCGCTGCGGAGCCGTTTCGTTTTGTTCACCTGCAGTTCATTGTCAATGCTGACTGACTGAATAAAGTTTGAAAAAAAAAAAAACTGCAGCGCGAGTTGAACAGAGCGAGGGGGGAGGAGGAAGCAGAGCAGAGTCTGTTTTCAAAGTAAATTTAAGTAAATTTTACAAATGACCAACGCAGCGAAAACTGTTCGACCCAAGTCCTCCAAAGTGTGGGAGAACTTCACAAAGATAAAAAATGAGAAGCATGCCGCTTTGAAAATCACTGACACGACACGAGAGAACCACGGAGATAAAACGTAAACATGTCGGA
>NC_056509.1:18191152-18192664 GCF_014905685.2 Nematolebias whitei
CTTCACAAAGATAAAAAATGAGAAGCATGCCGCTTTGAAAATCACTGACACGACACGAGAGAACCACGGAGATAAAACGTAAACATGTCGGAGTCACGAGCTGCAGCTGATACATGTTTCACTCCCAACTCGTGTTGCAGGTGAGTCTCTACAATTTAACACATTGTTCTGTTTCAAGAGAGAAAACGTAACGTCAGTCTGTCTGGTAGATGAAGCTGTTTGTTTGTTTGTTTGTTTATCTGATTAATGGCTGTGATAGAGAATGTGTGTTACTTTTTATTTAATTTAATTGGTACAAGCAGTGTTTAAATGTGATTTATAAATAAATCTAACACAAAGATAATAATTTAATGATTAAGCTTCAACTTTTAATTTGCTGGCAAAGTCTGAAGACACTGCAGGTATGGCAGGATGAATTGCATTTAAACAGGAATTAAAGTAATTTATTACATCTACTCAAATGTGTGTAATTAAGTATTTTATATATATATATGTGTGTGTGTGTGTGTGTGTGTGTGTTTAATTGCTCTTTTAGCTACTTTTGCCTGAACCTAACACTGTAAGTGAAACAAGGCATTTCTTGAGTTGCTGTAAATTATGCTATAAAACATATTTACTCTCTCATTCCAGAAAACAACAACAAACAACAACATCCTTCATGATGGACAGACATCATGGACACCACAGCAGCAGCTGTCTTCACTGAAATCATCCTTAAATGATCGTCACTGACATGAGGCCTCTGTCGATGGTTGAAGACGAAGGCTTCACTACAATAATCCACACTTTTAATCCAGGTTACAATAATCCACACTTTAAATCCAGGTTACAATAATCCACACTTTTAATCCAGGTTACACTCTTCCCTCAAGGACACATTTTACAAAGTAGCTACAAATTGTGCAGGTATAAAGATACATTTGTATATATTTTTGTGTACATTATTTTTTTAAGCTATTTGACTAACTTTTATTTTTTATTATTCAATATTTTACTAACAGAATAGTCAAATAGCAACCTGTTTTTTGTGTGAATTGCTATGTCAGTCAAATGTTCACTTTTGGAATAAAGGGGTGGAAATTAAAACATTGTTTTTTTTTTTTTGCCGATTCATCGATTAATCGAAAAAAATAATCGTCCGATGAATCGATTATTGAAATAATCGTTAGTTGCAGCCCTAATTGTACCTCATTGTAAGGGTCATGGATCTGTATTTACCTAGGTATGAGGGTTTTGTGTCATCATGTGACTTACAAGAGATTTTTGTTGCCCAGCTGTGTCCTATTACATTAATTAATTAATTGAACAATAAATAGTGCTGAATGTCTATTGTTACCGTATTTTCCGCCAGATAAATTGCATCAGTCCAAATATGTCTAATAAAGTGGAAAAAAAATATATATGTTGCTTTGCTGATAAGTCAAATCTATTATGTGTCACCGCTGACGTGCCGCGTTTGTTACGAGTCACCGCTGACGTGTGGCGTTTGTTACGCGTCACCGCTGACGTGTG
>NC_056509.1:18192674-18199188 GCF_014905685.2 Nematolebias whitei
GCGTCACCGCTGACGTGTGGCGTTTGTTACGCGTCACCGCTGACGTGCCGTGTTTGTTACGCGTCATCGCTGACAACCCGGAAATGTGGGCCGGTGTTGTGCCAAAAGGGAGGATTTTAACAAGAATTTAACAAGATTAACACTTAAAAACAATTGTTTGTTTGCTCAACTTTATAGCAAAGGTGTGTCTCAGTTGAACTTTTCGTTAATAAATGCACTTATTGGTCAAAACAGCTTCATTTCTTAAATGGATTGGCAGCTGTGGGAGTGCGCAGAGGGAGGTCTCGCTGTTGCATTCCTTCAAAAATTTCAGGAACAACATAAAAAAGCCTAGAGGGCCCTCTAGCGGCTGCAACTGGTAATGTTTTCTGGTTCATGTCTATGAATGAACATTTTAAATGTCAGTCAAAAATTGGGTTATAAATTTTGGGGAAAAATCTGTATATTAGTCACTTCGATGAATAAGTCGCAGGACTTGCAAATTTATGTACAAAGGTGTCACTTATATGCTGGAAAATATGGTACTTTCAGATAATAGTCTGTAGAGGTGAAACCAGTACAGAGAGATGTCTGTGGTTGAAAAACTATCAGTTTGAAGCTATGAAAAGAGAAAACAGGAGAGAAAGGCCTGGAGCCTTTTTTTACCACAGGCTTGTTGATTAACATGAACATGACTGACATAAAGCATGTGGTTCTGGTGCCACTTACCAAGTGACATTTCGTCAGATATTATTTTTCATTTATTGTTTATTTGATAGGGACAGATACAAAGAACTTAGATCAAAACAATCTAATGCCTGCATCACAGTGTACGTAGCCAAAGTTAATTTGTAACACCCGTCCTTAGAAGGACCATTAACAGTTGGTTAAATGCAAAGTTAAGATCAACATTAAACACAATAAAATTATGAAAAAGAAATATAAAACAATGCATTTTAATCTAAAAAAGTTAAATCTGGTCCTCTGGACATTCAATAAAAACAAAACAAATTGAAGAAACATTTCATCTTTCATCCGAAAGACTTCTTCAGTCTGAGGTGCTGCATTATGTATGTAATGTATTTGAAACTACCAAGTTAAAACAATGACAGTATTTAGAAATGAGTACACTTCTGGTTTATGATTGATGCATTTATGAAACACTTTAAGAAAACAGAAACTAATAAAGCTATCAAAGCTCATTGGATTATATTTCTTAAATACTTATTACCAATAAATATTTACTATAGTATTTATTATATGTGCCTGTGTGACAATTGTGCCAAAGCTTTGACTCAGAAATATATTTTTGTTAGCACAAGCACAACTTGTACTTGTATATGTAAATAAATCTTTAAAAAAACAAACTTTAATATATGTAAATAGTTAATTTTTTTAGACATTTATTTCTTACAGTTACAGCTGTTTGTTAATAAATGTGCCTGCGTGACAACTGGGACAAAGCTTTGATTCAGAAATGTATTTGTGTTATTACTTTATGGAAAGAAAAAATATTGAGATACCAATGTATATATCGTATATCGCGATTTATCTTAAAAATATTGAGATTAATTTTGGTTCATATCACCCAGTCCTACTTATTAGTGGGGTGTATGTATATATTTAAACCAGTATGTATCGTTTTTTTTTTACCTTGTGTGGATCAGAAAACATTTACAATACATTCAGCTTTGTTTTTGATATGCTTAAAGTTGCACGTTGTAAAAATGTTCCACGCTCGATAAAGAATGGTTCAAATAAATAAAACCTGCGATAAATCTAATAATTATACACCAGTAGAAATAAATGTTTGAGCCCAACTGTGTGTTCACTGCATACACCTGAATCTGTCTTTGACACCTCCCTGATTGTTTGTTGAGGTTATTTATATTTATTTATGTTTCATGTTTTAGTTTTTACCTAGCAACACGAAAAGAGGCCAACTCCCACTTGACGGATGGGACCGGTCACCGACCCCATTACAGTCTTCGGACCCTGTGCCGGGCTCTGAAGTACGCAGCAGCGAATCCCTGCCGCAGTGTGCAGCGATCACTGTATGAGGTAGGAAGCTACACATTTTGAATTTAGTTTTTCATTATTTGTAATCCACGGTTATCAAATTTACAAAAAATAACGGCCTGAAATATT
Source organism: Nematolebias whitei (assembly GCF_014905685.2). Taxonomy (NCBI): domain Eukaryota; kingdom Metazoa; phylum Chordata; class Actinopteri; order Cyprinodontiformes; family Rivulidae; genus Nematolebias; species Nematolebias whitei. Next base: position 18,194,802 of record NC_056509.1, read on the forward strand.
TCACTATGTGTAACAAATCTATATAAAGAGTTTCACTTTCTGAACAGACTGACAAAAAAAAAAAACAAAAAAAAAAAAACTTTTCACCATATTTAAATTTTTTAACATGCATATAAACCGGCCATGCCAATCATTTAAAGGAACTAAGCTTTCTAGTTTTTATATTGCTTAACAGTTTAGTTTCCTCAAATGATTGGGGTGGCTCAAGATTAATCTATGGTGGTCAAGGCCACCGCTGGCCACCCTCTAGCTCCACCATTGTGCCTGGTCATGGATAAAGTTGCTCCCTCCACTCATCAGGATCCGTCACTCGGACAATCAAAACCTCCCTCTGTTCTTCTCCACAGTGTAACTCCTCCCCACTTGAATATCTTGCAGTAAAAACATTATTTTACATTCTGTGTTCAGTTCCAGTCCAGAAAAACATTCATATCAAAAACTGCATTCACTCTTCATTCCTTTTTGTTGTATCCCTCTTCCATGGAGAACATGAACATACCCAACTTTTATCTGTGTTAAGTTCTTACCTAATGCTGTTGCTTCAAGCATCGTATGTTAAAATGAGGAGCATCTTCTCATTCCTTTAAAGAGTCACCAGCACCATCCACCTGTCGAGAGTTACTCTCATCATGAAGAACACAGTTTGGATCAGTTCTTGTGATGGTGGACATGTTGAGTCACAGTATCTGGAGATTTATTCACAGAGTAGATGATGATGACTCGGCTGCTTCCACATCAAATTTAGCTCATTATTTGTAAAGTTGAGCCGTTTCTGTGTTGCTCGTGTGGACTAGTTGTGGTGGCTAGGGGTGCACCGATTTCAATTTTCAGGCCGATCACCGATTTTTTGAAAGTCTGAACTGCCGATTCCGATTTTGGCCGATACCGATTTTTTTTTTATAAGCAACAGTGTCAGGTGTTACAAGGTCACAATGCACCTTAAATTTACAATCTTATTTTATTGTAAAACATACCCTTGAAAAATACCCTAGAAACAATACAAACTTGTTGTTTTAACTTGTCATGAGGTAGTATTCTGAAATATAAATGAAGTTTACACAATTTTTGTTAAAACTATAAAATTAACTAAAAAAAAAAAAGTTCAGTTCCTTCAACTCTTTCACTTGTTACATTTAAAAAAAAACTAAACTTAAAAAGATAATGCAACAAGTGTAACATTTTCACGTCAGTGGGTAATAAGAACTAACACTGGCACAGGTAAGTTAGTTCTCACAGACTTATTCCAGTCACTTTCATTAGTGGCAGGTTTTTCTTGATGAACAAAAGCATTTCTGCTTTGTCACCAGACAGGCGACTTCTTTTCTCATCTACTACATGTCCAGCCAAGATAAACAGGCGCTCGCTTTCAACGCTTGTGCATGGGGCAGAGAGATAGGTTCGGGCAAGTAGAGCAAGATGAGGGAAACGATTTTCATTGATCTTCCAGTAGACCAATGGGTCCTGGCTCCTTTGGACAGGAACCTCAGATAGGTAGTTCTGTACCTGCATAGCTGAAGGGCTGGCCAGCTGTTGCTCCTGTTCAATGTTCTCCTTTAAGATTTCGTCGTGAGCTGCAAACAGTAGACTACGCCTTTTGGCTGCAGGTTCATCTATATCAGGAGGTCCCACTTCAGAGGATGTTCCTGCAGCAGGTGTGCATCTGGTCTCCCCCTCTGCAAGTTTGGTCAAAAGGAGCAGTTTCACGTCATCTTTCACCTCTGCTGAGAAGTAGCGATTCTTGTACCTTGTTTTGCATAAACAAAGAAAGATGGGTCAATCATTGTGTTTTGTATACACTAACAGTTTTTATGACTTGCATGTAAATAAAGAAATGCATTTCAATCAAGAAATTTTTATTTTTAATTTAATTGAAATGTTTGTTGAAATATAGTAGTAGGCTAAAAGTAATAATGGCTAAAATAGAATGTTAATAGTTACTTGCTTTGGATCCAGAACAGTGGCCAAGCTGTACAGGGGCTCATGCTCAATGTTGCTGAATCTTCTCACAACAGCCTCCAGCAACGTAGCTTTGGCTGTACCCACGCCACGGTCTGTGCTCGCTTGCCTCTCCAAAATCCGCTTGAGTGCAGTGATGGCTGGGATGACATCTGCTGCTGTAGCTGTTGATGAGCTAATCTCCTTTGTGAGTTCCTCAAAAGGTGCAAGAATGGTGAGCACATTGTCCAGTAGCTCCCACTGGTGTGCTGTGAGTGTGGCTGGTAACTCATGCTCAGCAGCATACACGCCAATAGCACGTCTCTGCTCCAACAGCGACTGCAGCATGTAGACTGTGCTGCTCCACCTCGTTGAAACGTCTTGCTGTAATCGTTTCCTGGGTTGACCTAACTGTGTCTGTATGTCATAAAGTCGGGAATAGGCAAGTGATGAATGCTTAAAATGTCCAACAATTCTCCTTCCTGTTGCCACCATGTCTGTGATGCTGCGCCAGCTGTCCCTCATTTACAACCAGTTGCAGTGTGTGTGCCAGGCAGGGTAAACTTTTCAGGTTGATATCATCCAGCGCTTTGGCCATATTACGAGCATTATCCCGTAAAACAACGTGAACTCTTCCATTATCGATTTCCCAGTGATTCAGCATCGCCTTAAACTCTGCTGATAAATTGGCCGCAGTGTGAGACCCTGCCATTTCTTTACAGTTTAAGAGTAATTGATGACGTTCGAACTGTTCGTCAATCCACTGTGCAGTAAAACATAACATGGACATTAAACTTACATCAGAAGTCCAGATGTCTGTTGTAAAGCTGAGTGTATTTGTATTGGCTTTTAGCAGGCTGCGGGTGTCTCTCGAAACTTGGCTGAACAACTCCGGTAATGCAACATCAGAAAAATATTTCCGACTCGGCATATTATATCGTGGGCACACGTGCTGCATCAAGCTTCTAAAACCTTTGTCCTCAACGACTGAAAATGGCTGGTTGTCTAATGCCATGAACTCCATCACTTTCCTCATGGTAGCTTTGCTCTTTTCGTTGCTCATAAAAGCTAACAGCGACCCACCGACTGCCTCTTTGTTAGCGCTAGCTTTAGCATTAGCCTTAGCTTGGTTGCTCTCTTCAAACATTGCATACTTGGCGGCGTGGTGATTTCTTAAATGGCGAACGAGGTTTGTTGTATTAAAGGTTTTGGTGGTGGCTCCACCACGACTTACTTCGGCTTTACACGAATTGCAAATTGCGATCTTTGGCTAATTTTCTTTTACAGCGTAGAACTTCCAAACCGACGACATGGCTGCTCCGAGTGACCTGTGTGTGAGCTCTCACAGTGGAGCAAAAGGGGACAGCAGCTGATTTTCAGAACTTTCCGGAGGCAGATAAGATCGGTGGATAAAATCGGCTTCTCATTTAAAGATCGGCCGATCGCCGATCTCCCCAAATTAAGGAAATCGGGGCCGATTTATCGGTGCACCCCTAGTGGTGGCCATATTAAATTGGACTGACTTTAAATGTTAATCAGCTGTAGTTTCATTTAAATCTGTCAGTTATTATTTCCTGAAAGAAAGATTAAAATCTTTATTGTGATTCATGAGATATTTGGCTAACAGACAAACACAGACACGAGAACAACATCGTTGTCCGTCTGCGTCTTTCAATACCAGGTGATGATTCTGTAGGACACGTATATGGTTTTGAAGTGTAGCAGCAACACATGAGAACTTTTAGAAAATTATCATTTGGGATTCAAACATGCCTCCTGTGTTCAGACTTGTTTGTATTCAGAGGTTGCAATAAGTGTGTGTGTGTGTGTTTTCCATGTGGACCTCAGGGTTTCTGCCTGAGCTTCCTGACTCAGCTGGACAGGAGCTCCCACCCTCTTCTTCAGAGCTTGGTGTGTAAACACATCCTGATGGGGAACACAAAGTGTCTCAAACAGGTACGACTTTAAATGATGGAAATAAAACATGTTTGTTGTGTTTATTGTTGTCGTTATTGTCTGAATGTTGATACAGCATTCACATTGTTTTCAGCTTTTATTATACGTCTGTTGACAGGTGGGACGTACTGTGATATACGTAGTCCCCTTCTGTACGTTAACGTTCTTTTTTCCCGCCCATAACGTCTGATTCACTCAAGATAAATTGTACTAAACTGGATACAAATACACACAAGATGGAGAGTCACAAACACATTTACCACTCCTGGTTCAAGGTCAAGGTCAAACATTAAACAAGGTCTTTGCTTGGCCGGCCCATAACTTCTAATCCATCCGTCCATCTGTCCATACATACATACATACATACATACATACATACACACATGCATACATACGTACACACATACGTACACACATGCATACACACATGCATACACACATGCATACACACATACGTACACACATGCATACACACATACATACATACATACATACA
>NC_056509.1:18199198-18200489 GCF_014905685.2 Nematolebias whitei
ACACACATGCATACACACATACATACATACATACATACATACATACATACACACATACATACACACATACATACATACACACATACATACGTACACACATGCATACATACATACATGCACGCTTCTTCCTTTTAGGGTCACGGGGGTCACTGGTGCCCATGTTTAGTTATGCTATCACTGTACAAGAGGCAGGGGACACCCTGGACAGGTTTCCAGTCTATCACAGAGACACACAGAGACAAATGAGACAAACAACCATTCACTCTCACTCACACCTAGAGACATCAGTCTAACATGCACGATTTTGGTCTGTGGGAGGAAACCCACACATGCACGGAGAGAACATGCAAACTCCACCCAGAAAGATTCCCAGCCGAGATTTGATCTGGCAACCTTCTCTCTGAGAGGCAGCAGCTCTACCAGCTGAGTCACTGTGCCTTCAAAACAATTCATTAAAACTTATTCCACAAATTCATCATCACTTGTCGGAGTGCCGTGGACACTTTCCGTCACCACAGCTTCAAAGTCAAGGTCACAAGTTAAGGTCAAACGTTCTGGGCCATTTCTATAGATAGCTGTACTATAGTGTGTCGATGACAGTATAATATGCTGTACTCTTGGTTTTTTTATGTTTTATGTAATCAAAGTACTACTATAAATAATGTATTTATTTTTCATTTAAGGCCCTTTAGACCATTGTAAATACATTTTTCGATTTTCATGTTAGAAACTGGTGTTTTTTTTGTGTAAATATAATTGTTTAACATCAGAGTCAGAGTCAGAGTTTCTTTATTGTCATTCGCACCTCATGTGGTACATGTGGTGGAACGAAATTATGTACACAGGGTCCCAGTTACATCCAACAATAAAATGTATAAGAAAAACAGTAATAACATCTAAGATATGAACTAAGAAAAACATCAACTAAATATACACTAAGCACTCATAACATAAAACATTGAACATCAGCACAAACATGAACATGAGTCTGTGAGCAGATGTGCACGCATGAACACATCAACATTGAAACAGATCAGCAGCAACATGAAACAGATCAGCAGCAACATGATATGGTTTTTCACAGTGATTATTCTAGTTAGAGATTCATGAGTCTAACAGCTTCAGGGTAGAAGCTGTTCCTCAGTCTAGTGGTTCCACACTCAATGCTCCCTAACCTCCTTCCTGAGGGGAGTGGGGCAAAAAGTGTGTGTGCTGGGTGGGTGGGGTCCTTCATGATGCAGGTGGCCCTCTTCCTGCATCTGGAGGTGTAGATGTCTGTGATGGTGGGGAG
>NC_056509.1:18200589-18202752 GCF_014905685.2 Nematolebias whitei
CACCCATGTTTCTGCCTATAATATTGCTCCCCATATGTGAAGTAGGTTGACTGCAGGCACAGTTTCAAGAGTTGACACAGTTGTTCTGTAGAATGTGTGGTCCTGCTGCTCAGAGTGGTGTCTTATTTTAATCTTAAACTGACCACCTCTACTGCATCATCAACAGGAATGCACGTAAAGAGTGATGTGACATCAAAAGAGACCATTGTTTCATCTGTCTCCATGATGACATCCCTCACCTTGTCCACAAAGTCCATGGTGTTCTGTATGTGGTGTTCTGAGCTGGTCAGCTGGTTTTGGTTGTCAGCAGCAAAATTGGTTGATCCACCCTGAAAATGTGCTATTTAAGAGACTGAGCTGAATACAGCTCCTCAGACTGAGGAAGTCTCTCGGATGAGAGACAAAACATTTCTGCATTTTTTTTTTTTGTTGATTTGCTTTGTTTTTTTGTTGTTTTTTTTTTGAATGTCCAGAGGACCAGATTTAACTTTTTTAGATTTTTCTACCTGGATTATTGAGCATGCATCAGGATACTTTAAGTTTCACTTTCAGCACAGACGAAGCGGGGAGCAATACTATGTTGCATATTTTACTGAACAGAGCATGTTAAGTTTATTGTAACTGATCTGTAAAATAAATAAAAAAAGCCACAATAATAAATTATCTTCAATCCTCCAACTTGCTTGTCGTTAGCTATGTGCCTTTCAAGTTAGCAAGCTAACTTTGGTGTGGGTATGCTGTTGTCACAACACGGGACTATGTGAAGATAGACCGTGAACAAAATAAAAGAAGTCCTCAGACAAGGCTTGCTCTCTTGATTTTACTGAAGATGTTTTATTTATGAATTTGTAAAAAGACAAAAGACTCTCAGAGCACAAGCGTGTACATGAGCCGTTTTCTCCCTTGTTTTCCAAAGCCCTTGTTTTACCAGAGAAAAGACGTCAAAGATTGTTCTGTGGTGAGAGCACTCACTACGTCACGTGCTGCATGTTCAATATGATGAAGATCAGATGTCTCACTCTGATTGGAATTCAAACCCAAAACATTTGAAAAGGTTTTAGCATGAATTTACTTAAACTAATCATTAACTATGAACATATTTATCACCTCATTAATGTAACTTACTCACGTGATGAACTTATTGCCATCTTTGAACAAAAGGCAGAACAGTGGTACTAATTAAATCTGATTAGCTTAGCTTCATTGTTGCTAACATCTGCGCTAAATAAACAAGCCCCGCTCCACTCACTGTTTTCTTCGATTCTTGGGGGCGGACAAAGCGCAACATTTTTCAGCCATTATATCGGTTATCGGTGGTCGCCTACCCCTCCCCCAATATTGGTAACGACAATAGATAAAATATCCACATTGGTCGGGCTCTTGAGACAACCTAACCATTAATCCAAAAAATTGCCAAATATGTTATCAGCTGTATTTATTTTATTATCAAAATGTTTTTCATGCTGGGTCAATATATTTAAATGTAATAAATGCAATTCTATTTTTGTATTATTACATTATTGGCTTCAGTTATTACATTATTAAAAGATTATTTTAATGCTAGGCCAATACTGGAATAGCTGGCAAAAATGTCACAACTTATTACATTATTAGTAGTAGTAGTAGTACATAATAGGCTAGGAAATTTGATTACATTATTAATTTTATTGCATTTCAAATTGTTAAAATTACTACGTTGTTGTCCGTTATTACATCATCAGCTGCTGCACAGCCAAACACACCGACACCCCTTTTCCTTTAGAACAGGCTTTAATTTGGACACACTGATTTTTAGAGACATTGGGTAATGTGGGTCGTGCTGGGTGACAGCTGTCCTACCCTGCAGAGACCACTCGAGCAAGGTCACGAAGGTTGAGTTTCACTGAGGCTGTGAGGATGTAGCTGGGATCCAGATGTGGTTCCATCTCCCCCTGTGGTACCCAGTAGCCCTCCATTTGAACACAAGGCCGACCTGGAGGTGCTGGAATAGGCTAAGAATACAGGAAAAGGTTTGTTCCGTCTGTTCAACTAATCACTGAATTTAAAACTTTAAGAAAGCTTCTAATTATGAATTCATGTTATGAATTCATGTTCACAGAAATCTGTCGGAATCAGCCTCCCCACCATCACAGACATCTACACCTCCAGATGCAGGAAGAGGGC
>NC_056509.1:18202852-18211491 GCF_014905685.2 Nematolebias whitei
GGCAATATTTTTGATCCCTGTCAAGTCACATGTCTGGTGATTTAAAGGTTTCCTCAACACCTGCTGTTAGATTCCTAAGTTGGAATGTTAAAGGTCTGAACAATCCAGTGAAACGGTCTAAAATATTTTCTCATATGAAACGCCTGAACCCAGACATAATATTCCTACAGGAAACACATTTGCAAAATTCAAATCAAGTCAGGCTCAAATATCCATGGATTGGGGAGATTTATCATTCGAGCTTCAACTCAAAAGCTAGAGGAGTTGCCATAATATTTAATAAGAATATTCATTTTACAGCATCAAGAATAATGAAGGATATAAATGGCAGATTTCTTATAATTGCAGGCTCCTTGTTCCACACTCCTGTTTTATTAGTAAACATTTATGCACCAAACTTTGATAAACCAGATTTTATAAACAATCTAGTTAGCACACTTCCATCTTGATACTCATTTGTTAATTCTAGCTGGAGACCTGAATTGTGTAATGAATCCATCATTAGATCGCTCCTCATCTCGGTCCTATACACAGTCTAATATGTCTAAATCTATTTTGGATTTTGTGTCCCAAAATGGATATGTAGATCCATGGAGGACACGGAATCCACTAACAAGGACCTATTCTTTTTACTCTCAAATACACCAATCCTATTCCCGTATAGATTATTTTTTTGTTGATAGCTCTTTAATGCAGAGAGTCACGTCTTCTGAATACTATCCGATTGTTATTTCAGACCATTCTCCTCTAAGCATTGATATAAATTTTATAAACAAACCCAATTCTAGTCCTCGTTGGAGATTTAATACTCTCCTGTTATCAGATGAGCCATTTAATAAATTCATCTTATCATCAATTGATGATTTTCTAAGGTTCAATAAGAGCGATACAATTTCTCCCTCACTACTGTGGGAAACATTAAAAGCTTATCTTTGGGGTCAGATTATCTCTTTTTCAGCTAATATTAATAAAAATCTACGCACTAAGATATCAGAAATATCAACAAAAATTCAGAATATTGATAGGCAAAATGCCGTTAATCCGTCACATGATTTGCTGAAACAGCGACAGGATCTTCAGATGGAACTTGATCTTTTAACTACATCTGATGCGGAGCGACTCTTGATACGATCTCGAGCCACTTATTATGAACATGGGGAAAAACCAAGTAGACTTCTGGCACATCAATTGAAACGAAAAGCCGGCTCTCACATAATATCACAAATCAACGATCGGTCGGGCAATCTTGTTTCAGATCCTGTCTCTATTAATGATACTTTTAAAAAATTCTACTGCAATTTGTATAAGTCTGAACTACAAGCAGACTCAAATGAGCTATGTGCCTTTCTTCAGGATATTGACATACCTAGGATAGACAAATTGCTTTCTGACCAACTTGAAGCTCCCATTAAATTAGAAGAAATATTTGCGTCAATTAAGGATATGCAAAGTGGTAAAACACCTGGCTCAGATGGTTTCTCTGCCGAATTTTTCAAAAAATTTAAAGATAAAATAGCCCCTCTTCTTCTTGAGGTTTATAATGAGTCATTTGGGCAGGGCTTGTTGCCTCCCACCTTGACTCAGGCCTCAATTTCTCTCCTGTTAAAGAAGGATAAGGATCCTACTGCCTGCGAGTCCTATAGACCTCTTTCACTTTTGAATGTGGATTTTAAGATTTTGTCTAAAGTACTCGCGACTCGGCTTGAGACAGTTCTCCCTCGGATTATTTCACAAGAACAGAATGGATTCATTAAAGGTCGCCAGTTGTTTTTTAATACTCGTACACTGTTGAATACAATTTTTTCAACTCATTCCTCTAAATCTCCTGAAGTGATAATTTCTCTTGATGCCGAGAAAGCTTTTGATCGAGTGGAATGGGAATATCTCTTTGCTGTTCTTAATGGGTTTGGTTTTGGAGAGAGGTTTGTGTCTTGGATCAAGCTACTTTATACATCCCCTCAAGCATGTATTCTCAGTAATTCCGTCCAATCTGATTATTTTACGGTGGGACGTGGTACTAGACAGGGTTGCCCTCTTTCTCCCCTCTTGTTTGCGTTAGCCATTGAACCCCTATCCGTTGCTCTAAGATCCCTTTCTTCTTTTCATGGAATCGTCCGCTCTGGTGTCGAGCTTAAATTGTCCTTATATGCAGATGACCTTCTCCTGTATGTCTCTGACCCTTTACGGAGTCTTCCCCCAATTTTAAATATTCTAGAAAAATTTGGATCATATTCTGGCTATAAAATTAACTCACTTAAAAGTGAATGCTATCCAGTGAATTCATTAGCTTTAAAGCTTAAGCCTTCTGATATCCCTTTTAGGCTCAGTCCCTCGGGATTTAGGTATTTAGGAATTAATATTACACGTACTTTGCCCTCAATGTTTTCTCAGAATTATGCCTCACTAGTTTCCCAAATTGCATCAGATTTACAGAGATGGAACTCTCTCCCTCTTTCATTGATTGGTAGGATTAATATTATCAAAATGAACGTGCTACCTAGACTTTTGTTTTTATATCAAAATATCCCTCTGTTCTTGCCCAAACAGTTCTTCAGGTCCCTGGATCAGATGGTCTCATCTTTTTTATGGAACGGAAAGGCCCCCAGAATGAGACTTTCTTTATTACAACAGTTCACCACAAACGGGGGTCTTTCTCTACCTAATTTTACAATGTATTACTGGTCCTCACATATCCATAAACTGACTTATTGGTTAAATTCACCTGATCTGATTTGGTGTAAACTTGAAATTCAGTCGATTTCTGCATCTTTTTCGCCCGCTTCAATTATTTATTCATCATTACCAATTAAATTATCCTCAGTTACTACAAATCCTATAGTGCTCTCAACACTCAGGATCTGGTCACAATTTAGGTCCCACTTTAAATTTGTATCACCCTCTAATAAAATGCCGTTACTAAAGAATCACATTTTTTCTCCAGCATCTAGTAATGCTGCCTATAGAATTTGGTATGAGAAAGGTATTAGAACAATGAGAGACCTGTACGAAGATGGTTTATTTCTTAGTTTTTCAGAATTGTCTTCTAAATTTAATCTACCCACTTCACATTTGTTTCTTTACTTCCAAATTAGGCATTGCGTTTCATCGCAGTTTCAAAATTTTCTAACTTTGCCTACTGACCCACCATGGGTTGAACTCTTAGTTTTGAGCCCCAATTTGAAATCTCCTCTTTCAATTATTTATGGAAAACTTATGGCAATAGAGGCCGATTCATCGGGTAAAACTAGAACTGCATGGGAACGTGAACTGGGTGTTAAACTATCAGATTCATGGTGGGATAAAGTTATTCTCAGCATACGTCAGAGTACACCATGTGCCAGACTACAGTTAATACAATTTAAAGTAATAAATAGAGTACACTTCTCAAAAACACGTTTATCTAAAATGTTCCCCTCAATACCAGACCAGTGTGATAGATGTCAGACTTCACCTTGCAACTTAAGTCATATGTTCTTTTTCTGCCCAAAACTGCAAGGGTTTTGGAAATATTTTTTCTCCATACTCTCAGGAGTTTTTAAGATTCAGTTTCAAAGTGATCCACTTATTGCTATTTTTGGAGTTCCTGGGACCACACTTAATCTATCCCGCCAGCAGGGGGAGGTCTTGGCCTTTTGCTCTCTCCTTGCCAGACGTTGTATTTTGCTCGCCTGGAAATCTCCCACACCACCATCCACATCACAATGGCTTAATACTGTAAGATTATACTTGAAGATGGAAAAAATTTTACTAACAGTGAAAGGTAGTTCAGAAAAATTTACCCACAAGTGGACACCCTTTGTGTCATATGTAAAATCTTTACCTTCATAGCGTATAGACTGATATGATTGACTCATCACATTACCATGTGACTTGTTTTTAGAGGATAAATGAAAGACTGAAATACTGTTTTCCTTTTGGTTTGTTGGGTCCCTCCTGTTCGTTCCTCCTCCCCCTCTCTCTCTTTTTTTTTTTTTCTCTCTCCTTTTTTTTTTTTTTTCTTTCCTTATTTTGTCTTGTTTTTGGTTAAGGGGGGAAGGGGAGGGAGGGGAAGAGGGGAGGGAGGGGGGAAAGGGGGAAGGAAAAAAAAGAAAAAATTAGAGAAGTCATGTAAATTCTGTTTAATGTATGTAATGTCAATTATATATTCTCCTGATAAATAAAAATTTAAAAAAAAAAAGAATGAAAACCACCCAATTGGAAGTAAACCGCCCAATCTGGCCACACTGGGAGTGACGTGTGCGAGTGAGAGGGGGTGCGCGTGACAGTGGTAACAAATAATGCATTTATCAATGAGTCATGTTAGCGCTTAGATTTGAATCAGTACGTTTTGCATCCAATAAAAACAAAGATGTTAACAAATAAACTGGACAATGTTCTGGCTGTTTAGTTTAATGATATTTCCACAGTTGTGGTCTTGACTGGTCTTGAAATAAAATCTCAAGTCCTCAATGTCCGAGACTGAGACAAGACCAAGACCATCAAAAAGTGGTCTTAAGACCGGTCTCAAGTACTACAGCACTACACCAGGCCCTAAAGTACTAACTACTGCGATTATTTGACAGAACATCATTTCAGAATTGACCAGACTGTTACTTTAACGCAGCGTCTCACTGAGCGGTAACTGTTGGCAACAAGCTGGAGAGCAGCACTCGTGGTGGAGTCTTTAACATGTCTTGATTTCCTCATGTGAGATGCAGAGACAACGTGGATTTAACGTGATTGAGGCTGTTTTCTCTCGGAGTATTTCTGGGAGCTACAACTGTATCTTGACACCTGCATGGGAGCTCTTCTTTGACTGAAAACATACCACGTTACAATAAGGCTCCCCTTATAGATGGCTATAAATAGTTTATAGATGTTGTATAGACCCAATGTTCTTCCTGACACAACCACAGCCTCTGTGTGGAGCAGAGAGCTGCCATCTGGGAGCAGATGTTGGGGGTTAAGGGCCTTGCTCAAGGGCCCAGAGTGGGACAAATGAGGGTGGAGGCAGGTGTGGGTGTTGCATCTTTCCCACCCACATTTTGATGTTATTGGTCTGGGGAATCGAACCAGTGACCTTCTGATCACAGTCTTGCCTTCTCTAACCTCTGCACCACCACGCTCTGACAGATCTAAAAACCATGCTGATGATACATGATAATTACATTTAAAAAGTGAACCCAAATCTTCTCATCTTTATGTTGTAAGGAAACGTCAGAAGATGAAATCATGAATGTGGAGCAGCTGCTAACAGCCGCCCAGTGACAGACTGGCTCGTCTCAGGACTCTGTCCTGAACCATCTGCTCCATGCAGACGACATCCTGGACAGAAAACAACTCAACGCAGCGGTGTGGGTTTTCACCTGGAGATGTGTTGATGTTACTCGAACACAGGACACTTTGTTGTTGCGTTGCTTTTAGCTTATTATCAACTTGAACGTGACATTAGATGATACAAAGACCAGAGGTGTCCAGTTCTGGTCCTTGAGGTCCACTATTCTGTTTTAGCTCTTTCTCTGCTCCATCACACAAGAGTCAATGGTTTGTTAAGCTCTTCAGCAAGTCTTCAAGTTCTGCAGAAGTCTGTCAAACATCTAGAGTCAACACAGAGAAACACGTAAAACATGCAGGACTGTGGCCCCAAGGGGCCAGGACTGGACACCACTGAGTCAAACAGACAACTTCCTCACCATGGACATCCTCCTCCCACTGGCTGGAGGAGGTGGTGTCACAGCTGGACTCTCCCCTTGGTGTAGGTGCAGGGCCTCAGTGTCTGTTCCGCTCTGGGAGGCGTCGCTGTCTGACGGACTGGCCAGCTTGGCCTCTGACATTCCTCGTGACAAGAAGCTGCACTTTCTGGCTGACGGGTAGTGGCTACTTCCTGGAGAGTCACTCATGTCACTGAGCTCCTTGTGGATGCTCACTTTGCTCTGCTTCCTCTGTGGGTTCCTCAGGGCTGCTGGGATCTCTATGTGGCTGGCCATCAGGGTTTCTCGGGGTCCTGCATAGCGCGGCTTGCTCAGACCCTGAGGTCCGTTTGAAATGTCGCTGCTGCACGAGGGCTTCCTGTTGTCCAGAGAGAAGCGGTGCTCAGCTGTCCCCAGCTGCTGCACACTCTGCATGTCCGTTTGGCTCATGTGGTACGTCTGTGTGGGGAGCTGGCTCAAGCCCACTGGGTTTACTAAATGATAAGGCAGAACTTCTCCATGAACAAGCGTGTGGGGATCAGGACTGGTAATGTGTGTGAGCTGCATCAACTTCTGCGGTGAGGAGCTGGTTAGCAGACAAACCTGCTGAACCACAGAGTTCTTCTTCGACCTGCAAATGCTGTCATCGTCCCCGTACTTGTATCCGTACAGACTCTGCTTGATCTTCTTCACGCCCAGATGAAAGATTTCCAAGAGGTTAAGGAACAAAGAGACTCCGGCAATGACCAGCATAAAAACCATAAAAATGTTCTTCTCCGTTGGTCTCGACACGAAACAGTCCACACTGTTCGGGCAGGGTGACCTTTCACATTTGTACAGAGGAGATAGACCCAAACCATAAAGAGCGCACTGACCTACGATGAAGCCCACCTCCACCACGGACCGGGTCAAGATATGGAAAACATACGTGCGCAGCAAAGAACCTCGAAGCGGAGCTTTCCTGACTCTCTTCTGTTCATCCAGTTTCCTGAGTTCACGCTCGATTCTTTTATGGTCCTCCTGGTCGGGGTCTGCTCCCTCCAGCTCGACCTTCAGACAGGCTTTCTTCTTGTGTCTTTCTTTCTCCAGGGTCCTCAGACGGTACAAAGCGTGGCCCATGTAGACGAGTGAAGGCGAGGACACAAAAATGATCTGTAAGACCCAGTAACGGATGAGGGAGACTGGAAATGCCTGGTCATAGCAGACGTTCTTGCAGCCAGGCTGCTCCGTGTTGCAGACAAACTCGCTCTGCTCGTCGTCCCACACATCTTCGGCTGCTACGCCGAGCACCAGCATTCGGAAGATGAAAAGGATGGTGAGCCAGATCTTTCCCACAATGGTGGAATGAATGTGCACTTCTTCCAAGATGCTGCCTAATAAGTTCCAGTCCCCCATCTTGTCTCACGACAGCTGCTGGCAGAGACTGAAGAAAAATGTGAAGTTTTGTTTAACTATAATTTACAATTTCAACAAAAGGCAACAACAAGTTGTACTTACATGTTTCCTATTGCCCTCTCCTGCCGTATTTCATTATACCAATGTAAAAAAGCACATCAGTGCTGACTTGTCCCTCGACGCCTGCTGAGACCCCACAGTGCATGGTAGCTGACACTATTTTCATGCTGCTGCAAACTAGGACTCCAGTTTGAACCTATTGATCCGCCTCATGAGCCTATAACACTCTGAGGCTAGTCTCACCCTGACACATTTGTCAGGACACAAATCTGGAAACAGCCCCCAACTGAAAGTCAATGCACAGTGTTTTCCTTTTTTCATTTTATGTTTATTACAATACAGCATTTGGCAGTTTTTATCCAACTACATCAGACAGAAGGGATGTAAAATACGAACTGTGGACCGCTCCTGTTAACCAACATCAAGGTTGAAACTATCTTCAGCTCATATGCTGAATCAACTGAAATATATATATATATATATATACACACACAAAGTATTTATAGACAGAACGATCCATCATCATGGTGCTTCCACCTCTGTATTCACAGTTGGGATGATCCAAGTTTCCTTCCTCTCCTCTCTGTGGTCGTAACAACCAAAAAGTTCAGCTTTAGTTTCATCAGATCACAGAGCACCGGTCCCAAAATTAACGTCTTTGTCCCTGCTTGAATATGAAAATTGTATTATGGCTTTTTAATTGTTTTATTTTTTGTTCCAGGACTTGTCTTTTCTTTAGATAATGACTCTGACCAGCTTCAGCAGCATTCTTACAGTTTTTGCTTTTGATTCAAACATTTCCCATCGAAACTCGTTCCTCTAAGGAACAGAACCATCTCCTTCCTGAGTGGTGTAAAGGTGCAGGTGTGGGTTTTCTCCAGTTTCCTCCCACAGACTAAAAACATGCATGTTAGACTGATTGATAACTCTAAATCGTCCCTAGGTGTGAGTGGGAGACTGAACGGTTGTTTGTCTCGTTTGTCTCCAGGTGTTCATGGTTCAAATCCCAGTGCCAACCTCTGAGCTACCTCGGTGTCACTATGAGCAAGAAACAAAATACTGAGGCCACGTCGGCTCAGACATCGCCCGAATTACCAAGGTCACTGGTAGATGTTGGGAACAAGAACATTCTGACGTAATACTGGAACATTTCCCTTAATAAATGAATGAACAAGTAAAATATTTTAGTCTCATTTGTTTTAACTGGTTCTTTATCTACTTTTAGGACTTGTGTGAAAATCTGATGGTTTATATACGAACCACTTCCACTCCCCATTATATAAATATATATATATATACTCCCCCATTATATAAATATATATATACTCCCCATTATAAAAAATATATATACTCCCCATTATAAATATATATATATACTCCCCATTATATAAATATATATATATACTCCCCATTATATAAATATATATAGATAACTCCCCATTAAATATATATATACTCCCCATTATAAATATATATACTCCCCATTATATAAATATATACTCCCCATTATATAAA
>NC_056509.1:18211501-18224365 GCF_014905685.2 Nematolebias whitei
ACTCCCCATTATATAAATATATACTCCCCATTATATAAATATATATAGAACTACCACTCCCATAGGTTAGAGAAAGTGGGCCTGAGATTGGAAAGTCGCAAGTTCAACTCCCAGACTGACATAAAAAAAAATTGGGTGGAAAAGGTGAAACACCCACACCTGCCTCCACCCTCATTTGCTCCACTCTGGGCCCTTGAGCAAGGCACTTAACCCCCAACATCTGCTCCCAGGTCTTTCTTGAAAATGAGTTCTCATGACTCAGTGAGACTAACCTGTATAAAAATATATATTCACACATATACTGTATATATAGGTGTGTGTGCATATATAATGTATATATGAACACACACACACATTTTTAAACAGAGAATAAGGGACAACCTGACATCAGCAATAAATAAATAAAACTTTATTTTCAAAAATATGCAGTAAGAATACTGTTTAAGAAATCAGAAAAGTGAAAACGATCCGTCTCTTCATCCTAAAGATAAAAGGTTTTAACTGATAATTATGTGCCGTCCTGTTCGGACGGGTCAGCATCAAAAATGTGTTCCTTTACAAACATCAGCGAGTTTCACACAGAATATAAAGACCAAAAATGACTGATCAGTAGAAAATACTTTGTAGTTCCCAGTGAGAGTCCAGTAAGTTTGGGGGTAGAAAAAATGTCACCAGAAGTGGGAAATAATTTGCATTTCTGAAGAAACTGTAGTCCCAAACCTGTGGATGAGTTTCTCCTGCTGTCCAGAGGACAAAATAAGGCCTCGACAATGTTTCAGAAAAACACACCAGGTCAAAGACTGCAGGAGAGCACAGATCCTGAACCAGTTCTCCTGTGGGAGGTAGACATCAGTAATATCCATGTCCTGTAGTAGTGATTGTGACGTGCTGCTAAAACAAGGTGCAGCAGAGAGAAGAGGCAACCTCTCACCAGATGTTTCATCATCAACATGACTGAGTTCACGGAGTTCTGATTCTCAAAATTAACAACCCAGAGCCAAATGTTTTCAGAAGAAGTGATCATTGTCCCAGTTGTTTTTTTGATGATCCAGAACGGACTTCTTGTTCCTGTTAGCACCAGGCTTCATGCAGCTGTGGACAGGTGCACCGCGCCACACATCTGGTAAAGGTGCAAATCTGTGTCAAAACACTCCAGCACACACAAAGAAGAGATCAGGTGTCCATCTTCTCCTGCCTCTTGAAGAGCTTCATGAGCTGGTGGAACCTGTGAGCGATCTGAAAACACAGAGTGGGTCGTTACTCTTCAGCTCAGACGGAGCAGAGACACAAACACAAAGGTTAAAGGTCGTCTGGCGCTGGGCTGCCACTGACTGCTCCATGTTGGTGTTTAGGACGTTTAAAACTGCACTCCAGGCCATGCCCGTCATTTAGTTGCCCCCACACAGCCCCCATCTCGACCCAACCAAATGTTTACTTTTAATTATGGCTCCAAATGAGCAAAAACTGTTGAAATTGTAAAAAAAAATAAATTATTAAATAAGTGGCCATGTTTTGATTTGCGAGCATTTTCTTGTCTCGTTTTCAGAATAAAGTCATAAAAAAGGCACAACTGCTTTAGTTTTAAACTATAATTACTGTAATGATGGAATCTAAAGGTGAATTATGAGCCAATATGTGAAGAACTTTTATTTTACCAAAGGAAGGACCGTTTCTTTAATCTAAAACGAAACAAACAAAAAGACAAAAACAGGAAGATGTTTACTTGGAGAAGACGTACAGGCAGGTTTTAACCCTCCTGCTGCCCTGGGGTCAAAATGACCCACGAGGTTGCAATATTAAAACTTTTATCCCCATCCCTAACAAATTTAAAAAACTATTTATCAGAGGCTGCTGACCAACAGTTAGCATAGATGCTAACTTACAGCGGACATGATTAGCCTCGTTTATCGCAGGAATTGACCTTGTTCCAGTTACTAATGCACATGTGTAAAATCAGGTACCGTGTCCCCATCAGAATCTTCCATGTCTGCAACGTGACACATCTGACACCAGGTTTATCACCACCCTGCTGCTGGGATGGGAGGTGGTCTGCAACTACTGGAAGCCCTGGTGAACTGTTAAGTTTATTTTGAAAGAATTATAAAGTGAAAACTGTAACTACTTTGAGATTCCGAGAGAAAATTTGGCATGTACACCCCCCCCCCCCCAAAATAAAAAATAAAAATGCTAAAACCTCCAGAGAACCCCCACACGTTCAGAGGCCTTTTGGGGACCCCCTCATAAATGTTGTTCAGCCTGGTCAGACACTGGCTCACCTGGCCCGATGGTTTGCTGAGTTTCTCGGAGAGTGCAGAAAAGGTCTCCCGTGAAGCACCTTTCATCTTGAGGTCCATCAAGATGGTTCGATCTTCATGCCTGAATGAGCAGGAACAAAGAACCTTAGCTTCACTTTTACCATGAAACCTTTATATGTTCTTTATATGTTCACACCAACATGAGACACAACAAGCAGAACACTGATGTCCCCTGAGGGTGAGGGACTTGAATAGTGAATGTTTGTAGTTTTACAGATGTTTTTCTGGACTGGAACTGAACAGAGAATGTAGTAAACCTGAATGTTTCTGCTGCAAGATGTTCAGGTGGGGAGGAGTTACACTGTGGAGAACAGAGGCAGGATTTATTTATTTTTTCTTTTCTTGTCCGAGGCGGCGCAGTGATAAATCCTGACCACCACCAGGAGCAATGTTGCAGCCAGGGGTGGCCATCTTGGCAGCCATGTTGGATTTTGACGTGACAACCCATTTTTCTATGGTGACCTTTCTTACACATAAATGTAGCTAATATGCACCTGAATAAAAAGTGGCACAAACAGTAGCTTATATTTCAAGTAATCCAGCTCATAAAGAAAACATGTACAGTATTCAACAATAATCCAGGTATACAATCCAACATTTTTCAGTCAGGTCGAAACGTTTCAGCACAAAAAAAGAAACTGTCCAGATGACCTGACTGAAAAATGTTGGATTGTATACCTGGATTATTGAGCATGGACTTTGTTGTTTTCAACCAGTTTGACACGACTGTCAACAAGGAAGAGGGCCGGCAATGGAGGAGGGGGCGTACCAAAGAGACCATCTTAGCACCAACAGAACTGGTTTGTTCCACTTTGGAGTAAGATGTTGGGGGAAGAATCAGTTTTGTTGTGTTTCCGTGACTGATGAAGTCTTCCGGATCAAAGGCGAAACGTTTCAGCACAAAAAAAGAAACTGTCCAGATGACCCGACTGAAAAATGTTGGATATACAGTAGTCCCATCGCTACTTTGCGGTTCGACTTTCGTGGACTAGCTCTTTCGTGGTTTTTCAAAGTAAGACTGGACATGACACACAGTTGGCTGATTGATGGATGAACCATGATCAGAATGGAATTTTTCATTTAAAATAAACTATTTTAAATGATTTAGCACCTGCTGCACAGACCTCAAGTGCAGGGAGAACCTCTCTCCTACAGCGTGTCATGATCTCCGCTCTCCATCACCTGCCAGCGATTGCAGTGGAGGTGGGCGTGGCTAAGAGCGGCAGGAGGCAGAGAGCGAAGTTCATGACATGCTGTGCTCTTTTAGAGCGTTTAGAGTTTAGAAACATGGCTTAGAATATTGCAAGAGCGTGAGAAGGGTTTAAAATGCCTTAATATAAATACAAATACCAAAATAAACTACCACTACTACTACTATTACTTATACACCATGGTTTTTCCACTTATCGCAGGGGGGCTGGGAACGGAAACCCTGTGATAAACAAGGGACTACTGAATGCATATATGGTGGCAGCCATCTTGGATTTTGATATGGCAACCCAACTTTCAACAGGAACATACTGTACATACTAGGGATGCACGATATTATCGACATGGTATCGGCCGATATCAGCATTAAATTTCAATATCGGAGATCGTCCATTCCATTAAAATAACTTGCCAATACAAAAGGCGCTCCTTTTGCCTGCAGCGGCAGCACAAAGTGATGACGCTGCAGCGCAACACGATGACGTCACATGCACCTACCCAAACTCACGGCGGAGAGGAAAATTCTAAATGTCGGCGGTGTGAAAGTTTTATTTTCGTTGGTGAGGGTGTCGGATTCTGAAGATTTATGGACTATGTTGAGCCTCGCTACATCGTCCCCAGTCAGAGATATTTTTCAGACGTAACTTTACCCGAGTTACAAGCCGTCATTTCCGACGTCATTGAGAAGCTAATAGTTGATAGCACGACTTGTTGGGTGAGTTTTACCACAAACATTTGGATGTTGTGTTAGCCCCGTTAGCATGATTAGTCTTACTGCACAATGGATAGAAAAACTTTGAACTTAAAAGTCTGTCCTTCATGCACAGGAGTGCAGAGGATCCCACACTGCAGCTATAGGAACCTGGAACAAACCTCCACAAGTGAGACAGCATCACAGGTGACTAATGATAATTAATAACATTTAACACTTTTCATTTAATATAAGTTAAAGTGCTATACATATGGCTGTTACTGAATATATGTCACCAGCTCTTACAGCTGTTGCACAATTTTTGTAGCATATAGGCCTAAATAAGAGGATTATGTTCTGACAAAGGAACGCATATAAAATATTGGTATCGGCATCGGCCGAATAAATTTTAACATATCGGCATATCAGACATCGGCCAAAAATCCAATATTGTGCATCCCTAATTTATACATTTACACCTAGATGTCTAGAAGTCCGTACCTCACTTATTTCTTGAATTCTCTTGCTCACAACACAGACAAACAGTGTTTTCAATTTCCCCTACACAACAAAAACCATTTGTTCAGTAAAATATTTGCATTTCCTCAGGTCAAATAGTTGTGGCCATCTTGAAATATGATGACTCCAAAAGTTAACTGTCAGTGCGCTTCCAATAAACTGAGTTTCAGTAAAACCCATCTATGAGTTCATGAGATATTTTGCTAACAAGCAGAAAAATGAAAACATCCACACAGAAAAACATCATTGTTAGTCTTTCACTTTTGGAGAATAAAAACAGAGAAAACAGTAAGTTGTGAGTGGGTAGTTGTGTCTTTAAGCCAGCTGAAAGAAGTTAGTTAAATGATCTAGCCACATTTCTTTAACCTAAAAATTAATGTTCCATGTGCATAAAAATGAACCAAAGTAAAGCAGAAATGCACATACCCTCCCACCACTTCTGATACAACTTTCATTTTAAAAGTAGAGAATGACATTTGCTTATAATACATGCAGGCATTATTTAAAATTGTTATTATTAGCTTTTATTTAACCAGGCAAACCCACTGAGATCACAGATCTCTTTTGCAAGAGAAGCCTGGACCTGAAGGCAACCTAACATGTAGGTTTCTGACTGTGAGAGAAAACTGGAGTACCCAGAGAAAACCCATGCAAACACGAGGAGAACATGCAAACTCCCAACAGACCCCCAGGTCCAAACTGGGGATTAAACCCAAGACTTTCTTTCTGAGGCAATTTAACCACTGAGCCATTGCACTGCCCAACAGTGACTTTTTTGGTTGAGCACTTCAAATTTAAAACCACATCAAATCAGAACAGTTTGTCGGCTACTGACCTGGTCCATGCCATGACCACCTCGCCCTTCTTTTTAACGACGTTCTTCGCAGACACTCTGCTGGGTGACAGAGCTACAGGGGACAATTTGGAATCGATGTCTTTCTTGGAAGGAGATGCCTCCTCTAGACTCTCCTCCTCCTCGCTCCTGGACCTTTTTCTTTGCAGTTTTTCTAAGGGCTTCTTTTTCCTCTTTGTTGGCGAGCTGCTTGTGTCGATGGTGAAACTCTTCTCAATCTTAGACTCGTTGGTGCCATCTCTGTCCAAGTCAAAGACAGGCACCTGGCTCTGTTCACTTGCATCGGGGATTTCAGTGGTGTGTTGCACACAGCTGTTGGACTCAGAAGGTGAAACTTTGGAAATATGTTCTTGATTCTTTGTATTATCCGTAGCAGTACAATGGTGAGAAGTGGAGAAAGAACTGATTCTACAATTATCTGTAGGATTGTAATCCGGCAGGTTCTGTTGAGTAGAAGAACTTTGGTTTTTGTCAATTGTATGGTTTAGAAGAGTTATAATCTCTGCCTGGCTGTTTGAGGGATTGTTTCCACAAGGTAGATTGCTACAAGAACTAGCAGCCTGGCTGTCCTGAGCAGAAACATCGTCTCTGCATTGATTTTTATCAGTGAACGTTCCATTAATGTTCTCATCAGCAGTCTGCAAGATGTCCGCCTGCGTGTTTGTCTGTCGAATTTTTATGATGAAGTGATCGTTAGACTTCTCCATCACCAGCGCTTTCATTGGCACTTCAAGCTTGAAGCCAAAAGGAGTTGCGGGGGTTTTGGTCATCATGCTGCTGCTACAGGAGCTGGAGTTGTCAGTATCAAGAGCCAGGTGAATGTCCTGCTCTGTTGCATCTTCCTCGTCTAGCAGGGCATCTTCACTTATGTGTGCGCTGACTACGCTGTCCGGAGTGGAGATATGCATGCTCGAGCTTGATGGCTGCAGGAAGCTAAGGTGGCTGTCGGACTTGAGAGGCGATGGAAGGGTAAGAGAGACAGCCAGATCTTCTGCTAGAATGGAGTAGGACTTCTGTGATACCTGCAGTGGGTCTTTTTCTGATGGAACCTCTAAAAGACAACTTTCATCAAACAACGCTGGGTTTAAACGCATCTGGTCTTTGACTCGTGGGGATAATAGTTTGCGAGGTGAAATGCTGCTCCACGTTGCAATAAGTTTGTGCGGAGTATCAAACTTGGAAGGGGACGTGAACTTAGAAGGTGTGGTGATACTGAGGAATCTCTCTTCATCTTTCCTTGGTGTACTAAGAGACCAGGCAGCTTGGTCTCCGGTGAGCCCACTGCCTTCTAACAAGTCTGATCCTTGGAGGAGACATTTGAATATTTCTCCCATCTGAGAATCTCTCACCAAGTTGTACGTCAAACTGGAAGTTTGCTGTTCTGTGAGGAGTTCAAAGTCCGTTTTGTCAACAATGGAGCAATTTTGAGAGACCATTAAAGAAGTTATTCTATTTTTCTCAGGAGTCGAGAGAAGACCTTCACATTGGAGGTTCTCAGCCATACTTTGGGCACTTTGGTGGTTCGGTGGAGGTAAAACAGCATTACTGTCTTTTTCTACAAATGTCATTCGAATGTCTTTGCCTCTGCTTCCTAGGCCTGTTTTGTAAGGAATCACGGCACATGAACAGACCTGACTCAGGCTGGAAATAGAGAGATGTGGCTCCTTCTGTGGTTTCTTTACAGGAGCCTGTTGGGAATCTCTTTTCTCTTCACCAGACCCCTTTTCCTCAGCTGGAGCTTTTGCTGCTTTGCAAAGACTCTTCAGTGCTGAGGTTATATCCTTGAATAAATATTCAACTTGGGTGTCTACAAAATCCCACAACTTTTGCTTCAAATCAACTGACTGCTGTTCAAAAAGACGTTTCACAATGCCGCTGTTTACCACTTTGCTGAAAACAGAAGATATTAGTTTCTTCAGCTTGGACTTTAGCTCCTCTGCCTGAAAGCAGATTTGGCCAAAATGAGCACCATCCACAAACTCTAAAAATGATTTCTCAAAATTGTCCATCACACCATAGAAGCTCTTCTTTGGAAAAGTTTTATGAAGCTTCATGTACTTTTTCCGAATCTCAGTGCGAACCAACTTAAACTTCTCCATTATTTCTTCTATGGTATAAAAGGAGTCTTTGCTTCCTGCAGGGCAAACGGTTTTAAAGCGACTCTTGGGACTATGTGTCGACACGCCGTCTGCTTCAGGAGTTTCTTCCAAAGCAACTGGCTTTTCTGCAGATTTTCTCTTTAAAACGGACGGAGAGCTCGGTTTGTTTTTGACTGGCTCGGTTAACTTTGGCCTTTTGGCAGCAGGAGCAGGCACACTTAACGTGGTCTCTTCACTTTCACTTAAAATTTCTCCTTCCTCCAGCTCCGCATCAGACCTGCTGGGAGGCAGCACAGACACCTCATCTACCAAAATCTCTGTTTCATGGTTAGATTGAGAACCTGGATATTTGTTCTCTTTGTTTACGTCCAACTTTTTTGAGGTAGGATCAGAGATGATGGAAAAATCTGCAAAGGGAAAACAGAGAAATAGTAAGAGTCTATCAGTATATATAATATGTTATTATAACCCAGTCCAGATGAAGAACAGAGCTGACTACACAAAGTCTTGTGCAGACGTGACTGTCCTTTGTGACTAAGCATCCCTATAAGAAAATGACACGACTATTCCACTATGTCAAGTAGTTATCAACCTTAGGGTGCATTCACACCAGCCCTGTTTAGTCCGCTTTAATCAAACTCTAGCTCGTTTTCCTAGAAAGTCCGGTTCATTTGGGGAGGTGTGAACACGCCATCGAACTCTGTCACGGAACAAAAAGGCGAACTCTGGCTCGGGCTAAAACCTAGGTCTCGGTCCGGCAGAAGAGAACTCCAGTGCAGTTTGAGTACAGTGTGAATGTAAACAGACCCGGCCCCGCTCCACAAGCAAGAAGTGGAGTACAGCGCAGGGCAAACAAACACACATTTCTCTTACCTCATATGGAGCCGTCGGCTGCCTTGTGTGAAAAACAATATTCTCCATGGTCTTCTGCCTCATCTTCTGCTCACGTTGAGTCCATTTTTGAAAAATGACAAAATGTAACTCCTAAAACTTGATGCCACTCCGTTTTTGTTTTTATTTCCAGAAGAAAAAGAAGTGTCTTCAGAGGTTTTTGTGTTTTTTCTTTCAGTAGTTCTTGGTGCAGCGCCCCCACAGACGAGTGAGGGAACAGGTTGGTTCAACAGGTTGACTCGACTGCACAGTGCAGTGTGAATGCAAACGCACCAGCTCAAATGTAACAAAATGTTATGAATATTGGTCCCCAACCGAACCGAGTCTACCGGACTATCAGGTGTGAATGCACCCTTACTGAATATGATATCAGCCATGACACCAATCATAGAGCAGAGTATAAAGAAAAGGGAAGACGTCTCAACTAGGCTTGTCACAATAACAAATTTTGCTGGGAGATTGTCTCAGAAATTATTGCGATAAATGATAATATTGTTTGAAATTTGACAAGAGTTAGTAATTATTTATTATTTCTGATTTGCTTTTGGAATTTAAAGAGAAACCAATTAGTTTAATCAGCCCCCTGTTTTCTAGCTGTACAGGTCCTTCTAAAAAAGTTAGCATATTGTGATAAAGGTCATTATTTTCCATAATGTAATGATAAAAATTAAACTTTCATATATTTCAGATTCATTGCACACCAACTGAAATATTTCAGGTCTTTAATTGTTTTAATACCCCTCCATGGGCTGCCACCTTACTGTGGTGGAGGGGTTTGAGTGTCCCAATGATCCTAGGAGCTATGCTATCAGGGGCTTTATGCCCCTAGTAGGGTCACCCATGGCAGACAGGTCCTAGGTGAGGGACCAGACAAAGTGCAGCCCAAAGACCCCAATGATGAGAAACACAAATGGACCTAGTGTTCCCTTGCCCGGACGTGGGTCACCAGGCCCCACTCTGGAGCCAGGCCTGGAGGTGAGGCACGCGGGCGAGCGCCTGGTGGCCAGGCTTTTACCCATGGAGCTCGGCCGGGCACAGCCCGAAGAGGAGACGTGGGTCCCCCTTCCCATGGGCTCACCACCTGTGGGAGGGGCCAAAGGGGTCGGGTGCAATGTGGGATGGGTGGTGGCCGAGGGCAGGGACCCTGGCGGTCTGATCCTTGGCTACAGAAGCTGGCTATTGGGACGTGGAATGTCACCTCACTGGTGGGGAAGGAGCCTGAGCTGGTGTGTGAGGCTGAGAGGTTCCGGCTAGAAATAGTCGGACTCACCTCTACGCATGGCTCGGGCTCTGGAACCAGTTTCCTTGAGAGGGGCTGGACACTCTTCCACTCTGGAGTTGCCCCTGGTGAGAGGCGCCGAGCAGGCGTGGGCGTACTTATTTCCCCCCAACTTGGTGCCTGTGTATTGGGGTTCACCCCGGTGAATGAGAGGGTGGCCTCCCTCCGCCTACGTGTGGGGGGACGGGTTCTGACTGTCGTCTGTGCTTATGCACCAAACGGCAGTTCAGATTATCCACCCTTTCTGGAGTCCTCGGAGGGGGTACTGGAAAGTGCACCTTCTGGGGACTCCCTTGTTCTGCTGGGGGACTTCAATGCTCATGTGGGCAATGACAGTGAGACCTGGAGGGGTGTGGTTGGGAGGAACGGCCCCCCTGATCTGAACCAGAGTGGTGTTCTGTTGTTGGACTTCTGTGCTCGTCATGGATTGTCAATAACGAACACCTTGTTCAAGCATAAGGGTGTCCATATGTGCTCTTGGCACCAGGACACCCTAGGCCGCAGTTCGATGATCGACTTTGTCATCGTCTCATCTGATCTGCGGCCACATGTCTTGGACACTCGGGTGAAGAGAGGGGCGGAGCTGTCAACTGATCACTACCTGGTGGTGAGTTGGCTCCGATGGTCGGGGAGGATGCCGGTCAGACCTGGCAGACCCAAACGTATTGTGAGGGTTTGCTGGGAACGTCTGGCAGAGTCTCCTGTGAGACGGAGTTTCAACTCCCACCTCTGGGAGAACTTTGAACATGTTCCGAGGGAGGTGGGGGACATTGAGTCTGAGTGGACCATGTTTCGTGCCTCTATTGTCGAGGCGGCTTACCAGAGCTGCGGCCGCAAGGTTGTCGTGCCTGTCGCGGCGGCAACCCTCAAACCCGATGGTGGACACCGTCGGTGAGGGATGCTGTCAGGCTGAAGAAGGAGTCCTGTCGGGCCTTTTTGGCCTGTGGGACCCCGGAAGCAGCTGATGGGTACCAGCAGTCCAAGCGACATGCGGCTCGGGTGGTTGCTGAAGCAAAAACTCGGGCATGGGAGGAGTTCGGAGAGGCCATGGAGAACGACTTCCGCACGGCTTCAAGACGTTTCTGGTCCACCAGAAGAGGTCTGGGTTGTGACCGAAAGAATGAGATCTCGGATACAAGCGGCCGAAATGAGTTTTCTCCGCAGGGTGTCTGGGCTCTCCCTTAGAGACAGGGTGAGAAGCTCGATCATCCGGGAGGGACTCAGAGTAGAGCCGCTGCTTCTCCACGTCGAGAGGAGCCAGTTGAGGTGGCTTGGGCATCTGTTTAGGATGCCTTCTGGACGCCTCCCTGGTGAGGTGTTCCGGACACGTCCCACCGGAAGGAGGCCCAGAGGAAGACCCAGGACACACTGGAGGGACTACGTTTCTCGGCTGGCCTGGGAACGCCTCGGGATTCCCCCGGAAGAGCTGGCCCAAGTGGCTGGGGAGAGGGAAGTCTGGGCCTCCCTACTTAGGCTGCTACCCCCGCGACCCGACCCCGGATAAGCGGAAGAAAATGGATGGATGGATGGATGAATTGTTTTAATACTGATGATTATGGCATACAGCTCATGAAAATCCAAAATGCCTGTCCCAAAAAATTAGCATATCATGAAAAGGTTCTCTAAACAAGCTATTAACCTAACCATCTGAATCAATGACGTAACTCTAAACACCTGCAAAAGATTCCTGAGGCTTTTAAAAACTCCCAGCCTTGTTCATTACTCAAAACCGCAATCATGGGTAAGACTGCCGACCTGACTGCTGTCCAGAAGGCCATCATTGACACCCTCAAGTAAGAGAGTAAGACACAGAAAGAAATTGCTTAACGAATAGGCTGTTCCCAGAGTGCTGTATCAAGGCACCTCAGTAGGAAGTCTGTGGGAAGGGAAAAGTGTGGCAGAAAACGCTGCACAATGAGAAGAGGTGACCGGACCCTGAGGAGGATTGTGGAGAAGGGCCGATTCCAGACCTTGGGGGACCTGCGGAAGCAGTGGATGAGTCTGGAGTAGAAATATCCAGAGCCACCGTGCACAGGTGTGTGCAGGAAATGGGCTACAGGTGCCGCATTCCCCAGGTCAAGCCACTTTTGAACCAGAAACAGCGGCAGAAGTGCCTGACCTGGGCTACAGAGAAGCAGCACTGGACTGTTGCTCAGTGGTCCAAAGTATTATTTTCGGAGGAAAGCAAATTTTGCATGTCATTCGGAAATCAAGGTGCCAGAGTCTGGAGGAAGACTGGGGAGAAGGAAATGCCAGAATGCCAGAAGTCCAGTGTGAAGCACCCACAGTCAGTGATGGTCTGGGGTGCCATGTCAGCTGCTGGTGTTGGTCCATTGTGTTTTATCAAGGGCAGGGTCAATGCAGCTAGCTATCAGGAGATTTTGGAGCACTTCATGCTTCCATCTGCTGAAAAGCTTTATGGAGATGAAGATTTCATTCTTCAGCACGACCTGGCACCTGCTCACAGTGCCAAAACCACTGGTAAATGGTTTACTGACCATGGTATTACTGTGCTCAATTGGCCTGCCAACTCTCCTGACCTGAACCCCATAGAGAACCTGTGGGATATTGTGAAGAGAAAGTTGAGAGACGCAAGACCCAACACTCTGGATGAGCTTAAGGCCGCTATCGAAGCATCCTGGGCCTCCATAACACCTCAGCAGTGCCACAGGCTGATTGCCTCCATGCCACGCCGCATTGAAGCAGTCATTCATGCAAAAGAATTCCCGACCAAGTATTGAGTGCATAACTGAACATGATTATTTGAAGGTTGGCATTTTTTGTATTAAAAACACTTGTCTTTCATTGGTGGGATGAAATATGCTAATTTTTTGGGACAGGCATTTTGGGTTTTCGTGAGCTGTATGCCATAATCATCAGTATTAAAACAATTAAATACCTGAAATATTTCAGTTGGTGTGCAATGAATATGAAATATATGAAAGTTTCATTTTTATCATTACTGTAGTGAACTTAATCTGGTGTCACGACTAAGCCTAAGGTCAAAA
>NC_056509.1:18229365-18243818 GCF_014905685.2 Nematolebias whitei
TCTCTGTCTGTGAGAACAATTCTGATCTTTCCATAACAATTCTTGCTGCATTCTAACCTTTTACGTCACAAAACACACCCCGTCTGGTCGGTTCTGGCCAATGGGAATACTCCCAGATGAACCGGCAAAACAGCTCTTTAAAATGTCGGTACTTCCTGGTCTAATCAGTTCTGTGAGGGTTCTGTGAGAGTTCTACTCGGTTCGGTTGAGTTCAGTTCTGCTCAGTTCTGTGCGGAGAAGCCCAGTTCTGGGAGCCGGGAAGATCCTGACATGACAACAGAGCTCTTCCGAGTTCCATGGGATCATAACATTTTCCACTGAGGTGAGCTGTGAGGGACAAAAAGCTGCTACTCCGGACGAGTAACAGCATCCTGCGGAGACGCTGAAGGGTGCGTTAAACGGAATCTCGCCTGAGACATCTCCAGGTAAAAGAGTCGATTTCACCACCTAAGTGTACCGTAAGGAGAAGCTGAAGAAAGCCCAGAGAGTGCCGTTCTGTTCACACTCCCTCAAACCCCATCTTTTACTCTTCTTTAAACTTCTTTCCCATCTTTAAACTCTTCTCTCAAGTAGAAATTCTTCCAGATATTTAGAGATGTCTGTGTAAAGTGCTCATCCACCGCCGTGTGGGTAAAAGATCATAATTGTACAGTTTTCATAAATGTCTGTGGTGAAGCAACGGAAAAATCATGGCCGTATGATTTTTCCTGATTGATTGCTTATGTTGTTATTTTCATAATTTGCCAAATTAATGTAAATGTTTGATGTTAAACTTTGATTCTGTAAATAAATGACCGCATTCGTTTTGATGGGTCAAATATAAATGACGTCTCACGTTTGCATTTCATTAAATTCAATGCATGTTTTATTCAGTTCAGAAAAATGAGGAATCCGCGTTAATTGATGAATATATCTGAGCATCTGTTCATCTACATTACATTATGGAAAATAATGACCTTTATCACAATATGCTAATTTTTTGAGAAGGACCTGTAGTAGCTGTAGTAATTATTGTCAAATTTACGAAGAAATGTTGGTATATTTTGTGCGTAGTACCTTTTTTGACCACCAGATGGCATTATAAGACAGTATGAACCGAAGGATGGATATTGAGGGAGCGAGCAGCGTGTCTCTTTAAGAAAAATGGGGAAAATGGGAGGGAAGCAGTCTGCCCCTCAGATAAATAATGTTATTATTTTTAAATATGAATGCTTCTGTTGACTTATTTTATATATAAATATTTCTGTTCAGTGCTCTGAGACAACTTCTGTTGTGTTGTGGCGCTATATAAATAAAATGAATTGAATTGACGTGACATGGGATCTCCTTCATTTTTATCAGTTCTCAAAATGGCGGATGCTTGGTGTGGTTTGAGCTCTTTAGCATAGCATTTTTCACACAAAGCTTTCAATAAAAAAAAATCAGTAAACAGCTTCTTTTGGCAGAGAAAAACAACTTTTTACACGAAGGCACCATGAATTTTGGAGCTTCAACAAGACAGAGTTTTTTTCCCCAAGGTCAGCCTGTTAGCTTAGTTTGTAGCTTAGCTTCTCAGCTTAGCTGTTTTTAATGATCCAGAAATGTGATTTTGGATCATTAAAATGGATTTTAACGATAAAAGAGAAAGGGAGGGGTCAGTGAAGAGCATCAGAGTTGTGCTTTTTGTCATCCAGTGTCTTCAGTAGAAAGAGACACAAAGAAACGATAAAGCGGATAAATGAAAATCAGGTAGATAATTTTCATTTATCATGCGATTAATTGATTTATTGTTAATCGCGACAGGCCTTGTCTCAACCAAGGGAGTCGAACAGCTAGAAAACAGGGGGCTGATTAAACTAATTGGTTTCTCTTTAAATTCTAAAAACAAATCAGAAAAAAAAAACAACAACCTAAAAACAGGAAAACCAGACATAACAGAGCAACTTGAAACCAGTGGCTTTTATCTTTGTTTTAGGAGCACTGACTGCTTGAACAGTGGTGTGTTGACATACATGTGCAATTATTTTTTACCAGAAACCAAACGTGTAGCAGCAGGTCAGGTTTTCAAGTCATTTTTGTCTGTAGTTGGCTCTGTGTCCAAAAAAGCATTTATCACCTGCTATCAAAGGTAAAAGTGCAACAGTAAATGAATACATCGGTCTGCTGAGAGTTCAGTAAAATTTTGGAATAATACATTCAGCTTCTTCCTATGATCATCGACATAACATGATCTTTGTTCAGCACACGTATATTGCATAGTAACACCGACTTTGTTTAGTAGAGAAATCCGTGACAAAAGTGTAGAGGTTTAATACCTGCTAATGTAGAAATAAAAAAAAAACTCTTTTATAATCCTGAAAATTACACAATGACAGAACCATCCCTTTAAACTTAATAAGCGGTACGTCGATGCCCTCTGTTTTTGATCAGAGTGTTTTTCTGGACTGGAACTGAACAGGGAATGTAAGTAAACCTTAATGGTTATGGTGCAAAATATTCAAGTGGGGAGGAGTTAAAATATGGATAAGAACAGAGGTGGCTTTTTCTTCTTTCTGAGGCTTAAACTTGAGACAATGACTTCGAGACATTTGTAGCTCATGTCTAAGAGTTGATCAGCTGATCAGGGTGAGACGCCAGGAGTTTACAATATTGAGCATCTTCACAATATTCAAATTTTCTCAAAATGACAAGAAATAAAAGCTGGAAATATTTCACTCTGTAATGAACCCATGTTATATGAGATTTACTTTCTGAAATGATTGACAAAAATATTGAACATTTTCACGATATTTAATTTTTTTTTTAGATGCCCCTGTATATACAGTATATACCGTAATTGCTGGTGTAAAAGCCGCTACATTTTTCTTACACTTTGTACCCCGCGGTAGAGGTAGAAGAGAATCACGTCAAATTTATTTAGAAAGTTCATTTAAAAACAGCAGTTAAAAGTTTTTACCAATAAAAATCAATGGCACTAATTTAATGAATATTTACCGCATTTTACCAGTACTATTTGACTTCTGGTCAAACAACCTCTATTAGACTTGGTAATATTTACCGGTAAATAATTTTTTTATAATTTCAGTTATATAGGTGTTTGGCACTGTTCTGTCCAGTGATTATGCTTAGAAAGTTAGTGTTCATTTTGTAGTCAGACAGCGAAGCTTCATGACGATCTTGCAGTCTGAACGTGTGTTGAAAGCATGCTTCTGTGAAACTCCACCTGCTGGCTGGTTCTTGTACTACAACAAGAAAGCTGCACACAGCCGGAGCAGTCGGGGGCACAGTTCCTGATGATGAATGGTGGATGCCCGCGGTTAAATAACCGGAGAATGATTTATCTTAAATGCAGCTTAGAGACAGGTGCGTTCTAAAGCCCGACAATTACAGTACATTTATATCTTTTATATCTCCATCTGGGATTTTGACGTGGCTATCAAATTTTCCATAGGAACCTTTCATACACCTATATGCAGCCACACACCAACACGGAAATCAGTACCTCACTTATTTTTTCAAGTCATCATGTTCACAACATGCATGGACAAGAGGCCATTTTCAATTCGTTCTATTTGCTCAGCAACAGGAGACAAAAAATTGCAGCGACCACACACATAAATCCTCTACTCATGATCTATCTTCCAAACCTTACCCTTCTGAAGAGCCTTGACATGTCCAGGCTTGTTCTGCATGTAGACCAGACTTCGTTTGGTTATCCGTACAGGGCTCCGCAAAGGGCTGATGGCATCAGGGATTTTCTTAAGGTTGTTCAAAGTGCGCATCATTGAGTCCTCATCGTGAACTAATGGCACAGAACTGGACGTCTTCGTGTTAGCCCCGTGAATCTTTGAGGGGCTGAAGCTTTTCTTTGGTGTAACAGTGAAAACGCTGTAGCTCTCTGGCAGAGGTTCCTCCTCGGTCGTACTGCTAACCTTGGACACCCCGATACAGTCAGTGGAAGAGCTGGGCTGAGTTGTGACAGTGCTCGTGTCTACATTGACTTGCGCTAAAACATGAATAGCTTCTGTTAAACTCACACCTTCTTGTGGTAAGGAATCCAGACTGATTGTACTAGATACACAATACACACTCTTAGTGCCATCTTGTAGACCATGGCCATCGTTCTCATGAGAGATGCTGGTTGAAGAAGGAGGACAGAACTCTTGATGAAACAGATGAGATGAACAAAGACCGTCTTTCCCTTCAGCCTTGCCTTCAAAGACAGAGTCCTCTGGTTGAGACGAAACAGCGACTTCTACGGTTGTATTTTGAGACACTTTTAGGGCTGCTGGGGTTTCATTCGAATCAGCGACAGCTTCTTTAACAGAATTCAGATCAGAAGCATTTTTAGGGTGAGTATTTTGTTGGCGATGTCCAGAAATGTGTTCAGACGTGTCGCTGGGATGCGGTTTGTTAATGACACCAACTGTTCCAGGTTCAGTGACATGGCTGTTTGAGACCAGTTCTGTTTTGTCTTCATTATGTTTTAAATTGTCCTCAGTTTTTAAAGAACTATCATCTGTAGATTTTGGTAAAAGGTGCGCAGTCATCAGATTTTTGTCTCTGTCCAACGTTTGGCAGTGAGTTAAGATGGGTTGGACTGCACTGCTGCTTATGTCGCCTCGTTTTTTGTCTTTTTCCTGGACACTTCTCACATCAGTCCGTTCAGGACTTGAGGCTTTGGGATTATCTGGAACCTGCTCCAAAACGTCTTTAGAGTCTGTTTCTAATTCACTGTTGTCTGCTTCATCAATGACGCACATGTCTTCCATGTTAACCTGCGAGTCGTTCTTTTCTACATTTGGACTGCCATCCACGGGTAGCTGTGGCTTTTTGTTGGGCGAGAGGGTTAGATTCAATGTTTCCATGAAACACAACTTTCTGTCTGAACTTTTTTCATTCACTGTGCTTTTTTCACCCGCATCCATTTTTCCAGATCTTTTATTGACTGCTACATGGAAAGTTTCCGATCTTTTCCGAGCCCTTAGATCCACATTTACGTCGTTTAATTCTTTAGGTTTGGATTTATCGTGTTTTTTGCTCTCTTCTGACAGACTGCTCCTCTTGTCATGCCTTCTTTTACTTTCTTCCTTGTGCCCTCGGTCCCCTTTACTTTGGTGATCCTTCTGTCGGCTTTGTTTTGTGTCTTTGTGGAAATCACCAGAAGACTTGACATGCTGATATGAAGAAGGGTTTTTACGGTCCTTTAAGTTAGAATGTGACTCAGGTTTGTGGTCACTTTTTATTTTTCTGTATTCTGGGCCAACACCGTCACAGTCTGCCCTTTGGACTTTATCTGGCCTCCGGTCTAGACGGTCCCCTTTCTTGTCGTCAGAGGAAGAATGCCTTCTGCGTAAACGGTCTCGTGAAGAGCTTTTCACTCGATCTGGTTGGCGGTGTCCCTGAACGTTTGTGGACTTCTGGTGTTTCTGTGAGCAGCTGTCATACTTGTGCTCTGTGGCTTTGTCTTCTCTGCTAGAGGATTCCCTTTCAGAAGAACAAACACCCCTGCTGGAACGTGAACAGTCTCTGGACCTCTTATCTGTTGGTTCAGACAGTTTTTGATCCGGATACTTTCCCTCGCTGCCTCTGAGCCTTTGTTTGTTCGATTTGTCAGCTTCTTCATTGTCCCTTTTAACGTGGCTATGAGGTGAGGATCTTGTGGATCTGAACAAAGTATGACTTTCTTTCCTGGAAGGTTGAGACAGATCCCCTGAACGATGATCCTCCTTGGATTGTGACGATGGAGGTGGGGGAGGACTAGACGGGGGCCTACTTTTAGAAATGACGGTAGGTGAATTTAGGTCTTGTAGACTATTTATCCGAGACTGATGACTGTGACGACCTCTTTCAGCCCTAAAAAACAAAGAAGTTTAAACAACAAATTGTTATATTAACACAAAAACAACCAGAGATAATGCATTTTTGTAGAATATGAAATGTGAATTAGGCCTCTCACACCAACAGATTTTGCTGGGCGATTGTCTCAGAAATTATTGAGATAAACAAAAATATTGTTTGAAATTTGACAATAATTGGTAATTATTGTCAAATTTAAGAAGAAATGTTGGTTAATTTTTGCATGTAGTACCTTTTTTCAACCACTGGATTGCAGTATAAGACTGTTTGAACCGAAGGATGGATAGTGAGGGAGCGAGCAGCGTGTCTCTAAGAAAAATGGGAGGGAGGACCCTTGTCGTGACATGGGCTGTCTCTCTTCAGTTCTTAAAATGGCGGACGCTCGGTGATTTGACCTCTTTAGCATAGCACACAAAGCTTTTAATAAAATATCAGTAAACAAGTTCTCAGCTTCTTTTTGCAGATAAAAACAACTTTTTACACGAAGGAACGGGTTTCAACCATGAATTCTGGAGCTTCACCAAGACTTGAGTTTGTTCCCCCAAGGTCAGCCTGTTAGCTTAGCTTCTCAGCTTAGCTGCTTTTAACGATCCAAAAACGTGATTTTGGACGATTAAAACAGATTTTAAAGAGAAAGGGAGGAGTCAGTGAAGAGCACCAGAGTTGAGCCTTTTGTCATCCAGTGTCTTCAGTAGAAAGAGACACGAAGAAAGGAAAAAGCTGATAAATGAAAATGAGGTTGATTATTTTCATTCATCATGCGATTAATTGATTTATTGTTTATTGCGACAGGCCTAGTGTGAATGTGGCGTTTTAAATGATTACAACTTCTACAACTAAGCTAAAACAAGCAGAACACAGGCTAAAATGAGCTGAAAAAAAAGGCTAAAAGCAGCTAAATATTAGCTAAAAACTAAAAGCAGGCAAACAGATGTTCAAGGTAAAGTTAGTTAACAGATGCTAACATTAGCTACATGTAGCAGAACAGATCCTAAAGCAGCCTTCTCTGTAACTGTCAGAGTAGGAGGCTGGAGCCACGTCCAACATCAAATGTTCTGTTTGGTGAAATGTTGGTGAACGCAGACTGTTTGAACTCTGATCACTGGTGAGAAAGTCTCACCAGCATCACAGACATGAAAAGTCATGAAGTCATAAACATCAGCTGTCAATCAATTTGTTGAGGAGTGAGAACGAGACGCGTTGTAGCAGAACGTTACTTTCAGATGAACGTGGTCTGCTCATCAATAAACAGCGTTTGTACTTTTTAACACCAGCTGACATGAAAACTAGTCCTGAAGGAAACTCCACCTCACGTTTCTCACCAAGTTAAGGATTAAATCTGTTCAGCTGGTGTTTCACATTTGTCTACTTTTTATTGTTACTGCCGTTTTCTCTACTCAGCTGTTTACTCCATCTACAATATAATAATCCATCCTCTTCCACCTCATTATATTCATTCATTCAACCTTTATTTAACAGGTTAATATATTATAACTGTGAGCCCAGTTGTTGGTTCTGTTCGTTCCTATGGTCTAAAGCTCAACTCGAGGCCTGCAGGCCAAATCTGGTCCTTGTAAAATATTGTTTTATCCTTAAAAAACATTTTAAATGCACAAAAAAGGCTTAAATCATGTGATCTGGACAGACCTGATTTAATCCATCCATTATCTTTTACCTGCTTCTTCCATTTGGGGTCACGGGGGTCACCGGTGCCCATGTCCAGCAATCACTGTGCGAGGGGCGGGGTACACCCTGGACGGGTCTCCAGTCCATCACAGGGCCTGATTTAACCCTTTATTGTGATTTATCTACCTGGATGACTGAGCTTTCAAACCTTTAGATTTTAAATGCAATACTCTGATTAAATTAGAATAAAAATGAGATTAAATTAAGTAGCTCTTGGATCTGCTGTAACGGTCCCTGATGGGTTTTATTAGACTCTTGATGTTTTCATGGCAAAAACAGAACACAAGTTTAACTCTGTGCATTAAACATTTCCTTCATTATTTACATTTTCCTGTACGCCTGTCTGTGTTGTGTCTCCTTCTACTTTTCTTTTCCTCGTTCCCTGGGCATGATGCAAGATCAATCTGAAGTAGAGTTTTTGAAAAATCTGTAAGACTTTGTACATCCGTAATCATGAAAAATACGTAGAACTTGAATCTGTTAGACTCGACATGTTTGACAATGAAATGCGGTGTATACGTTTAGCAGTAGCGAAAAAAGGAAAAAAAACAACAACAAAAAAACAACATTTTCTTCCGTTAACGTACGGTAGGCGGCGTGGGACACTCGAGTAAGCGGCAAAATCACCGCCTGTTATTGAGAAAGCAGCTAAAGGTAAAAGAAGGAGATTAGAGAGAAGCTAAAAGTAGAACAAGTACGCTGAAGCAGATTTCTGAAAGTGTTTTTAAAGGAAATGAAGAGATTCAATGTATTTCTGTGAGGAATTTTCTTTAAAACTTTTGTTAAAGTATAAAATTAATCCCAATTGAGCTGAATGGTATTATGTAATTAATTAAAGTGCACAAAGTAAATGGACTGTACTTATAAAGATTTTTTTCTATCTAATGAAGACACTCGAAGCTCTTTACAACACAATCTGTCCAACACACACTCACACAGCTCTAACTCTCTACAAAGATAATCTGAATCTGTGGAGATTAATCAGAGCTTTATCACATTCATACACTGATGGGACACACATCAGAGACAATGAAACGTTCAGTGTCTTGCCCAGGAACACTTCAGCATGTGACTGCTGGTGGAATTGAACCCCCAACTCTCCCATTGGGGACGACTGCTCCAACCACTCAGCCACAGCTGCTCCATAGAAATAAGAAGCAGCAGTTGCCTCAGGATCTTTGTTGCTCCACCAGAATAAACAAGAAACTAATCAAGTACAAATGTTCATGAACTTTTCAGTACGTTTGTTTTCTGTCACCTGGGTGTCAGTTTTTAACTTTCAGTGTTGCTTCTTCAAACAGAAGAGCCTGCAGCTGGAGTTGAGTCACAGAACGTACCACTGAGTCAGCCTTTGAATCTCGGCATCTTTTCTCGTCACTTCTTGACGAGCGGTCCGTAAAAGTGCAGAAATGTTTTTTTTGAGGCAGAGGTTCTCTTTGCTCAACGCTGTATTCTGTAAACAGGACGAAACAAACAGGTTAGGGTTTATTATCCTTTGGCAGAGTCATAAAATACTAAAGAACTGCATCAATCAAAGCAGCCATTTTTTACCCTCTCACGCCAATTAAAATCTGAAAGATGGCTTCTGATGAACACCTGAAGAGTGTTTCACAGGGAATATATATATTAACATGATAAACTGCATTTCATTCAGATCTGAAATAGGCAGAGAGGCTGAATAGAATCCAAATAAGCTGAAATGAGCAGAAACGTAGCTGAAAAAGCTAAACAAAATAAAACAAAGAGGCTGAAGTGAGCAGTGAAACATCTAAGAAGTACTGTAGCACAGGCTGCCACATCAAAATCCAAGATGGCCACTGCCATGTGTGTTCAGGGTCATTATCATGTTGGAATCAGTGGTACTGTGGCCCAGTTTCTGAAGGGTGTGTGTGTGTGTGTGTGTGGGGGGGGGGGGGGGGGGTCATACTCTGCTTCAACACATCCCAGTACATGCTGGCGTTCATGGTACCCTCAATGAACTGTAGCCCCCACAGTCATCAGCACTCATGCAGCTCCACATCATGACACTCCCACCACCATGCTTGACTGTAGGCCAGACACATCTGTCTTTGTACTCCTCAGCTGGTTGCGCCTCCCCCCCCCCCCCCACACACACACACACACACACCCATTGAACCTCTGCAGCAATGTGGCCAGCTTCATACGTTTATTTTTAAAAACAGCCTCGGCCATGTTTATCAGAATCAGAATAAACTTTATTGGCATTGCACCGAGATACAACGAGAACATGTACGTACAGTCGTCCGAAAGATCGGCGGAGTGCACGAAGCTGCGGCTATTGAATAGCGCGGCCTTCTTATTCTTATTCAGAATAATATTTTGCTTAGATGAGAAAAGGGAAGAAAACATGGAGAGACGGTATAAAAACAAAAGATCTCCCACGCCGTGTCCTAGACAGGGAACGAATTGAGGCATAAAAAAAAACCTACCACAGCAAAGCAACATAAATAGACGTTATACATTAACATATAGGCCGGTGAAGACATTGAATTTTTAAAGGGAAAGTCATAGCATAGTCCAGAGCCCCCACCCCCCCCAACCATTGTCCAGATAAGAGGTGACATTCATCTTCAGCTCAGTTGAGGTTCTGTTACATGTCCACGGCCTTGGGGGAGGGAGTGGTGAGGAAACATTCAAAGCATCTTTGTTGTTTTCAAAACATTCCAGGAGGAGTTGAGATAAGTCCGGCGTCAAGGCCACAGTTTGGGTCAGGCAGAACTCGTGAATTGTTGTTTCTGCCTTTTTTAAAGTCTTGCTGGTATATATTCTCTGATGGAACTCCAAAACAGCCAAATTGATCCTTTACTCCAAAAATCTAGCTCACAGCTTCTCCAAGATTATTTCCACCATTCATGAGAGCTGCCAGGAAGATCACAGTCCTGATAACAGCTGCTCCAGCTCCCTGCTGCAGCTCCACAAATTCAATCTGAGCACTGTCGAGCTTCGACACATCCACACAAATTTATAGACAATCCAGAATTCACCAGCCAAATAGCAGAATCTAGTTGTCATCATGAATCCAATTTGTTTCCGTCGAGGTAAGAGGGTCCTCCTTATGCCCTGACTTCTGTCGGGAGAAGTTGATCGATTTTGTTGAGAGACCAGCTGATCCTTCCAATTAAGAGGTATGCAGAAAAAAAAAAAAAAAGGAGGCTTTTTAAGGGTTCACAGGACGAAAGAATGCAAGCAGGGAAGCGGGGGAGGTATGGAGCGCCGGGAAACACGTCTGTCTTCACTGGAGTACAGAGGGGAAAAAAATAAAATAAAATGTAGAGCAACAATTATTTTTTCAGACCTCAGAGCATTCTTTGACCTGAGGGGCCATGTTGAACTTCAGTTTGAGAGAGTATGAGAGCAAGAACACCAAATTTAAACACACCTGCTCCCCATTCACACCTGAGACCTTGTAACACTAACGAGTCACATGACACCGGGGAGGGAAAATGGCTAATCGGGCACAGTTTGGACATTTTCACTTAGGGCTGTACTCACGTTTGTTGCCAGTGGTTTGGACATCATTGTCTGTGTTGAGTTACTTTGAGGGGACAACACATTCACACCGTTACACAGCTGCACACAGCTGCACACTGACGACTTTACTTTATATCAAAGTGTCATATCTTCGGCGTTGTCCCATCAAAAGATTAAATATTTACAAAAAATGTGACGGGGGTACTCAATATGTGAGATACTG
This sequence comes from Nematolebias whitei, assembly GCF_014905685.2. NCBI lineage: Eukaryota > Metazoa > Chordata > Actinopteri > Cyprinodontiformes > Rivulidae > Nematolebias > Nematolebias whitei. Next base: position 18,240,605 of record NC_056509.1, read on the forward strand.
TGTAACATAAACTATGAACACACACTGACCACGCCTATCATTTGACAAAACTATGATTTTGTTGCTTAAAGTGGAGTTTAAACTCATCTCATGTTCAGACATTCACAGCGCGTGTCCAACAGTCTGCTGAGAGATAGAAACTGAAACAAACCTGCGTCTCCAGCTGCTCCAGTCTCTTGTTTAAGCCTTTAATTTGGGTCTGAGCTACTTGGAACCTGGAATTCAGCTGCAGACACACAAAAAGAAAAAGATGCTAAGAAAGATGCGACTGATACATTTTGGAGTCACCTCCTTCAAGAAGGCCACCCCAGCTGATAAAACTGAAACGTCTGATTCAGTGTGTTTATACTGAGGTAAAACTTGATGTGGTAGTAGCTGAGAGTCTTTTACAACACATACTCTGAGCACTTAGTGATCCTGTGACACGGTGTCACATTGTGTGACTTGATGCTAAATTTTATTTTCAGGGTTTGACAGAAAACAGCTAACTGGTCATTCCTCAAAATAAGACTGTCCCAGTCTGAAACTGGTGGTAAGGGTGGCAGGTGACTCCTCCAGTGAGAGCTCAGCCTTTAGTTTGACACTCAGTTCTTAGGGATGCTTGGTGTGGATGAAGGTGTCTGCATCAGGTCCAACCTCTGTGTATGACGCCTTCCTGCTCAGCTGTTCTTCTGCCACGAGGTCTTCATAAAGATCCAAATACTCGTTACGCTCAGAGTTACCGGGGGACTTGTCTGGAAATCAGTAAAATACTCGGATTACAATTCAAACCGACAGTTTGACCTGAAGCAAAACAAAACGTTTGTTGTGTCATTTGGAGCAGATTTAAGAGAAAAAAATAATAATACAGTGGTGAAATTACCTTCAGTGCTGCTGACACCAACATCCAGCCCATCGTAGATATCTACAGAGTCCTCACTGACACCAGGGGTCATATCTGCAGACAAGCACACGTTTGACTTACACCAGGTGCTACCATCAAACATTTCCCCCTAAAGTCTGAAAGGGACAGTTCAGATCTTTTTGAAGTGGTCTGGTACGAGTAATTCAGGAGACTGACAGACGTTTGTCCTGAATCAGGTTAGTGAGATGGGGTTAAAATGTTCACTTTCCTTCATGTTCAAGCTTCCTTCTCTGGAGGGGCAGAATGGACAACCCTCAATTATTATCCACCTGAAAAGGGTCTCGCTCGTCTATTAATACAGCCTGAAGTGCAATGTGTACCCACCCAAATCTATATGAAAACAACCGTCTCGGCACCGGGATGTGTGCCATTACTTTTATTGGTGTTTTGAGTTACCATGGCGACGTCATTTACAAAGACGCCATTTTTCCCATTGAAAAACACTGACTGAACTCTTAGCTTGTAACTGCCACAGTGAAGTCACATGACCTAGAGGGCAAACGTCCCTGAACAAAACACTGATCAACTTTTGGAGCTATTTTGGTTCAAGATGGCTGCCACGGCTACCTCAGATAAATCTAAAATTAATTATTTGAGATACTGAGCTGAAATTTGGTATGGTCATAACTGAGAGCAAGTTGTTATTCATTCCTAATGCAATTTAAAAATCCAAGATGGCCACCTTTGCTAAAAGGGAAAAATATAACAGCTATTTTAAAATATATTGAGCTGAAATTTAGTGTAGTGGTTCCTGACAGGGATGCACAACACTCTCTAAATACAAGTCTACAAATTCAAGATGGCCACAAAAGCTAATTTCAAACGGCTGTAACTCAGAGGTTTTTACCATACCATTTTATTTATAGAGCACTTTAAACAGCTACAAGGCCAACCAAAGTGCTGTACAGACAGAACAACAGGTAACACACAAAGCAAAATATAAAATTAAGTAAATCAGAATAAAGACATAAAAACGATGCAGATAATGACGACAAACCAGTGTGGAGCATACAGGATCAAAACACAGATCCTCTGGTGTTGAAAGCTACTAAATAGTAGTGAGTTTTTAAACGGGATTTGAAAACCGAGAGGGAGGGGGCCAGTCTGACAAGCAGAGGCAACTCATTCCAAAGTCTTGGTCCTGCTACAGAAAAGGCCCTGTTCCCTCTGCGCTTAAGAAGAGTTCCTGGAACTGTGAGGAGCAACTGGTCCGCTGACCTCAGGAAACGTGGAACGTTTTTAGAGCTTTTCAGCTGAAATTTGTTGTAATGGTAGCCGAGAACAATCCCCAATACACTGGATCCAAATCAAAAATCCAAGATAGACGTCACAGCTTACAAGAAAAAAACGACTGACTCATTGACTTTTTGTCAAGCTGCGCTGAAATTTGGTATAGTGGTAGCTGAGAGCAAACCCCAACACAGAATACTGTCAAATCAAACATTTAAAATGATCGCCACATGGCAGTCCCCGTCAAAGTTTCTCCAGGAACTTTCTAGCTATCCACCTGAAAAGGCTCTTGCTCTGTTATGAACTTTATTATGGCCTGAACCTCAACGTGTCCCCACACAAATGTTATATCCAAACTATCGGCTCAGCACTGTGATGTGTGCTATTACGTTAATTGGCGTTTCAAGTTGCCATGGTGACGTCATTTGCAAACAAAGATGCCATTTTTCTCATTGGCAAACACAGACAGAACTCTTATCAGCCACTAACAGTGAGGTCACATGACCTAGAGGGCAGAAGTCTGAATAAAAACTTGACAAACTTGTACTGTACTGGAGCCAAAGTCATGTCTACTGAAAACCAAAGTATAGAAATAAATATAATTCATCTTACATCAAGCCTTGTATACTTACAACCAGAAGCACTGCTACACTCCATCCTGTCAGATGCAGTTTTATTACCTGGGAACAAAACAAAAGTGTTCATTTTTACAACTGATAACCTCTAAACAAGAACTGATGACCTGTGATAAAGATTAGAGGTTGATGAATAAGTTTCTATTACTGATGTCAATATCAATGTTTTGTAATCTGGTCTTCGAGACCGATTTTTTTGTTTTTGATCACTGATTTCCCCCCCATTCAACCATTATATTAATTAATATTAATTGTCCTTTTTGACAAAAAAAAAAATAGTCAAGTGACAGTCCTAGAGAAAATATTTATGACACAAGATGTTATGGTCCACAGTATCGAAAGCTTTAGACAGGTCTAAGAAAAGTGCAGCACAATAATCCTTAGCATCCAGTGCTTCAACGATGTCATTATACACACACACAAACATATATATATATATATATAT
>NC_056509.1:18244218-18250477 GCF_014905685.2 Nematolebias whitei
CGTTGTAGCTGGCTGCAAACTATGAACTGGATTTCCTGAATGTGAGGCGGGTCTTATTACTCTGGGTTCATGAGACACGCCGCCGTTCAGGAAATCCATTACATAGTTTCAAGCCAACATGCATCATGGATCAGAAATCTCTGCAGGTTGGATCGGAAAATGGATCGGTCACATTGTCACCGATACCTGAGCCAGAAGTTTTTCCAGATATCGGTACCGATATTGATATAGGATCTGTGCAGCTCTACTTAAAATCCTTCAGTGAAGTAGTCGTCGTGCTGTGTTGTTTCCTGAAACCAGATTGATGGAGAGGTAAGATGTCAAATGTTTTCAGATAATTTTTGATTTGTGAGTTTATCAGTTTTTCTAGAACCTTGGCTAAAATACAGTTTAGAGATTGGTCGATAGTTGTTCAGTGAGGTGGAGTCACCTCCCTTCAGTAAAGGTAGAACAAAGGCTGTCTTCCAAGTGTCTGGAATGGAGTATTGTCTTATGGACAGGTTGAAGATGTGGGACACCAGTACTGTGATGATATGAGAGGCCAGCCTTAAGAAATAAGGTGGAAGTTCATCATTTTAAATAGCACCTTTTCATGGTGGATCAACCAGTTTGCTGCTGACAGACAGAACTAGTTGTTCACATGCAAAAGAAGGACAATTAGCCTAACAATAGATTGTTAGAGCCCTAACAATTGGTCGTTAGTGCCCTCATGGCAACTTGCTATTCACAGAGGGTTGAGTGAAGTATAACAGCACTGAAAGGGGGTGGAAGTTGAACATGGAGACCCCTGCCCCTATTTAAAGATGGACAAGTTCTCATCACAAGATGGCTTCCTCGACTCTTCTCAAACCATCGTTCCTATCCATCAAGGACGTGCACATCTTCATCCCTGAAAGAATGACCTCAAACCTGGAGATGAGTGTAAAGTTTAAACCGCAGAGTCCTGGCCTGATGATGTTGCTCTTCTGTGCTGGTCCATCCTTTTGGCCAATGGTTGTTTAGTTTCCCCGATGTAGAACTGATCAGACCTGCTGTTCAGTGCCAGGAGGGCAGTGATCAGTTATTTATAAGACTGAGTTGGTTTCAGTGTTTCAGACTGAAGAAGTCTTCTGGATAAAAGACGAAACGTTTCAACAAAGAATCCGTCCAGAGAACCTGAACTAACCTTCTTAGATTTTTCTACCTGGATTATTGAGCATGAATCAGGATAGCTTTGAGCATCTTGATTAGACAGAAAGGTGTTATACATTTACAGTCCAATTACTAGTTCTTCTTAACGCAACCTGGGCTCGAACCGCAGCCTCAGTACCGGTCCCACTGACCACCGAGCCACAGTGTCTGTAAACATTGTAACTGTAGAACAAGCAGTTACCAGAGAAGACCGATTTAAAACGGTCGACAGACTGATCGGTGCAGCTCAGGAGGTTGTCGTCTCTTTTAGAAAATATTGTGACATATCATCAACGAAACGAGAATAAAACAGCTGACTGTCCGATTCGGTCCAGTCCAACACCACCAGAACAGTTCGGTTTCTAAACTACACCAAGGAGAACTCAAAAAATGGCAAAAACTTCGTCTGAACTAGTTGACTTACTTGCATGAGTTCTTCTGATCTTGACAACCGTAGAGTCGCGCCAAGACCTGCTTACACAGGAAGTAACGACATTTTCCCGCGGTATGCCTCCGGTCTGGGAGTACTAGTATCTTCGTCTTAACCGGGCTAAGGAGGGTAAAAATCCCCAAAACAAGAGTTAAAATCCCAGAAGGTCCAACTGGACCAGCCCTCGCGGCTTCACCCTGCGTTTTGCATTCTCAGCCCCACATAAAGACGATGTAAGCGGCGAGCAAACGGCAGCAGAAGCGGCTCTTCTTCTTTTTCTTCTTCTTGTGTTATTGGCGGTTGACAAACAAGTGAAGGAAGCGTTACCGCCACCAACTGGGAAGGAGTGTGGACCACATGACCAAAAAAAAAAAAAAAAAAAACCTCTCTTTCCTTTTATATCCTATTATACAACCTACACCATTTTTCCCTTAAAATGATACATTCTCTCAGTTTAAACTTTTGATCTGTGATTTGTGTTCTATTCTGAATAAAATATTAGATGTTGGCATCTCCACATCATTGCATTCAGTTTTTATTCAGAATTTGTTTAGTGTCCCAACTTTTTTGGAATCCGGTTTGTATGTATATTTGTATCCGTGACTGTGAGTTTTGCAAAACTTCTCATAAGAATATTTTATTAGTGTTATTGTTAACCCCACCAAGAATACTTAAAAACACTGAACCATTTGTTCATCTTTAATGGCTGTACTAATAAGATTTACAGAGGAAAAAGTTGTGAGAATGAGTTTAGTATTCAGCTATGACTGATTAAACGCGCAGATACTTCATTGCTCCTGACAAACAGGTTACAGTGGAGCGGTCGACCGTTCCAAGATGGCGGCTTAGCGGTCAAAGCTGTATCTAGCTTTTATATATCTGTGGTTAAAGGCTTCTTTTTTATTTTTATTACAAAACTTTATCAATTTTACAAACAACTGACTGCCAGGGGTATATTAGTAGCTACAAAAGTGTAGAAAGAACAATTTGGTTATTACCAAAGGGTAAAAAATGCTAAAGATACAACACAATATATTTACATCTAAAAAAGTTAAATCTGGTCCTCTGGACATTCAAAAAAACAAAACAAAGCAAATCAACAAAAAAAATGTAGAAACGTTTCGTCTCTCATCCGAGAGACTTCCTCAGTCTGAGGTGCTGTATTCAGCTCAGTCTCTTAAATAGCACCTTCTCAGAGTGGATCAACCAGTTTGCTGCTGACAACCAAAACCAGCTGATCACATGCTCAAGAAGGACCATCAGCCTAAAAATGGATCATTAGCACACTGATGGCTGTTTACTATTCACAGGAGTCTGAGTGATACTAGCAATCACAGCATTGTAAGAGGGGGACAGTTGAACCCGGAGGCCTCCACCCCTGTTTAACGATGGACGATTTCTTTTCATGTAGATGGCCTCCTTTACTCCTCTCTCAAACCATCGTTCCTCTCTGTCCAGGATGTGCACATCTTCATCCCATAATATGGGGAGCAATATTATAGGCTGAAACATGGGTGTGCTATGGGGTCTCCAGTTTCTCCTATTGTTGCCAACCTGTACATGGAGGAGGTAGAAAAGAGAGCCTTGACGTCCTTTTCAGGGACACCACCAAGTCATTGGTTCAGGTATGTTGACGACACCTGGGTTAAAATCAAATCTCAGGAAGTCCAACATTTTACTGACCACATCAACTCTGTGGATAAATACATCAAGTTCACACGAGAAGATGTAAAAAATGGCAGGTTGGCTTTCTTGGACTGTGAGGTCTCAGTCTCTGATAGAGGACATTTGCAAACCGAGGTGTACCGCAAACCCACCCACACAGACCAGTATTTGCAGTTTGACTCCCATCACCCTTTGGAGCACAAGTTAGGAGTCATCAGGACTCTGTACCACAGAGCAGACAGCGTCCCCACTAGCTCAGGAGCCAGGCAGAAGGAGAAATCCCACACAAGACAGGCTCTAGAGCAATGTGGATATCCTAACTGGGCCTTCCTGAAAGCAGAGAAGAAACCCAAACAGGACTCCAGCCAGCCAACAGGTGAAAAGGAGGAACCCAGACCCAGACCAGTGGTCATTCCATATGTTGAGGGAGTATCAGAGAAACTGAGACGTTTATTTTCTAAACATAACGTCCCAGTGGCTTTTAAACCCCAAAATACATTACGGCAAAGACTGGTTCATCCCAAAGATCCAGTCCCCCGGCACAAACAGAGCAATGTTGTGTATGCTGTTCAGTGTCAGGAGGGCTGTGATCAGTATTACATCGGGGAAACTAAACAGCCACTGGCCAAAAGGATGGCCCAGCACAGAAGAGCAACATCATCAGGTCAGGACTCTGCTGTCTACACTCATCTCCAGGCCAGCGGTCACTCTTTCAGGGATGAAGATGTTCACATCCTTGATAGAGAGAAACGATGGTTTGAGAGGAGTAAAGGAGGCCATCTTTGTGAAAAGAAACCGTCCGTCATTAAACAGGGGTGGAGGCCTCCGGGTTCAATTGTCCCCCTCTTACAGTGCTGTTATTGCTAGTATCACTCAGACTCCTGTGAATAGTAAACAGCCATCAGTGTGCTAATGATCCATTGTTAGGCTGATGGTCCTTCTTGAGCATGTGATCAGCTGGTTTTGGTTGTCAGCAGCAAAACTGGTTGATCCACTCTGAGAAGGTGCTATTTAAGAGACTGAGCTGAATACAGCACCTCAGACTGAGGAAGTCTCTCGGATGAAAGACGAAACGTTTCTACATTTTTTTTGTTTATTTGCTTTGTTTTGTTTTTTTGAATGTCCAGAGGACCAGATTTAACTTTTTTAGATTTTTCTACCTGGATTATTGAGCATGCATCAGAATATATTTACATGTTATACAGATAAATTCACATTGTTTTTCTAGAACTGAGTTGGTTTCATTGCCTTTTTGTTTTCCAGTCCTTTAACAGTGCTGCTGTTTATGTAAAGTTCTGCTGAAGTGGGTCATGCTTGACTTGGAGTTTGACCACTTTTTCTTGTAAATGTGGAATTTTCCCAGGAGAAGTAGAAGTTGGGTGAAGTAGATCAAGTCTTTGTCCATATCCTTATTGTCGAAGCATAATATAATGTCTTTCTCTGCAAGTTGAGTTATTTGTCCAGTTTTCTGTTGTATGAGTTGTTGTACATCTGTCCAGAACGTCTTCGTGTGATTACATTGATGGAATAAATGAGAAATTGTTTCCATGTGTAGTTCACAAAATGTACAAGAGTAGTCAATATCAAGTTTAAATCTTTCCAGTGTTTTTTTAACAGGGTATACATTATGATTGATTTTATATGAAACTTCTTTAACTTTATTTGTTATGCAAATTTTTTCTCCATTCAACCAAACTTGTTTCCACTTAATTTCTCCAAAAGTAGAGAACCAAAAAAATCTACCAGGAGGTAAAGTAATCTTCTGCAGACATGATCTTATTAGTTTGTTGGAGCATGTTTTTGCATTATGGGGCTTCTATAGATGAACAATCAGGTTTTGTTCCTTTAGAACCTGAACATAGTTCTCTGCATTAATGGTGCCTTTCCAGACATGCAAGCTGCCCATGCCACAAGCGCTCATGCAACCCCATACCATCAGTGATGCAGGCTTCTGAACGGAGCGTTGATAACAACTTGGGCTATCCTTGTCCTCTCTGGTCCGGTTGACATGGCGTCTCTATAGATGAACGATCAGGTTTGTTCCTTTGAAGAGTTGCATCATGGAGTTTGGTAGAGCATGAAAAACGACAGCATGCTCTTCAGGTGTTACAGGTTGTTAAATCTGGTCAGAAATTCAGTGTATGACAAAATGGTTCCGTTATCATTTAACAGCTGTTGGATCAGCATCGTTCCATTATCCATCCAGTTTTTATAATAAAGTGACTTATTTTTATACAGAATATTCCCATTGTTCCAAATGTAGCACGTAGTTGGAGAGAAGTTGTGTTTGTAGGCAAGTTTCCAAGCCAGGAGAGCCTGTTGGTGAAGTTTTGATAACTTTATAGGTAACTTTTCAATTTTAAAATCATATTTTAATAAGAATTGGAGTTCATCTACCTGATTAAAAATGTGGTCAGGGAAAGTGTTCCAAAGCGTCTCATTCCCTTTTGATAAGTTGGTTAACCATTTAATTTTAAAGGAGGTATTTAGCATTTCAAAAGTTAGGACATGTAATCCACCAGATGTTTTGTTATTACAGAGAATACCTTTTTTTTTAAGTAATGACATTTATGTTTCCATATAAAGTCAAATAATGTTTTATCAAACTTTTAGCATACATCCTTTGGCATTTCTAAAGATAAGGAAGTAAACACAGATCTTGAGATTCCCTCAGCTTTTGACAGTAACACCCTTCCATTTAATGACAGCTCTCTCATTAACCACATGTTAAATTTGTTTATTTGTTCTATAATGGGACCAAAGTTTGAACTGCTACGCAAATGTTGATTTTTCTCAATAACCACTCCTAAGTATGTAAATTTCTCTTTTAACAGGAATACCATTAATTTCTGTCAGTGTGCAGTCTTTTAGTGGGAACAGAACCCATTTATTAAGGTTCATTTTTAGGCCTGACACTGAAGAGAATTATTGAATACAACCAGTTGCTTTACTCACTTCATGTACATTAGAGATAAATACTGCAGTATCATTACT
>NC_056509.1:18250487-18269595 GCF_014905685.2 Nematolebias whitei
CATGTACATTAGAGATAAATACTGCAGTATCATTACTCACTTCATGTACATTAGAGATAAATACTGCAGTACCATCAGCCAGTTGTGACAATTTGAAGTGTCTGTCTAGAGCTGAGATGCCCTGAAATTGAGCTTTTTTAATATGTACAGACATGATCTGTGTAACAAGAAGAAATAGGAATGGACTTAAAGGACAACCTTGTCTAATACCTCGACTGATCGTTGTCCCATGTGCCAACTTGACAGAGCTGTTACAGCCCTGATACAAGGTATTAATTGCTTTGGAAAAATAGTCTCCGAATCCAAAATATTTAATAGAATTGAACATAAATTTATGACTTATGGTATCAAATGCTTTATAGACGTCAATAAACAGAATAAAGCTGTCGTCAAGTATAAATTCATTGTAATCAATCATGTCCAATATTAGTCGAATGTTGTTACTAATGTTTGTTCCAGGCATAAATCCAGATTCCTTTACGTCATCACCCGGCGACGCAAAGAGGCGGTGCTCGACCCGGAAAAAGTTGCGCTTCTCGCACATGTGGACAGGATTTCTCTGTCGCAGGAGGGACGTGAACGTGATACACGAGCTTGTTATGAAGTGTGCGTGTTTCTGTCTTAACGGTGGACACTTTGGGAACGTGTTCGTGTCGTTTTCCTGTTAGTTCGCGTGTCCGAGAGGCGCGTGAGACGATGGAAAATCTAGAAGGAAGCCTGTCATCTTTGGACATCATCTCCAGACAAGTAGAGAAAACTCACAACCAAATAAGACCATATCTGTTAAAGCAGGTAAGACATGGTGACTAGCTGTGGAATGATTGACTTTTCATATTTACTCTTTTAATGTGTGCATATGTGGCTTCTCATCTTCAGAGAGTACATGGAGAGAAATAACAGCTACTTTTTCCTCTGTAAATGTTATGTACATATAAACAGGCTGTCAGGAGACATCAATCCGTTCAATGTTCTGGTTTTAAACAAGGTTCAATACCAGAACATTTTTATTGACTAGAATTTACTAAGAAGTTGAATTAAAGGCCTTGAAAGAATGCATTTGGCCCGACACCTTTTCTCCTATGAGATTTGTCTCCAGGTGTTAATTTGTTGGAGATGTTCATCCAGTGATTATTTCCTGAGTTTCTCAAAGTCTGTCCAGTTGTTCATGAGATATTGTGCTGACAAACAAAGAAACTCCTAGAGGTTAATGGCAGAATTGTAAACAAATATCATGTCCAATCAATTATGTTTTGTATTAATCTCAGCTACTACCACACTGACGTTTAGCTCAATATCTGTAGGATTGATTGATCTATATTGATTTGGGTTGACTCCTAAATCTAATCAGGTGCAGACCTGCTCTCAATTATCATGTTCAGTAGGTTTTGTTAAAATGCATCCACTGGTTCATGAGATATTTTGCTAACTGGCACAGGTGTTTCAGTGGCGGGCGATCATGTCATATTCTGGGTGTTACAAAGAAGTTGCATTTCTGATCAGACGGTAGCTCTTAGGTTTTTAATAACTGTTGACCAACGTATTTGTCAAACCATGGGGTGGGGGGTAAGTGTTTTATTTGATGTAAGATGTTTTTATTATTACAGATGTAATGTTGGTGAAGACTAAAGTTGAATGATTTTTCCTCTAAAGGGATTTTACAAACAGAAAAATTACACTTTAACAAAATATTCATGTCATTAAGAATTGAAGTATGGTATGGTATAAAGTTTATTCATTTTAAAAAGGTACAAAACAATTCCATAACAATATAAAAAAGATACAAAAGATTTAAAATGAAAGGCAGCAGAAAGAAGAAAAAATCTTATTATATCTGCCTCTTTTTTCAAACAATTATTTCAATCATAATAATTTTCAAGTAACAGAACAAAATGAATAACTCTTTCTAATTTTTGAAAGTAGACACAGTTTGTTAGAAAAATAGTTCCAGATGCTTTTTATAAATGTTCAAAATGTTTATAATGAATAATTTATTTACACATTCTGGAGTCTTATCTGATTCAAGATGTTTGCCACAGCTAATCAACCTTAGCAAAAACAAAGTATAGCTACAGGTCAGCCAATTTAATAGATTTAAAGTTAAAAATTGGTGTAGTAGCTGAGAGTCATCTCTGACTCGTACTCTGAGAGCTAACAGGTCACACTAAATCTTAAATAATTTTAATTTATCTATCAAAATGTTTATATGTTTATTCTAGAATTGCAAGAACAAGGTTGTTTTTTTTTACTACGGGGATCAGCTGATTAACATCTCCAAAGCTCAAATAATATCGCAACTACAGCCCCAAATCTCAAATAAGTTGAAAAGGAGGCGTAGAGGATGCAGAGCAGGAGCAAAGAAGAGGGAGAAAGAGAGAAGAATCAAGTTCAAACCATCTCTTCCATCGATCATGATGGGCAATGTGAGATCGCTGGGAAACAAGTTGCATGAACTTCAAGCCCTAACAAGGACCCATCCAGAGTATCGGGAATGCAGTGTTATGTGTTTCACTGAGACATGGCTGCAGGATCATATCCCCGACTCCAGCGTTTCATTGCCAGGCTTTCTGACCATACGAGCAGATAGAGATTTAAAGAGGAGTGGCAAAGCAAAGGAGGTGGGTTGGCAGTGCTTGTGAACAACAGATGGTGTAATCCTGGACATGTTACTGTGAAGTGTCGTCTCTGCAGTCCAGATATTGAACTGTTAGCACTAAGTTGTCGTCCATATTATTTGCCAAGAGAGTTCACCAGTGTTATTTTGGCAACTGTTTACATTCAACCCAATGCTGTTGCTGAGACTGCGTGTGATGTCATCAGCTCCGAGGTTGCTAAGCTACATACATAACATCCTAGTGCGCTTGTTGCAATATCTGGGGATTTTAATCATACCTCTCTCTCTGCTACACTTCCGACATTCCAACAGTTTGTCAGCTGCTCTACCAGAGAAAACAAAACGCTGGACTTGTTTTATGCAAATGTCAAAGATTCATACATTGCTAAAGCAAGACCCCGTCTTGGCAAATCAGATCACAATCTTGTGTCTCTGCTCAAAATATAAACCCCTTGTTCAGAGGCAACCTGCAATAAAGAGAACAGTGAGAAAATGGTCAATGGAAGCTGAAAAAGCCCTGCGGGGTTGTTTTGAGGCTACAGACTGGGATGCACTGTGCCAGCCACATGGAGAGGACATCAATGCCATGACTGAGTGTGTGACCGACTATATAAACTTCGGTGTAAACAACACCATCCCCACCAGAACAGTGAGATGCTTCCCCAATAACAAACCCTGGATCACCACTGACCGGAAGGAACTGCTAAACCAGAAAAAAGAGCCTTCAGGGAGAGAGACAGGGAATTATTGAGGAACACACAGAAGCAACTAAAAGTCAAGATTAGAAACAGCAAGGAGGTGTACAAGAAGAAGCTGGAGAGCAAGCTCCAACAGAACAATATCAGAGAGGTGTGGTCAGGGATGAAACAGATCACAGGCTTCAAGCAGAAGGAGGATCAGAAGGAAGGAAGCCTGGACAGAGCCAATGAACTGAACACATTCTTCAATAGGTTCAGTTCAGGAACAAGCTCAGCATCCTCCTCTCTTGCCCACAAACATACATACCACCCTCCATTGACCCAAGGGTGTCCTGTCACACCTCAAATATTGTATCTACCACCTCAGTCATGGACCCTTCTTCTACATATTGGTCTTCAACCAAATCAGAAGATGCTGATACCTCCTTTGCCTCCCCCCTCTGCATCTCCAGAAGTCAGGTGAGGAAGCAGCTGGAGAGACTGAACTGGAATAAGGCTGCAGGTCCAGACGGTGTCAGTCCCAGAGTCCTGAAGGTCTGTGCAGAGCAGCTCTGTGTGGTTCTGCAGCACCTCTTCAACCTTAGCCTGACCCAGGAGAAGGTTCCAGTGTTGTGGAAAACATCCTGTCTTGTTCCAGTGCCAAATAAAACTCACCCATCAGTCCTCTATGACTATAGACCTGTTGCCCTGACATCCCACATCATGAAGGTCCTAGAGAGACTTCTGCTGACCCACCTGACTAGACAAACAAGCACATATCAGGACCCACTGCAGTTTGCTTATCAGCGTGGATTTGGAGTTGAAGATGCCATCATACACCTGCTTCAGCAAACTCACTGTCATCTAGAAAAGGCAGACAGCATTGTGAGAGTCATGTTCTTTGATTTCTCCAGTGCATTTAACACAATCCAGCCTGATTTGCTTTGTCAGAAACTCCAGAAGACTCAGGTGGAGGCTTCAACAATCACCTAGATCAAAGACTACCTGACGGACAGACCACAGTTTGTGAGACTGAAGGGTTGTGTGTCTGACCAGGTGGTCAGTAGCTCAGGAGCACCACAGGGGTCTGTACTCTCACCGTTCCTTTTCACTCTGTACACCTCAGATTTCCAGTATAAAACAGACTCCTGTCATCTGCAGAAATATTCTGATGACTCTGCAGTGGTCGGGTTTATCAGAGATGGACAAGAAGCTGAGTACAGGGAACTGGTGGACCGCTTTGTGGCATGGTGTGGAAACAATAATCTCATCTTGAATGTGAACAAAACAAAGGAGATGATTGTAGATTTCAGGAGAATCAGGAACAGGTCCAACCCTATTTCCATCATGGGAGAAGAAGTGGAGGTGGTGGAGATGTATAAATACTTTGGGGTTCACCTGGACAACAGACTGGACTGGAAATGCAACAGTGAAGCGTCTACAAGAAGGGACAGAGCAGACTGTACTTCTTGAGGAAGCTGAAGTCCTTCAACGTTTGCAGCAAGATGCTGCATATCTTCTATAAGTCTGTTGTAGAGAGCGCTGTCTCTTCTGCCATCATCTGCTGGGGGAGCAGCACCAGAGCAAGTGACTTAAAAAAGATCAACAAGCTCATAAAGAAGGCTGGATCAGTTCTGCGGACTCCTCTAGAACCTTTGGAGATGATTGTACAAAGAAGGATTCTTCATAAAATGAAGAACATTATAGACAACCCTCAGCATCCTCTTCATCAGACTGTCATACAACAACAAAGTGTCTTCAGTCAGAGGCTTCTTCAGATCTGTTGTAGGACAAACTGCTTCAAGAGATCCTTCCTGCCCACAGCCATCGGCATCTAGAACAACTCTTTAATGAAACCAGATGATAAGTTACAGCAACATTTAATGTCCCTCTGGGATTAATAAAGTATTTTTGAATTTGAATTGAATTGTGAATAATTCATTAGTTTTTAAGTTGATGTTCAGAATAATTCAATCCAGAACCTAAAGACCACTTTACCAAGCGGTTCATCTTACTGTGTTTTTGTGCCCGTGTGACCCCTTCCCTTCAGACATGGGGCCAGCAGGACAGACAGTGTTTACTGGAGTGCTTAGCTCAACTTCTTCTGGAGAAGGATTACACGCTGCTGATCGCTCGACACCTTCGCCCGCTGATCCTAGACCTGCTGGAGCGAAGCGCCGAACGGGTCAAAGCTGGTGGCAAGATCAACCACGACCTTCACGAGCGCCTGTGTGTGGCCCTCAGCAAACTCCTCCACATTTGTCCTGATGCACATGTGTAAGTGGACCTTTTTGTTTTCTTTAAGCTCAATGATGGACTGATTGTCCTAAATGATTAATGGTGTCAAGACGTGCACTCTAAAGCACCGTTATTACTGTCCTGTTGAAGTTTTTGTCCTGGATCTTGCTCACTGCTTTGGAAACAGACATGCAAGTTATACAGCAAAAGCTGCTGCTTGATTGGAAATAGTGTGTTCTGGCTTTTGGTAGTAGTAGGGTGCACAACACTGGGCCCCGATCCAAATCATGTTAAACATCTGAGACCAGATTTCCTGTTTGAAAGGTGCAGGAGTAAACGGACTGTACCATAATTTCCACCGTTCACGTCGCACCGCCCTATAAGTTGCATCAGTCCAAATATGTCTAATAAAGTGGGACAAAAACACGTTGCTTCGCCGTATAAGTTGCATCTATTATGCTTGAAATTGTAGTAAAGGTGCGTCTCAGTCTAATTTTTCCTTAATTAAAGGACTGACGGTCAAATCAACTGCATTTCAAAAGCCGATACGTGGAAGCGGGAGCGTGCAGAGTGACGAGTCGCTGTGCATTTCTTCGAAATTTACAAATTTACCAAGATCAGTGGTGGGATGTAACTAAGTACTAGGGGCGTAACGGTACGCTAAAATCAGATTTCGGTTCGGTTCAATTTCAAGGAGGGTTCGGTTAATTTTCGGTACAAAAAAGGACAAAATGAAAACTTATAAAACGTTTATTTTGAAAATATGCCAAGTAAACAATACGTTTGTATAAAAATAAATAAAGCGACCCATTTGGATGATATTTTAAATAAACGGCACTCTTTACAATAAATAAACAATACAATAATGAAAATCTTAATAAATACAATAACAGTCAGAACCAGAACAATAAGCAGCAACAGACTGTTCACGATCTAACTAATCAAGTTTTAAGTTTTTGTCCAAAAAGACCAACTTGTCCACATTTTCTGCCAAAATCACAGATCTAGTTACAAATGGGTAAAAAAACGAGTTAATAAGATTATAATTTTAAATTAAAAAAAGTTTAGATAATAATAATAAAAGAACAATACCTCTTCTTGAACGGTTATGAGGTGGTTGAATCTCTCGGTCATCATCATCTTCATCATCAGGGCAGGACTTTAATCTGGTCCAGGGCTTGTTGACAATATCAGTTTTATCTTTTTCATAAAGTGCTGCTACAACTTTTTGTCTGAAGTGTTGATGCGATGGATGTCATAACGGGGCTCAAGAACTTTAAAGTCGGCGCATCAACAACATTCAGACGTAGCTCCAGAGCTGTAAAAACTACGTCTTGTGTTATTGCTCTGGACCGATCTGAATTACCTGATAAAGGTTGTTTAAATGCTGCTGCTATCGCTCTTTGCAACAAGCTGCTAGATGAGACGTTCACGTTCGGATGATGTCGTTTCAAGTGCGTTAACAAGTTGGACGTGTTGCTGCTGCAGATCCAATCTCCGTGAAACAACGTCGACACACAGCTTTGGATTTGTTCACTTGTGTTTTAACAAGAAAGCCACAACGAGATGCTAGGCTGCTAATGCTGCGCGTGCTGCAAGATAATAGCGCCGTGCTGAAACACGCTTAGGAATTTTAGTTCCGCGGCGCATAATATCTCGTTAATAAAATGTAATGAGTGAAAAAATAATCCAAACGGTACGCACTTGGACCGAACCGAACGTGCCGTATCAAAACGGTTCAATACACCCACGTGTACCGTTACACCTCTACTAAGTACAAGTACTTCATTACTGTACTTAAGTACATTTTTTGTGTATCTGTACTTTTACTCAAGTAGAGTTAAACGTGGGTACTTTCAACTTTTACTCCACTACTTTTTTACATTAAGTACTACTACTTTCTACACTACTTAGTACACCACTTTCTACTACACAATATTTCTACAATGCGTTGCATTACAAGTTACATTCACGTTGCGTTTTTTAGATTTGTTAGTTTGCAAATGACCAGTGGTGAGAGGGGAGTTGGTCCATTGAATCACAGCAAAGTGGGCACACTTAATGATCTTGTAGACCATTGCATTAGGTAATACATTCATTAAGTACTTTTAATTTTAATACTTCAAGGATTTTGAAAGCAATTACTTATATACTTTAGCTTAAGTAAAAACATTAATGTGGTACCTCTACTTTTACTAGAGTACATTTTTGTCTGTTTATTTGTACTTTTACTTAAGTACAGTGTTTGAGTACTTTCTCCACCACTGAACAAGATTAACACCTAAAACAATTATTTGTTTGCTCAACTTTATAGTAAAGGTGTGTCTCAGTTGAACTTTTCTTAATAAATGCACTTTAATGGTCAAATTAGCTGCATTTCACCGGGGTGACGCAACGAAATGAAGCTGATTTGACGTTTGCTCCAGGCAAGCTGGACGAAGGTGGCAGGCTATGGCAAGCCAATTGTGTCATTAATAGTCACTTTTACCCATTACATGATACAACGGTATGCCATACTACTCAGTGCCATCTAGCGGCTGAAAATGTTAGTTTTCAATATTTTCAGTCAGAATGAAAATGGTCATCGCAGCCAAACATTTGTTTATAAATATGGTTAAAAAAATCCATAAATATGTCGCTTTGGCGAATAAGTCGCAGGGCATGCAAATTATGCAAAAAACTGTGACTTATAGGCTGAAAAATATGGTATTTATAGAGCGCCTTTCTGTCTTATCAAGGTACTCAAAGCTCTTGACAACACAATCTGTCACAACCTTTTTGTGAAGGCAAGCTTCACTGGTTTTTGTAATTTTATTTTGTCGAACCAGAATTCAAAATCTATCACTGATTTTCAGAAGTTTATTTTTAGTACATTTTTCTCTTTTGTTACTTTTGTGAGCTTTAATTTATTTTGGTGAGTGTTGTGGGTTTCTCTTTCTTTAACAGAAGGAAACTAGAATTATCATTTAAAGTTTAAAACAGTCACAAAAGGTTGAACTGTGGATGACTGGACTGGCATTACATTTTCATGTTGTTTATTTTAATCTACAATTTTTTTATTTTTTTATTTCATGATTTTTTTCCTTGAAATATGTGATTGAAATTTTACTCTCACTACCTTTTTGGTACATACTGTATACAAAGTATACATCAAATATTGATGTTTTTTCACCCAGTGTGTCCTGCTCCAGGGCTTATGGGTTTCTGTCAAACTGCAGACGTCACTTCCATTTTAGCTGACATTATTCTCTTCAAAACTGTGATGAAGTGTGTTTCTAAAGATCATCTCCTCCTTGTGGTTATATCAAAATACACAACAAGTTTTCTGCTGCTCACCGTTCAGTGATAATGAAGATCTGATTTAAAGTTTTCATCAGCAAACTGTTTCTTTAAGGCTTACTTTTTGGGCTGCATTTATGTCTACCTCACAGTCAGGGAGTGACAGACACAAGTGTGTTGTTACCATGGTGACCATAACGAGCCACTGGCAGCAGCTTCACCATTTCTTGTTTCTCTTATGGAGGAGTTTCAGGCAGCAGCTGCACTGAAACTCTTCAACATTTCTGCAGAAAGTTTAAAGTTTCCCTTTACTCTCTTTAAGGTTTGCTGCCAGGTACTTCAGCAGTGCCCCCCCGGTGTTCCAGAGGCTTTTCTTCACCAGTGAGCAGTCGTCAGCCGTGCACTATGGCCCCAGGAGGATGAAGCTCCGGGACCTGATGGCTGCCACCCTGCGCTTCCTCCACACTGACTGTGCCAGGTTTCGGATGCAGTGGGACTGGAGTCCCTGCGTTTCACAGCTGCTCGTCCGCGACGCCGTGGTGCGAGGGTACGCTGCTGCTTCATCCTCACATCAGAGAGTCGAACCATGCTTGATTTGAGAGGTTGAAGGTCAAACAGAGTGCTTAAGCCTGCTGTATGCTCTGTAGAAAGCTGCAGTACACAGCCACCACCCAGCATTAAAAGTGGGACAAGAGGAGGGGCAACCAATACTCCCCCCCCCCCCCCCCCCACACACACACACCCCAACACACACTCGTTTAAGAATCATGATGTTCATGTGTGCATCACGTTCAAGTAGGTTTATTGCCATTTCACCACATGTGGTACATGAGGTGGAATGACATTACCGTATTTTCTGGACTATAAGTCACTGTTTTTTTCATAGTTGGGCCAGTCCTGCGACATATTGTCCGAAGAGTCTTATATATGTTTGTTTTCCGTTTCATGATGCAATTTTTGACTGACGCATTAAATGTTCATTCATACTGACACGAACATGAACCGCTCCGGCTGCGGAGGAGCGCTGCACAGCCCGCGGCTCCTGATGCGAGCTCCACAGTGCTCCCCCGCCTGCACCTCGCCACCTCCCGGGCTGCAGACCACGCGCCTCACTGCGCCTCACTGCGCCTCACTGCGCCTCACTGCGCCTCACTGCGCCTCACTGCGCCTCACTGCGCCTCACTGCACCTCACTGCGCCCTTCCTCTCCGCTCTGGCGGCAGAGGGACGGGGCACGGCTGCCGACTGGAACGAACTGTTCAGTGCGATGCGACCGTGCCGCGCCGCCCAGATGAAATGACATTAATGTCGAAATGTTAACTTGTTTCCTCAACAATCCTGGAACCATTTCTGGTGAACAGGATTCCAGATGTTTTTGCTCACGGTGTTTCTCCCTGTGTCCAACAGGTACACTGCTCAGTGTTTAGCACTCGTCTGTCGCATGACTGATCATCAGAAAACCATCTTCTTGAAGAAAGTTCTGACAAATGATGAAATCCTGCATATAAAAACTAAGTAAGTACTTACCTTTATTTGTGTTTTACTTGTGTTGTCATCTGTGGAGTCATGATCCAGGTCTTGGTAGCAAACATTTCTGGTTCTCACAGGATTGACAAGCTGATGTCGGAATGTATTTTTCTTGTGCTGTGGTTGAATCTTGCGCTCCTGTCCGGAGCTCTAAAGTTTTTGGACCTTCCAGTTCTCTGTGGCTCCTCTGTCTCAGCTGCTGATCCTAAGCAGCTAAACCGTTCTGGACTCTGCGGCTCCATTGAAATCTGTGTAGCCTAAAGATAGATTTTATGCTCCACAGGACATTAAGAAATCTGTTCACGTTGACGTGGTTGTATGAAATAAAAAAACATAATTTGTTCTCACATGCACTGCAAGAACTTTTTCTGTGCAAAATCTCCTGGCAGAACTTTTTACTTGCAGGGCTTTGCACCAAGTTTTGTGTGATGGGTCAGAACTTTGTGGTTGTGTTTATGTGTAAAAGCAGCTGATCTAACTTTGTGTCATTTTACTTCAACTGCGCCGCTGAGGAGCAGCTGACCTCGGCTATTAGAAAATACATGTGCCTTTTATTTACAGCTGTTCTTACAAAACTTCTAAAGGTAGTCGAATACAACTTGTAAAGGTAGTAAAAGAACCTGTGGAAAGAGAGAGCAATATTTTAGTGCTGAAACCCAGGTGGCTTTTTAGCTATGCTGGCTGGGAGGCTGACCATATGTTTGCTACCTTTAGCTTATAGCTGGCATTTCAGTTATTTAAAAGTTATGTAGGTTTTTGTTGCTACTTTTAGCTTTCTATTTTGTACGTTTTACTAGTTTTAACTAGTGTCAGTGTTTCCCCTAACATTATGCAAGCAGGGTGCCCCACCCCGTCAACGGAACTGAGCACCCCACCCCCAGTACTGAAATAGCAGTAAGCTAGTGGCGCAAAATACAGACTCTCTAGCTAAAAAGCTAAAGGCGCCGCTTCCCTCATGCTGACCGCCCCCGCTCAAAAACTGTTTGTACAAGCTGTGCTCAGACATGTCTCCGTCCCCCCCATCAACAAAAATCATGGATGAGATGAGCACCCCGCCATGACAAGTTAACTATAACTAGGGGAAACACTGAGTGTTTTGCTACTTTTAGCTTTAAGCTTGAATTGTTCTATTTTTACCTTGTTAGGCCTTTTCTGTTACTATTAACTAGCATTTTTCTATGTTTATCTTTAGCTAGCATTTTGTTAGTATTACTAGCTTTCATTCTATTTTAGCTTTAAGCTAGCCTTGTACTACTTTTACCTAGTCTTTTGGCTAGGTTTGGCTTCTTTTACCTAGGCTTGTGCTACTTTTAGTTTTAGCTGTGTTTTTTTGTTTTACTTTTAGCTTTCAGCTCAGTTTTAGCTAGGGATGCACAATATTGGATTTCTGGCTGATATCTGATATGCCGATATGTTAAAACTTATTCGGCAGATAACCGATGCTGATACCGATATTTTATATGCGTTCCTTTGTCAGAACATAATCCTCTTATTTAGGCTCATTTGCTACAAAAAATGTGCAAGAGCTGTAAGAGCTGGTGACATATATTCAGTAACAGCCATATGATATACATAGCACTTTAACTTATATTAAATGAAAAGCGTTAAATGTTATTTATTAGCATTAGTCACTTGTGATGCTGTCTCACTTGTGGGGAATTGTTCCAGGTTCTTAGCTGCAGTGTGGGATCCTCTGCACTCCTGTGTATAAAGGACAGCCTTTTAAAGTTTAAAGTTTTTGTCTATCATTTGTGCCGTAAGACTAATCATGCTAACGAGGCTAACATGATGTCCAAATGTCTGTGGTAAAACTCACCCAACAAGTCGTTCTATCGGCTATTAGCTTCTCAATGATGTCGGAAATGACGGCTTGTAACTCGGGTAACGTTATGTTGGAAAAATATCTCAGACTGGGGACGATGTAGCGAGGCTCAGTGTAGTCCATAAATCTTCAGAATCCGACATCCTCACCAATGAAACATAAAACTTCCACACCTCAGACATTTAGAATTTTCCTCTCCGGTGTAACTGATCTTACAGCGGAGAGGAAAATTCAAAATGTCGGAGGTGTGGAAGTAGGTAGGCGCATGTGAAGTCATCGTGTTGCGCTGCCGCTGCAACGTCATCACGTTGTGCTGCTGCAGGTAAAAACAGCGCCTTTTATATCGGCGAGTTATTTTAATGGAATGGCCGATGTCCGATATTGAAATTTAATGTTAATATTGGCCGATAACGATATCATGCCAATAATATCGTGCATCCCTAGTTTTAGCATATTCAGCAAATCTTAGCTACATCATTTAAAACTTGGAATTCAGTGCAGCTTTACAGAAAAAAAAAAAAAAAATTCTCTACTTTCAGTTTTGTCCTCTGTCATGACATGATTAGTTAGACATGATATACAATGCATTGTATCTCTTGTATGCCTTGTATCCGGCCCCCTTGAACTTTTCAACTTTTTGACACATTTCAGGTTTCAAACATAAAGACATAAAATTTTAATTTTTTGTGAAGAATCGACAACAAGTGGGACACAATCGTGAAGTGGAATGAAATTTATTGGATGTGTCAAACTTTTTTAACAAATAAAAAACTGAAAAGTGGGGCGTGCAATATTATTCAGCCCCCTTGCATTAATACTTTGTAGCTCCGCCTTTTGCTGCAGTTCCAGCTGCAAGTCTCTTGGGGTTTGTCTCTATCAGTGTTGAACATGGAGACACTGAAGTTCTTGCCCATTCTTTCTTGTAAAACAGCTCGAGCTCAGTGAGGTCGGATGGAGAGCGTTTGTGAACAGCAGTCTTCAGCTCTTTCCACAGATTCTTGATTGGATTCAGGTCTGGACTTTGACTTGGCCATTCCAACACCTGGATATGTTTATTTGTGAACCATTCCATTGTAGATGTGTCTTTATGTTTTGGATCATTGTCTTGTTTGAAGATAAATCTCCGTCCCAGTCTCAGGTCTCTTGCAGACTCAAACAGGTTTTCTTCCAGAATGGTCCTGTATTTGGCCCCATCCATCCCCCCATCAATTCTGACCATCTTCCCTGTCCCTGCTGACAAAAAGCTGTCCCAAACCATGATGCTGCCACCACCATGTTTGACAGTGGGGATGGTGTGTTCAGGGTGATGAGCTGTGTTGCATTTACTCCAAACATATCGTTTTGCATTGTGTCCAAACAGTTCGATTTTGGTTTCATCTGACCAGAGCACCTTCTTCCACGTGTCTCCCAGGTGCTTGTGACAAACTTTAAACAACACTTTTTATGGATATCTTTGAGAAATGGCTTTCTTCTAAAGGCCGGATTTGTGCAGTGTACGACTGATTGTTGTCCTATGGACAGACTCTCCCACCTCAGCTGTAGATCTCTGCAGTTCATCCAGAGTGATCATGGGCCTCTTGGCTGCATCTCTGATCAGTCTTCTCCTTGTTAGAGATGAAAGTTTAGAGGAACGGCCGGGTCTTGGTAGATTTGCAGTGGTCTGATACTCCTTCCATTTCAATATGATTGCTTGCACAGTGCTCGTTGGGATGTTTAAAGCTTGGGAAATATTTTTGTATCCTTATCCAGCTTAAAACTTCTCCACAACAGTATCTCGGACCTGCCTGGTGTGTTCCTTGGTCTTCATGATGCTCTCTGCGCTTTGAACAGAACCCTGAGACTATCACAGAGCAGGTGCATTTATACAGAGACTTCATTACACACAGGTGGATTCTATTTATCATCATCAGTCATTTGGGACAACATTGGATCATTCATAGATCCTCACTGAACTTCTGGAGTGAGTTTGCTGCACTGAAAGTAAAGGGGCTGAATAATATTGCACGCCCCACTTTTCAGTTTTTTATTTGTTAAAAAAGTTTGACACATCCAATAAATTTCATTCCACTTAACGATTGTGTCCCACTTGTTGTTGATTCTTCACTAAAAATTTAAATGTTATATCTTTACGTTTGAAGCCTGAAATGTGGCAAAAGGTTGAAAAGTTCAAGGGGCCGAATACTTTAGCAAGGCGCTGTAAATGTTTTTTGGTAAAGTTAGTTTCATGCTGTGGGACCTCTGAAATCAAGCTTTTTGCCATGATGTTTGTTTTTGTGGTTGTTTAGTTTTTTTAAGGAAAGTGAGCAGATGGAGTCAGAGAAGGCCCTGGTGTTAACCAATCAGAGCGCAGTGATGTGGCGCCAGGATGGCAGTCATAAACTGACCAGAGGTCAGGTGTTTCCTGAGGACCTGTCCCCAAACGTTGTAGCTGTCTGTGGTGTTGTACTTCCCAGAACATTTCCCAGACAGTCTGAACGGGTATTTATTCTCAGTCACACCAAACCTTGTCTTCTGTTTTTTGGGTTTTCTTTTGTAATGTTGATCTGACTTTCTAGGTGGACCCATTGGATCTGGTTCTAGTGGACTCAACGTGCCATAATCTTAGGAGCCTGGCTCTGGCTGTGGCCTCCCAGAACCCTGTGCTCCTAGAGGGTCCAATTGGATGTGGCAAAACCGCCTTGGTAGAGTATATGGCTGCGATCACTGGGCACACAACAGCGACACAGTTTCTCAAGGTCCAGCTTGGAGATCAGACTGACAGCAAGGTGAGACATAAAAACCACGTGGGCTTTTAGAAGATAGACCAGTTTGTGAGACTCACCATTTGCAGCCTCAATTCTTTTGGGTTTGATGTACATGTGTTATTGCCCACCTCTAAAAGAAAAAGTGCATGTGATTATGTTTTTGCCTGTTTTTATGTATTTATCTGTTTATCAAACTACCCTATCGACCACTGGACAGATTTAATTGATTCTTTCAATAAGCAGTCTTTAGTTGTACGTCTACAAATGTGTAATTTTTGTAGTCAACTCAAATAAAGATGGCCACCTTAGCCAACACAAATATGGCTTTAACGTAGCTTAATTTACAAAAATTAAGCTAAAATTGTGCATTAGAGTCGTAGTCATTTGCAACACTTGCTCTGAGAACTAACAACTGGGTACTGGTAGCTCGGTGGTCAGTGCTCCGGTCTGCAGGTTTGAGTCCAGGTTGCATCAGGAAGGACATCTCGCAGTAAAACAATTGTCAAGTCTCCTGTGTGAGTTTGCTTGCTGTGGCGACCTCGCAGAGGGTATCAGCCTAAAGACCAACAACTCTGAACACTAACCATTCGAGGATGATGCATTCTTCTTCTTCTTCTTTTGGTTCTCGTTCTTGTTTTTGTTCTTCTTCTTCCAGCTTTTCCCTCTTCAGGGGTTGCCACAGCTCCTCCATCTCTGTCCTCTACATCCTCTGTCCTCACTCCAACTACCTCCATGTCCTCTCTAACTGCATCCATATATCTCCTCTTTGTCTTTTTCCTGGCAGCTGCATTTCTAACATCCTTCTACCAATATACCCACTGTCCTTCCTCTGGACATGTCCAAACCATCTCAGTCTGGTGTCTCTAACTTTATCTCCCAGTTGTTCAACCTGTGCTGTACCTCTGATGATCTCATTCCTAATTTTATCCATCCTTGTCACTCCTAAGGAGAACCTCAACGTGTTCATTTCTGTCACTTCCAGTTCTGTCTCCTGTCTTTTTGTCCATGTCTCTGTCTCCAGACCATACAACATAGCTGGTCTCACAACTGTCTTGTAAACTTTTCCTTTGACCTTTGCTGACACGTTTTTGTCACAAATCACTCCTGAAACTTTTCTCCATCCACTCCATCCTGCCTGGGCTCTCTTCTTCACCTTTACCACATTTTACTTCATGTGTAACATTATTCCCAAGAACTGAGAAATGTTGTAACGTTATATTTTCTCAACAGAAGATGATCTAAGTCTAAAACCTGTGCATGAAAGTTGTAGAGCGATATACATTACATGAAGAAGTGCCTGGCCTTTACCACAGTAGTTTATTATCCCCCATCCAAAAATCCAAGCTGGTGACCGCCATGTGCGCATGTATACCAGACATCCCTATCATTTGAGGACGCTGTGCTTCCTAGTTTTTATATTGCTTAAAGGTACAGTTTCCTCAAATGATTGGCGTGGCCTAAGATTATTATTCTACGGTGGCTGAGGCCACCATTGGCCACCCCCTGGCTCCTCCATTGCACCTGGTGGTGGATTAAATTGCTCCCAATACTCGTCTAGATCTGCCACTCTGCGCCGCCTCGGACAAGTGGAAACACAATAAACCCTACTTCTGTTCTACACAGTGCAACTCCTACCTTCTGGAGTATCTTGGACATTGGTGTGCTGCCGTTTTAGTGCCACTGTAAATCAGTGGCTGGTCACAGTGTGAACATTTTCATGTTGTTGGTTTGCAGATGCTGTTAGGAATGTACCGCTGTACTGATATACCAGGGAAGTTTGTGTGGCAGCCAGGAACACTTACACAAGCTGTCTCCAGAGGACAGTGGATCCTCTTAGAAGACATCGACCATGCACCTTTGGATGTGGTGAGTTGCAACTTTTCTTTCAAAATGTTTTGAATTTGAGCTCCTTAATGTCACAAACAACAATCTGAGTTTTCTTTTGCTTCAGATATCTGTGCTTCTGCCTTTGATGGAAAACAAAAAGTTGGTGATTCCAGGACGGGAGGACTGCATTGACATCGCTCCTGGATTTCAGTTCTTTGCAACCAGAAGGTGAATCAAAAACACAAACCCATCCAGGAAACACAGAAATGATGTTATTAAAAAACACATTTTACAGTATCTATATATCTTTATCGCTTAGTTTATGACCAAAATTTAACCCATAGCCTCTGAGCCGCTCAAAATAATTTCATGAAACTTCATCATCAATAGATCGAGTGTTGTGTTTACTCTTCATCACCTCAGCTCTACGGTCACAAATCAAGATTTCTGTAAAGCTGTGTGTTGGTTTGTTCATGGGTGTATAATGTTCTGTATGTGGTGCTCTTGTTTCTGTTATCTTATAATAGCTGTTAAACATTTATATATTACCATAATACTTTTTTCCCCTTTGTTCAATACTATATACATTCCCATTCCCATTTGTTTTTTTTATTACAGGCTTTTTCCAAACCTTTTCTTATATATGGTTTTCTTAAGTTTTTAGCTTTTTGTCCAAGTTTTACTTGAGGACAGTTTTGATTATACAACAAAAATGTATATAAAATTGCACCGAATCAATATCTTCAACATGAACATACTCTCTATCATATTTTCCTAATTCCTACTTAAAAACAATAATTTCCTTTGAATATAGATATTTTTGAATGCTTATTTGTTCTCAATATTTAGTTTTTCATGTTAAATAATCAGTTGAATTGTTGGGCTAACCATGACAAGAATAGTGAGCTATGGTAATTTTTGTACTTTTCAAAATATCCTTATTTATTAACATAAAACGTCTCAAAGAAAACCCTTAAGATCTCTTCAGTGTATTGTTCTCTGAAGTGTTCTGCAGCATATCTGTTCTATTCACGTCTTTTTATGCTACTTTTAGCTTTTTTTAAATTAATTTTAGCTCTTTACTACTGTGTTGTTAATTTTAACTTCTAGTTGGATAACTTAATTGTTTGCATTTGTAGAACCTGTTTAAAACTTAATTGTTGGCATTTTTTATATTCTCTGTTGTCTGTACATCTTGTGGTTCATGTGTATGTTCCTTTGTACTGAAACTCTGGCACAATAATTTTCTGTGGGATCAATAAAGTTCTATCTTACCTTATAATTTAGCTTTAAGCTACTCTTTAGCTAATTTTAGTTGATTCCTTACTGTTCTGCAAATTTTATGCTTTAGCTAATGCTTAGAAGTTTTTAACAAATTAACTACTCGGTTTTAGCTTTATTTAGCACTCACTGCAGGTTTACCAGAAAATATCATGTATTTAGTGAATGTTGTGGCTTTTTGTTGTCAGACAGGAATAACTGATTGTTGTGTTTGTGTAGGATGTACCACAGTGGTAGCAGCTGGCACACACCTCTGAACACCCGTGCGGCACTGCTGGACAAATACTGGACTAAACTACACATACGCAACATGAGCCGAGGAGAGCTGAAGAAGGTAAGAGACAAGGATGAAAGGTTTTTGTCTTATCACATTTTAATCCCAATTTTTCCTCACTGTGCATCACTTGCTATTGCAACGTTTAGTTTAAGGATGTTTAAGTTGATCTACTATCATTATTGCACATTACTGGATGAGGAACAATGATAATGTTTTTGATCATATCTGCATGTGTCAGAAAAAGTCAAATGAGTCTTCGGACACATTTCAATGAACCTTTTTGATTAAAAGTATAGTTTTGTGAAGAGATTTGCGTGGCCAAATATTTATCTGTGGAGGCCAAGGGCACCATTAGCCACCCCCTGGCTCTGCCATTGCACCTGGTGGTGGATAACATTGCTCCCATCGCTCACCAAGATCTGTCACTCTGCGCCTCCTCGAACAAACAAAGTATAAAAAAAAAACTACCTCTGTTCTTCTACACACTGTAACTCCTGCCTGCTTGGATATCGTGTAACAAAAACATTAAGGTTTACTTGCATTCCTTGTTCATTTCCAGTCCAGAAATACACTGATTGTAAAAACTACAAACATTTACTATTCAAATCCCTCAGTGAAGGGGGACATTGGTGTACAGCTTAACCTTTGAAGTCTTAGCAAATTTATCATGACCTCCACCACATGGAGTGTGGAATGTGACAAAATTAAATAAATACATCATGAGATAAATTAATACATATTAGAATAAATAAATGTACCATGAAATAAATAAAAGTATCATGAAATCAATAAATAAGTGTACCATGAAATCAATAAATAAATGTAC
>NC_056509.1:18269605-18285928 GCF_014905685.2 Nematolebias whitei
ATGAAATCAATAAATAAGTGTACCATGAAATCAATAAATAAATGTACTATGAAATAAATAAATAAATAAATGTACCATGAAATGAATAAATATATCAATAATTGTTTCTTTAAATAATATATCATTTAATTATTTAATGATTAAATGTATCATTTAATTACTTAATGGAACATTTATTGGTACATTTATTTATTTCATGGGACATTTATTTATTTAATTGTACATTTATTTATTTCTTGATGATTTAAATTTGTAACATTTCATCCTCCACACCTCAACCATTTTACCTTGGAAAATGAACATAAATGGCTATAACTCAGTTAATTTTACATATTTTGAGCTGAAGTTTGGTGTGACAGTAGCTGAGACCAATCCCTGACACACAGTCTTATAGCTAACAGTTTGTACACAACAACTTCATCGTTTCTCACCATAAAGACGATCTTGTTTTAAAAATCTGGCCTACAATATGGCAGGTGACATGCATTCCTGTTAAGAATGTTGGGTCTTCAGTATTGACTTGCTCTGATTTCGTGGCTCTTTTTTTTTCTAACTAATCTATTCACGAATGGCTGATAGAAAGTCCGGGCTTTTTAAAATGGTTATATTGTTGTCAGTAATGAATTCTAAGTACACCCATAGATTGTTTAATATTTTTGTAGTTGGCTATAACAATTGAAAAATAAAAACTCGCCTACTTCTTCATTATAAATCAAATTGCTCAGCTTATTCAGAAGATACGTGCTATGATCTTTGTTGTTTTAGGCCGGTCGTGATAAACAATAAATCAATTAATCGTATGATAAATGAAAATTATCAACCTCATTTTCATTTTCCGGCTTCATCGTTTCTTCGTGTCTCTCTCTTTCTACTGGACACTGGATGACAAAAGGCTCAACTCTGGTGCTCTTCACTGACCCCTCCCATTCTCTTTAAAATCTGTTTTAACTGTTCAAAATCACGTTTTTGGATTGTTAAAAGCAGCTAAGCTGAGAAGTTAAGCTATGAGCTAAGCTAACAGCCCGACCTCAGGAAAAAACCTCCGTCTTGTCGAAGCTCCAAAATTCACAGTTGAAACCCGTGCCTTCGTGTAAAAGTAGTTTTTCTCTGCAAAAAGAAGCCGAGTACTTGTTTACTCATTTTTATTAAAAGCTTTGTGTGGAAAAATGCTGCGCTAAAGAGCTCAAATCACCGCGCGTCCACCATGCCATCATGTCAGCCCACGTCACGTCAAGGGCCCTCCCTCCCATTTTTCTTAAAGAGACACGCTGCTCAACTGTCCATCCTTTGGTTCTGTCTTATACTGCCATCAGGTGGTCATAAAAAGTACTACACTGCAAACAAATCAACTTTTCTTCTAAAATTTGACAATTATTGTTAAATTTCAACCTGTCTTATCGTTTATCGCAATAATTTCTGAGACAATTAATTGCCCAGTAAAGTTTGTTATTGTGACAGGCCTAGTTGTTTGTAAAGTTTTTACATTAAAAAATTAAACTTTATAATTTTTCCTCAGTAAACTCATTGAAATCTGTTCAGTCTCTTTAAAAACATTGTCTTCTTTGAAATATTTCTCAGCATTCTTCTCCAATTCATGTCTTCTTATGCTTTTAGATTTTAGGTAGACTTTTGCTACTTTTAGCTTTTATTTAGCCTTTTGCTGCCTTTAGCTTTTAGGTACCATCCTCCTATTTTCAGCTTCTAGCAAGCTTTTAACTACTTTTACCTTTTAGCTAACAGTTAGTTACTTTTAGCTAGCCTTTTCTACTTTTAGCTGCTAGTGTGTTGCTAATTTGATGTTTTATCTAGTGTTTTGCTTCTTCTAGGTTTTAGCAGATAATCTGTTTCTTTTAGGTTTAATAAAGTTTCAGCTTCCTTGACAGTCATGCAGCTCTGCATATCTCAGAAAATGTCACTTCTCTTGTTCTTCTCTGTTTCTGTCTTCATGGAGTGTCTCTGTTGCTGTGGTGAGTCCATCATCTTGTCCTGCTGGTTCTGTCCCTCCGTCTGCAGGTGCTGGACTGCAGCTTCCCGATGCTCACGGTGGTGTCAGAT
This sequence comes from Nematolebias whitei, assembly GCF_014905685.2. Lineage (NCBI taxonomy): Eukaryota > Metazoa > Chordata > Actinopteri > Cyprinodontiformes > Rivulidae > Nematolebias > Nematolebias whitei. The sequence goes on from NC_056509.1 coordinate 18,271,661, forward strand.
CGTCTGCTGGACATCTACTGCCAGCTGATCGGGGTCAGACACTCTGAGCTGGACTCGGGTACCCAAGAGAACCCTGATGTCTGTCCCCAGGATGATTCTGAGGACCAGAGCACCCCACTGGAGGGGAGACATCTGTCCCTGAGGTAAGACACAGCTCAGTCCTGGCATGTGGTCTTGGATGGTAGCTCTTGATCCTGGAGAACCAAATGTGATCACATTTGAAACACGCATGACCTGCATCACACCGATCAATGAAACCAGACACTTTGAATCTGTCTCTGCAGCCGCCCCATCATTTATAAGTGAGTGTACTGAAGTACACATTAGAAGTGAATAGGCAGATTTGGACCTGTTTTAATAACTAGTAGTTATCATCAGCGTGGTGTTTAATTGTAGACGTAGAGCTGCAGCCTCAGGTGTTTCCTGTCAGAGGAGAGCTCCTGGTTTATAAACAGCTCTACAGACGGGGTGAGTTGTGCACAACAAAACTCGGGTAGGTTAGAAAAGTCTACAACCATTCTGAGAGACGATCCGTTGCACAGATCTTTTCAGCGTGTTCTATGTTGGATAAAAATGTCCTCTACTCATTTTACTTATTCAAAGAAGCCACACTCGAGGACACGAGGAGATTTTTAACCTGTTTTACTTGCAAGGTCAAACTTTCACAACATGTTACACAGATGTCCAGAAGTTCCACATGCATGGAGCCCAGTTGTGAGAATCGGCCTCGGAAAGTGTGCGAGAATTGTTTTTATAACCTTATCGGCTCACATGCAGACACGGATGACCTCAGCCACACAGCTGCACATGCAGGATCAAATCAGAAAGGTGTCAGCAATCAGTGGCTGTCTAAATGTGATAACATCGTTCAGCTCTTTCTGAGAGAGAAAAGAACTCTCTGCCAACTCCAACACATGGTCCATGGGCAGTTAACATTCTCACCCATAGTAGTTAAAAACATCCATGAACCTTGATCAAAAATCCCCTGATGTTCTAAATTTTGCAAACTGCTTTGACTCGCTTTAGAAATTTGTGAACCCCGTGACCATCACAAGACATTTGGGGGAGATCTTCACAAAAGTTTGTCACCAACTAGACACAGCCTAGTCAGAAATTACTTTAAATAAGCTGCAACTTTTTACAGTGTGGACTTGTTGAATAACGCAGGTCTTACCTTGCTGCTCTGTGTGCACGTAGACTGCACTGTCAAAGCAGCAGGAAAATACATTTCTCTAAGGAAGGCTACTTTAATCATCCATCCATCCATCCATCCATCCATCCATCCATCCATCCATCCTTCCATGCATCCATCCAACCACTCATCCATCCTTGCATGCATCCATCCAACCACTCATCCATCCTTGCATGCATCCATCCAACCACTCATCCATCCTTGCATGCATCCATCCAACCACTCATCCATCCTTGCATGCATCCATCCATCAATGCATCGATCCGTCTTACCCGCTTCTTCCTTTCTGAGTCGTGGGGGTCACTGGTGCTCATATCCAGCAGTCACTGTGTGAGAGGCGGGGGACACACTGGACAGGTCTCCAGTCCATCACAGGGACACATAGAGACAAATGAGACAAACAACATTCACTCTCTCACACACATCTAGGGACAATTTAGAGTTACCAATCAGTCCAACATGCATGTTTTTGGTCTGTGGGAGGAAACTGGAGTACCTGTAGAAAACCCACGCAGCACTGAGAGAACATGCAAACTCCTCCCAGAAAGATCCTCCGGCCGGGATTTGAACCAGGGACCTGCTCACCGAGAGGCGGCAGCTCTACCAACTGAGCTGCCTAGTTTAATCTTATTTTAAACAATTTTACTTTCGCCTTGTTTTTTTTATTTATTTATTTTGTTGCTTTTCTCTTTTTCTACCACATTTGTGCTCTTTTTTAACATGTCTGCTTAAACCCATATTTTCTGCCTTCATCCTGAAGTTACAGGGCCTCGTATGTTGAGGCCCTGTTAGTTTGTTTTAAAGCCTCCTTCTACATTTAAACTACCAGACGGTGTGAGGCTCAGCTCCTCTGAATCTATTTGTAGCGTTGTGGTGCTGCAGTGTTGAAGCGTTATTGATTGTTGCCAGTTAGATGTGAGGCTGAACTCTTTGATTCTTCGGGTCACTGCAGGTCAGACTCATTACGTAACTTTATGAACTCCAGCTCACACGGAGAACCTCCTGCCCTGAGGTTGGGTGAGGTTTCAGCTTACGTTTGGTAAAGACGAAGGCTCTGCACTCTGTGGTACTCCAGTTTGTTGTGGAACAGTGTGTGACCAGTGGAACTGGTTCGTTCTGACGCTCATTGGTGCTTATTCTGGTTAACACTGTTCTTTAACTCGGTGGGTCTCATTCTCTGATGACCACTCCTATTTTTATTGTCTGCTTCAATATGGCTGCTTTTTAAAATTTTCCTGAAGATGGTCACACGGTCCACATCTCATTCTGTCACATGCCAACAGACGGCACACTCTGAGCACATCATCTCGCAGTATCTCTGGTGTGTACAGGTCCAAACTGCCTGTAAAGGCAGCAGGTCATATGCCATCCCTCCAGGAATACCAAGCTTTATTAATTAATTATTTTACTGATAACTGTACGTCTCGTCTGTCCCTAAACACAAGGCTTTTGGATCGTATTGATTTTTACATTGAGTGCATATAAAACATCTTCTGTTGATGTCTCCTGATCGTAACCAGGGACCTCCTGAAATGGTGTGAGAGGATCAGTGTCAACTTTGATGGCACATCGGCAGCCAAAGCGCAGCACGTCTTCCAAGAGGTCAGTGTTTTTTAACGCCTTCAGAAGAGTCGTCAGATGTGCAGCATCAGGACAACATTCAGACCCTGACCCTACCTGAAGACAGTGCTATGCGCTCGCCTCTAATGGCCCCAACCACGAGGTAAAACTCACATTTATCTGGTTTTGTTTTGTCAGGCTCTTGACTGCTTCACATCCATGCTGTCCTGCCCTGGAAGTCGACTGCGAATGTCTCAGATCATTGGAAGTAAACTCAACATCTCCAAAGAGCAGGTATTTGGCCGGGCCAACTTTTTAACTCATAAAAAGCCCAGTCTTTAGACGATCATCAGGATAAGGACTGGATTTCATCATGTCAACGTGGTTCTCTTGTCCTGTTTGTCTCCAGGCCCAGTACTTCTGTCAGATGTACCAGCCTGCCATGGCTCTGACAGAACTCCAGGTCTCAGTGGGCAGAGCCAGTCTGGATCGAAAGCAGTCCGAGTCTGTGCAGCTGGTTGTGTAAGTGGGACATTTTAAATGAGCGACATCATATCAGATTGTTGCTGTGTCATCATTCACCCACTGACAGAAACAAGCTGACCCGTACTGCTAAATTAAATAAGCATCGTATTGATTTGAAACTGTTTTGTGGTAAACAAAGTCCTCTAATGGCTCCACGGGCTGGAGGTGTCCTCATATCCTCATTGATCCTGCCCTGAAACAGACCGGGGTTGGTCATAACCTTTGGCCTGAAAACAAAGGGTCATCAATCAGCCAGAACATTATCAATTCAATTCAGTTCAGTTTGTTTCTATAGCACCAAGTCACAACAGAAGTCATCTCAGGGCACTGAACAGAAACATTCACATACATAAAAAAGACAATTAGCAAAAGTTATTTATCTAAGGAAGCAGCAGACACGTTGAATCTTCACTTCATCACAGTCTCTCATCCTGAGCAAGCACAAAAGAGACAGTGGAAAGAAAAATCTCCCTTTAACAGGAAGAAACCAGCAGAACCAGACTGATGAGTGGCCATCTGCTTCAACCGGCTGGGTTTGAGAGGACTGAAAGGAGGAACAGACACACAATGGCAGGTCCAAGTGAACTTTCTATAGGAGGAAAGATAAAAAAAAACATGTTAAGATAGAAATAATTACAAACCGGTAGAGGAGATCAAGTAAAGACAGCAGCAGAGTGAAGAAATGTGGTCGGTTTGTCCTCCAGCAGTCTAAGCCTATAGCAGCAGAACTAAGGGACAGCTCAACTCTGTAGGATTTATCGCCTGACCTTAAACGTAGACATTGTACCAACTTCACAAGAGAGGAGCCTGATAACTCAAAGATCTGCCTCCCATTCTTCTCTTCTAAACTCTAGGAACCACAAGTAAACCTGCAGTCTGAGAGCAAAGTGCTCTGTTAGGAAAATATGGATCAATAAGATCTGTAATATAAGATGGAGCTAGGTTGTTGAGAGCTTTGTAGGTTAGAGTAAGATTTTGAATTCAATTCTGAATTTAAAATCTTACTTTTCTCATCACACTTATGGCACTGAATATGTCTTCACTGTACCTGCAAATGAGCTTTGACCTGTTGGGACAAGGCTACGAGTCAACCTGTCATGGTTTTTGTGTGTCGCCCCTGGCTCCACTGTTGCACCTGGTCATGGATGTAATTGCTCATTATTCCACTCACCAGGAGGAGGGAGAGCAAGCACAAAAAACAAAGCCTACCTCTGTTCTCCACAGTGTAACTCCTACACACTTCAACATCTTGCACCAAAAACATTCAGGTCTCATTCCCTGTTCATTTAGTTTGAGAAAAACAAACATTCACTAATCAAGTCCCTCAGCTATGGGAACGTCAGCGGACTGCTTGTTAAGATTAGTGTAATAGCATTCATTCCTAACTTGGTGGTAAAGATTTGACCACAGCAGCAAACAGTTGAAGCATTTTATTTCCTCTTTAAGGGATAAGCAAACATTTGCTGCCACTCGACCCTCGGCTGTTCTGCTGGAACAGCTGGCAGTCTGCGTGGCCAAAGGAGAGCCGGTCCTGTTGGTGGGAGAGACCGGAACAGGAAAGACCTCCACTGTTCAACACCTGGCCACAGTGACAGGTGAGTTCATGTTTACAGTCCGAGAGACACGGCTTCTCCTCACCACATGGTAACTTCCTGTATTCTGAACGGTCTTTTAATTTTGAAAACATGTTTAAATTATTGGGTTTGTTATTCCAGGACACAAGTTGCGGGTCATAAATATGAACCAGCAAAGTGATACGGCTGACCTTCTTGGAGGGTGAGTTGGACATGAAACCATCTTTGGTGTAGAAGACAGATGTTTAAAATAATTTGAAAACGGTCTCAGGCCAGCGACTCCACAACTGACTGATTAAATCAAGATTGAATTTAGAAATCTGTAAGTCCTGTAGCAATGAGAACCTGGATGAACGAAGACAAAAATATTTGTTTTGATGGAGACTTTGTGTATATTGATACAATGAGGGATTAAGAAGTGTTGATTTTTGAAAACATTTAGAATTTTAGATTGCTCAAAAGATATTGTGCTTGTATTTTTTTTCCTTTCATTATCAAATTTCTGGAAAACTACATGAATAATTCTGTCAAAATGATCAAACATAAACGGTTTTTGTTGAGAAAAATACAAGTAAAGTATATATTTCTACTGTGAAGTATGTCTGAGCTGTAGAGCTCCAAACACGTTTGGCTTTTCTCATCAGTTTCACCAAAATCTCATTGATCCCAATTATATTGTTCTCAGGTTTTTGCAAAATTTATCTCCATCTTTTGAAGTGTTGACGTGGAAAAAAGGGATTCTCAGAACAGCCAGGCGTAGACTTCGTCAATTTATTACAAAGCTTTGAAGTCACAGAAGATCAATACATTTACAAGTTCACACGTATCAATGCCTTCACCTGTTTGAGGCTCCGAGCTGTTCTGACTTCCTGAACTAAAACTGTTAGTTTTGTAGAGACTTCCTGCTCCCAGTCCCTCCCCACCCTGTCCATCTTATCAGAACCAGCTGCAGTCAGAAGCTGGGAGAAATCTGGAAGGTCGGGGACTCCTGATGAAAGACGTCACTGTAATCATAGCAATCAAAACTTGAGGATAATAGAATTACTCTATCTCTTGCTGTCCCTTTGCTGACCGATCACATGAAGACTGATTATTACGTAGAGGAAGGATCATGGAACATTTGCAAATATTCACAAGAACAATAAAGAGCAGTGAAATAATGGAGCATGGTGAGTGCAAATACTACACGTTCTCTTGAGTATCATTGCCAAAAGTCATCGCACACTGTTTCCAGCCAAGACCCATGTTTTGGTGTATAACTTTAATGTTTTATATCAAAGCTTTGATGACAGAACAAACATTTGCGCTCGACTAACACAAGAGAAATTGAATTTATTGTCAAAAATGCAGGATCAGTGCTGAATGAGTGCTGACATCGTCTGAAGACACTGAAACTGAATTATTAAAATTAAAACAATCAAAACAGATCCAAATATAACACATACTCTAAAACTTAACGCAAACAAAACCAGAGCTAAAAGCTAAAAAATAGCAAAATGATGGATAAAAAAAATTTAATTAGTAAAACTAGCTAAAGCTAAATGAATCAAGTGGCTAGCTCAAAGCTAAAATTAGCAGAGAAGACAATTAGCAAATTTAGAGCTAAAGATAGCAAAACAGTGTCTTAAAAATAAAATGAGCAACACTTTAGCTAAAGCTATAAGTATCAATAGGCTAGCTAGAAGCTAAAATTAGTAGAGAAGTATATAAAAGTTGCGTAATGTTAGCGGCAGCTGAAAGTAGCAGAACACTAGCTAATAGTTAAAAGTAGCATCAGATGACATAAAAATAGAGCAAGGATGCTGAAGCTGATTTAAGAAAGAATGTTTTAAAGGAAATGAACACATCTTAAATGTATTTATAACAGGGACTTTATTTTAATTAAAGCTGTTTTTAAAAAAGGACACATAAAAAAAATAGCAGATCAATCTGAATGTTTCGACAGATGAGTGGTTAAAGCAGAGCAAAGTATGCAGATGTAGGTTGCTCGTACAAACATATGGAATAAAGTATAAAAGAAAACAGTCTAACGCTGACTCAGCATTTGTTTTGTACAAAGGTGCTGAGTCAGTGTTCTGCTGCCGGAGGGCTGAAGTCATGTTTGGTGTCTTTTCTAGGTACAAGCCCGTGGACCACAAGCAGATAGTGCTGCCTCTCAGGGAGGCCTTCGAGGACCTGTTTTCCAAGACTTACTCCAGAAAGCAGAACCTAACCTTCCTAGGTCACGTGCAGACCTGCTTCAGGGGGAAACGTTGGCAGGATCTGCTCAGGCTCATGGACCACGTGTGCAAGTCTGCGCTGGCCAACGAGCTGCGGAAGAAACCAAACGGTACTGAACTACAAAGAAAAGGGTCATTGCTGTCTGCTGGGGGGCAGCGAGAGGCTAACATCTTCCTCTGTGTGTGTGTGTGTAGCTGCCACTCTGCAGGAACAGTGGGAGATGATGGCTTCCAAACTGAGTCAGACTCAGCAGCAGATCCGAGCCTGTGAGTCCTCGATGGTGTTTGCTTTTGTTGAGGTACACACACACGCTCACACACACACACACACACACACTCACACACGCTTGGGCTGTTGTAGAGGCCGCAGCTCTGACCTGTGGGTGGTCTACAGGGAACTTTAGCCCAGGCTGTGAAGAAGGGCCACTGGATCCTGCTGGACGAGATCAACCTGGCAGCAGCAGAGACCTTGGAGTGTCTGAGTGGACTCCTAGAGGGCAGGGCTGGATCTCTGGTGTTGCTGGACCGTGGAGACACTGGTAAGACCTGCCATCACTTGCAGAACTTTGCTGTAGGGATGTTTAATTACAAAATTTCAGACGGCGGCTGTGGCTGAGTGGTTAGAGCAGTCGTCCTCCAATGCGAGAGTTGGGGGTTCGAATCCACCAGCAGTCACATGCCAAAGTGTCCCTGGGCAAGACACTGAACCCCTTGTTGCCTCTGATGTGTGTCCCATCAGTGTATGAATGTGATAAAGCTCTGATTAGTCTCTTTAGAATGATTTGTTCAATTAGCTTTGTAGAGATCTAGTAGAGTGCTGTATGGATGGGTAAATGAGGCACAGATTGTAGTAGAGCTGGACAATAATTGGATATTGATATATCTCGCGATATACTTTTATTCAATAACGATAAGAGTTTTAAGCATATTTTCAATATTTCGATAGGATTACAGCGTTTCACTGACGCATTTCTTTTGCTCTTCGGGTTGAATTAAGTGTAGAACCACTAGACTGAGGAACAGCTTCTACCCTGAGGCTGTTAGACTCATGAATCTCTAACTAGAATAATCACTGTGAAAAACCATATCATGTTGCTGCTGATCTGTTTCATGTTGCTGCTGATCTGTTTCAATGTTGATGTGTTCATGCGTGCACATCTGCTCACAGACTCATGTTCATGTTTGTGCTGATGTTCAATGTTTTTATATTATGAGTGCTTAGTGTATATTTAGTTGATGTTTTTCTTAGTTCATATCTTACATGTTATTACAGTTTTTCTTATACATTTTATTGTTGGATGTAACTGGGACCCCGTGTACATAATTTCGCTCCACCACATGTACCACATGAGGTGCGAATGACAATAAAGAAACTCTGACTCTCTGAAGCGGCCACTTCAGTTTCAACCCGGACAGAAAAAAGTGCGACACAACTACGTAAGTGCGTGGTGACGTAATGTTACGCAGAGCTCAAGTCCAGAAGGCGTTAATGGTAGCAGGCTAAGCTAGGCTAATCTCCAACGAGTGTTAAGCTTTCTCTTCAAAATGAGTTCCCATGATCGTCAGAATGTGACTGAACAATCTTTCACAAGCGGAGAAACAGATGACATCACTGATAAGAGAGAAAAGACTAATTCGCTGGTTTGGAAGTGGATCGGCTTTCTAAGATCCGATAAACTGCAGGTTTCAGTCAGTGTGCTGCAAAATGTGACGGAGAGTCGTTCTAACCAGTGGTGGGAACATCTAACTTGTTCCACTGGACAGAAGATGATGAGTCACATGATGAAGCTCAATAAAAGTTTGAGCCAACGTGTCCCTGAAACACCCCCAGTGCTGCATGCTTTGTTTTGTTGTTTTTATCATTTATTCATTCATTTAAAATAAAAGAAATTCATCAGAAAGAACAAAAAAAACATTGAATGAAAAGGTTGAAGAAAGAAGAAAATAATTCTTATCTGCCCCTAATTTAAAAAATACAAAATAACTAGAAACAAACAACAACCTCGACTTGAACAATCTCCAAACTGAAAACAAAAAAACTTCAGGTATCCTTCACCTGGTACTAAACCTTCCCAACAACTTTAACTATCATCTTTTTAAACATATAAATTGTTTTATAAATGTTTATGGTGATATCAAAGCAATTCATAATCCTGGTCCCTGAATTACAACACAGCTCCTTCACACTAGTTCTAAATGGAGGTTTTACAAACATTTACATTCCCTTAAAGTTATTTTTACAAATTTTAATTGAATATTTGGGGATAATATTTTTGAGCTTTATACATGACTTGTAAAATACTATATTCAACCAAATCATAACATTTTAATAATTTCAATTGATGACATAATATAGTTGTTGGGTGACCATAGCACGTCATACGACTAATAATTCTTATAGCTCTTTTTTTGTAAAAATAAAAAGAGGGTTTGTAATTGTTTTGCTTTTCCCCAAACTTCATTACACTAGATTAAATATGGAACAATCATTACATTTTACAATATATACAAAGCTTTGTCATTCAAAAACTATTTTACTTTATACAGTAATGCAATTGATTATTTTTATTTTTAAGTATTTTACATGAGATTTCCACGTCAGCTTCTCATCAATAACGACACCCAAAAATTTTATTTCATTAACAACGAATTTCAATTCTGTCAATTTTAAAGTTGTTGTTTAAAGTTAAAACTATTAATATTGAAAAAGTTGAGAATTTTATGTTTGACAGTGATTTCAATTTTTTGAAGGATAAATGCAAATAAAAGGTGAACATTAATTTATTTGTATAATTTGTAGTTTTTCTGAGGCTTTTATATTGTTTATATCGATATCGAATTATATCGTTATCGACCGAAATTAAGAGATATATCGTGATAAAAGTTTTGGCCATATCATCCAGCCCTAGCTTGTAGTGTAAAGTGTAAAGCGTTTGAGTATCTTGAAATAAGACAGAAAGGTGCTCTATAAGTACAGTCCATTTACCATTTATAATTATAATGGTGCCTGCAAATTGGTGGATTTTAGAAAAAAAAAGTAAAGTAAATGCAGCCCTACAATAAAATCAAATAAGAACTCGAGCCTGACCGATATGGAAATTTTGGATATCGTCAATACCAATATCAATAATTAGGAGGGGAACGCTAATGTCAATATAATGACTGAATATTTGTGATATTTGTCCACCCCCAAGAATCTAAGTAAACAGCTGCTTTAAAACCTGTTTTAACACTTGGAAGTCTTGAAACAGTCATCCTAACGTGCGTTCACATTTTCTATCATCCACTATTCACCATGAAGTTATCAAGTGTTACAAAAATATAAATTAAAGAAACGTCCTTCCCTGTTCATTCTTTAAACAGTCAGTCAGTATGGTGTAGGTTTAATTAGTATTTACCACAGCAGAGTTTATTTTTCTTTGTAGAGAAGTAAATATTTCAGACAAACATTTCATTGAGGATGGTAAAGATAAAGTTACACTGATATATTTTGTCTCTACGTTAGATTTATTGTTCTGGTTAAAGTTTTACAAGGCAATAGTCTAAGCTAGGTTATCTAAACGTTAACTTGCTAACTTGAAAGCCATGTAGCTAATGACAAACGTGTCAGAGGACTGAAGACAATTTATTATTTTTGATTTGTCTTATTTTACAGATCAGTTAAAATAAAGTTACCATGCTCTGTTCAGCAAAATACGCTCCACAGTATTGCTCGCTGCTTCGGCTGTGCTGAAAGTAAAAGTTAAAGTGAACGGCCATGACTTGAAAGTAGTCTTCATGCGCCCTCTGCTGGATGCATTGTACAATTACACCTTTTGCAAGTAAGGACACGGCTTGTTCTCAGTGTTTATAGCCACGCATAACGGGGCAGTTGTCACAGATAGATCCCCAAACGCCCATATCTGCCTAAAATATCGTCCCAACCGATATAACGGTCAGGTTGTAAGAAGAATGCATGGTAAATGGTGATTTACATTATATATATTAATATTTTTCTTTCCATAAAGTAATAACAAAAATATATTTCTGAGTCGAAGCTTTGTCCCAGTTGTCACACAGGCACATTTATTAACAAACAGCTGTAATTGTACTAAATGTCTAAAAAAATAAACTATTTACATATATTAAATAATAATCCTCTTCAGCTGCGTCGCCTTCGTGATGTTAGTAAGCATGTGTGAAGCAGCAGTGAGGGGCTGTTTGTATTCAGTGAGGGAGAAGGAGGGGCCACGTGAAGTTCACGGTGCAGACGGGCAGAAAAAGGAGAAATACTGTACATGGATTTTCAAGTCTTACAGTGAGAGGTAGTGCGACATTAATAAAGCAGTGGCTTATCATTTCAATTCAGTTTAATTCAGTTTATTTATATAGCGCCAAATCACAACAGAGTTGTCTCAGGGCACTTTACAGAAACATTCACATACATAAAAGCCAATTAGTAAAGTTCTCTATTTAAGGAATCCAGCAGACAAGTTGAATCTAGGCTTCGTTGCAGTCTCCCATCCTGAGCAAGCACAGTGGCAACAGTGGAAAGGAAAAACTCCCTTTTAAAGGAAAAAACCTCCAGCAGAACCAGGCTCAGGACAAGCGGCCATCTGCTTTGACCGGCTGGTTGAGAGGACAGGAAGGAGAGACAGACGAACACAGAATGGTAGGTCCAGATATAGGTCCAGGTGTATCTGAAAGACAAAAAAAAAAAAACATGTTAAGGATAGAAAAAATAATTACAAATACAAAACAGGTTGAGCAGAGTAAGTAAAGACAGTAGCAGAGTGAAAAGTGTGGTCAGTTTGTCCTCCAGCAGTCTAAGCCTATAGCAGCAGAACTAAGGGACAGCTCAGGAAACCCAAGCCGACCCTAACTATAGGATTTAGCAAAAAGGAAAGTCTTAAGCCTAGTTTTAAAACTGGATAATGTGTCAGCCTCACGGACAGAGATTGGAAGTTGGTTCCACAAGAGAGGAGCCTGATAACTGAAAGATCTGCCTCCCATTCTGTTTTTGGAAACTCTAGGAACCGCAAATAAACCTGCAGCCCAAGAGCAAAGTGCTCTGTTAGGAAAATATGGAACAATAATATCTGTAATATAAGATGGAGCCAGGTTGTTGAGAACTTTGGTTAGAAGTAAGATTTTGAATTATATTCTGGATTTGACAGTCCTTAGCGGCTAACAAGACGGCTAACTTTAGCCATCTTGTTCCACAGTTGAGACTGGGACCATGTCTTTAGCGATATGATAAGCTGCTGATTTATTAATGTTGCGTTACCTCACACTGTTCCTCTCATAAGGCACAGCATGGCTAAATGAGCTTTGACCCGTGGTTTGTTTCAGGGAAGGAGGCTGAAGTCAGTCGGAGCTGCAGCTTCACACACACTTCATACTTCACTTACAGCGCTGTTTAAATGTGACAACGATTCTTAGTGCCAACTTTTTGTCGGGACTTGTTTACGGCATTGTCTACAGAAAACATTTTTCTCTTTTCCTCTTGTTCCACCTCTTCCACATTGGGTTTCTTCTGTCTGAGAAATTTAGCAGTTCATTATTGTGGGCTTTCTTCCTGATGCGCTCCATCATCTTGGTTGTTTCATTTTGTATGAAACAACAAAATGTACACATAGTTTACAGTCTCAGGGTGCTGGACTTCAAGTGAACCCTCTGGGCTTGGTGAGGAGCTTTTGTGTATTTATGCCAGTGGCTTCTCTCCCCTATTTTGACCCAACTGTCATATCAGGGTGTCTGATAACTCCCACTGCATACATGTTGATGGTTTGGACTGCTTAATGGTAAGTGTCACTGTCTTGTAATCCTGGGGCTGCCGGTTCGAGCGTAAGTTGCATCAGGAAGGGCATCCGGCAGAAAACAACTACCAGATTTTTCTTGCAAGTTCACTCACTATGGCAGCCCATGCAAAAGGGAGCAGCTGAATAATGGTATTACCGTCTGTTGATTACAGAGCCACTGGTTCGCCACCCGGACTTCCGTCTCTTTGCATGCATGAACCCAGCTACTGATGTGGGCAAAAGAAACCTTCCTCTGGGCCTCAGGAACAGGTAAGAATTAGCGATTTTCTAAACACAATCAAAGTTTTTATCCCATAAGCCTCACGCTGGTCATATTTAAGGCTGAATTATACACTGTTTAGGCTCTCAGATTCAACATCTGCTTGAGGCACCTGAAACAGATGTGCACAGTGGTTCTGCAATATAACGCAGTATTAAGCCTCTTTTTGAACAGTCTTTGGTTTCAGGCATTCACTATAAAAATATTGGACAAGTTATAAAAGTGTAGTTCCATTTGTGTTTGAAAAATGAGTCCCCTCTCTACTTATGTCAGCAAACAGCTCTTCTGGCTACACTTGATGCTGTTTAACAGTATTATTTTTTCATTAGCAACACCAGGAGTAGAACTACAGCAGCACCAGTGTATAAACTTTAACATACTTTAAGTGTTCTGCTGACTAATTCATGCAGAGCAACTCGTCTTACAGCTAAAAAATGTTAACTTATGTTTTATTATTTATGAATAAATTATACATTTTCCTGCTAACTACAGAGTTACTGAAAGGGTTTTAAATCCCTCGGCTGCTGGCAGGTTTATTATTTTACACCAGGTTTAATTTTTACGTATTTTTCATATGAGAATTAGAATTTATTAAGTGTTTTCTAATGTCAAAACAAAACATGCTTGAATATTCATTTTTAAAAAATTGTAATAAATAATTAGTCTAAATAAAATTAGCTTTGTTGCTTTGTACTGCATTAAACTAATTTTGAGTCATAATGTGTCGCGATTAAAGTCTAAATTTTATTGTGACTAAAGGCTGAACTGTACCACGATTAGGAGTTGAATAATATTGCATTGTATCATTTTGTGCTGCTTGTGTATCTTTAATGACTTGACCCGTCCACAGTCCAGAGATGCACAACCCCACTAGACGACCATGCACAGAATCTAGCTGCTCTTTAATTCACTGTCGCCATCAGAGTCAGAGTCAGAGTCAGAGTTTCTTTGTTGTCATTCGCACCTCATGTGGTACATGTGGTGGAGCGAAATTATGTACACGGGGTCCCAGTTACATCCGACAATAAAATGTATAAGAAAAACAGTAATGACATCTAAGATATGAACTAAGAAAAACATCAACTAAATAAACACTAAGCACTCATAACATAAAACATTGAACATCAGCACAAACATG
>NC_056509.1:18300928-18321559 GCF_014905685.2 Nematolebias whitei
GTTGTGTATGCTGTTCAGTGTCAGGAGGGCTGTGATCAGTCTTACATTGGGGAAACTAAACAGCCACTGGCCAAAAGGATGGCCCAGCACAGAAGATCAACATCATCAGGCCAGGACTCTGCGGTCTACACTCATCTCCAGGCCAGCAGTCACTCTTTCAGGGATGAAGATGTTCACATCCTGGACAGAGAGGAACGATGGTTTGAGAGAGGAGTAAAGGAGGCCATCTTTGTGAAAAGAAATCGTCCATCATTAAACAGGGGTGGAGGCCTCCGGGTTCAACTGTCCCCCTCTTACAATGCTGTGATTGCTAGTATCACTCAGCCCTTGGTGAGTAGTAAACAGCCATCAGTGTGCTAATGATCCATTGTTAGGCTGATGGTCCTTCTTGAGCATGTGATCAGCTGGTTTTGGTTGTCAACAGCAAAACTGGTTGATCCACCCTGAAAAGGTGCTTTTTAAGAGACTGAGCTGAAAACAGCACCTCAGACTGAGGAAGTCTCTCGGATGAGAGACGAAACGTTTCTACATTTTTTTTTTGTTTGTTGATTTGCTTTGTTTTTTTTGTTTTTTTTGAATGTCCAGAGGACCAGATTTAACTTTTTTAGATGAAACTTAAAGTGATCAGCCATGACTTGAAAGTAGTCTTCATGTGTCCTCTGCTGGATATATTGTACAATTACAGCTGGTTCCAGCATTTTAGGGGTGAAAATTAGAAGAGTTTATATCGTCTGATAATGGGACCTTTATCGCCGATATCGATAGGCCCCCACATGCCTATATCTCCCAAAATTTTCGGCCCGACCAGTATACCAGGAGGGCTGATAATTTTGGATTATAATTTTAATTATAATTTTGATAATAACTAGAGCTCTCCTGATGTATTGGTTGGACTCTAGTTGTCTCACAGCAAGAAGGTCCTGGTTTGGACCTGTGGTCTTCCTGTGCAGAGTTTGCATGTTCTCATGGTTGCGGGTATTTTCTCCAGAACTTCTGCTCCACCCCCCCACCCCCACCCCCCCAGCCCCAAAACATGCACGTTTAGATCCCCCTTGAGAAAGAGTTCAGTTATCTTAATGGATGTTTCTGGTTAAATTAACAAGTGGTACGCTGATGTCCCCCGTTGCTGCGGGATTCGAACAGTGAATGTAGTTTTTGAGATGAGTGTTTTTCAGGACTGGAACTGAACAGGAAATGCAAGTAAACCTTAAAGTTTATTCAATATTTTATTACATTATTGACGTAATTCCATTAAAAATGGCCTGAATTATTATGTTTTTACATTATTAGTTGCTGCAGGGAGGTTAGTGAGTGATGAAACGAGAAGCTTACTTAATGGTGTCAGACAAGACGCCTCAGTGAGCTCAAAAGAAATTCCTGATTGTTCTTCACCCGAACATCGTAACATGTAGTATACAGTCGTGGCAAAACAAGCACTGGCCATTTTCGTATCCCAGGTTTTCTGTATCAGAACATGATAAAACTGATCTAATCTTTATTGGGCTCTAAAAATATTCAAATTGAACCTCAAGTGATGAAAGAAAACCCACAATAGATTCCCCTCCATCATTATTTATTAACATGAAAAATGTGTGAAGATTCTTCATCCAGCTGCTTCTTAAACAGCATTAATATTCAGTACTGGTTGTAGAACATGAGGATGGAGGAGTTCTGGTCCACTCAGCTTCAGTCCATGGAGGTTTTCAGACATTTGTTTCTGCGCAGCTCTCTTTAAGTCCCACCACAGTATTTCAGTCAGGTTGAGGTCTGAACCACTGCTGCACACTGATGATTTTATTTTCCAGATGTTCAGTTGTAGATGAACTGCTGTGGTTGAGTTCATTGTTCTGTTGCATCATGACCCAGTTTAGTCCAGGAAGAGTTCACGGTCAACATCATGATGGAAGGTGCTCAGGTCCTGTAGCTGTGCATTATGGGTAAACATCTGTACTTCAGTCTTGTTTTGTTCCTGAACTCCTGATGTTATTCACATGAAAGTTTTCAAACGCAAGTGGTGATGTTTTTAAAAAGAAGAGACTCCTGCAGCCCTTCCGAACAAGTCATACTTGTCCAGCCCTTTTCTATTTTTCCCACCGTGACCTTTAACCTTTAACCTGCCAGCTGAGGCCTGTAGAGCCTGGGATGGAGCAGTTCTCTGAGCATTGCGTGGTCTGACCTCGCAGTGAATTTAAATGTCTTGTTTACCTCGTGTGAAACTAATCTTTCTCTCTGGATCAATGGACTCTAAATAGTTTAGAAATGAACTTTGACCTTTCCCAGATTGATTGGCAGCGATGTTGGCCTTTCCGAAGTTATTGCTGATGTCTTTCTACCTTGTCATTGTGTTTGCCTGTGTTCTCCATAGCAGCAAAATGGAGCAACCTTTTACTGGTGTGGTCACACTGATGACGATCAATTATTCAAAGCTATCAATCAGCAGAACCTCTGAAATCTTTTTGAACCTGAATATTTTTTCATGCACAGCTTTTCTAATTTGGCTTGTTTTAATAAATGATGACAAGTCAGATTCTGTTGTGTGTAATCTGATTCAGACCAGATCAGGTTGTTAGTGTAGCGTATCTAAAAGGCTAGATTAGCTTCAGAGCTCCACTACAGTCATATTTTAATAACGGGTTCTCTCTTTTTCGAGCTACTTGACAGATAGATATGTGACAGAGGTACTGTGCGTAGATGGTTTAATCAGTGACACGAGACATTAATTTTCTTTGACCCATCAAAATAAATGTGGTCATTTATTAACAGAATCAAAATTTAACATGAAAGAAAACATTGTACACTTGATTAGACTGATCTGGTTCTGATTAATAAAACTTGGCACGTCTTACTTAATAAAAACAACAGACATTTCTGAAGATATCTGGATTAATTACTGGCAAGATAAAAGTTTAAAGATGGGAAATGAAGAAGTTTAAATGGAGAGAAAAGATGGATGAGGGAAAGTGTGTTGACGAGGAATGGCACCCTTCATCCGACCCCAGCTCAGCCCCAGTACACTCGGTAGTGAAGCGACTCGTTACCTTTGCAGAAGATAGGTCAGCTCCGGTACGGAGTTCCATTTCAACGCTACCTTCAGCGTCTCCGGTCAGGATGGCTGAGAATCATCCGAAGTAGTGACGGTACTCCGTTCAACAAACACGCTCATCTCCTGGGTGGATACACAACAAGCTGTGAGTCCGTCAGAGGTTCCACTCAGATGTGGAAGACTCCATAGTCCCAACTCGACTCAGAAGACTGAAGACTCAGAGGCACTCAGAAGAGACTCAGAAGAACTCAAAAGACTCAGAGGAACTGACAGTTCCATGAAGTGTCGACTTTTAAAGAGTTCTACTTCGGGTCACTTTTAGGAAGTCCTGATTGGTTGAAGGAACCAACAGGGGTGTGGTTCTAGTGACGTCAAAGGGTTTTTACAAGTCGAGAAAACGGCAGAAATGTTTAGGAACAGACAGAGAAATGTTTTGGCGAAGTGACTAACACTGCAGGTGCCAGTTCTCCTGTTTACTGTCTGAGAGCTTTAAAAACACGACAGCTCGTTGCAACAACTTGTTTTCGACTGTCTCCGACTTTTGACCGACATCACTCCTTCTCATTTCAGACAGAAGATCAAAAAATGCATAATTACTTTGTAACATAGACATTTAACTTGATTTCTACTTTGAATGAGGATTAAAAATCATTAATACTGTTTCACAGTTGATTTAAAATGAGTGGTTCACTTCAACATTTAAAAATGGTATGAACTAAACACACTTTTGATTATCAAGATATTGTAAAATAGTAATGATAATATAAAAAAAGAGAGTGTTCTTTCAATTGATTAGTTCAGGATACAATTAGAAAGTCTCTGGATGAGCTAATTTGTATTTCGGGATTCAAATCAATGAAATAACAGTTCCTGTCCCATGAAGGTCTTCAGAGGCAGGTTTTGATCCAAGGCCTAGTTCACTACATTAGGATACATAAAACCCAAAGAACTGGACTGTAGCTCTCACTTAAATCACTGCATGAATCCTTTCTGCTGCAGCCACATTAACAATATTCATGGGGTTATTCATGTTAAAGTTAAACAGATGTTTGTTATCGTCACAACTGGCTGTTCCATGACTCAGCAGTAACTAGCAGCTCTTATCAATAGCCATTTAGGTTACCGTAGTTTAGGACACGCTGGTTACAAGTGCACTGTACACTGAGCTAATGACTGATCAATGGTGTGCCCTCTCATCAACCCCTCTCATGTTTGGGCCACATAGGAGTCATCCAGTGCTGCTGCAGGGAGAGACATCTGTCGGTAAGACCAGCCTCATCTGCTGGCTGGCTGCAGCCACCGGAAACCAGTGTGTGAGGATCAACAACCACGAACACACTGACATCCAGGAGTACATCGGCTGCTACTCGTCTGACGATCGAGGCAAACTGGTGTTTAAAGAAGGTACGAAGCACTAACCTTGTCAGATAAACACACAAAAACAATTAATTTTACATTAATCACTGCACCTGTTGTACAGTGGTGTTTTAATGTTTGTGAACTCTTTATAATTTTCTATATTTCTGCATCAATTTGACTTAAAACATCATCAGATTTTCACACAAGTCCTAAAAGTAGATAGAGAGAACCAACCCAGTTAAGCACATGAGATAAAAATATTGTACTTGCTCATTTATTTATTGAGGAAAATGATCCAATATT
Organism: Nematolebias whitei; assembly: GCF_014905685.2. Taxonomy (NCBI): domain Eukaryota; kingdom Metazoa; phylum Chordata; class Actinopteri; order Cyprinodontiformes; family Rivulidae; genus Nematolebias; species Nematolebias whitei. The sequence goes on from NC_056509.1 coordinate 18,305,634, forward strand.
ACTGATTTGTGAGTGACAGCAGAGGGTGCATACAGACTACTACTAGACTTCTACTTCAATTCAATTCAAAAATACTTTATTAATCCCAAAGGGAAATTATTTGTTGTTGTAACTCGTTATCCTCATTTCATTAAGAGATGTTATAGATACTGATGGTTGTAGACAGGAAGGATCTCTTGTAAAGGTCCATCCCACAGTGGATCCTAAGAAACTGGCTGCAGATGCTGTCCGGTCCATCCACCCAGAGTCCCAGACTCAGCTGGCCTCTAGGTTCCCTCGAGCTATAGGACCGCCTGAATGCTGGGCAGAACTCCTCCCAGAGCGATGGTCACTCCTCCCAGCAGTCTGCCGAGCTCCTCGTCACTGCGGACAGCCAACTGTAGGTGCTGAGGGATGATCCTGTCCTTCCGCGGTCATGAGCCGTGTTTCCTGTTAGTTCCAGGATCTCAGTGGTCAGACACTCGAGCACAGCTGGCAGGTGGATGAGAATGCATCCACAGAACGTCCTTTTCAACTCATTTGAGATTTGGGGCTGTAGTTGAGATATTATTTGAGCTTTTGAGATGTAAATCAGCTGCTGGTTGTAGAAAACTGCCTTGTTGCCATGGTTACCCATCATAACAAATGTCCAAAACCAAAAAAGTTTCAGTAAAAAATCCTTCCAGCTGCACAGCATCTGATACCAGAGGAAACAATCATCCAAAAAATGTGATTTACATCCAGAAAAAGAGGAATTAAAGTTTCCAAAAGCAAAATCTCAGAATGAAAGAGAGCTGCTCCAACATGCATCCACCTGGAGCGGCGCAATTTTAGAACATAACTAGACTCAACTCAACTCAACTTGACTTCTTAACTTATCTAGACTCACAACACAGCTGAAGCAGGGAGCAATACTGTGGAGCATATTTTGCTAAACAGATCATGGTAAGTTTATTTTAACTGATCTGTAAAATAAAATAAACAATACCAAATTATCTTCAATTCTCCAACCTGCTTGTCATTAGCTACGTGCCTCTCAAGTTGGCAAACCAACGTTTAGATAACCTAGCATAGGCTATTTATTGCCTTGTAAAACTTTACCCAGATCAATAAACCTACTGTAGAGGTCAAATATATCAGTGTTAGTAACTTTATCTTTATCGTCCTCAATGAAAAGCATTGTTTGCCTGAAATCTTCTTTGCAAAGAAAATAAACTCTGCTGAGGTCAATACTAATTAGATCTTCACCATGACTGACTGACTGTTTAAACAATGAGCAGGGAAGGTGTTTCTTTGTTTAATTTATATTTTTGTAACACACTTGATAACTTTATGGTGAATAGTTGAGGATATAAAATGTGAACGCACGTTAGGGAGAATGTTTCAAGACTTTAGGTGTCAAAACAGGTTTAAAAGTACCGTATTTTTCTGTGTAGAAGTCACGTTTTTTTTTTTGCATAATTTACATGCCCTTGGACTTATAGGCCGAAGCGACGTATTTATGGATTTTTTTCCCATATTTATTAACTAATTTTTGGCTGAGATACGACTGTTTTCATTCATTCTGACTGAAAAAAAAGAGCATTACCACTTTCAGCCACTTGATGGGAGCAGAGTAGTAATAGCAGTAAGGCATGCCGTTGGTTGTATCATGTAATATGTAAACGTGCCTATAATGACAAATTCAAAAAAGTTAAATTTTGAGACAAAAACAACTCGACTTTATTTATTATAGTTTACTTTATATTTTATTGTTTTTCTCTTGAACTTTTTTAATTTACCATGTCCTGGATGACTGAGAATTTGCACCAGCTATTAATGACTCAATCGGCCTGCCATATTCCCCCCACCTTCGTTCTGCTCGCTGCTTGGAGCAATTTCAGCTTCATTTTGCTGCACCGACCTGGCGAAATGCAGCTGATTTGACCATTAAAGTGCATTTATGAAGTAAAAGTTCATCTGAGACACACCTTTGCTATAATTTCGAGCAAACAAACAATTGTTTTAGGTGCTTTTCTTGTTAAATTTCGAAGAAACGAGCATCGTTCCTCCTTATTTTTCCTGTCTGTGCGCTCCCGTAGCACCGAGGCAGCAAATACTTCTGAAATGCAGCTGATTTTACTATTAAAGTCCTTTTATTAAGCAAAAGTTAGACTGAGACACACCTTTACTATAATTTTGAGCAAATAATTGTTTTTAGGTGTTTATCTTGTTAAATTTCAAAGAAATGAACAGCTGCTCATATCTCTGCGCGTGCATGCTTATGCGAATCGGGTTTTGAAATACAGCTGATTTGACCATCAAAGTGCATTTATTAAGACTGAGACACACCTTTACTATAATTTCGAGCAAAAAAATCAATTGTTTTTAAATATTAATCTGGTTAAATGCTTATTAAAGTCCTCCCATGCACGTTCCCGTGCTTTCCATTTGGCAGCCCATCGGTTTTTGGCACATCATCGGCCCACATTCCCGGGTTGTCAGTGGTGATGCGTAACAAACGCGGTGACGCATAATAGATGCGACACATACAGTGAAGCGACTTATTTATGGATTTTTCCACTTTTTTAGACGTTTGAACTGATACGACTTATAAGGTGGTGCAACAAGTACGGCAGAAATTACGGTAGCTGTTTATGTGTATGTTTAAGTATATAATGTATTTATGTAAATCGACCACCCCCTATCATTTGAGGAATCTGTGATTTCTTGTTTTTATAAGCTTAAAACACTCATCTTGAGAACTACAGTAGTCCCTTGTTTATCGTGGGGGTTCCGTACCCTGCCCTCCCACCCCCCGCGATAAGTGAATAACCGTGAAGTTGGTTAACCAAGTTCAAGTTTAGTTCAAGTTCAGTAAACTTTGTCATGACATGTGCCAGGGTGTAATCACACTCCCTCGTCACCTGTAAAGGCTCCAGTATACTGCCGCGTACGTCCGTTCACGCTTACGTACCCGTGTACGGTACGCAGAGGGTTCAGACATGATACTCCAGCGTACACCCCGAGCAGCTGCAGAGCAGCTTCACAGACAAGGGGCGTTTACCTTCGGGACAAATTGAGGTCGCCGATTGGTCATTTGCTGACACGCCTACTGGATTGATTGACAGGTCGGAAAAAAGAAAAAAAAGCGAGCGCTGGCAGCCTCAGCCACAGCGGTGTTCTGTGTTTATATGTTGTTAATAAAAAGATCTAAAAAAACCCCCAAAAAACAGGGAGAGCTGGCTCTACAGCCCACACATCAGACCAGCCCACCAGGAAATCTCCAGACCCTCCCGCAGCCACGCTGGACCTGAGTTTAATTAGCTCGTGACAAATTCCTTCATTTCTCACCATTTCAGTCATGACATCAACGGAGGAGGAAGAGATCACTGCCTCTTGGCAAGACAACAAAAGAAAAGGCCAGATCAGGGATGAAGAAGGGGAATTTAATACATTGGTGTCGCATACAAAACAGTCTGACGCTGGGCAGTTTATTGTGCGACACCGCGTACGCATATGCGGTCGTAAAAATTGGAGCTTTGCACGGACATGCCCTGGGGGGTACGCACGTACCTCTGTGTACGTACGTGCGTACCTCTGCGTATGGATGTACGCGGCAGTATACTGGGGGCTTTACTCCCAATCTACCTCCTTAAATAATTTAAATTTAAATACTGTAACATTTTAAATAAACAATCCATGCAAAGTGCTATATAAGTACAGTCCGTTTACCATTTCAGATTTTGTTTCCATTTCAAGTCTAATCTGTACTTTTTACATGCTCTAGGTGTTCTGATCGATGCCATGAGGAAAGGCTACTGGATCATTCTGGATGAGCTGAACCTCGCCCCCACTGATGTCCTGGAAGCTCTCAATCGGCTGCTAGATGACAACAGGGAGCTGTTTGTGACTGAGACCCAGGAGGTCATCAAGGCTCATCCCAGATTTATGTTGTTCGCAACCCAGAATCCTCCTGGTCTTTACGGTGGCAGAAAGGTATTTAATTTTATAACTAGAAAGTTCTGACCAAACCGTTCTAAAAGCTCTCTGAGGATTACGAGAATTATTAGCTACTACCATGAAGTAGATAAGAACTACATTTTTTCCACTACCAAAGAAATGCTGTCATTGTTTAACAGTCAGCTGACACAGCACGATCACTCAGGAACTTGACGTCCACTAAACCAAAGCAAGTTGCAAAGATCTACAGAGCGCTACTGGAGTTCTCTTTTGTGGAAAAAATGGTTCAACAACAAGCAGCTGTAGAAACCAACAGTAAACAATCGGAGCTACCAACAGTGAACAGCTCTAGCTAACGTCAACCAGTCGTAGCTGTAGCAGGTCATAGTCATAGAAACACTTGGTTCAAAGTCTTGCATAGCTCTAAACCATTTACAAGCATACTGGTTTTCAAGATAATGAGCCCTGCCCTCTTTTGGCAACATGTCACTATATTTATGTATTGTTCTCTTTCTGGCATTTTTTCCACATCATTAGTTTTTGTCCTCCGTTGCAGAGCAAAGGGGTTGGGGTGAATGCACCCTTTATATGGTATGCCTGTACATGTTGTGAGCATGATAGCTTGAAAAGTAAGTGAGGTACCAGCTTCCATTTTGGTGTGCAGCTACGTCTAGGTATTAAAAAAAAGTTCCTTTCGAAAATTTGGTTACCACGTCAAAATCATGTAACCCAATCACCCCTATCATTTGAGGAAACTACAGTATGCTTTTCTTGTTATGTGCTCTAGTTTCCACAACTGATTGGGGTGGCTGTCTTTGGTGGCCAAGGCTTCCATTGGTTATCCTCTGGCTCTACCACGGTGCCTCATTGTGGATAAATATGCTCTCGTCAGTCGCCAGGATCTGTCACTCTTCACCACCTCGAACAAGCAAAAAATACCCCCACCCCCTAAAAAAAAACCCTATCTCTGTTCTCCACAGTGCAACTCCTACCTACTTGAATATCTTGCACCAAAAACATTAAGGTTTACTTCATTCTCTGTTCAATTCCAGTACAGAAAAACACTCCTCTCAAAAACTACAAACATTACCATACCATACCATACCATAGCATAGCATAGCATACCATAGCATAGCATAGCATACCAGCTTTATTTATAGATCACTTTTTAACACCCACAGGACCAAAGTGCTGTATACACAATAAAACAATCATAGTCAGATAATAAAACTGATTAAAATGATTAAAAATTACATAATAAAAGTTGTACATGTTCACATGTACACAACATTCACTATTTAAAATCCTCAACGACGCTGGACAACGGCGTACCACTAGTTTTATTGTATTTTTTTTACTTTGAGCTCAGCTGCTTGTTTACTTGCAGTGTATCCACTAGTGTCTACCTGTTTTGTCACCACCAATCAGAGTGCTGTAATGCTGGAAATAATTCCCGCCTTTAAGTGCTGCTGCAACAAAACGGTAGTTGCCGTCTTTAATCTTGTGTAGCACTTTTAATTTGTTCAGTCTGATCTGTGCTGATTTTTAATGTTTGATATATCAGTTCAGTTGAACACAACGGGCTCAACTTCTGTCTCTGCTGCTGTTTGACATCATCTTTAATTCTTGCCTCCTCCTGTAGGTTCTCTCCAGAGCTTTTAGGAACCGCTTTGTGGAGCTCCACTTTGATGAGCTGCCCAGTGACGAGCTGGAGACCATTCTTCATCAGAGGTGCAACTTACCTCCATCTTACTGCACCAAGCTGGTCAAAGTCATGCTAGACCTTCAGGTAACCATCCTGTTTCTGTCTAATGTGTTTTAACTCCTGTTCTGGAGAATTTAAACAACCTCTCCATCTCTCCAGTCATTACGCAAAGGATCGTCTGTGTTTGCGGGCAAGCATGGCTTCATCACATTAAGAGATCTGTTCCGCTGGGCAGAGCGCTACAGGCTGGAGGAGCAGACAAAGGCCTCTCAAGACTGGCTGCAGCATTTAGCAGATGATGGTAAGACTCAGTAGATGGTGCCAGTAGGTTCCCAACCAACAACTCCATTCAGTTTATTTATGTAGTGCCTTTTCACAATAAAAGTTACTGCAGAGCACAGAGTTATCTCAAGAGTACTACCAAGTCCAAATCGTATCAGCTTATATTCAGTCCGTTTTAGCTTGAACAAATCTAAACTTTTTTTATTATAAATATTATATAGTTGAGACAGTGGCAGAGAACCACAAATACAGTGCCTTGCGAAAGTATTCGGCCCCTTGAACTTTTCAACCTTTTGACACATTTCAGGCTTCAAACATAAAGATATCAAATTTTTAATTTTTTGTGAAGAATCAACAACAACTGGGACACAGTCGTGAAGTGGAATGAAATTGATTGGATGTGTCAAACTTTTTTAACAAATAAAAAACTGAAAAGTGGGGCGTGCAATATTATTCGGCCCCTTTACTTTCAGTGCAGCAAACTCACTCCAGAAGTTCAGTGAGGATCTATGAATGATCCAATGTTGTCCCAAATGACTGATGATGATAAATAGAATCCACCTGTGTGTAATCAAGTCTCCGTATAAATGCACCTGCTCTGTGATAGTCTCAGGGTTCTGTTCAAAGCGCAGAGAGCATCATGAAGACCAAGGAACACACCAGGCAGGTCTGAGATACTATTGTGGAGAAGTTTTAAGCCGGATTTGGATACAAAAAGATTTCCCAAGCTTTAAACATCCCAAGGAGCACTGTGCAAGCAATCATATTGAAATAGAAGGAGGAGTATCAGAACACTGCAAATCTACCAAGACTCGGCCGTCCCTCTAAACTTTCATCTGGAACAAGGAGAAGACTGATCAGAGATGCAGCCAAGAGGCCCATGATCACTCTGGATGAACTGCAGAGATCTACAGCTGAGTGGGAGAGTCTGTCCATAGGACAACAATCAGTCGTACACTGCACAAATCTGGCCTTTATGGTAGAGTGGCAAGAAGAAAGCCATTTCTCAAAGATATCCATAAAAAGTGTTGTTTAAAGTTTGCCACAAGCACCTGGGAGACACCAAACATGTGGAAGAAGGTGCTCTGGTCACATGAAACCAAAATCCAACTGTTTGGCCACAATGCAAAACGATATGTTTGGCGTAAAAGCAACACAGCTCATCACCCTGAACACACCATCCCCACTGTCAAACATGGTGGTGGCAGCATCATGGTTTGGGCCTGCTTTTCATCAGCAGGGACAGGGAAGATGGTCAGAATTGATGGGGGGATGGATGGGGCCAAATACAGGACCATTCTGGAAGAAAACCTGTTTGAGTCTGCAAGAGACCTGAGACTGGGACGGAGATTTATCTTCAAACAAGACAATGATCCAAAACATAAAGCCAAATCTACAATGGAATGGTTCACAAATAAACATATCCAGGTGTTGGAATGGCCAAGTCAAAGTCCAGACCTGAATTCAATCGAGAATCTGTGGAAAGAGATGAAGACTGCTGTTCACAAACGCTCTCCATCCAACCTCACTGAGCTCAAGCTGTTTTGCAAGAAAGAATGGGCAAGAATTTCAGTGTCTCCATGTGCAAAACTGATAGAGACATACCCCAAGAGACTTGCAGCTGGAACTGCAGCAAAAGGTGGCGCTACAAAGTATTAACGCAAGGGGGCCCAATAATATTGCACGCCCCACTTTTCAGTTTTTTATTTGTTAAAAAAGTTTGACACATCCAATAAATTTCATTCCACTTCACGATTGTGTCCCACTTGTTGTTGATTCTTCACAAAAAATTAAAATTTTATATCTTTATGTTTGAAACCTGAAATGTGTCAAAAGGTTGAAAAGTTCAAGGGGGCCGAATACTTTCACAAGGCACTGTAACTTTCAGCAGTGCTGTGTCTGCGCTGTAATAAACTAAATCCTGAGGAAAACGCCACAGATAAATAATTTATGTCCAAATGTTCACACTTATTTTCTCAAGGGTTTTTGGATAAATGGGAGATTGGATATAGGGCTATAATTAGCCCAAACGCCCGAATTAATGTTGGTTTTCTTAAGTAAAGGTTTATTTACAGCAGCCTTAAAGTCATCAACCAGTCATTAAAGACAACGATCCAAACTGGGGATTTTAATTACAGGACACACCTCTTTAAACAGTCTGGTTAGGTGATTTAGCAGACAAGTTGTTTTATTTTTTTATGAATACAGTAGTCCCTCACTACTTCGTGGTTCGTTTTTCGCAGACTCGCTCTGTTGCGGATTTTCAAAATAAGATTGGACATGACGCACAGTTTACTGATTGATGGATGAGCCGCACGATCAGCATGGATTTTTTTATTTTAAAATTATTTTAAATTATTTAGCTCTTGTGTGCATCCAACAACTGCAGAGAAGCTTCCTTCTGCAGCTGATCAACTGATCTCCGTGCAGAGCGGAGAAGCGGGTGTGGCCAAGAGTGCATACTTATCACCGGTCTTCAGGGTACGGATCCCCCGTGATAAACGAGGGACTACTGTATTAATTATAGCTCAGAGAGCTCAAAAGTACCAGAACGGTCTAAACACAGCTGAGGTTCTAGTGTCACTTCTAAAGCTGTTTAGTTTGATAAAACCATCACCTGTGTTTAACTGAAGTCCTCAAAACGTTGCCTTGCTCAGGGTACATGCTGCTGGCAGGACGTGTGAGAAAGCCTGAAGAAGAGGCCACCATCCTGACCATCCTGGAGAAGCACTTCAAGAGAACAGTGAACCCCGAAGAACTGTTCTCTCAAGAACAAGTCACCACCCAGTTCAGTGAGTAGAAGAACAATGCTGTCTTTTTATGTCACCGACCCAAAGCACTGTACTGATCGAATGACGTCAGACAGCTGAGGGTACTGGGACCATTTTTTAAAGGGCCATCTGGTCTCTGTGTAACCAAAGCGAGAGTTGTGGCTGCAGTTTGTCGTTAGACATTGCGTCTCTCTGCCTCCATCATCAGAGCAGCGCCAGCTGTCATGAAAATGTGCAGCAGCATCCTGTGCTAATTAAAAATACTGTAAGAAACGGGATTTTATTTACGCAGAATTTAATGGAAAATTTAAAAAAATATACTTCTACTACAAAAACTAGGGAATGGGTGAGGTCATTAAAGGTGGTTCTCAGAAATAAAATTAAGTTTCTATTTCCCATCGAGGGGAACACGATGGGGTGGCACTGTGGCTCAGTTGGTAGAGCTGTTGTCTCAGTGAGAAGGTTGCTGGTTCAAATCCTGGCCTGGGACCTTTCTGGGTCGAGTTTACATGTTCTCTCTGTGCATGCATGGGTTTTCTTGGGGCACTCTGGTTTTCCTCCATAGACCAAAAACATGCATGTTAGACTGATTGGTAACTGTAAGTTTTCCCTAGGTGTGAGTGAGAGAGTGAACGGTTGTTTGTCTTGTTTGTCTCTGTGTCCCTGTGATGGACTGGAGACTAGTCCAGGTGTCCCCCGCCTCTCACACAGTGATTGCTGGATATGGGCACCTGCGACCCCCGTGACCTGAAAAGGAAGAAGCGAGTAAAGATAAGTAAAATAAAGTGCAATGCGTTGTCATCATTGTATGTTCCCACACAATGATGAAATTACCAAAGTCCATCCATGCTCAGTAATCCAGGTAATAATCCAACAATGTTCAGTCAGGTCATCTGGACAGTTTCTGTTTTTATTGAGATGTTTCGTCCTTCATCTGAAGGAGGAGCCACCAAAACAAACCGATTCCCACCACAAACGATGAAATTAGTTCTCTACATTTGACCCATCACACGAGATACACCCAGGTGGAGAGTGGGCAGCTCTGTAAGCACTCGTGAGCAATTAGGGATTAGGTGTCTTGCTCAGAGACACCACGACATGTGGGAATGGCTGGGAGTCGAACCATGACTTTCTGGTCACAAGTCGGCTGTTATACCTCTACATTATCTCGGCCCCCTATGAGGGAGGGAGGGATGGATGGATGCATGGATGCATGGATGGATGGATGCATGCATGCGTGGATGCATACATGCGTGGATGCATGCATGCATGGATGGATGGATGGATGGATGGATGCATGGATGCATGCATGGATGGATGGATGGATGCATGCATGCATGCATGGATGGATGGATGCATGCATGGATGGATGCATGCATGGATGGATGGATGGAAACAACACAGTAAAAGTGACTCGCACAAGAAACACACAGCTCAGAACTCTTTCTGTCAATGTACGGACAGATTTGAATTCATTCCCACAGATGGCCGTCGGTCAGAGGAGGTGACAGCAGCTGGTGCAGCTCTCGGGCCACAGCTCAGCTGTTCTGGACGGTCCAGGCTGCTGTTTACACCTGTGGACTGGTGGTGGACTTGGTTTTGTGTTTAGTAGGAAAGAGGTTTTCTTTATTGTAAACTTAAAAAATAGTTAAACTTTAAAGAAAAGTTTATTAATCAAGATTTTTCTGATAAACCTTAAAAAGTTTTTAACAAAAAAAAAATTATTTTTTTTTCTAAAAAAAAAACTTACAAAAATAAATGGTTGTTTACTAACAGCCAAAATGATTAATATAACATGAGATCTGTAATTAATGAAAAGTTATGATGGCATGGCAGCGTTGGTGGTGTGTCCCACATTGTTTGTCTTTAAGCATCCTTTTTGTGTCACGTTTGGTTTTTTGGGATCTTGTCACCCTAGACCTTGGAGATGAGGTGAGGAGCTCCATCATCTGGGAGCAAGTTGGAGTAAAGCTGCTGCTCCTCCTTGTTGAACAGAGTCAGCTGAGGTGGTGCAGGGATCAGATCAGCTGTCCTTCTGGAGGCATGTCCATCTGGGAGGAGACCCAGAGCATGCTGGGTCTCCTCTGACCTGGTGACCCATCGAGTACTGCCAGGGACAGGGAGGTCTGGGTCTTCCCTCTAGACCTGTTACCTTTTATGTCCAAACAGTTTTAGTGGATGGACGTCAGACATTTATTTGAGACTAAAGGAAACTGTCAAATCACAAAGAAAATATTTATTTTAAATCTTTTTGTAAGTGCAGAAAGTTTTTATGAAGTCAATAAGGCACTCGTTTGTTCCCCTGATGGCAGGTCCACTGACACACATGGTCTCCAGAGTACCAGAAGAGTTCCACCATGTGATCTGGACTCGTGGCATGAGGAGGCTGGCTGTGCTGTTGGGCCGGGCTCTGCGGTTTGGCGAGTCTGTCCTGCTTGTAGGAGACACTGGGTAAGGTTCACCAGTTACAAAACTATTCGAAACAAGATGAAACTTTTCTGTTTACCCAAATATTTCTTATTCAAATGTCAGTCGGACGAATGCTGTTTTAGTAAATATGTTTATTTGTGATGAAATTCATGCTCAGGTTTTATTTTCTAACTTGTTTCTCCCAGATGTGGAAAAACCACTGTATGTCAGCTTTTTGCTTCCCTTGCTGGGAAGAAGTTCTTCTCGGTCAACTGTCACATGCACATGGAGACATCTGACTTCCTGGGAGGCCTGAGACCCGTCAGACACACACGCCAGGTATTGCTGCAGCAGTTGGCTTGAATGAGCAGAGAGCAGGGGGTGAAGAGATTCACATGTTGATGCAGCAGCTGCTTCTAACAGACATTGTGCTCAGACTCTTCAAGACACTGGCTGATATACATATTGTTAAAGTTCTGTTTTAGTTTATTTGAGTTCTTTATTACAACCTGCAGTTATACCTAAAGCCTGGGCACAATCTTACTCAGGGTTGAAGAAATTAGATAAATGATTCTGAGAAAAATGCATCAGGGTGTAAGTAGGGCTGGACGATATGGCCCAAACTTTTATCACGATACATCTCTTAATTTCGGTCAATATCGATATAAAAATATAAAAGCCTCAGAAAAACTGTACAAATTAATGTTCACCTTTTATTTGTGTTTAGCCTTCAAATAAATTTGACATCACTGTCAAATAAACACAAAACTCTCAACTTTGTCAATATTAATAGTTGTGACTTTAAACAACAACCTAACTGCATGTGTTTCTCTCTTGATACAGCTGGGGGTGCTGTTTCAGGGACACTCTGGCTCAAACATTTATTGAGTTTCATCTTCTGACTCTCAACATATTCTATCGAGTGGAACAAGTTAGATGTTCCCACCGCTAGTTGGAACGACTCCGTCACATTTTGCAGCACACCGACTGAAACCTGCAGTTTATCAGATCTTAGAAAGCCGAACCACTTCCACGCCGCCAAATTACTCTTTCCTCTCATTAATTATGTTCCGCTTTCTCTTCGCTTGTGAAAGCTTGTTCAGTCACATTCTGACGGTCATGGGCACTCATTTTGAAGCGAAACCAGGGTTACACCAGTAGCCTAAATATGTTTCTAACGCAGATGCACCGATCCGATATAAGTATCGATATCATTACCAATATCGGAACAGTCTTGATCGGGTATCGGCAACAATGTGACCGATCCATGAGGACAGGAGCTGATTGCTATTTTTTCCTCTTATTTCAGCTCCTTTTTTATTTTAATTATTTAGAATTCCTGAATATTTGAAACGTTTGACGTTTATTTTTTCATGTTTGACCAGAGTTGTCAACCTATTGTTTTTGTCAATTTCAGTTTCTTTATTATTCATTTTACATTGGGTGTTCTACTCATAACTGCACTGACTGAACACATTCAAGTTGTGTTTTTACATGTTTGACCAAGCTGGTGTGTTTAAGTGTGCTGTACTGGTGCAGTTTGTAATAAATTTGTAATTCAGTACATTTGTCTGCTTTTAAAAACAAATATTAAGTTAATTCAGCACAGTTTATTTTCCTGTATCGGATCGGTATCGACGGATGGTAATCATATCGATATCAGAAGTAAAAAAATTAAAAGGATCGGTGCATCCCTACGCCTTACGTGACTTTTATGAGTATAGCCTCTTTTAGTTGGCCTCTCTTGCTAAAATGGACTTTCTTTTTGTGGTGGTACCAAGTGGTTCTCATTAAAATTCTGTGATTTACAAGGTACACCGGTTCGTAGATCTTACAAAAAAATACTTGTGACATCTGAGACAGGCGTGCCAATTTAGAAAAGTTTATTTACATTTTTATAAATACTCTCTTTAAATTTCTATGAAAAAAAGGAGGAAAGAAACAAAACAAAACCCAGGAGCTGAGGTTACCGGATGAAGGCCACCAAACCAGCACAGCCCCGGACCCCAGCAACTGGAAAACAACATTAATACAGGGCAACCACCAAACTAAGTCTAATCAAAAAGAAAGTGAAAAACAAATAAAGGCCAGCCCAACTAAATATCTAAATTATACATTACAATATGCAAAGTAAATGGGCTGTAACCAAACAAAATAAGGAAAACTATTTAAAGACGATAGAACTTTATCAAATACTCATTTTAAAAGTCGTCGTCCAGACCCCAGTGTGTAACACATGACATGAGTGCTCAGGGACCGCGCCCCAAACAATTTGTGGTGAAGTCCAGTGAAGCAGCCACAGGTGTCTGAGGACAATTAAGTGCAATAATCTGGAGAACCCAAACAGCAGTGGTCCTCCACAGAGCCAGAACACCGGTAATGTTCCGTAGAGACAAAGCAGCGGTGGTCCCAACCTCAGCAAAGGGCCTATAAAATTCAGTCAACTAATCACCAACAGTAGTAAATTTGAAGCTGACAATGAGTTGGGTTTCAGCAACTCACCTGCTGACACACACATGCACAGGAGGAGGAGGAAGAAAGCAGCAAGCTTGGTGTTCACCTGTGATCACACCAAGATGAGCACTCTAAAGATCAACTATAGTGCAACAAAAGGAAGACCCCTACCCCACGAAGGCCATAACAGCACGCACAACACGATCAGCTGCTCAGCCACAGCCAAACCCCACAGGTTGCAAGCCACGTAGTGGGAGCAGGAGGAAAAACAGGTGCCAGAATAAGCATTACCACCTCCTTTTATACTCCACCTACCTCATTTACCAGGAAGTGACGTTTCTCTAACCAGTTATATTTTCATACTGCTACACTTTCACAACTCGGCTGACCAGGAGTTTAAAACCGTTAAACTGTACGCCTGCAGCTCCACCTACACATACAAGCTGTATAGGGAAGATCACCATGTCATCACACGCCGTTCGTTTTATACATGACCACTCACTTTTTCACTAATTGAAATGAAAATGCTCCGATCCTGCACTGTGGTTGGATGCACAGATGACTGGGAAAAGGGGGAGTAGAATTTCCTGACACATATACAAAGTAAAAACGAGCCAGATGGAGGAAATGTGGCTTCTTTCAATCAACAAAAAGTGCTGGTTCTGAATAGTGAGGACAGTGTTTTCGGCGTTTATTATCCTATCAGATAGATTAATATCTTTGTTTTCAGGCAGGAGGTAAATCTCACACCATGTTTGATGCACGCTGATCTGAACTGATGCTGAATAAATAAATAAAAACAGCTGTCTCAGAATGTGAGACCTATTTTTGCTCAGGAAGTGCAAGGAACATAACAGAAAATTATTAATTAATTTATTTCTAATGACAGTCCACACAAAAAAATACTGAAATTCAAAAATAATATTTTTCCAGTAGTTTTTCCACAAGAAGGAAATGTTAATTTTGTGAAATATAAACATTCCAAAATGGGTAGGATGCTCTTTTTGCATAAAACTAAAGGGAATTTTTTTTTTTCTGGCAATACGTATATTTCTCATGTTAGATTCATGAAGAATAACCTGCTCATTTTACGATGATTATTTCCAGAAAATGAATATTTTTGTAACCCATTAACGTCCATGTATGTGTTTTACTATAGGGGTTGTGAGTTATTGTGCCAAGTTAGAAATGAGTGTTTTCCCAGTAGCTCAGGAAAGACTCAGATGTCCCAGCTTTTCACTAGCCTTGAACGCAGCATTACTTGTGTGGATCTGGAGCGGTAAGAAAGTCTCAAAAGTCACCTGTACAGGCTGATCCGTGTGCAGCGGTGATTTGTGCACGTGTATTTGACAGTTTGGATGCACAAAGTTTTCCTACTTGTGTCATGATCTGCGGCCCCCGCTGGCCCCCCATCTGCTCACTTCCCTGCCTCTTCATGACATGCCATGTTTCTGCCCCTCTCCTTCATGTTTTGTTTATCTCTCAGCTCCTGTCAATCTGCTCTTCAAGTCTGCTCATGTCACTTCTCTGTCACCACGCCCCCTCAGCTGATTCACCACAGTCACCCTTGATGCCTCTCACCTGTTCTCTCCACTACTTAAACTCCATGCCCACACTCATTCGGAGCGAGGTTGTTACACCTACCATGGTCCCTGATTTTCAAGCCTTCACAGTTTCATGCCTAGACCTGAAGCCTTGCTCTCTGGATTATTGGCTTCATGCCTGTTTCTTGGATTTTTCGCTTTGCCTGCCCCTTTTGGATTACACTTTCTGCCACAGTATAGACCTTTGCTTCCTCTTCTATGACCACGCATCAAGGTTATGTTTTTGGATTTGTTGATTTGGGACTCTGACTCCTGTGTATGAACCCCACTTCACCTCTCGGACCCTGCTCTTGGATCTCCCACAAGCCATAATATTACATGCTCCTCTGCAGCGGCTCTGCTCCAGTCTGGTTGTGACGTCATCCTATCCTACTTGAGGTGGCCCCCACCCCTCCTGTCTGTGAGGACCTGTCATCTCAGCTGATCCTGACTCTCACCTGAAGCTGCAAAAAATAAATAAAAACTATTCTCGTTTTTATTTTTGTGTCTGGTCATTCTGAATCTAAAAGCCTAAATCTTGACAACTTGTGCATTTTGAAATGTGCACGTTTGAAAAACTCTTCTTGTGCATCTTATTGTACAAACCTTGTACTACTTTTGAGACTAATTTATCTTCATACATAAGATCCCAACTAAGACTCAAGCTTCTTGCTGTGAGGCAACAGAGCTGACCTCTGCTGCATTGTGCAGCCCAGAATCTCATATGTGAAGACTTGAATAACAAGTTTTTCTGGTGTGTGTGTGTGTGTGTGTGTGTGTGTGTGTGTGTGTGTGTGTGTG
>NC_056509.1:18321569-18327803 GCF_014905685.2 Nematolebias whitei
TGTGTGTGTGTGTGTGTGTGTGTGTGTGTGTGTGTGTGTGTGTGTGTAGACTGATGGGGACGATGCCAAGCTGTTTGAGTGGCATGATGGACCACTGGTGCTGGCCATGAAAGAAGGAGGAGTGTTCCTCATGGATGAGATCTCCCTGGCAGACGACTCGGTGCTGGAGAGGCTCAACAGGTACAATTCTTGTAACCACGTGCAGCCCTCATCAACATTTTGATGTGCGTTACTTCCTGTGTTCTCAGTGGTGTGTATGCATGCTTTGGTTTATTCAAACAAGATTCAAAAGTACTATACATGTGCTTAGTATTTGTTAGAGCCTGACTGATGTGGAAATTTTGGCTATCGTCTATACTGATGTTGGGAGGGGAAGGTGACTGCCGATAAGCGATATAATGGCTGAAAATCTTTGAGCTTTGTCCACCCCCAAGGATCTCAGAAAACAGTGAGTGGGACGGGGCTTGTGTATTTAGCACAGCTGTTATCAACCATGAAGCTAAGCTAATCAGATCCACATTTTAATTAGTGCCACCCTAGATTTACAAGAGGTGCACTGGTCATAAAAACAGTCATCCTAACGTGCGTTCACATTTTCTATCCTCCACTATTCACCATAAAGTTGTCAAGTGTGTTACAAAAATATAAATTAAACAAAGAAACACCTTACTGTTCATTGTTTAAACAGTGAGTCACATTTGAAGGTTTAATTAGTGTTAATTAGTGTACAGCAGAGTTTATTTTTCTTTGCAGAGAAGTAAATATTTCAGACAATGCATTTCATTAAGGATGACAAAGATAACGTTACTAACACAGGATGTCCTCACCAACTGGAAGCTCAATCTGACTGGACTTGTTACTATAACTACTGACAACGAGGCTAATGTCATGAAGGCAGTGCAACTGAACACCAACGTTAGCTTGCTAACTTGAGAGGCGTGTAGCTAATGACAAGCGGGTTGGAGGATTGAAGAGAATTTATTGTTGATTTGTTTTCAATTTATAGATCAGTTAAAATAAACTCATCATGCTCCATACAACAAAATATGCTACACAGTATTGCTCCCTGCTAAAAATGCCCTGAAAGTGAAACTTAAGTGAACAGCCATGACTTGAAAGTAGTCTTCATGCTCCCTCTGCTGGATATATTGTACAACTACGGCTGGTTCCAGCATTTTAGGGGTGAAAATAAGAAGTGTTTATATGGGCGCATAATGGGACAAATATCACATGTCCCCAAAGGCCTATATTGACCTAAAATATTCAGCCTATCGATATATCGGTTGGGCTCTAGTATTCATTACGCATATAATAATACATACAATCACAGTTGTTATGGTAAATAATAGACTTCGGCTCACAATGGTTACCACTCAGTTTAAGTTCTTCTTGCGTAATAAAGGGAATTTCAGCCTTTTTCAGATGGTTTACAGTGAATTCATCCAGTCCGATTTGAAATTTTGCTGTGTTTAGGTTTAATAAAACGTTTTTTTATAAAGTTTATCACATTATCTTACAACAAGGTGATAATTTTTGGTTGTTTTATTAGTTTTTTTTTTAATTGTTGAGTTGCTTAACATTTATTTGCAGTATTTATTCAGCTTGAACGTGTCCCACTCATTGGAAACATTGTGTGGTTTATTTAGTGACATGTTGTCATCATATATAGACGAATACTTGCAGGTATTAAAGCCTTTGCAGAAGTTCTGACTCTGTTTGTTGTCAGTGTGCTTGAGACAGAAAAGTCCCTGGTGCTGGCTGAGAAGGGGAGCGGAGACGACGATGACGTGGAGCTGATCAGAGCAGACGCAGGTTTCCGTCTTGTTGCTACCATGAACCCTGGAGGAGACTTCGGCAAGAAGGAGGTTTGTAACACTTGAGTGCAGCCATGGAAGGAATTAAACAATAAATTCATGTACGTCCACATTCAGGTCTAAGGTTCCATAATACAAGGTGCATGACCGTCCTCAAGTGAAGAGAGGCTGAACTTCCTGTGAACGTTGAGCTGATTAAGTCAGGTTTATTCTGACTTCTGTGAAGTGAGCACTGCTCACTCTTTGTACACCTCACCACACTGTCACTGAGAGCAAACAGCTGCTGTGTGGCACGTTTACAAAATGGCTCCAAAGTCCAGTCCGTCTTGAGGCTGCCTCAGACCATTGCTAAATAATTAATGAAGTCAGCCTCCCCCCGCAAAGATGGGAGCTTTGCAGAACTAAATGAGGTGTGGATCAGAACTCAGCTGTGTTGACATAGAGCACTACACATTAAATGTGTCAGGAACATCTCCCTTGTATCACTGTCCAAACAGTTTAATGGTTCACATTTTCCACACAGGAAAACTCAGGGAATTTGAGTAAAACATCAAATATCTGGGAATCTGAACTGATCTTCTGATTAAAATATGATCTTCAAAACATTTTGACATGAACATGTATTAATGGTAGTATTCTAGTATCATGAAGTCCATGTTCTTCTACAGTGTTTATAGTACATTTATACTCACTGATTGACTCTGGTGGTTTGTTAGTTTCTGATATTATACAAAATAATTATTAGAAATGATTGCTGTATGCACAGACTGCATGCTACAGTGTACTTCCTGTCATTTCTCTGAATGTGACTCTTGGGTGATTTGTGTGACTGAAATATCTCCTGCAATTACAGGATTTACTCGAGGAACAATCTGGGAATTTTGTTTTCATGAAATACTGGGAACCCTGTTACAGTGAAGCAGTTTTTTTCCTAAATTCAAAGTTGCTGTTTGTCATCGTTCCATCTTTTCTGTAATGAATTTTTATCCTTTAGGCTTTTAAACCCTGCAGCCTGCTGATCTCACATGCACATATTCAGTTCAATTCATTTCAGTTTATTTATATAGAGCCAAGTCACAACAGAAGTCATCTCAGGGCACTGAACAGAAACATTCACATACATAAAATATAATGTATATTATTGCAATTATATAATAACTATATTATTATATAGCATAATATAGAGTATGGTAGCACAGACTGTATGTCTTCGCTAGCTTGCGTTTCTGAGCCGTTAGAATGTCATGGCTCTGTTACGACCTCGCCTGGTCATAAAGACAGATTGACTTCAGCTCCCCATCCCGCTTCATCGCATGCAGAAATCACACCGAGACGGCCAGAAGACGTCTCAGTCCCAGCTTGAAGTGTTTTGTGAAAGTTCCTGTACTGAGAGTTCGGCTGTTTGTCGGTGTGGGGGTCATCTCTCACTGCTGTGTTCTCTGTTTTGGACAGCTCTCTCCTGCTCTCAGGAACCGCTTCACAGAGATCTGGTGTCCTCAGTCCAACAGACGCAGTGACCTGGTCCACATCATCCAACATAACCTTCGCCCCGGCCTCTCACTGGAAGGTAAACTAAAGGATTAAGATTTGTTCTGAAAGTATCAACACTGAGCCGACGTCACTCTGTTGTTGTCCTGTTTATCATTTCTTCTGTAAGCGTTAATAAATTCATAACTACTTCAGGAAACTTTCAGCTATTTCAGACATTCAGATATGAAAATGTTCAAAACATTACAGGACGTTGTTTATTTGAACTTTTTAACTTTATTTGCATTTTTAGAAACGCATCAATATCTGAATTCCTTTGAAAAACTGTGCGCTTTGAAATCTTTTCAGTACACTTGCTTCATTTTTTTAGCTACTGTTTGGCCAGTCTTAGCTTTTAGCTACTGTTCTGATAGTTTTAGCTACTGTTCATCTAGGTTTAGCTTTGGGCCACTGATCAACTAGTTTTAGGGTTTACCTGCTTGTTAGCTGGTTTTGTGTTTACCTTTTGCTAATTTTAGCTTTTAGCTTTTGTTTAGCAAATTTTAGCTTTTTGCAACTGTTCAGCTGGCTTAGATTTTTAGCTGTTGTTTAGCTCAATTTAGTGTTTAGCCTTTGCCAGCTTTAGCTTTTAGCTACTGTTTGGCCAGTCTTAGCTTTTACCTACTGTTTAGCATTATCATGAATAGCTAACCAGTATAATCACTGTGAAAAATCACATCATGTTGCTGCTGATCTGTTTCATGTTGATGTGTTCATTCGTGCTCATCTGTTCACACAGACTCATGTTCGTGCTGCTGTTCGGCGTATTGTTTTTATGCTCTTAGTGCTTAGTGTATATTTAGTTAATGTTTTTCTTAGTTCATATCTTAGATGTTATTACTGTTTTTCTTTTACATTTTATTGTTGGATGTAACTGGGACCCTGTGTACATAATTTTGTTCCACCACATGTACCACATGGGGTACGAATGACAATAAAGAATCTTGAATCCTTGAACTGCTGTTCGTTCAGCTGGGTTTAGCTTTGGGCCACTGGTCAGCTAGTTTTAGTGTTTACCTTTTGCTAATTTTAGCTTTTATCTTTTGTTTAGCAAATGTTAGCTTTTAGCAGCTGTTTAGCTGGTTTAAGCTGTTAGTTGCTGGTTAATTGAGTGTAGTGTTTAGCCTTTGCTAATTAAAGCTTTTATCTTTTGTTTAGAAAATTTTAGCTTTTAGTTACTCTTCAGATGGGTTAAGTTTTTAGCTACTGGTAAGCTGAGTTTAGTGTTTAGTCTATGCTAATTTTATCCTTTAGCTACTATTTAGCTAGTTTAAGCTTTTAGCTGCTGGTTAGCTGAGTTTTGTTTAGTCTGCTAGTTTTAGCTTTTATCTTTTGTTTAGAAAATTTTAGCTTTTAGCTACTGTTCAGCTGGGTTTAGGTTTTAGCAGCAGGTCAGCTGGATGTTTAGCCTTTACTAATATTAGCTTTTAGCTTTGGTTTAACATATTTCAGGTTATAACATTTGTTTAGCATATGTATCTTTCAGCTACTGTTTTACTAATTTTAGCTACTATTTTGCTTGTTTAAACTTTTAACAGTCATTTAATGTATTCATCTACAAGTTCCAGCTGGCGCTCAGCGCTCACCCTGTGATTGGTTGATTGTTCTCTGGTGATCAAACGTGTCAGATCTGCTGAGTATGTGAATCTTTCACCGAACTGCAGGGGGCGACATCGCGGAGCTGATGCTGGACTTCATCGGGTGGCTGACCCAGCAAGACTTCGGTCGTCGCTGCATTCTGAGCGTCAGAGATATCCTGTCCTGGGTTAACTTCCTCAATGCTGTGAGCCAGCCGGACAGCAGCAGCTCCATGAATGTGGAGGCTGTGGAGGAAGAAGAGGAAACAAATGGTCTGGACACCATTACAGCGTTTGTCCACGCTGCATGTTTGGTGTACATAGATGGCATTGGCTCAGGTGAGTTAACAGCTTGTCTATGAGTGTTGGGGTCAGAGCAGGTGTCTGGGTCTGGTCACTGGTCTGGTTCTTCCTGCAGGAACCACAGCGTCGTGTGAAGATGATGCTCTCTCAGCTCGGCAGATGTGCCTGGGCTTCCTGCAGCAGAGGTTGAGGAAGATGACCAGGCTGGATCAGGAGGTGATGGACAACCTGAGACTCTACGACAGCAGCTTGCTGCGAGAACCCCGGTGGGGAGAAGACTTCTTTGGTATCGAGCCCTTCTACGTGACCTTAGGTATGAACTTCGTTTATAACTTGGGTCTGAGATGTCAGAGTGAGAAGGATTGGGAAACTGTTGTTGATGGCTCTTCAAAGTGGAGGTGTAGAACAAGTGCAAATGGAGCCAACAAGAAGTTTATCTTATTGATAACTTCAAACATTAAATTATTTCATTCCTTGTGTTTAATGATTGTTATACTTGATTAAAAACCACACAGAGACATTTTTACAGGATATTTTAAAAGTTATCCAGTTGTGTGATATTCTTGTAATTGTGTCCTTTATACTTTGTCCCTTTAAATCCTTGGTCAAGTTATGCCCAATAGTTAAAAGGTATTTTAAAGTTACTGCATATTTGTTGTGTACGGTAGCCCCTCGCTACTTTGTGGTTCGCTTATTGTGGACTCCCTCTATCGCGGTTTTTCAAAATAAGTTTGGACATGACGCACAATTGGATGAGCTGCACGACTGGCATGAAATTTTTATTTAAAATATTTAAAATTATTTAGCACTTGCACCTTTGTGCAGCCCACACAGCAGGATAAACTTGTTGCTGCAGCTCATCAGCTGATCTCCGTGCAGAGCGGAGAAGTGGGCGTGGCCAAGAAGCTTGCAGGTGGCTGAGAGCAGCGGAGGCAGGGAGCTGAAATCATGACATTCCGTGCTCTTTTAGAGCGTTTAGAGTTTAGAAACATTGTTTATAATATTGCAAGACT
>NC_056509.1:18342803-18360187 GCF_014905685.2 Nematolebias whitei
TATGGTCCTTAGGTCAAGGTTTTGACCTTCAGGCCTAGTTCACTACACAGTGACACATCTGAGTTGTGCGCTTTGTACTGGCAGTTTTAGAGCGGGGTGTGGGGGTGTTCAGCATGAGGGAGGAGGCTGCCTTTAGCTTTTTAGCAAGTGTACCTGCATTGCAAGCTGCTTGCTTAGTGTTATGCCAGTGCCGACAGGTGGTTGGGGGGCGGGGGGGCTGCGCACGGTTCGGTAGACGGGGCACTCAGTTTTGTTGACGGGGTGCCCCTATGGTAAAATGTAGGTAAACACTTGTTTATATGTAAATAAACACCTATGATACCAGGGGTGGGAGGGGGCAAAATCAATATTCAAAACAATGGAAGGGCCACGTAGAGAATTGGAAAATAAATCTTGTTTTTTTCAGTTTTTTCTCTTGCTGTAGCAGTGTTAGGTTGTCTCTCCAATACTCGTTAGAGGTCTAAGACACAGTTTCTGTAAAGCGCCTCTATATGTTTGTTAGTTTACATCTGATTTTTGGAGTCTAACATTCAGTCCAGTTCTGGAAACACAAGAAGTAAATAAAACGTTTTAGTCAATCTTAATCCAAATGTTTCATGTAGATGTCTTCATGGATAAAGTGCTTATTTATTTAAACGTTGTTTTCTTTTCAGTTATCAATGGACATTGTCTAAGGGCCACTTTTGGCCCTCAGATATGTTTGTTTTATACTTAAGATAAGGTTTGATGTCGGTTCCATTCATCTGATTTACAAATCCCCCAAATAGCCCGAGAACCCCAAGGCTGACAAACCTAATCTTTGCTAAGACTCGGCTTAGAGATAGTTTAGCATCTTTTCACTCGCGCCCTGAGTGTGATCAGGTGTACTGATCTGAGAACTGTATTTTAACACAAGCAGACGTTCAGTAGGATCAGACGCAGGAAGGACGACTCCCTGCCCCGCCCAGCTTCCGGGGTGATCTTGAACTGAACTCCTGCTCTCCTTGTGTCCACAGCTGAACCTGGCCTCTCAGTCGGTCTTAGAGGGCCTGAACGCCTGCTTTGACCACAGAGCCGAGATCTACGTTCCTGAACTGGGCATGAGTTTTCACGTTCAGCATGAGAAGACCAAGATCTTTGGCTGTCAGAACCCGTTCACTCAAGGGGGTGGGCGTAAAGGATTACCCAAATCTTTCCTCAACAGATTTACTCAGGTAAGAAACATCGATGTGACTCCTGAAGTAATATTACACACATTCTAATGTTACTTCCTTAAACAATACATCCCAGTTGTGTTATAGCCTTATGTGCAGTTTGTGTCATTAATCTTTTAAAACACTTGAGGTTCAGTTATAGTACTTTAGCTGCAATCATATTCACATCCCTAATTGAACAAGTACGCTGATGTCCCCGATCGCTGAGAGATTTTAAAAGTGAATGTTTGTAGTTTTCTAGATGAGTGTTTTTCTCAACTGGAATTTAACAGGGAATGCAAGTAAACCTTAATGTTATGATTTTCAAGTGGGTAGAAGTTACACTGTAGAAGAACAGAGGTAGTTTTTTTTTATCCTGTCCAAGTCGGCGCAGAGTGACGGATCCTGCTGAGTGGAGGGAGACATTTTATCCACCACCAGGAGCAGTGAAGGAGCCAGGGGGTGGCCAATGGTGGCCTTGGCCCACATAGATTCATCGTTGGACACCCCAATCAATTGAGAAAACTATATTTTTAAGCAATATAAAGACTAGAAAGCATAGTTTCCTTGAAAGATTTGAAGGGTGGGGGTGGGGTTTACAAATGTAAATGGCGGTGGCTGTCTTAGAATTTGACTTTGCAAACCCCCCAATATGTCATAGTGAACTTTCTTACACCTAGACACAGACACACACCCAAATGGAAGTCAGCACGTTGCTTTTTTGTGAATTTATCAGCTCACAAGATTTAAATATATTTATGTATTTACTTATATGGCGGCAGCCATTTTGGATTTTGATATGGCAACCAGAGTTTTAATAGGGGTCTTTGTTACACCTTAATGCAGCCACACAACAAAATGGAAGTCGGTGCCTCACTTTTGTTTCTAGTCATCACGCTCACAACATGCACGGACTGACTGAGGGTATTTTCAATGTCCCTTCTTCGCTCTGTGATGGGGACAAAACAGCAGGAACACGTTATTGTGTAAAATATTTCCAATTTCTTTTCTTGAATTTGTCCTTTAATTAGAATAAGATGCAATTTTTTATTTCCAGGTTTTTGTGGATCAGCTCACCAGCAACGACTTGGAGTTCATAGTTGATTCAATGTTTCCCAGCATTGACAAGGAAATCCTCACAAAAATGGTGGCATTCAGTAACAGAGTAAGTTTCTCTTCAATTAGTTACTTCACAGAAAGTAAACATACTCGTGGTCAAGGAAAACTCTTTCAGCTCTAAGGATTTTATTTGTGTCTAAAATACATCAGTGTAACTTTACATGAACAATACTTAACATGTTATAACATCAAAGTGCTTATTGGGTCTTTATTTGTTATTAAAGTGTCCAGGTCCTGCGGCAGAATGAGCCTAACTCATCAGCTCTCTGCAGATATTCTAGCTTTTTTTTTTCCCCTGTGATGTGAGATTTGACGAAGTTTGGTGCTGGACGGGTTATTTTTACTAGAGCCTGACCGAAATTTTAGCTATCACCAGTACCGATATTGGGGGACTTCCAGTAACTGATATACCGGTAATGGCTGAAATTGTTTTTTTTTTTTTTTTTTTTGCTTTGTCCACCCCAAGGATCTAAGTAAACAGTGAGTGGAGCAGGGCTTTTTTATTTAGTGCAGCTGTTAGCAACCACAAAGCTAAACTAATCAGATCCACGCTATACGTAGTCCCACAGTAGGTTTACAAGTGGTGCACTGGTCATAAATACAGTCTTCCTAAAGTGCAGTCATAGTTTCTATCCTCCACTGTTCACCATAAAGTTATCAAATGTGTTACAAAAATATAAATTAAACAAAGAAATACCCTTCCCTGTTCATTGTTTCAACAGTCAGTTCACGTATGGTGAAGATCTAATTAGCATTGAATGCAGCAGCGATAAACAATGTATTTCATTGAGGACGGCAAAGATAACGTTACTATCACTAATATATTTTACCTCTACATTAGATTTATTTATCTGGATAAAGTTTTACAAGGCAATAGCCTTTGCTAGGTTATCTAAACATTAACTTGCTAACTTGAGAGGCACGTAGTTAATGAGAAGCGGGTTGGGGGATTGAAGAGAATTCATTATTGTAAATGTTTTTTATTATTTTTATTTTACAAATCAGTTAAAGCACTGTGAGAGTCATGTTCTTTGATTTCTCCAGTGCATTTAACACAATCCAGTCTGATTTGCTTTGTCAGAAACTTCAGAAGACTCAGGTGGAGGCCTCAACAATCACCTGGGATTAACTGTCCGGCATTGTGACACTCAGAATTATTGTCTGAGTGTCAAAGTGAAGCCCAACAGATTTACTTTCACAAGCAGAGCATTATGGCTGGCCTTAATGCTCTGCTTGATACATAAATTAAATTTTATTAGAATTTGCTTTGGGCTTGTTTCAGATGTAATGGACTAGGAGATGAAAAACAAAGAAGATAACAAAGCAGAAAAGTGAGAGAAGGTTTAAAAGGTAACGAAAGCGATAGGAATAGAGAAGACAGGGAGGGATAAAGAGAACACAAATCAACATCATTGATCATCACTGCCTCTAGACCTGCGGAAAGAAAAGAAAAAAAAATACAAGACAAAACCGAGAAACCACAACAACAAGCATATATAATGATACTTATAACATCATTAGAAAGTATTTTATACAGTACATGGTAATAAAATATATATTTAGTGGTCTCCACAACCCAACTGAGTGTGTATCTGATAAACACCTGAATCTAAACACCTGTGTGAGCATGTTTGTCACTATAAGGTTTCTCCATAAAAATGTTGAATAGTGGATGTGGGGATCAAAGGCTACCTGACAGACAGACCACAGTTTGTGAGACTGAAGGGATGTGTGTTCAACCAGGTGGTCAGTAGCTCAGGAGCACCACAGGGTACTGTACTCTCACCATTCCTTTTCACTCTGTACACCTCAGATTTCCAGTACAAAACAGACTCCTGTCATCTGCAGAAATATTCAGATGACTCTGCAGTGGTCAGGTGTATCAGAGATGGACAAGAAGCTGAGAACAGGGAACTGGTGGACTGCTTTGTGGTATGGTGTGGAAACAATCATCTCATCTTGAATGTGAACAAAACAAAGGAGATGATTGTAGATTTCAGGAGAATCAGTAACAGGTCCAACCCTATTTCCATCATGGGAGAAGAAGTGGAGGTGGTGGAGAAGTATAAATACTTTGGGGTTCACCTGGACAACAGACTGGACTGGAGATGCAACAGTGAAGCCGTCTACAAGAAGGGACAGAGCAGACTGTACTTCTTGAGGAAGCTGAAGTCCTTCAACGTTTGCAGCAAGATGCTGCATATCTTCTATAAGTCTGTTGTAGAGAGTGCTGTCTCTTCTGCCATCATCTGCTGGGGCAGCAGCACCAGAGCAAGTGACTTAAAAAAGATCAACAAGCTCATAAAGAAGGCTGGATTAGTTCTGGGGACTCCTCTAGAACCTTTGGAGATGATTGTTCAAAGAAGGATTCTTCATAAAATGAAGAACAATATAGACAACCCTCAGCATCCTCTTCATCAGACTGCCATACAACAACAGAGTCTCTTCAGTCAGAGGCTTCTTCAAAATCCGTTGTAGGACAAACTGCTACAAGAGATCCTTCCTGCCCACAGCCATCGGCATCTAGAAAACTCTGTAATGAAACCAGGATGATGAGTTATAACAACTTTTAATTTCCCTCTGGGATTAATAAAGTATTTTTGAATTGAATTAAATTAAAATAAACTTACCATGCTTTGTTCAGCAAAATACACAGTATTGCTTCCTGCTTCAAATGTCCTGAAAGTCAAACCTAAGTGAACGGCCATGACTTGAAAGTTGTCTTCATGTGCCCTCTGCTGGATATATTGTACAATTATGACTTGTTCCAGCATTTTAGGAGTGAAAATTAGAAGTGTTTATATCGGCGCATAATGGGACCATTATCACTGACACGATAGGTCCCCAAACGTGTATATCGGCCTTAAACATTGGCCCCTATTGATGTATCAGTGGGTCTAATCTTTACCTTCATTCTGAGGTGTTCTGCTGCTGCTTCAGTCAGGGGACTGCTCCTAATACTGGCAGTGCTAAATTCCACAAAAGGTTTGTCTTGTGGAAAAATGGCAAGATTCAGTCCTTCACTGGGATGTCCTTTTCCGGTTGTTTAATTATCAACTCACTTGGTCCTGATGCTGATGACGTCCTTCAGTTCTTGCTTAGTGGTCTGCTGTCACTTGAGGAACTTGTGTTTCTTGCAGTTTCAATGAAGTCATTTGCTCTGAATCCAACCTTACATCTGAGAGAGAGTGTACTTTTTTATCTTGACTGTTTGTGTCATAAATGTGCAAAGTAATGAGGATGTTTTCCACAGGTTTAAAAAAAAAAAGCATTTCTTTTGCGGGTTTTAATTTTGGAATTCAGCCGGCAAATATTCGTGCAATTCATAATTAGGATTTTTAATATACTTGTGATGCAACATTGTTTGCTTCTACTTAAAAATGTATATATATATTTTTGTCTTTTTACAGCTGATTCAGGAGGTGTGCGTGGAGAGGCAGTGGGGTCAGAAAGGTAGCCCCTGGGAGTTTAACCTGCGAGACTTGTTCCGCTGGTGTCAGCTGATGCAGAACGACCAGTCGTCGGGATTTTTCAACCCCGGCCAGCATGTAGCCTTGGTGTATGCTGACAGGATGAGAAGTGAGGCCGATAAGGCTAAGGTAACACTCCTCTGATGCATGCTCAATAATCCAGGTAGAAAAATCTAACAAAGTTAAGTCTGGTCCTCTGGACAGATTAAAATTAAATAAATAAATTTAAAAAAATTGTTGAAACATTTAGTCTTTTTTCCAAAAGACTTCTTCAGTCTGAGGAGGTGCAATAAGTCTTATAAATAGCACCTTCTCATAGTGGATCAACCAGTTTGCTGGTGACATCCAGAACTAGTTGTGCACATGATCAAGGATGACCATCAGCCTAACAACTGATCGTTGGTGCCTGATGGCTGTTTGCTATTCACAGAGGGCTGAGTGATACTAGCAATAACAGCATCGTAAGAGGGGGACAGATGAACACAGAGGCCTCTGCCCCTGTTTAATGATGGACGGTTTCTCTTCACAAAGATGGCCTCCTTTACTCCTCTCTCAAACCATCGTTCCTCTCTATCCAGGATGTGGACTCTGTGGTCTATAGTCATCTCCAGGCCAGCGGTCGCTCTCAGAGATGAAGAACATCCTTGATAGAGAGATAGGACGTATTATGGTAGTCTCCATCCAAATTTCCACAAACTTTCTTCTGTCCCACCCATAACTTTTGATCCACTTTAGATAATAGCAAAACTTGATACACGTATGCATCATCAGTAGATGGAGGGTTCTGTACATTTTTCATCACCCCATCTCTAAGATCAAGGTCACAAATCGAGGTCAAAGTGAAAGCAAGATCATTGCTTGTCCAGACCATTGCTATAGATTGCTGTCTACCAGTTTGTTGACAGGTGTATAATGTGTCATGTGGCACTCTTGTTATAAATTTCTTGCCATAAGTGGTTTGTGTGTGTACAATTCACCTTCATGTTGTTACTGATACATTTGGAAAGTTAATAACAATCCTTTCATGATGTGACATTAAAGTTCCTGAATCAGTCCATAAATATCCTCTCATCCTACACAGGTGCTCCTTGTGTTCAGGGAGGTTTTTGGGAAACTCTATGAGCCTTACTGCAACTCCAGAAACTTCCAGATCACTCCTCTCAATGTGCAGGTTTGTTAAAACATAAGAACCACATCCTTTTGACTTTGGGTGTTCCAGCATGCAGCTGAAATATTGCTTCTGCTCTAGGTGGGCTTCTCTGTTCTGCAACGCAGCGCTGGAGCCCCAGTGGCTCTGGACCCCCCACTGTCCATAACACACCAGTGCTTACAGCCTTTGGAGTCCCTGATGAAATGTGTGGAGATGGGCTGGATGACCATACTGGTTGGCCCCACAGCAAGTGGAAAGACCAGTCTGGTGAGGCTGCTGGCCCAGCTGACAGGGCATCGTCTTAGGGTCCTGGGTATGAACAGTGCAATGGATACCATGGAGCTCCTTGGAGGCTTTGAACAGGTAACCAGAAACAGGTGTGGAGTTAATGTCTGTAAACAACACCACACATTCTTATACTCTTTTTTTTTTTTTTTAATTTTCCCCATGCAGTTGGATATTTTGCGGCCGTGGCAGCAGGTGTTGGAGAGCGTGGACTACATTGTTGCAATGATAACCAGGAATGGACTGATGTCACTTGATGTTGGTCTCCAGGACACTGAATTCTTGCTGCAGAAATGGGGCGTATTCTCCCAGTGGTTGAGAGACAAAGGGCTGCAGAAAACTGGGGCAATGATCAACTCGGAGGCACTGGACAAACTGGAAGTCATTATCCTCCTCCTGCAGAAACTCAACTCCAAGCTGAAAGTATTCACTGGTAACAACCAAAAACTCTTCCATTACTTAAAACTAGAGCCCAACCAATATGGAAATTTTGGCTATCGCAGATACCAATATTGGGGAGGGAAAGGCTTATGCCGATAATCAATATATAACTGCTGAAATTTTTTGAGCTTTGTCCACCCCCAAGAATCTAAGTAAACAGCTAATTTTAAACCTGTTTTAACACTTGAAGTCTTGAAACAGTCATCCTAACGTGCATTCATATTTTCTATCCTCCACTATTCACCATAAAGTTATCAAGTGTTACAAAAAATATAAACTAAACAAGAAAACATCCTTCCTATGCATTGTTTAAACAGTCAGTCAGTATGGTGACGATCTAATTAGTACTAACCACAGCAGAGTTTATATTTCTTTGTAGAGAAGTAAAGATTTCAGACAAACGATTCATTTCATTGAGGATGACAAAGATAACATTACTAACACTGAGCCGAGGGGCGGCTGTGGCTGAGTGGTTAGAGCAGTCGTCCTCCAATGCAAGAGTTGGGGGTTCAAATCCACCAGCAGTCACATGCCGAAGTGTCCATGGGCAAGACACTGAACCCCTCATCGCCTCCGATGTGTGTCCCATCAGTGTATGAATGTGATAAAGCTCTGATTAGTCTCTTTAGAATGATTTGTTCAATTATCTTTGTAGCAATCTAGTAGAGTGCTGTATGAATGGGTAAATGAGGCACAGATTGTAGTGTAAAGCGCTTTGAGTATCTTGATTAGATAGAAAGGCGCTGTATAAGTACAGTCCATTTACATTTACCATATGTTTTACCTCTACGTTAGATTTATTGTTCTGGATAAAGTTTTACAAGGCAATAGCCGATGCTACGTTATCTAAATGTTAGCTTACTAACTTGAGACGCACGTAGCTAATGACAAGCAGGTTGGAGAATTGAAGAGAATTTACTGTTTATTTTTAAAAATTTTACAGGTCATGTACTATAAACTTGGCATGCGCTGTTAGCAAAATATGCTACACAGTATTGCTCGCCGCTTCAGCTGTGTTGAAAGTGAAAATGAAACTTAAGTGAACGGCCATGACTTGAAAGTAGTTTTCATTCGCCCTCTGTTGGATACATTGTACAATTATGGCTGGTTCTAGCATTTTAACGGTAAACATTAGAAGTGCTTATATCAGTGCGTAACGGGACAATTATCACTGATACAGATAGACCCACAAACGTCTATATTGGCCTAAAATATCAACACTACTGATTTATTGGCCGGGCTCTACTGAAAACTGCACAATATAAAAACAAAAACATTTTCAGGATTGTGTGGTGCATCATTGTTTCTTTGTCTTGTAAGTGAGAGAAGACATTTGTGTTTGTGGCATGTTGGGTACTTCTTCAGACATGTCGAAGCTGCAGAAGGACTTCACGCTGCTGAAGGAGCGTCTGGCTCAACAAGATGATGGCTGGACCAATGGGGGGTTTGAGTGGTTGGACAGTATGTTGGTCCAGGCCTTGCAGGCTGGTGACTGGCTGCTTATGGACAATGTCAACTTCTGCAGGTGAGTTTATGGAGTTTTATTTCTAAAACATATATGTATTTTATCTGTTTGTAAAAGCTCTTGGGAACAATTTAGTGAAGATTTAAGTTTAATTTGTCTTACTGAGTCTTTCTTCCAGCAACGCCACAATTGCAGACTAGTTGGCAACTTACAATTAGTAAAAAAAAGGGCAAGCTGTTTTGTTGCTGTCTCACTGAATTCTAAATGTATAGGACCAAGTGACCAGAGAACTGTGCACCGAGTCACAATTGATTTCTTTTAATCATGGACTGTTTTTGTGTTCATAGCTTGCGAAACCTCATTCTTGTCCATGCAAACTTTTTTCATGCTCACCTCTGACCACATCATACCCACCTCAGCCCACTTTATCCCACCTTGGCACCTTTTTTTAGGCAGATTTCGACCAGTTTTTTATTTTTTATAATTAGTTGCATTGATGGCTTTTAAACTTGAACATGCAGTGCTGTAGCTCCAGATGTTTTCTGTCGCTGTGAATGTTTCAAGACAATACTCTTTTTTTTGGCAAAGCTAAAGCCAAGCCTATAGCTGCACGGCTCACCAGTTGCTTCACTGCAAACACTCAGAATGTGGTAAAACTGCAGTGGAAACCTCACCTTCCAGGATAGCTCACCATTTTCTTAGTTTGAGTCACGAGCTGCTGCAGCCCAGTGAGATACTGGCTTTAGAGACAAAAAACATGACCGCTTGCTCTAATTGTGTATTATTTGCTCAGTGCTTCTGTCCTGGATCGACTCAATGCTCTCCTCGAACCTAACGGATCCCTCACCATCAGTGAACGTGGTGTAATTGATGGGGAGACCCCTCACATCAGACCACACCCTAACTTCAGGTTGGTGATGTCATTTAAAATTCTTGAAACAATCGATAAAGGCCCTGAACTGGTCTGTGCTCAGCTGGTGTCTGTGGGATTATTGCAGGCTGTTTCTGACCATGAACCCGGCGCACGGGGAACTCTCCAGAGCCATGAGGAACAGGGGCATCGAAATGTATATTCCAGGGGAGCACGAGGGAATCTGCTGGGACACACTGGACCTAAAGACCCTACTTCACACAGCTGGGGTGACTGGGGACTGTGTGTGTGATTTACTTATTGACATTCATAAAGACATCAAATCTGCCATCTGGGGTAAGCTTTGAGAATGTGACGGTAAAAACATGAGCTGTCAGTCTGCAGGATTTCTCAGACGTCCTGTCCTCATCCTCACAGATTCCCCTTCTTCATCCCTGGCTTCCCTCCTCCATGCTGCTGCCCTGCTGACCTGCCAGCTGCAGAGAGGGCTTGATTTGCCCAGTGCCTTGCAGCGCGCCTGTGGAGAGGCCTACTCTTCTTGTCAGCGCACCACTGCCAGCCAAAAGGTAATTAAACCTGAACATCAATCAAGCCACAACCATCACTAACATGCTGATGTTAAACTAAATACATTTGGTACATTGTTCATTGATTGATTTGATAAGGTTTCATTTTAGTAGCAGTGACTTGATTGTCTCTCATGTGTGGCCTTACAATAACAAACCCGCTCCTATTTTACTTTCTATATATTTATTTATTTAATATTTGTGTTTGTGTATGTGTAAATGCATGTCCACCCTGATTATTTTAGGACACGGCTTCTATAGCATAAAAGTGTAGTTTCCTCAAAGGATTGGGGTTGCTGAAGAATTTTCTATGGTGCCCCTGACCATCGGTCACTCCCTGGCTCTGCCATTGCACCTGGTACCTCCACTCACCAGGATCTGTCACTCTGCACCACCTCAGACAAAAAAAAAAACTACATCTGTTCTTCTACATTGTGTAACTCCTTCTCACTTGAATGTCTTTCACCAAAAACTAGGGATGCACCGATCCACTTTTTTTTTTTTAAACTTTCGATCCAATACTGATCCCGTTCTGATATCAACATCATCATCATTGATTTTATATGAGGTTGTAATAATCTCCTCTCAAGTTCAATTTGTACAAATATATGCATGCATGTCCAAAAAGGCAACTTGAGGTAAGTTTTATTAATTTTGGACAAGTTTTAAAGTTAGAATTAAATTCTGCTAACACAAAACATGTTTCTTTATTATTCCTAGCTTTAAAGTGGATATTAAAGTGATTAATTTAAGTGTTTGTTTAAAGTTTTTTTTATATAAGAATTTTTTTCTTTTTTCTGCACTCTTTTCATTCAATGTTTTCTTTTTAATGAATTTGTTTTGTTTATTTAGTTTCTTTTAAATGAATGAATAAACAAATAAAATAAAATGTTAAATGGCTTTAAACACCTGCAAAGTTCATGGCATAAACCAACAGACATGTTCCTGTTTTTAGTATTTGACATCACTTTATAATGTAGCTGTTTTGTTTCTTTTGCTTGTAATTTTCAAATCATGTTTTTTTTATGATTGTCTATTGTTGTACTGATAAATATCTCTGGAGGGTAAACTATATCTTGGCTGCAAGTATCAAGCTGTGAAATCCTTCATTTTCTACAACTGATAGTGGTTGGTCATTAATTATGATGAAGTTTAGCAACTTCTCTGTAAACATTTGAGCTCCGTGGTTTCAGCGACGTCTACTTCTTGTTCAATCTGAAGCAGGCAGCCTGATTTCGGTCAGCCGCGCTCGGTCTGTTCCTCCTCAGAGACGGACAGACTGAGCGGGGCAGATTGCACGCGGCTGGCCGGGGTCGAGTCGCCTCTTTCCGGTTGAGCAAAGAGCAGTGCCCCGCTGAAGCCACGGAGCTCGAAAGTCCATCGTAAAACTAACTTTAACGTGGTTTAATGTGGCGCTATGGCTCTGCAGACAGTGCACGATGCTGTCTTGTTTTGTGGTGTTTAGTATAAAATACTTCCACACAGCAGACATGTTTCGATGAAAAGTTGGTTAGCTGTTAGCCACAGTGCTGCTAACTCAGTCCTCACGTTGTAGCTGGCTGCAAACTATGAACTGGATTTCCTGAATGTGTGGCGGATCTTATTACTCTGGGTTCATGAGACACGCCGCCGTTCAGGAAATCTATTCCATAGTTTGAAGACAACATGCATCATGAGTCGCAAATCTCTGCAGGTTGGATCGAAAAAATCCAATACGTGAATTATACTGGTATCAGAGGCCGACGGTGGTGTTCCCCTACGGAACACCACCTCAGAAAAAGAACACCTCATCTCAGAAAAACAGTTCACCTCAGCTCAAACAAACATCATTCCTGTGTTTTGTGTTTGAAACTGTTAAAATAAGATTTATGTATTCCCTTGGGAACAAACAGACATTGTTTTACAAACATTCAGCTTAGCTCACAAACTTTTTAGTTCAGTCAGAGTCAGAGTCAGAGTTTCTTTATTGTCATTCGCACATCATGTGGTACATGTGGTGGAGCGAAATTATGTACACGGGGTCCCAGTTACATCCAACAATAAAATGTATAAGAAAAACAGTAATAACATCTAAGATATGAACTAAGAAAAACATCAACTAAATATACACTAAGCACTCATAACATAAAAACATTGAACATCAGCACAAACATGAACATGAGTCTGTGAGCAGATGTGCACGCATGAACACATCAACATTGAAACAGATCAGCAGCAACATGAAACAGATCAGCAGCAACATGATATGGTTTTTCACAGTGATTATTCTAGTTAGAGATTCATGAGTCTAACAGCCTCAGGGTAGAAGCTGTTCCTCAGTCTAGTGGTTCTACACTCAATGCTCCTTAACCTCCTTCCTGAGGGGAGTGGGGCAAAAAGTGTGTGTGCTGGGTGAGTGGGGTCCTTCATGATGCAGGTGGCCCTCTTCCTGCATCTGGAGGTGTAGATGTCTGTGATGGTGGGGAGGCTGATTCCGACAGATTTCTGTGCAGCCTTCACCACTCTCTGCAAAGCTTTTCTTTCTGCAGCTGTGCAGCCTCCATGCCACACATTGATGCTGGAGCACAGGATGCTCTCCACTGCACACCTGTAGAAGGAGGTGAGGACTGAGCTTCCCAGACCAGCTCGCCTCAGCCGTCTGAGGAAGTAGTGTCTCTGATGAGCTTTCTTGATCAGGCTGGTGGTGTTGTTGCTCCAGCTGAGGTTGTCATTCTTGTGTACACCCAAGTACTTGTAGCTGGAGACCACTTCCACCGCATATCCTCTTATGTTCAGGGGGGTGTAGATGTTTTTGTTCCTTCTGAAGTCCACAATCATCTCCTTTGTCTTCTTCACATTGATGTGAAGGTTATTCTCTTTGCACCAGCTCTCCAGGTGTTCCACCTCTTGCCTGTAGCTGGACTCATCATTGTTTGTGATGCATCCCACCACCGCTGTATCATCTGCAAACTTTACAATGTGACAGCCTGGATGGGTAGCTGCACAATCATACGTGAGCAGAGTAAACAGGAGGGGACTCAACACACATCCCTGAGGAGAGCCAGTGCTGAGGGTTATGGTGGAGGAGGAGAGGTTGTGGATCCTCACTAACTGTGGTCTGTTTGTTAAAAAGTCTAGTACCCAGTTGCAGATGGAGGGGCTTAGTCCTAGTGTGGATAGTTTGTCCATCAGGGTTTGGGGGATCATGGTGTTGAAGGCAGATGTGAAGTCCACAAAGAGCATACGGACGCAAGAGTTTTTCTGCTCCAGGTGGTTGAGCGCAGTGTGGACCACAGAGGAGATTGCATCCTCTGTTGATCGGTTCTCACGGTATGCATACTGATGAGGGTCCTCGTTGATGTTGATGGTTGTTTTGATGCGAGTCATGACCAGTTTTTCAAAGCATTTAGCGACTAGTTAACACTAATGTTAATGTAATAAAAAACCTGTCACTGTGTTAACTTCACTGCCAATATGAACTCATTTCCCATGAAACGGACAGATCGTTTTAATGAGAGCTTTGGTTCAACTGACCTTGAATTTTTTTAAATATCCAAACTCACTACTTTGATATCTTCCTTTATCGAAAAGGAGTACTTCTCCCAAAAAGGTTCCCATGAAGATAACACCATAAGAACCCTTTGTTTAATGACATTCCTTTTCAGGAAATGTACAACAACACTTTTTGGTGAAACATTGCACGTTTTAAGTTTGATTCAAAATATGTCATACCTTAATGTTTATTCATGAAAATGTGTGTTTTAATAATCTTTCTTTAAGATAATACATTTGTCTTATTTTCTCTTTTAAAAAGAAAACTTTTAAGGCAGAGAA
Organism: Nematolebias whitei; assembly: GCF_014905685.2. Classification (NCBI taxonomy): domain Eukaryota; kingdom Metazoa; phylum Chordata; class Actinopteri; order Cyprinodontiformes; family Rivulidae; genus Nematolebias; species Nematolebias whitei. The sequence goes on from NC_056509.1 coordinate 18,357,156, forward strand.
AAGGGACTTTAAAAAAAAAAAATAATAATTTAAACACATCCAAGAGTTAGGACCACCCCTCCTGAGGTGTGCCTTCATCTCTGTAACACACAGACAGTTTCACTTCTTCACACTTCACTGGGGCTTCGCCTAAGAAAACTTCTGGAGAAAAAACACGCTTTGAAGAGACGCTCCAAAAAGGACTTGACTGGAGCTCTGAAGAGAAAACTCCAGAGAGAAGACTTTAAGCAGAGACGGGACAAAAGATACAGAAGAAACCCAGCTTAACCAGAACCGGGCTTTAACCTGAGAGCTGTCTACCAGGCAACTCGTTACACCGCAGAGTGGTAAATCCCAGCTGACTCCCATATGGATCCTCGTCCCTCTAAGATGACAGGTGAACTTTGAGGAAAAATCAGCCTCTCAGTTAACTGGAATATCTGAGGTTGGGACCATTTTTAAGCAGCTGTCGAAACCATGCTCTGACCTTCTCATCCTGGTAGGACACAGACTTTTCAATGCCTTTCTGGTGAACCTACATCACAACTAAAAGACAAACTTGGCTCACCTTAGACACAATTTTTAACTACTTCACAAACAGAAACAGTCCTAAATCTTTATCCTGATGCATGCTCAATAATCCAGGTAGAAAAATCCAAAAAAGTTCAATCTGGTCCTCTGGACATTCAAAAAAACAAAACAAAGCAAAAAAATCTAGAAACGTTTCGTCTCTCATCCAAGAGACTTCCTCAGTCTGAGGTGCTGTTTTCAGCTCAGTCTCTTAAATAGCACCTTCTCAGGGTGGATCAACCAGTTTTGCTGCTGACAACCAAAACCAACTGATCACATGTTCAAGAAGGACCATCAGCCTAACAATGGATCATTAGCACACTGATGGCTGTTTACTGTTCACAGAGGGCTGAGTGATACTAGCAATCACAGCATTGTAAGAGGGGGACAGTTGAACCCAGAGGCCTCCACTCCTGTTTAATGATGGACGGTTTCTTTTCACAAAGATGGCCTCCTTTACTCCTCTCTCAAACCATCGTTCCTCTCTGTCCAGGATGTGAACATCTTCACTCTTTCAAGGTCTTTTAGGGTTCAACTGTCCCCCTCTTACAATGCTGTGATTGCTAGTATCACTCAGCCCTCTGTGAGTAGTAAACAGCCATCAGTGTGCTAATGATCCATTGTTAGGCTGATGGTCCTTCTTGAGCATGTGATCAGTTAGTTTTGGTTGTCAGCAGCAAAACTGGTTGATCCACCCTGAGAAGGTGCTATTTAAGAGACTGAGCTGAAAACAGCACCTCAGACTGAGGAAGTCTCTTGGATGAGAGACGAAACGTTTCTAGATTTTTTTGCTTTGTTTTGTTTTTGTTTTTTTTGAATGTCCAGAGGACCAGATTGAACTTTTTTGGAGTCCTAAATCTTCCTTTTAAGTTTCACTAATTTGAATAATAAATTAGACCTTTGTTGCAAAGCTATTTGGTGTTCAGTTAACTTTTGTCATGCATAATCTTCATCATATATATCACAGATTATTATTTTATAATAAAATGCATAAAATCAACTGAACTTGTGATTATTTTGTCATATCTGTGTGTATTAACTGATTTGATGCCCTTTAAACACGAGAAAAGAATTCACTGCATTAATTTGGGGTAAATAGAGACTGATTTTTCCTCTCCAAGAGAGAGGTGGTGCCCAAACAACGAGGTTCTTTGCATAATGCCGGCATATTTTATGAGCTTAACTCATAACTGATAATTAACAATATATATCCATCCCCATATCACTCTACACTGATACCGGATCGGATCGGCCCCATCCCTACCAAAAACACTAAGGTTTACTTGCATTTCCTGTTCAATTCGGGGAGTAGAGATGGTGTGGAGGCAGGGCAGCCGACTGGGGACTAGAACATCGCGTTTGACTCCCAGCCATTCCCACATGTTGTGGCATCTCTGAGCAAGACACCTAATCCCCAATTGCTCCCCGGTGCTTACATAGCTGCCCACTGCTCCACCTGGGTGTATCTCATGTGTCATGGGTTAAATGCAGAGAACTAAATTCCACCATTGTATGGAAACATACAACAATGTCAGTTTCAGACTTCCCTTCAATTCCAGTCCAGAAAAACACATCTCAAAAACTACAAGGAGGGCGCCCCACCCTGTCAACAGAACTCAGCGCCCAGCCTACCAAAATCAAAATGTCATTCACCCACAATCTCCCCCGCCCCCCTGCATCAACAACTGCCGGCACTGACCTAGCACTAAGCTAGCGACGCACAATACATATGTGCTAGCTAAAATACTACTGTTGAAGTAGCACTCCGTTTTTCTCATGTACCCTCCCCCCCCCCAGTTGAAAATTTACAGCATAAAAGTAGCGTGCAACACACAGACGTGTCTACCTCCCCACCCCTACCCCATCTTGATAAAACTCCTCCTTGCCCTACCAAGGCAAGTGACCTAGGAGATGCACTGTTCACAAATCAAATCCCTCAGCGACTGGGGGTACTGGTGTGCTGTTTGTCTTCTTTGACTATCCTTTTGTTGTTTTGAATTTTGTTTTTAAATCTCTTGTGATTTTCAGATCACTGGAAAGAGGTTTGAGGTTCAGAAATGTTTCTCCCTGTAAACCGAAGCGCAGCTGATATTTTTACTGTTCAGTTTTGTTTCTGTCACTTTGAAAGTTTGTGAAATTTACTTTAGATACTTCAAAATGTAACTTTTTATTCACCAGTACAGTCAAAAAGCTGATGTTTTATGGTACAGTCTCCGTATGATTGTAAACGTTCTTTTGTCCTGTCCATAACTTTTTGTGACCCCAAGTATAAAGTCAGGGTCAAGTCAAGGTCAAAGTTAAAACAAGGTCTTAGCTTGTCTGGGCCATGACTGCTGATTCGCTCTAGATAACTGAATGAACCTTGATACACATTAGTACCACAATCCAAGTCAAAGGTTTGCTTCTTCAGACTATTATTATAGCTTGCTGTAAAACTGTATAATGGTTTGTGGACCAGTGTATAATGGTTTGTGGACCAGTGT
>NC_056509.1:18360197-18368301 GCF_014905685.2 Nematolebias whitei
TGTATAATGGTTTGTGGACCAGTGTATAATGGTTTGTGGACCAGTGTGTAATGGTTTGTGGACCAGTGTGTAATGTGCCGTATGCGGTACACTGGTTGACTTTTTTTTCAGCATATGTATGCTCCCTAAAAGCTGACTGAACAGTTTCACTCTCCTTCTCTCTCAGCAAGCTCAGCTGGTGATTGAGCAGCACTTGTCCATCCTGGATACCGAGGACTGGGGCAATGGGCTGCTGTGTGCTGGTGTTTGGCCTGATGGCCTCCCCTCAGCTCTTCTCTCCACAGAGGATTCCTGCTTCTCCTCTGTCCTTCGAGATGGACAGGTCCTCTTGTTTTGCCTCAACTCTCTTAGCCTGCAGGGCAACCGGTAAGACACACAAAAAGTCTTCAGTAGATAGTTGATACACGAACACGTTGATTAAAACCATTCCATTTCTTCAGTAGTTATGGCCTGGTGCTTGAAGGCAGAAAAGGTTATACATCTCAAATGTGACAGCCTTTGTAGCTCTTAGATTGATTAGACTGTCTTACATTTGGTTTGAGTCTAATCTCCTTAATGACAGTTATGTCATTAAGGAGATCCTCCTTAAAGAGTTCCTCCAGGACCAGGGTTCCTAACCCTGGTCCTGGAGGAACACAATCCTGCATGTTTTAGTTATCTCCCTACTTTGACACACCTGATTTATTTTAAATAAAAATTCCATGCCAATCTTGTGACTCATCCATCAATAAGCCAATTGTGTGTCATGTCCAATCTTATTTTGAAAAACCGTGATAGAGCGAATCTGCAAAAAATGAACCGTAAAGTAGCGCGGGACTAGTACATCCAGTGATTATGTCTTGAAGTTTTCATTAGTATTCATCCAGGGATTGGAGAGAAATTTTGCTAATGGACAGTTGCACACAGAGACAGGTTGTTACTACAACGCTAAGTTTAGTTAGCTTAGCATCTGCTTTCTGATCATCCGTATTACAAAATGGGGCTCTCACAGTCAGAATGCCAACATTTTAGTTATTTTTTTATACTTTGGTAAAATATATATTTAAAAATATATATTTTTTATCTTAATGTGTGGCTTTAGATATTTGTGATGACACACACTTTCTTCATACAGGAATCGTCCCTTGGTCCTGAAGGACCTTCAGCGGGCCTTGCAGAGCAGCGGTGTACTGGAGGACCTGGTGTTTCCTGAAGCAGTGGTGGCTCCAGAGGACAAAGACGCTCTGAGACTTGTCCCCACGGCCGTGAGACTGGTGACAGAGAGAGCCTCTCATGGAGACTGGATCCTACGCACCAACTGGCTCTCACATCTGGTGAAGAGTCACAAATATGCACCTGGTCTGTTGCACTAGTTATAATGACACATTTGGGTTTACAGACCTTTAACCCAGCACTAAACAAAATAATATAAAACATGTATGTGTGTGTGTGTGTGTATATATATATGTGTTTGTTTCAGATACAGCTCTGGTCCATATGGAGGCAGGAAACAGTGCTTTATCGGCAGTGTTCGGTAGCAAACTCTCCACTAAAGGAAAGTCACTCACAGCGTTGCTCCAGCCTCAAAGCTCAGGTAAATGTTCTGTTGACTCTTGATGGAACCAGTGGGGGGAAGGGGGTTTAAAACTTCACTATAACTTATATAAAGAGTGAAGAGTGGAGGCAACATGTAACTCCATCAGACACTGTTGTTACATACAGCTGCATTTCACAAGTGGGTGTTAATGGAGATCAAAATAAATAAAGGCCCAGCATTCCTTGAAGGAATCCATATCACCTGCCACCTTTCATGCCAAGGTTACAACAAAGATAGGTACCAGACATTGGTCTTCACACTGAGGTATGAACCAAACTGTGACCTACACACCGAGGTATGTAGCAAGCTATGAATCTCTTGTCAAAGCGTGTATCAATTCAACTTGGCTTGCTTATATAGCGCCTATTTAAAACAAAAATCATCTCAGCACACTACATAAAATGCCAATCTGTAAAAGTTACTTTTCTAAGAAAGCCAGCAGACTGTGTCAGATCTTCACTTGAGTGCAATTTCCTATCCTGAGCAGCACGTCGGCAACAGTGGAAAGAAACGATGCCCTTTTAACAGGAAGAGACATCCAGCAGAACCAGGCTCAGGACAGGCATCCATCGGCCTCAACTAGCTGGAGCTAGAGAGGACAGGAAAGAGACACAAACACAGTAAAAACATTTAGAGTAGAGCGAGTAAAGACAACTGGCGAATCTCTCAGGAACTGTGGTAGGGCTGCACAACATTAGAAAAGCTTGAAATGTGCAGTGTATTCCAATGACTATATTCGTTGAGACAAATACACATTTCTCCACTCTTCACTTTCTCTTCTGCCATCACGATCATCTAAATCAGGTGTGGACATAAAAGCCAGTGAACGTTTGTTGGAGTGACCAAAATTATGATTAGTGTGCAGAACGTAAAAGCATGATATTGTAATTTCTGGACTATTGAGCACACCTGAATATAAGCCGCGTCCACTAAATTTGAAATAAATAAATAAATTTGTACATACCAGTATATAGGCCGCACTTGTGTATAAGTCGTGGGTGTCCACATTGTAACATGAGATATTTACACAGAAATATTTTTTAAACTTTTAATTAAATATGTACCAGTGACACACAAATACGTGCAGTAAAGGTTTTTTTTCTGAACAGTGCCTGTAACACAGCTGTTTAAAATATACTGTAGCCTACCAGGAAGTCTGATCGCTATCTTCATCTTTCTCCTGCGCACTACGCCCCCCGCCCTGAACGCACAATGGTGAAGGGAGGAGAGAACAGGAGAATGGGAGGGACCAATGTTTCATTAGTCCACTGTGACCTGTTCTGTAATGTCATTGGTCAGATTTTTTTTTTTTTTTAACCTTTATTTATACAGGTAGTCTCATTAAATCATGACCCTCTTATTGAAGTATGAACCAAAACAGGACTTATGTGTACTGCTACATCCTTAATGAGTACATCAGTATGTTTTATGTGCCTTCACTATAAACAGACATTTAAGGACAAAAGTGAATTTACTGACATTAAAATAATACTGCCCATTAATATTCATATATATTTAGGATAATGTTTCTAATGGTCTTTCTTCCCTAACTGTATTTTTTGGGTTTTGATGGCTTGTATTTGTTTTGGGAAAGACTATCTGTGATATTGTCTTGTGACGTTGTTTGCCTTCGATTACAACTTGATGCATTTGATATTGGCAGATGAATTCAGGGTCATGTGGGATATGCGCTGGAACAAACAGTACCTGGATATTTTAGCAAGCAAGTGCAACTTTGAGAATGAAGAGCAGTACGTGGAGTTCCTGGAATCCATGAACGCAGTCGCCAACAGGTAGGAGAACTTCTGTTTATTTAGAGTCTGCAGAAGATCAGTTTGCAAGGACCTCTGTGTAAGACCACGTTTATTCAGTTATTTCAGTTTTTTAAATTTCAGTTCTGTTATTTTAATTTAAGCATGTTACGGGGTTTGGTAGCTTTGTTTCCTGTGGGATGAAGCTGTTCTGCGTCATGGTTGTTTGGACTCACTGGATGACAGTAGATTAAACATTGTTCACGAGGTGTGAGAGAGTTCACACACACAGGTGACCTTCTTTTTGTACTTTTCTTTGAAAATGGTCTACAAAAAAGGGAGAGAAACCTTCATGGCTCTCTCACACATTCTTACCACATGCTGTTAATTATATGGCAGTTTTCATACCAAGATGTGATGCAGCACCTCAGGACATGTTCACTGGTGGCTTGGTAAAAAGTTGGAGAGTAACTTTGACAAACTTCAGCCTCCTGAGAAGGTTTAGCTTCAGCTGAGTTGTTTTGCTCAGGTGTGTGCCCCATAATTGGGTTTGTCGAGTCGTGGAAGCAGGAAGTCCAGGAGGACGGGCCCAGACCTCCCTCTCCCTAGTGACACTTTCCAGCTCCTTCTGTTGATCCCAGTGTTGTCCCAGGCTGGAGAGAACGCATAATCCCATCAGTGGGTTCTGCCTCAGAAGAGACTTTCAGGTTGTTTTCACACCAGATAGTCCAGTAGACTCGGTTCGGTTTGGGACAAATATTCATGACATTTTGTTTACATTTGAGCTGGTGCGTTTGCATTCACTCTGCACTGTGCAGTCGAGTCAAACTGTTGAACCAACCTGTTCCCCGACTCGCCTGTGGGGGCGCTGCACCAAAAACTACTGAAAGAAACAACACAAAAACCTTTGAAGACACTTCTTCTTCTTCTTCTTCTTCTTCTTCTTCTTCTTCTTCTTCTTCTTCTTCTTCTTCTTCTGGAAATTAAAACGGAGTGGCATCAAATTTTAGCAGTTTTAGGAGTTATATTTTGTCATTTTTCATAAATGGACTCTGCATGAGCGGAAGATGAGGCAGAAAACCATGGAGAATATTGTTTTTCACACAAGTCAGCTGACGGCTCAATATGTGGTAAGAGAAATGCGTGTTTGTTTGCCCTGCGCTGTTCTCCACTTCTTGCTTCAAACTCCCTCTGTTCTTCTCCACAGTGGAACTCCTCCACACTTGAATGTCTTGCATCAAAAACATTTAGGTTTACTTCATTCCCTGTTCAATTCCAGTCCAGAAAACACTCATCTCAAAAACTACAAACATTTACTATTCAAATCCTTCAGTGACGGGGACACACCGCTTGTTTTTTCTTTTGTTTTGTTTACTCTTTTGTTTTGTATGTCGGCTGTACGTTCCCTGTTGCTTGGTCAAGCTTTGTTCTTGTAAAGGTTATAAAATCCTCTGATCTGAAGACGGCATGCCCAGCTCTCAACTTTCTCTAGACTTGTTCTGATATCATCTGGTTTTAACTGGTCCAAATGGTGAAGTTTTGATGACTCTGCACTTATCTACTCAGCTGCTGACAGATTCAGACAAATGCTGAGTCAGTGTCAGTGTTAGATGTTGTTCTTGTTGTGAACAGGATTCTATTCAAAGTTTGAGATAAAGTGCTGGTTTTTGTTTTGTGTGCTAGGACTGTGTTGAAGATGGACAGAGAGGAGAGGGCTGTCCTCTGCTCTCATGCTCTCAACATGGCCGCTCCGAGCTCTGCTCTGAGAACAGCTACAGCCTTCAGGAAAGGTACACACTCTTTGGCTCCCAACTTCCTACATCCACATGTGTGTTTTAACTAAAATCATTCCTCCTCTCTGTACAGGAGCTGTAGACATCAGTCAGCTACCGCATCCTGTCCTGATGCACCTGCTGACCTTCTTTGACCTTTGGGATGCGTTTGTTCTTCAGGCAGTGCAGACTGAAGGCCCCCATGTTTCAGACGCCATCCTGTTTGAGGTCAGGACTTTTTCTTAATCCTTCTTTGTTTACTGTTTGTTTACTGTTTACCTTGGATCAGTTACTGTTGTCATTAGTGGTGTCCTGATACCAGCATCAAGTACTCATACTTGTACTCATAAAAACACCCAGATGCTTCAAACTGATACCACTTTCAGTGATGTCACTTCTTATTCTAATTTTAATAAACACAGAAAAATGTCTAGAGATAGTTTAATATGAACACAGTTCATGTTAACATGGCAGATTGTTCACTGTTCTTAATAAAATAAATGTTTCTAAAATCATTGTGTAATTTTTAAGTATTAACTCTTTATCTAAAAAAGTTAAATCTAGTCCTCTAGACATTCAAAACACAAAACAAAGCAAAACAACAAAAAAATGTAGAAACGGTTCCTCTTTCATCCAAAAGACTTCCTCAGTCTGAGGTGATGTTTTCAGCTCAGAACTTTGTGGTTGCACCAAGTACAATTCCTTTGGTGGAGATGATCACAGCCACAGAATCAGCCATCCGCAACAACAAAATGAAAGAGGCTGAAGCAGAACAGCTCAGAATCAAAGTTTCATCCTGCATTAGCAATGCCAAACCACCACCTTCCAACATCAGTAGAGAGGAGAGGGACGCACTCACCACTCTTAGCAAGGACAAAAACATCATCATTCTCCCAGCAGACAAAGGAAGGTGCACAGTGATTTTGAACCAGAAAGACTATCACGAGAAAGTTATGACACTCCTTAGTGACTTAAACACATATGAACCTCTGAAAAGAGATCCAGGAAGTGGTTACAAGAAGAAGTTGATAGACTGCCTGAAAATTTTGGAGCAGGACAAGGCTATTGACCGTTTTCTGTACCACAGACTGTACCCAGGGGAGGCCACACCTAGTCTGTATGGTTTACCTAAAATCCACAAACAAGGTGTACCTTTAAGACCAATTGTTAGTATGATTAACTCTGTCACTTACAATGTTTCCAAATATCTGGCATCTGTACTCATCCCTTTAGTTGGCAGCTCAGAACATCACATACAGAACACCATGGACTTTGTGGATAAGGTGAGGGATGTCATCATGGAGACTGATGAAACAATGGTCTCTTTTGATGTCACATCACTCTTTACATGCATTCCTGTTGATGATGCAGTAGAGTTGGTCAGTTTAAGATTAAAATCAGACACCACTCTGAGCAGCAGGACCACGCTTTCCACAGAACAACTGTGTCAACTCTTGAAACTGTGCCTGCAGTCAACCTACTTCACATATGGGGAGCAATATTATAGGCAGAAACATGGGTGTGTTATGGGGTCTCCAGTTTCTCCTATTGTTGCCAACCTGTACATGGAGGAGGTAGAAAAGAGAGCCTTGACGTCCTTTTCAGGGACACCACCAAGTCATTGGTTCAGGTATGTTGACGACACCTGGGTTCAAATCAAATCTCAGGAAGTCCAACATTTTACTGACCACATCAACTCTGTGGATAAATACATCAAGTTCACACGAGAAGATGTAAAAAATGGCAGGTTGGCTTTCTTGGACTGTGAGGTCTCAGTCTCTGATAGAGGACATTTGCAAACTGAGGTGTACCGCAAACCCACCCACACAGACCAGTATTTGCAGTTTGACTCCCATCACCCTTTGGAGCACAAGTTAGGAGTCATCAGGACTCTGTATCACAGAGCAGACAACGTCCCCACTAGCTCAGGAGCCAGGCAGAAGGAGAAATCCCACACAAGACAGGCTCTAGAGCAATGTGGATATCCTAACTGGGCCTTCCTGAAAGCAGAGAAGAAACCCAAACAGGACTCCAGTCAGCCATCAGGTGAAAAGGAGGAACCCAGACCAGTGGTAATTCCATATGTTGAGGGAGTATCAGAGAAACTGAGACGTTTATTTTCTAAACACAATGTCCCAGTGGCTTTTAAACCCCAAAATACATTACGGCAAAGACTGGTTCATCCCAAAGATCCAGTCCCCCGGCACAAACAGAGTAATGTTGTGTATGCTGTTCAGTGTCAGGAGGGCTGTGATCAGTCTTACATCAGGGAAACTAAACAGCCACTGGCCAAAAGGATGGCCCAGGACAGAAGATCAACATCATCAGGCCAGGACTCTGTGGTCTACACTCATCTCCAGGCCAGCGGTCACTCTTTCAGGGATGAAGATGTGCACATCCTGGATAGAGAGGAACGATGGTTTGAGAGAGGAGTAAAGGAGGCCATCTTTGTGAAAAGAAATCGTCCATCATTAAACAGGGGTGGAGGCCTCCGGGTTCAACTGTCCCCCTCTTACAATGCTGTGATTGCTAGTATCACTCAGCCCTCTGTGAGTAGTAAACAGCCATCAGTGTGCTAATGATCCATTAATGGTCCTTCTTGAGCATGTGATCAGCTGGTTTTGGTTGTCAGCAGCAAAACTGGTTGATCCACTCTGAGAAGGTGCTATTTAAGAGACTGAGCTGAATACAGCACCTCAGACTGAGGAAGTCTTTCGGATGAAAGACAAAACATTTCTACATTTTTTTGTTTTGCTTTGTTTTGTTTTTTGAATGTCCAGAGGACCAGATTGAACTTTTTTAGATTTTTCTACCTGGATTATTGAGCATGCATCAGGATATTAACTCTTTAACTATTCTGTATTGGCAAGTATCCAAACTGAAGTAGCGTACTTGTACTGGGTCTGAAAAAACTAGTATTGGGACACCCCTAGTTGTCATGACAGCTACTTTAGTTACATATATATATATATATATATATATATATATATATATATATATATATA
>NC_056509.1:18368311-18408761 GCF_014905685.2 Nematolebias whitei
ATATATATATATATATATATATATATATATATATATATATATATATAAATATATATTTATTAGTGTTTCGATTGTTAAACCTGCTTTAATGTTTTCATCTAAATGAATTTGAGTAGAAGAGCAGTTTGTCCTGTGGTGTTGTTTTGAAAGTACTTTATAAATAAAGTTGTATTGTATTATATTGTAGAACAGAAGTCAACCCCCCCCCCCCACCACCCACAGTGACTTTAATGAGCAAACATTTCCTGTGAGACATCAGACCCAACCTTCCGCAGGGCTGTCTCTTCTCTTGTGAACCTGGTCTTGTGTCTTCTGGAGAACAGATCCTGGAGCAGCTTCAGTGGCTCGATCGTTTCTGGAGCGTGAGCAGCTCGCTGCCGGCCGACGCCCGCGGCGTTGCTGTGCTCGCTCTGCACTGGCAGTGGGTGCAGAAACATCTCGTCCATCGCCTTCCTCAGCTGCTTCTGGGAGACCCTGGCATCACTTTGGAGTAAGTCTTTTTCTGAAGACTGCATTGTTTGATGTTTTGCTGTTTTTCCACATCAGTGTTTCATCTACCGTCTTCTAAGGAGTGCGCTCTGCCCTGTCGGCAGAACCGAGCGCCCTGCCTACTGACCCCCCCCCCCCCCAAACTGCCGGCTCTGAAGTAGCACAAAGCGCATAACAGATGTGCTAGCTAAAAACACTTAAGACGTGGCGTTCCGCTTCTCTTGCGCATCCCCCCTACCCATCGACATCTGCCGATGCTAACATAGTGCTAAGCTAGCGCACAACACGTACGTTTTTCCGTCTCCACCCCCTCGCCTACCCGTCGACAAAAATCCATTTGTTAATAGTCTTCTTGCAACAAACATTTGTCTTCTTAGCAACAAAGCTAGAAAAGTTCTGACTGAATAAAAAACTGAGAACTTCATATTAAACCCAGAGTAAAGAGGGTAGACTAATTTATCTTCCTAGAACCGTTTGTTTATATAATTTTATTATTTATCAGAATAATGTAGATCCTTCTATTATCTTACTAAAGGAAATTAAAAAGTATTTTTAATTTGTTTATAAGCAAAACCTTTTGAGATTAATGAACTTAAATGGGGATACCTTGTTTGAAACACTTATAAAATAATAAATTGTGGCAGACACTTTGATAACATTTCATCCTTAATGATCAATTGGCCAAGTTTGAAATCAATACTTCAAATCTGTAAATCTGTAATGGTTTGCTGTTTCCCATCGCAGAGTGAAGAGAGGGAACTGGAAATACCTTCGTCCCTCCGCGCTTGTGAGCTAGATAACTTAATAAATAAGTGAGGAACTGGCTTCCATTTTGGTGTATGGCTACGAAAGGTCACAAGTGAAAATTAGGTCTTAATTTCAAAATCATACAGTATATTTACACATGTATGAATTTAAATCATTTGAAGAAACTATGCTTTCTAGTTTTTATTTTTCATTTTCATTTACCCTTTATTTATACAGGTAGTCTCATTGAGCCACGAGAACTCATTTTCAAGAGAGACCTGTTTGGGGATCAGATGGGGGTTAAGGGCCTTGCTCATGGGCCCAGGGTGGGGCGAACGAGGGTGGGGGCAGGAGTGGGCACCCCACCCACATTTCCGATGCCGTCGGCACCGGAGCCTGAACTGGCGATCCTACGACCACAGGCCCACCCCCTCCAACTTCCGCGCCACCACTCCCCCCTATATTGCCTCAAAACACATTTTCCTCAAATGATCAGGGTGGCCAAAGTTTAGTCTATGGTAGAGCTGTGATTTCTAGCCCGAGCCCGGCCTGACCTGAAATTCGGGCTGAGTGGTGCAAAAATAATGTGCTTCCTGGGCGGGCCAGGTCGGTCTCGGGCTTTTGATGCGGTTTTACAAATCATATAGCAGAAAGAAAACTAAATAAAAATGCACAATATAAAATTGTGTTAATCTACTTGTTGAGGAGGAGGCAGGTCTGACCGGCCAGTTTAAAGAGGCAACAAAAGTCTTAAGCTTCAGATGGATCACCGGCCGCGCATGTCCGCTGACCAGCTGGTGGAAAGAGGTAAAAAAAAAAAAAAAAAGTCCAGTGTAGCTTCAGGTGGATCACCGGCTGCGCGCGTCCCACTCCGCACCCTGGTAGCTACAAAAGCCAAAGCGAGCAGCGCGTTGAATTAAAACTGCCTCGTTCTATATTTTTCCAAATAATTTAGCTCTAAAAATATTTTTGTTCATCTGTATAATAGCCTATCTTTAGAGTTGATTTTTTTTAAGGCTAATTGTTTTGTATGTTAATATCCATTTGGCCAAACAAGACATCTTATATCTTCCTTTCTTTGAAATACGTTTTTAAAATATCACGTCAAACTGATTTGCTTACAAAAGCAGTAAAAGCTTAATTAAAATAAAGTAGGTTTTTTTTTGCTGTGGGGGTGGGGGGGGTGTTCGGGTCTTTAATTACAGTTAAATGATCGGGTTGGGTTCGGAAAAATCCTACTGGCTTGAGCCGGGCCTAGTCGGATTTTTTAGTCCCGAATGCAACTCTAATCTATGGTGGTCAAGAACACCATTGGCCACCCCCTGGCTCCACCATTGCACTTGGTGGTGGATAAAATGACTCCGTCCACTCTAGGATCTGTCACTCTGCGCTGCCTCAGACAATGAAAAATAAAACTCCCTCTGTTTTTATTCACAGTCTAACTGCTACTCTCTTAAATATCTTACACAAAAACATTAAGGTTTACTTATATTCTCTGTTCAATTCCAGTCCAGACAAACACTCATCTAGAAAATTACAAACGGGGCACATTAGCCACTTGTTCAAAAGTAAAGATTGGAAATATCCAAAAAAAAATCAAAATCATGACTTCAGTGTAAAATGATCCACCTCCTGTTTGTTTGAAGACAGTGAAGGATAATTTTTGTAGCCATCTGTGAACTTAAAGGAGAACAACTTTCAGTTTTGTTCATCAAAGTTAAGGAAGTGGTTCCATTAATGTTTCTATGGGTTCCTTTCATTTATGTTGCCTTCTGGATGTTCCTCTAAATAAAGTCCTCTCTGAGTTTTGGAAGATGACCGTCTCTGGATTCAACGTCATGTTTCCATTTCCTCAAAGCAGAGTTCATGGACCTCTCAGTTCCTTACATCTGTACGTTTCTGTCTCTTGTTGTGTCTGTATTACCCTGAAGAGTTCAGGAGGAGTTGCAGGCGGTGTCAGCAGCCATTCAGACCCTTGTGTCCACTCCAGCACCTGAGGCCACAGCTCTGAAGGGGATCCAGAAAACTCTGGGCAAAGTTCTACCTTTCAAGGTGTGGAAACGCCGCCCGTCTCTTCTCAGCTTTGCAAATGTTCATACACAAGAGATGCACAGTTTAGTTTTATGGAACAGTAAATGCATTTTCTAAGAACTATAGAATAATCATGTTTTTTCATTTATCTGTAAAATGAAATTATTTAGTTGCATCAATCAAGGAGGTCCTGCAGTTGTTAGTGGGGTTCAGTTTGTCAAAGTGTCTCATATTAACTCTTAATTGTCCTTTAACTTTATGACCATTCAGAGTCATGAGGAGAAAAATCAACCACCTTACAGAAATACTTTTAAGTTAAAGTATTTGAAGTTAATACTGTATGTTTCATATGTTTCTCTTCAATAAACTAGTCAGTCTTTTAGAGATATCTCAGCTGAAATTAAAATGTTAAATTATTATTATTATTATTTTTTTTACTCTGACCTTCAGATTTTAAAAACTTCACATTTCTTTTTTCTTTTTTTATCAAATTTTTACAACTCCATTTTCTGTTTTTTTTTTTTTTTTTTTTTTGCTTTTACTGACCTGGATACACTAGTGAGCTGCTTGAGCACAGTGCACCCACTGGGGGCGGCTGTGGCTGAGTGGTTAGAGCACTTGTCTTCCAATGTAAGAGTTGGGGGTTCGAATCCACCAGCAGTCACATGCCGAAGTGTCCCTGGGCAAGACACTGAACCCCTCATTGCCTCTGATGTGTGTCCCAGCAGTGTATGAATGTGATAAAACACTGATTAATCTCTACAGATTCAGATTATCTTTGTATAGATCTAGTAGAGTGCTGTATGAACGGGTAAATGAGGCACAGATTGTTGTAAAGCGCTTTGAGTATCTTGATTAGATAGACAGGCGCGATATAAGTACAGTTGATTTGCCTTTCCATTTGCTAATGACGTCCTGTTTGGGGAATGCCAATTCATTCATTCAACCTTTTATTTATGCAGGCTAATCCCATTGAGCCTCGGGGACTCATTTACAAGAGAGACCTGTTTTAAACAAAGAGTGATGACAACAACAACAATAGACAGTCATAACAATAAAATGATATTAAAAAAATGTAACAAAAATAACTAGGTTGTAAGTAAATGTAGAAAACTAAAAACAGGAATATGTCTGCATTGGTTTTTCCAAAGAACTTAGCATTATGACCCTCACCATATGTGTATTAATCATATGTGTATTAATCATATGTTTATTTTTACTTGTGCTGGCTCATTAAAAAACATAATTAGGTGTCCATGCGTACAGCTAACGTCATTGACTCAGTCAAAACTTCCACGCTAACGCAGACATGACAGAGCGCTTAGCTGTGGTGCATTCACTGATCAAAAAATAAATACATTATGAGTGTTTAGGCATCCAGCCTCTGGGGTGAAGAACCAGAAATCTGTGCATCTTTTTTATTGTTGTTATGCTGTTTTTATATGTTTGTTTGTTTGTTTGCGCTTCTTGTTCAAGTCATGTAACATTGTTTACGACTATCCTTCCTCAGCTGGAGACGGTGGCTGACTGCGCCTCTCGCCTCAGACTCCTGAGTGGTGCGCTTGATGTTAGCAGCGTGGGGCAGGTTAGCTCTTCAGGTCTGCTTCGACTTCAGAAGGCCACACTCAGCCTGGACATCAAGGAGTGCCTCCTTGAAGCATGGGGTCTGGTTCTGTTGGCAAACAACCAGCCGGATCCACAGAACACTGGTAAGTTGTGTCTTCATAGTTACAGGGATTTTTCTTAACATTCTTAATATTTTCTAGAAATTCTGCCTTTTTGTCTCCCGTTGCGGAGTAAAGAATCCTTCCATCCTCCATCCGTCCATGCATGTTTTAACCATAATGACTTGAAAAACAACTGAGGTACCGACTTCCATTATGGTGTGGGGCTACAGCTAGGTGTAAGAAAGGTCACTGCCAAAAATTGGGTTGCCATGTCAAAATCCAAGATGGCCACCACTGTACATATCAGTGTTTCCCCTCGATCAGTTCCCTTGGCGGGGTGCTCTTTGTTGTTTGTTTTTGTCGAAGTGGGGGTGGAGGTCACATCTGTGTTGCTCACCTGCTAGCTTAGCCCTACGTTGCTGCCGGTTTTTATCGACGGGGGTGATGCAGAGCGATACGTCAGTAGAATTTTTGCTAGCGTGTTTGCATTAAGCCCCGCGCTACATCAATACTGACAGTTGTCGATGGGGGTAGGGTTGTGTGTGTGTGTGTGGGGGGGGGGGGGGGGGGGGGTGACTGAAGATTGTTCTATGGTGACAAGGCCACCATTGGTCACCCCCTGGCTCCTGCACTGCACCTTGTGGATTAAATTGCTCCCGCCACTCACCAGGATCTGTCACTCTGCGCCGCCTTGAACAAGAAAAAACTAAATCTACCTCATTTCTTCTCCGCACCCCCAATTGAATATCTTGCACCAAAAACATTAAGGTTTATTTTATTCCTTGTTCAATTCCAGTCCAGAAAAACACTCATCTCAAAAACAGAAAACATTCACTGTTAAAATCCTTCGGTGACGAGGGACGTCAGTGTACCGCTTGTTTCAACATGAATTTTCTTTGAGCACATTTAACGAGTAGCTGGAGGTTCTGGTGTGTATTTGGCCTGAAACTCCAGCTGTGTTCAAGTAGCTCTGCGTTCATCTAGATCTGCATTCATCTAGCTCTGCATTAATCTAGATCTGCGTTCATCTAGATCTGTGTTCATCTAGATTTGTGTTAGTCTAGATCTGTGTTCGTCTAGATCTGTGTTCATGTAGCTCTGTGTACATCTACATCTGTGTTCATCTAGATCTGTGTTCATCTAGATCTGCGCTAGTCTAGATCTGTGTTCGTCTAGCTCTGCATTAATCTAGATCTGTGTTCATCTAGATCTGTTAGTCTAGAGCTTTGTTAGTCTAGATCTGCGTTCGTCTAGATCTGTGTTCATCTAGATCTGTGTTCATGTAGATCTGTGTTCATGTAGATCTGTGATTATGTAGATCTGTGTTCATCTAGACCTGGGTTCGTCTAGATCTGTGTTCATCTAGACCTGTGATCATGTAGATCTGTGTTCGTCTAGATCTGTGTTTGTCTAGATCTGTGTTCATCTAGACCTGTGTTCGTATAGACCTGTGTTCATCTAGCTCTGTGTGTGTCTAGATCTGTGTTGATCTAGCTCTAGTGTGAGATCATAGACCCTGTGTGTGTTCTCACTGTAAATTACAATGTCCCCCTGTCAGGGCTCCTGGACAAGCTGGTGTCTAAAGTGGATCAGCAGCAGTCTCACATGACGTTTCAAGGTCTCCTGGAGGTCTGTTCCATGGTTGAGGAAGACGAAGCAGCAGGGGGAGTCCTCATGACTCGACAGGAGCGGCTCCAGCTCAGCCGCAGGACTCGGCTTTGGCCTCTAATGGAGGAAGTAGCTGTTCTCAACCAGCTGCGCCTCAGTGCGGACCTGCTGCTGCTGTCTCTGGGTCCGAGGTAAAAGCCAGCTTGTCCCCTCCTAGAACAAAAGTATGGGTCGTTGTGGTACAGACTGGTGAAGTTTTTGTGTTGCCCCTCAGGGACCAGAAGGTCAAGGATCGTCTACAACAGGAACTCTCCAGACACCTTGGTTACTGCCTTCAGAACACACCGATGAACGTAGAACGGCTCAGGTCCTTGTTCTTCCTGCTGAGCGGCCACACGGTCAGTGGACTCTGTTCTGATCATCCAGTTATTTAACTTGTACCAGTTCAACCAGTGTCCCCCTAATCTGAAGACGGCAGGTTGGAGTTTTTAGTGAGGCCACTACTTCTGTTGGAATCATCTGCTTCTGCTGCAAAAAGTGTCAAAATAAGGCAACTGAATTTAGTTCCTCTAGTTGAAGACATTTCATCTAAGGAGCTTTTTTATTTCATAAGAAAGAAATGTTTTGGTCATGTGCATAAAGATGTGCACGAGACTGCCTGGTATCATTCCTGATGCTCCACAATAAGCTTTAGAAAGCTGACACTGTTATGAGAAATCTTTCCTCCCTGCTGCCATCTGACTCTACGGTTACTAGATCTGACGTCTCTGAGCAGGACTGAACTGATAAAACTTCATCTTGAACAAACATCAGGACATTCTCAACAAATTTACACATTCCTGACCATATTTTCTGCACAGCTTTAAGTTTGAACATTTTTTCTACCACACACAATTTAATGGTATTGTGTACAGATAAATGTATTTTGCTGTAAGTTATATCCCCTCAGTTAGCACAGGTGTTTAAATACTTTGCATCCAGTTCATGCTGTCTAAATTTATGTGAACAGTAGGCCTGTCACGATAACAAATTGTGCTGGGTGATTAATTGTCTCAGAAGTTATTGCGATAAACGATAATATTGTTTGAAATTTAACAATTATTAATTGTCAAATTTTAAAAGAAATGTTGATTTGTTTGGAGTGTAGTACCTTTTTTGACCACCTGGTGGCCGTGTAAGACTGTTTGACCCAAAGGATGGATAGTTGAGCTGCAAGAAAAATGGGAGGGAGGACCCTTGACTTTACGTGGGCTGACATGGTGGCATGGCGGACTCTTAGTGATTTGAGCTCTTTAGCGTAGCATTTTTCACACAAAGCTTTTAATTAAAAAATCGGTAAACAAGTTCTCAGCTTCTTTTTGCAGAGAAAAACAACTTTTTAAACAAAGGCACGGGTTTCAACTGTGAATTTTGGAGCTCGACAAGACAGAGGTTTATTCTTGCGGTCGGCCTGTTATCTTAGCTCGTAGCTTAGCTTCTCAGCTTAGCTGCTTTTAACGACCCAAAAACATGATTTTGGACAGTTAAAATTGATTTTAAAGAGAAAGGGAGGAGTCAGTGAAGAGCACCAGAGTTGAGCCTTTTGTCATCAGTGTCTTCAGCAGAAAGAGAAAGACACGAAGAAACGATAAAGCCGATAAATAAAAAAATGAGGTGGATCATTTTCATTCATCATGCGATTAACTGATTTATTGTTTATCGCAACAGGTCTAATGGACAGTGTTTCAGAAACAGCAACCAGTTATTTATGTCCTGGGCAAAGCCACACATAGGACACCCTTTCTTTTTATTTTCATTTACCCTTTATTTATCCAGGTAGTCTCATTGAGTCACGAGAACTCATTTTCAAGAGAGACCTGTTTAGGAGCAGATGGTGGGGGTTGAGTGCCTTGCTCAGGGGCCCAGAGTGGGGCGAATGAGGGTGGAGGCAGATGTGGGTGTGCCACCTATTCCACCCACATTTTGATGTTGACGGTACCGGGAGGTGAACCTGCGACTTTCCAATCACAAGCCCATCTTCTAACCTCTGCGCCACCACTCCCCCAAGGACAGCCTTTATCTCAGCATTCTGAAAGACAGCCTTATATACTGTAATTTCCGGACTATTGAGCGCACCTGAATATAAGCCGCGCCCACTAAATTAAAAAATAATAATAATTTTGTACAAAAATAGGTCGTCTACAGTCGTCTATAAGTCACGGATGTTCACGTTGTAACATGAGATATTTACACAAAAAGATATTTTTAATCTTTAAATACGTACCGTAAATGTTTTTTTCTGAACAGTGCCGGTAACACGGCTGGTTAAAAAATAAAATAAAATACAGTAGCCTACCGGGAAGTCATTGATCGCTATCTTCGTCTTGCAGAGTATTTTTTGACCCTGCTCCTCTGTCAGGATCCACTGGCAGACTTGAATATTGCTCTGTGCATGTGGCCAGTTTTGATAAATTACGGTATATGATGAGGGTCCACGCCCCTCCTGCCTCCAATCACTCATGGGCTGGTGTAATGGTATTAGAGCTTCTGACTGGTCACACTGGAAGGCATCACTCACTAATTAGATTTTATTCATAACGTTAAGTTCATCTATTAGTCTGAAAACAAACCAGCCGATGTTTTTTGTTGTTCTTTGTTTCAGCTGGTTGAAGAGTTGTCTCTGGTGTGGTGTGAGCTGCTGTCAGAGACCCTGACTACCCTTTGGACCTGCAGCGTCACCTCACATCCTGACCGCTGGCTCCGATGGGACCCTGTGAGTCCAGAGAACCAGCCAGATCCAAAGCAGCACTCGGGAGCAGCTAACTTGGTAACACCTGTCAGTACTTTCACCAGCACTGACTAACAAACAGATTGATTTTCATGTCTGTTTTTGTATCTGTGGTTTCAGGGTCCAGCCTTGTTGAGCAAAGCGGTGTGGTCCCATTGCATGCTGGGAGTTCTGAGTAGCAGTGTAACTGGTGGCTGGGAACCCAGTGGTGCAGGTCTCAGCTCCTTGTCCCATGGGAGTCTTGGGGAGTGGAAGGAGAGGATCCAGCAGCTGCAGGATGTTTCTGAGGTGTTGTGGGAAAACATGGCCATCCCTGCTTGGGCTGAATTTAGGTAAAGTAAAATATAAAACATTCTTGACCTGTTGTGGATATAAAAAGTTAAAGTCCCAGTGTTTTCTAATGTAAGGAAATGAAACGATTAATTTAATAACTCTTCCACCTTTACTATACATTGTGTTGACTGCATGAGTGTGCACACCCTCCAATTAATATTTAGTACAAATGAGTTAAAACAAATGTGTGCTATGTTTTTCACATTGTAGAGAAAACCCTGCACTGAACACTCCAGAGGAACACAGTTGAAGAAGATTAGTTTTCCAAGTTTAGAGATTAAAATCAAAATGTCGAGGAGTTAAAGATAAATATTGTTTCCAGACTAAACCTGAAGGAGGGAACTGTCGCAAAACCAAGAGGGGAATCGGAAACACGTTTCATCGGTCTGATCATTTTGTGAGCACGAGTGAGGCGCTGACTTCCATTTGGTGTTTTTGCTGCATCTATAAGATTACTATTGAAAATTGGGTTGCCATGTCAAAATCCAAAATGGCCACCGCCTTAAATATAAATGACTTAAAGTTGCCAGGATCCATCAGTGCGCTGCCTCAGACAAATAATAAAAATGACCTCTCTTCTTATACACAGTGTAACTGCTAACTACTTGAACATCTTGCACCAAAAACAAAACGACATAATGAAGAATGACAATGATCCGGTCCAAACGTGATAAAAGCATAGACCAGTTTTTCTACATCGCTTTGGGATATGAAGTTTTTAACTTTAGTGATGTTGTTTAGGTGAAAGAAAGCATTCCTGGAAATATTTTTAATGTAGAGATTAAATAACACATCCTGATGAAAAATAACACTGAGCTCTTTACATTAGGTAAATAAATGTAATCCAGAGGAAATGAAAGGCTGCAAAGTTTATTCCTAAGATGCTCAGGTCCAAAAACCACAACCTCTGTCCTCTCTGAGTTTAAAAGCAGAAAATTAAAGCATCATCCAGGTTTTTATGTCTTTAAGACTTGCTTATATTGTAATTAACTGCTTGGATTCATCAGGTTTTATGGATAAATATACCAAAGTTTAATTTCCAGTGGAGAATAGTCAACATATCAAATGCTTAAACTACAAAATTGTACCATTTGTAAGATAAAAAAGGTGATTTTTAATTTGATTGCAACAAGACATCTCAAAAGTTGAGCTCCTCACCACACTTTTCTGAGTCTTGTGTTTTCTCAGGGTTTCAGACTTGAGGCTCCAGGGAGCAGTTCTGGTTCAGCAGCTTCAGAGCCTGAGCAGCCTGCTACCTGTAAGCCTTCAGGAGAGCTACCTGAAGAACTGCAGGAGCCTGCTGGAGGACACAAACCCTGTCGGTGCTGCACAGAAGATCCAGATGGTTCTCAGAGACCTTCCAGCTCCAGGTCTGCTGCCTGACGGTGTAGTGGAGGCTCTCGGTACCTGTCTGCAGCAATACATCCAAGGCAAAGGTCAAGACTCCAAGTCGCTGGCTGGTTCTGGACTCTTCTGGGTCAACATGGGCTTGGTACAGATCCAGCTGTGGACCCCTCAAACCATCTTTGACCCAGCTGTGAAGAGAGCATACAAACTCAACTATGCTCAGCAGGAGGTCAGTTTTCTGGCAAACATGTCATTTTATTGGTCAGAATAAAAATGTGAAACCTCAAAAGCAGTCTTTAGGATTTTGTGGTAAATTGTTTAAATGACTAATTAACTTCATGTAATTAATTCAGTTCAATTTATATCATGCAATTATACAAGTTTAATCATATTCCAACTTTCTGTGTGATTTAATAATTTTACATTATTAGCATTAAACTCATATTTTTAGATATTTTATGCAGAAATGTAAAAATAATCTAATCTGCTCTTAATTTTAGTTCTGTTTTTAATAATCAACTATTTTTTCCTGTGTCTGTGTATTTGTCTGTTAGCAAAATATTTCATGAACTACTATACAGATTTAATGAAACTAATGAAATAATTTAGATTTGCATCTCTAACTGATGAACTTCTGGAGTCAACCTGACAGCACATACTCTGATTGCTAACTGATTGTTTTGTAAAATTGTGCAGAACTTCAACCCTTCTCATGATGAAAGGATCTTAGTTTAAAACTCGGACCTGAAAAGCAGTGGGCAATGTGCATACTTTTCAGGAATGATAGACTGTACCGGTAATTAGGCTTTGTTCTGTTTTTTAATACACTTTTTTGCTGAAATATTTTAACATTTCCCATAAAAAATAACAAACATCCATCATCCCAACACCTACCTACTGAAACATAAATTAATAAAAGTACAAAAAGGTTAAGATTAAATATATGTTTAACTTTTACATTACATATAAGTATATACAGGTCCTTCTCAAAAAATTAGCATATTGTGATAAAGGTCATTATTTTCCATAATGTAATGATAAAAATGAAACGTTCATATATTTCAGATTCATTGCACACCAACTGAAATATTTCAGGTCTTTAATTGTTTTAATACTGATGATTATGGCATACAGCTCATGAAAACCCAAAATGCCTGTCTCAAAAAATTAGCATATCATGAAAAGGTTCTCTAAACAAGCTATTAACCTAACCATCTGAATCAATGACGTAACTCTAAACACATGCAAAAGATTCCTAAGGCTTTTAAAAACTCCCAGCCTTGTTCATTACTCAAAACCGCAATCATGAGTAAGACTGCCGACCTGACTGTTGTCCAGAAGGCCATCATTGACACCCTCAAGTAAGAGGGTAAAACACAGAAAGAAATTGCTGAACGAACAGGCTGTTCCCAGAGTGCTTTATCAAGGCACGTCAGTGGGAAGTCTGTGGGAAGGGAAAAGTGTGGCAGAAAACGCTGCACAACGAGAAGAGGTGACTGGACCCTGAGGAGGATTGTGGAGAAGGGCTGATTCCAGACCTTGGGGGACCTGCGGAAGCAGTGGACTGAGTCTGGAGTAGAAACATCCAGAGCCACCGTGCACAGGCGTGTGCAGGAAATGGGCTACAGGTGCCGCATTCCCCAGGTCAAGCCACTTTTGAACAAGAGACTGCGTCAGAAGCATCTCGCCTGGGACTGCTGCTGAGTGGTCCAAAGTTATGTTCTCTGATTACAGTAAATGTTGCATTTCCTTTGGAAATCAAGGTCCCAGAGTCTGGAGGAAGAGCGGAGACACAGAATTCACATTGCTTGAGGTCCAGTGTCAAGTTTCCACAGTCACTGAGGGGTCATTTCATCTGCTGGTGTTGGTCCACTGTGTTTTATCAAGCGCAGGGTCAATGCAGCTATCAGGAGATTTTGGAGCACTTCATGCTTCCATCTGCTGAAAAGCTTTATGGAGATGAAGATTTCATTTTTCAGCACGACCTGGCACCTGCTCACAGTGCCAAAACCACTGGTAAATGGTTTACTGACCATGGTATTACTGTGCTCAATTGGCCTGCCAACTCTCCTGACCTGAACCCCATAGAGAACCTGTGGGATATTGTGAAGAGAAAGTTGAGAGACACAAGACCCAACACTCTGGATGAGCTTAAGGCCGCTATCGAAGCATCCTGGGCCTCCATAACACCTCAGCAGTGCCACAGGCTGATTGCCTCCATGCCACGCTGCATTGAAGCAGTCATTCATGCAAAAGGATTCCTGACCAAGTATTGAGTGCATAACTGAACATGATTATTTGAAGGTTGGCGTTTTTTGTATTAAAAACACTTGTCTTTCATTGGTGGGATGAAATATGCTAATTTTTTGGGACATGCATTTTGGGTTTTCATGAGCTGTATGCCATAATCATCAGTATTAAAACAATTAAAGACCGGAAATATTTCAGTTGATGTGCAATGAATCTGAAATATATGAAAGTTTCATTTTTATCATTACATTATGGAAAATAATGACCTTTATCACAATATGCTAATTTTTTGAGAAGGACCTGTATATCAGTGTTTCCCCGACCACTGATAGGATTTTTTTTATCAGCCACTTCCCCAATCTTTCAATGGTACATGCCATGCAGGGGCTTATCTTTCCATGATGGTTCATCTTGTTCCTCTTCCACATTGGGTTTCTGCCACTGCCCAAGATATTCACTCATCAGTTTGTCGTTGGGGGCTTTCCTCCTGATGTACTCCAGAATCTTAGTTGTTTCATCTTGTATAGTGGCTCAGACGCTCACTAGTCCTCTGCCCCCCTCCTTTATTTTAGTGTATAGTCTCAGCGTGCTGGACTTCGGGCGAAACCCTCCATGCATTGTGGCTTCTCTCTCCTCTATTGGCCAGGCTATTATATCAGCTGGATATTTGATGACTGGCACATCATATGTGTTGATGGCTCGGATTTTGTTCTAGCGGTTCATCTGGCTCTTCAGGACCTGCCTTACTCTCTGTAGGTACTTGTATGTGGCTGACTTTCTTGCGGCCTCATTATGATTGCCATTTGCCTGTGGGATTCCAAGATCATTTTAGCTGTCCAGAACATACACAATGCTGCCTTCAGGTAGTTCAACTCCTTCTGTTGTCATCACATTGCCCCTCTTGCATACTACTTGACTGCATTTATCCAGTCCGAATGAAAATACAATGTTCTTACTGTATATCCTGGTGAAGTGGATTAGTGAGTCGATGTCTCGCTCATTTTTGTCATACAGCTTGATTACATCCATATAGAAGAGATGACTGATGATTGTTCTGCTTTGGAACCGGTATCCATAGCTACTCTTTGCAATGATCTGGCTAAGGGGGTTCAGGCCTATAAAGAACATGAGCGGGGACCATGCATCATCTTGACATATGCCCATTTGATGCTGACTTGTGCATTTGGCTTTGAATTGGCTTCTAGAGTTGTTTTCCACATTCCCATTGATTTCTTGATAAAGGCATTTATTGTCCTGTTCATGTATATTTTCAAGCGCTCCAATATCCATGTGTGTGACATTGAGTCATAGGCTTTCCTGTAGACAATCCAGGCAGTGCTCAGGTTTGTGTGTCTGGTCTTACAGTCTCGAGCTATGGTTCTGGCTCCCCTGGTGCCAGCTTCCTTTTGTGCCTCGTTTAGATGTTGACTTATCTGCCTATTCATCTTAGCCACTATAATTCTTAATAGGAGCTTCCATGTTGTAACTAGGCAAGTGATTGGCTGATCAGGACTGTCCGGCCTTGGGTCAACCATTCTGCGTAGGACCCTTCCATTAGCAGCTGGTGCATCTGTGCTGCTTTAGCCAATAGATTCATGATCATTATTACAATTGTGTCAGGATGTTATTGGGAAAGAGATGAGCGGGTACTTGTTTCTTAAAAATTCCTTTTTGGTTTGTTACAGCTGGCTCTGCTGAAGGAGGAGTGGAGAGCACGCAACTTATCCTGTCAGCTGACGACTGGAGCAGAGCTGGAGAAAGGAAGTACCACTGATCGTTTCCAGCATCCTCGGATCAGGTCAGCACCAGATTTTACTCTGTTCTGGTTTTATCTACTGATATCTGCCATTACTGGGCTACAGGGAGTGCACACATGCTGAAGAGAATGGTGTGGTTTGTGGTTCTATTGGTTCAGCTGTACAGTTTTTGGTCTGTGTTTTGATAGGGTTAGCTAGGACAGGTGCATCTAAAAAATTTGAAGATTATGAAAAAGTTCATTTTTGTTGTCAAATAATTTTAAAAAGTCAAACTCAAAGATTACATAGATTCATTACATAGAGTGAAATATTTCTTTATTTCTTGTAATTTTGACGATTATGGTTTGCAAATAATGGAAAAAAAAAATAGTGTCTCAGAAAATGAGAATATTCTACAGCCAGCTTTTGGTACTTTTGGCAGTGTGGGCAAGATCCAAGTCCTGCTGGAAAATTAAACCAGCTTCTCCATAAAGCTTGTCAGCAGAAGGAAGCATGATGTCTCTAAAATGTTCTGGTAGAGGTGCATTGACTGAGGACTTCAGAAAACGCAGTGGACCAACACCAGCAGAGGTCATGGACCCAAACCATCACTGACTGTGGAAACTTCACTTTAGACTTCAACAACATGGATTCTGGACCTCTTCACTCTTCCTCCAGACTCTGGGATTTTGATTTCTAAATGACGTGAAAATTTACTTTCATCTGAAAAGAGGACATTGGACCACTGACAGACAGTCCAGTTCTTTTTGAACTCTGCAGGTAAGACACTTCTGAAGTTGTCTCTGGTTCGTCTCTGGTTCAAGAGTGGCTGGACTTGAGGAATGAGACATTTCTAGCTCATGTTTAAGACTTAATCAACTGATCAGGGTGAGACATCAGGAGTTTACAAAATTCAACTTCTTCACAATATTCAAATTTTCTGAGACACTGAAGTTTGGTTTTTCAGTACAGTAGTCCTTTGCTACTTCGCGGTTCGTTTTTCGCAGACTCACTTTATTGCAGTTTTTCAAAATACGATTGTACATGACACACAACTGGCTGAGTGATGGATGATCCGCACAATCGGCATGGATATTTTGTTTAAAATAAATTATTTAAAATTATTTAGCACCTGCTACACATTTGTGCAGCCCATACTGCAGGATAAGCTTCCTGC
The DNA here is from genome assembly GCF_014905685.2 of Nematolebias whitei. NCBI lineage: Eukaryota > Metazoa > Chordata > Actinopteri > Cyprinodontiformes > Rivulidae > Nematolebias > Nematolebias whitei. The sequence goes on from NC_056509.1 coordinate 18,384,464, forward strand.
TGCAGCTGAACAGCTGTTCTCTGTGCAGCGCGGGGAAGTGGGCGTGGCTGAGAGTGCATGCAGGTACTACTACTTACTACTATCCCTACTTCGCGTTTTTTCACTTATCGTGGGGCTTCAGGGTACAGATCCCTCGTGATAAACGAGGGACTACAGTACAGTATATATAATTTTTTTCATCTGTTCGCTTCTTCAGGGTCGCCACAGTGAGCTAACTCACACAAAGACTTGGTAATTGTTTTGTTTTTCACACTGGATCCCCTTCCTGATACAACTACCGAGCTACCACAACCCTCTGTGGAACAGAGAGCTGCCATCTAGGGTTCCTTGGGGAGCAGATGGTGGAGGATAAGGGTTTTGCTCAAGGGCCCAGAGTGGGGCAAATGAAGGTGGAGGCAGGTGTGGGTGCTTCACCTCTCTCACCCACATTTTGATGTTGTCAGTTCAGGGGATCGATCCAGCGACCTTCCGATCACAGGCTCACCTTCTCTAACCTCTGTGCCACCACTCCCCTATGTAAGATATGAGTTTCACTTTCTGAAATGATTGGCAATTTTTCTTTTTTTACTTATTAACAATATTTTTAGATGCACCTGTGGATGAAACACAGCTGCAACAAGTGCAGGAAAGAAGTACAAACGCATATTGTCTTTTTTTTAACAAAATGTGCTACAAATCAATGCATTCAAAATATTTTTTTAATGGATTTTTTTAAATCTTTTTAAGAAAAGTCACTATTTCTGTGTTGCTTATTTTTAAATGATTCATGGACTGGTACCACTATTTGATCCAGTGGTTTGGGAGCCCTGGAATACAGAACAGATTTTTTACCCCCTGAAAGAGCGTTCTTTCTTTTAGCCCTTCTGTATTGTAAGGCCCAGCCTGGTCTGACATGGTCCAGCCTGGTTTCTAAAGGCTCCAGTATACTCGCGTGTCCTGTCAGCTGAGTGGAAACTGTGTATCAAATTGTGGTAGTAGCTGAAAATCATCCACAACACATTATGTCCTGCAGTACAGCATATCCCACAAAATGGCTATTTTTAAGCTACAGCTCATAACAAAATGTTATGAATATTGATCCTCAACCGAACCGAGTCTACTGGACTATCAGGTGTAAAAACAACCTTAGTCAATATATCTGTGACCAGCCAGTTGATACTGTGTGCGTGTGTGTGTGTGTTTGTAGGTACCTGTGGGTCCGAATGCAGCTGATGAAGGAGCAGATAGACGAGCTCTCCAGGAAACAGGCCTATCGTCCACAGGCACCACAATATGGCCGACTCTTTCAGGATCTCCAGCATTACCTCTGCAGTGTTGGACAGAAGGCAGCGATCCAGGAGCTGCTGTCCCACCTGCTCAAGGTCCTGCAGGGCTTTCCCCAATCTTCCAAATCCAAGTCAGCAGTCCAGGCCCTCCTGAAAGAGGAGGCTGTGTGGCAGAACTCCCAGCAGCGCTTCTGCCAAAAACTAATGGAGGACTACTCATTGTATCCTGATGTGGTGGACCCAATCAGAACTGGCATCCTCCAGCTGCGGCATGGCATGAGGCTTGTGGCCTCTCAGGTGGCTACCTCTCTGACACCTCTACCAGATCTGTCCAAGCTGGTGTCCTGCCTACTGTCGTACCCCTCGGTGTCCCCCAGCCTTCCCTCCTATCTCGCTCGAGCGGACTTTTTGTGCTCCAGGGCTTGTATTTATGTTCTGCACAGACTCGTGGAGCTCCTACCTCATCAGAGCCCTGACCTCATCCTCCCTCAGTCCTCCGCTCTGTTAGTAAATGGACTGCTGTATGTTCAGTGCCACGCCCTGTCAGTTGGAGAGTTTGGTCCTGAGACATGCAGCCTCTTCAGACACATCTGTCAGGTCAGAGTTCTGAGACTTTCTTTGCACACTTACTGCTATTTTAGCTATTTATCTGAAGAGTCAGCTCATTTAGCCTTAAGCCACTGCTCTGCCACTCACTTTAACTCTTATTTTGCCATTTCAAACTTTTAAATAGCCCTTTGCTATGTTTACCCTTTAGCCAGTGTTTTACTACTTTTAATTTTTAGTTAGCATTAAGATTTTTATTTTTTATTTTTTTGCATTAAGCTAGTGTTTCACTACTTTTGGCTACGGTTTTATTTTTTGGCTTTAACATATTGTTTTTCTACTTTTAGCTATTGTCTAGCTTTTTGATATTTTAAGCTTTTAGTTATCCATTTGCTACTTTTACTTTTTAGCTAGTGTTTTGTTACTTTTTTAAAGTAAGTGTTTTGGTAGTGTTTTGCTCTTTTTACTTATTAGCTAGCATTTAGTGTTTTTAGCATTAATCTAGTGTTTTTCTACTTTTAGCTGCTGTTGTATTTTTGGCTTTAAGATTTGGCTTTAGTTTTTATCTAGCCATTTGATCATTTTAATTATTAGCTGATGTTTTGCTTTTTTTGCATTAATGTTCTGTTCTTTTTATTTTTAACAAGGTAGCTTTAGCTTCTTTAGCTTCTTCATCACATTTCAGCAGTTGTTCAACATTCGGCGTTTACGCTGCGTTTCTTTCTAAATTACGTGCTGACCGTTGTGACTCTCCTCAGGCTCTGGTAAACGAGTGGGATGAACAAGAGAGGCAGAAGAGAGAAAAGGAGCAGCTGGAAGCCAGTTTGTTTCTTAACCGCAGCCAAACGCACGGCTCTGGACTGACAGAGGACGAGCAGGAGGAGAAGGACTTCAGGCTCCAGTTCCCTCAGTTCAGCACGGTGCGTATGGCTCTTTTATCAGTGGTGCCCCCGAAACGCCCGATGATTAAAAAAATCTCTTCTTTTTATTGTACCTCATATGAGATGTGTTTATTGTGGGGTGTGGTGGTGCAGAGGTTAGAGAAGGTGAGCCTGTGATCGAAAGGTCGCCGGTTCAACTCCCTGGACTGACAACATCAAACTGTTTGGTGGGAAAGGTGAAACACCCACACCTGCCTCCACCTTCATTTGCCCCACTCTAGGCCCTTTTTTAGCTCTCTGCTCCACACAGAGGGGTGTGGTAGCTCAGTGGTCTGTGGTTGCGTCAGGAAGAGCATCCGGCGTAAAAACAATCACCAAGTCTTCGAGTGAGTTAGTGTGAGTTAGTGTGTAAGTCACTGTGGTGACCCCAGAGGAAGGAGCAGCTGAAAGAAGAAGAAAAAAGTGTGATTGGATTCAGTTTATTTCTGTAACACCAAGTCACAACGGAGCGTAGCAGTGTCACGTACATTATTCATCACCCCCAGCTCCAAGTTTAAGGCCACAAGTCAAGGTCAAATATTATGTAAGATCTTTGCTTGTCCAGCCCATAACTTATCAGCTCAAGATAATTTAATGAAACTTGATACACACTTGTACCACCACTATATGTAGTGTATCAATCTTTTTTTTTTTTTTGCCCCAGCTCTAAGGTCAAGGTGATAAATCAAGGTCAAATGTTTTCAGCAGCTTGTTGGGGCCATTGCTGTATTTTATTGCTGTATGATAACTTGTTGATGGGCGTATAATGTGCTGTTTGCTGTACTCGTTGTTTTTTAATGGGAAAATATTTCCAGATTTATAACTTGTACTGTTTTATTCAGGACTTTGCAGATATCCTGTCCCAAAATAGTTTGGAAGGTCCTGCAGACGCCCAACTAAAACCCGAGGACAGAGCCCCACAGGAGGCCTCTGTGGTGGGCTCTGTGTCTCAGTCTGCCATAAACACACTGGTCCAGGTTCACCAGCGCATATGCCTGGGGTACGCCCGGTCACTGTGGTACCAGAGCACAGCACCAGCAGTTCAAATTCAAGAACACCTTCAAGCCCTGATGTCATCTTATCAGATTTTATCCCCTGTGATGTCTCACTTCTATCATCTGATTGGTTAGTACCTTTGATGTCACTGATCTATAAATCTGTGTCTGGTTCCAATCATTCCATTTCCTGCCTAGATTCTGCGTTGGACCAGCAGCTGGCAGGCAGCGGTCTGCTGCTTTCTGCTGTCCTGCAGAACATTGTGCAAGGCTCAAGAGGAGCTGAAGAGCTGGTGGTCACTTCTGAAGGACCGTACGACTTCTATCAGCAGCCCAACATGTCTGAGGCCAGACTCTGTTTGCCGGTTCTGGAACAGCTGAGTGAGGCAGTGGTGCAGAGACTGGAGGACTGGCCTGAACACCCTGCCCTCATACAGGTCTGTAACCTCCGAGTCAGCACCAAGGGATGGTGGTGCTCTGTGTTTGAGTCAGTGCAATCATGTTCCTCAAATGTTTACCTCATAGGGATTTTAAAAATTGGACCAGATCATCTGTGTTTACAGAACTTTTGTTCATATCATCTGGTGTCTTGAGCATTTGATTGAAATATGTTTTTTGTCTGGTACTTTACTGTATTAACATACAGTAAAACCAGCAGTGCAGGCAGTGGGGAGAGTGGTCCTCTTCCAATCAGAGGGTCGGAGGTTCAACTTCCTTCCCCTGCATCATGCTGAAGTGTCTTCAGACAAGACACTAAACCACCCGTTGCCCCTGATATGCTTATTGGTGTATGAGATATAAAATAACCACAGTGATCCCTCACCTATCATGGAGGTTACGTAGTTGAAAATCCGCAAAGTATTTATTTTATTGTTTACTGGTATATATTTTAAGGCTTTATAAACCCTTCTCTCACTCCTACGAACTGTTCCTACTCTCTTATTAAACTTTTCTCTGTAATAGCTTTAGCGGAGGACTCGAAAGTTAAACCAGACATGGAGCATGTTCGGTAAGTTTTATTTTGAAAAGACTGGTGGGAGTCGGCATAGAGTTGCATTTGGGTCCAAAAAATCAGACCCGGCCTAACACCCGGCCCGTAGCCATCATTTCTGAACCCCACCCAGTTTGACGAATTAACAGTAATTACAGGTCCAAACCCAAAGCCCCCAGACATTTTTAATTAAGCTTTGACTGCTGATATAGTTATTAACGGTCGGCGGACACGCATGGCTGAGTAAAGGGGACAGAAGATCAAAACTGAAGGGGCGTTTGTCCTTTCATGGCCGTCAAAGTGCGTTAAATCCCTGCTTCTGTCTACATTCTGCATTATTCAGACATGGACCCTGCTCTGACATGTCGGATATTTAGTGCTCTCACTTGTTTGGGTTGTGGGCTGTGAGCGTCTGCCGAGTGCAGCGGCTGAATGAATGTCCATTTGGGCGATTGATCGCTGGCAGTAGTCCATCTGAAGCTTAACTGAACTTTCTTTTTTTTTAACCTCTTTCAACCAGCGCTCGGTCAAATGGCTGCATGTGGCTGGTGATTGTGTGGCAAGTCATGTTGCCATATAATTAGATCGTCAGCCCAGTGTGTCTGCTGACACAATCAAAAGCCTGACACAGACCCGGCCCGCACATTAAGCACATTATTATGGACCGGCCCTGTATCACTGTTTTAAAAACCAGTGATACGGTGAAGCCACAAGAAGTGAATGTTGATATAGTGAGGGACGACTGTATGTGTAGAATAGAAAACACTGAGTGTGTGTCTGAATGAGTGAGTGAGAAATGTTGCACTTCACAGAACCTGGAGATGTTGAAATGGTGTGAAGCATTTATCATTTAAAACTTTCTGCAGCTGTCAAAGTCACACTTCCCAACATCATGAATAATTAAAAGCCAGTTAACATAAAGACTATAATTTCCAGACAGAATATAAAGACTGTTTATGGTTCGACTTGCTCAGAGCATGTATAAAAACAGCATCTCTCAGGAAATGAGTTTGAAAGATTAGTTTTTTTATTTGAAATTCTCTTTTTCTCTATCTATTAATATATCTGTATTTGTGTTTCCGTATGTGTGTGTGTGTGTGTGTGTGTGTGGGTGGTTTTCAGCTGACTAAAGTCATCGAGAGGATCCTGGCTTTTAGTCTGGACAGTCCACTTGCAAAGTTTCTGAATGGTTTGGAGATCCTGCTCAGTAAAGCACAGGTAAGCTTCGTCAGTAGTTCAATTCAATGCAGTTTATTTATAGAGCGCTAAGTCACAACAGAAGTCGTCTCAGGGCACTGAACAGTATACTGGTGAATCATCATGATCACAGCTTTGGATAGTGTTTATACATTTAACTCTAAAGTAAATTGGGCTTTTTTTGTTTGTTAAAATACTTATAAGGAAAAGGTTTTTACTTTAGGTGTATGTTGCTGTGTTTTCACAGGACTGGGAGAATAACGCCAGCCGATCAGTTTCTCTACGGAAAGAACTGGAACCAGTCACACAGACAATTATCCAGTGGCGCAAACTGGAGCTGAAGTAAGACAAAGTGGGATTCTGTTCATTTGGGGTTTTTTTGCCTCCCCAGCATGGAGCAAAGAGGGGGAATTGGAAGTACTCTTCATCCGTGTAGTGAGCATGATAACTTAAAAAAAGGCGAGGTATCAACTTCCATTTCAATGTGTAGGTGTATCTAGACATGAGAAAGGTCACTATTGAAAATAGGGTTGCCACGTCAAAATCCAAGATGGCTGCCACCATATATATTTAAATCGGCCACCCTGATTATTTGAGGAAACTGTTCTGTTTAGTTTTTATGTTGCTTAAACATATAGTTTCCTCAAATGATTGTGTCAAAAATAATCCAATGTGCTGACTTAAGAAGAAAGGTCACTCTCAAAACTTGGGGTGCCATGTCAAAATCTAAGATGGCCACCGACTTATATACAATGTTTCCCCTAGTTTACTTGCCTTGGCAGTGCGCTCATATCTTTCATGATGTCCTTGTCCGGGGGTGGGGTATCAGTGTGTGCATCGCTTTCTAGTTATTACTTAAAGTTTCCTCAAATGATTGGGGTGACCCTTGGGGTGGTCAAAAATTAATCTAAAGTGGCCAAGGCCACCATTGGCCACCCCTTGACTCCGTCATTGTGCCTGGTTGCCTCCACTCACCAGGATCTGTCACTGTTCTACCACAATCAAGCAGAAAAAAGAAACCTCCTTCTGTTCTTCTACAGTGTATCTCCTACTCACATGAACATGAACATCTTGCACCAAAAACATGAAGGTTTACTTTCATTCCCTGTTCAGTCCCAGTCCAGAAAAAAAACATTACTCTCAAAAACTACAAATCCCTCAGTGACGGTGGACATCAGTGTATACTTGTTAGATTTTAGTAAACTGCCTGTGAGCTGTTCTCATTTTGATGAGGATGTTGGATAGGCTTGTGATGAAGACTCCTGTTGTGATGAAGACTCCTGTTGTGATGAAGACTCCTGTTCTGCTAATTAAGCATGTGAACACTGCTGCTGTCTTTTTTGTAGTTGCTGGTCCAACAGTCTGGACAACACAATGAAGCGACACACTGAGAGATCAACCAAACACTGGTTCTCCATCTACCAGTTGCTAGAGAAGTATCTAGAAGAAGCGAGGGAGGAGGCAAATACAGGTACCGAATCTTTCCAAACCTAAGCTGACTGGTTTATCTGGTGACCCAGAATCAAGTTAATCGAGTTGATCTCCCATATTGTAAACCTTCTTTTTTCTTTTCCCCCATCGTTCACGTCTCCAGGTGAGAATGTGCGTCTCTCTCTGTCTTCAGTGTCCTCTACTCTCCAAGCCTTCATGGAGGGCTCTACTGTGGGAGAGTTCAGCACCCGCCTGAGAATGCTGCTCAGCTTCCACTGTCACCTCCTGCTGGCCCCCAACCAACCTGGACGAGGTCAGTAATCATCACTCTCTCCTGTCACTTGGGTCTTAATTACAAACTGTAACCCAGTATGTAAATGGTATTATATAGCACCTTGAGGGGGGCAATGAGGGGTTCATTGTCTTGCTCAGGGACACTACAGCATGTGACAGTTGGTGGAATCGAACCCCCAACTTTTGCATTGGAGGACGACTGCTCTAACCACTCAGCCACAGCCACCCATATATGTCCACTGCCAAATGGCTAAATTGAAGTTTGCAGTTTTTTGTCTTTAATTATCAAATGAGTTTATGTTACATAAAGTCTAGTTGGTTTAATATATAAATTATACAACTTTATAAAGGTTAATATTTATAAAAGGTTTGAGTCTGTCCCTTTTATCACTTGGGTGGTTCCACTTCTCTTCAAACTTGAGTCCCCTATCAGAGACCCGGGTACTTTAAGGTCCTTTCTGTTCCTTACTGCGCTCTTCTGGACCAAGATCTCTGAAGTTGTTCCTGGGATCTCTCAGAGCCGTTCTTCCAGTTTGGGGGGTCACAGCCTCAGTTGCTTTAACTGATGAAACAGATTGAGATTTAAATGGAGATTACAGTTCATTGGAGTTTTGCTATTGCAACACAACAGATTTGGAGTCACGAACAACAAATCAACAGGGTGGCTCTTGAACCTGTTTCTGACATCAGCCGAACGTCTCTTACACAACAAGTAACCAGTACACATGAACAGAGAACCACGTTGACATGTGAACATGTTTTCCTTAAGTTTGCTGGGTCAGATTGATTGTTCAGTCAACCTTTATTTATACAGGTTAATCCCAGTGAGCCTCAGGGACTCATTTACAAGAGAGACTTGATTTTAACAAAACATTATGACAACAGTGGACAATCAAAAAACAAAACATATAAATTGAGAAGAATAAATGAAAGAAAATGGTATTGGGGAAAAAAAACGAAACAAAAACAGCTAGGCTGTAAAGCAATGTAGAAAACTAAAAACAGGAACATATCTAAAAACAGAAAGGAAACATCTCGATGAGTTGGCTCCATTTTGGATCACGGGGACATTTAAACTGTCAAACTCCAGTTCTAAACATTTGTTTTTTGGCTAAAGCATTTGGTTTTACACAGAAACAGCCCCAGTCTTGAACAAAAACATTTTGATAACGTTTTGCTTTTTACTTACAATTAATCCATTTTCTTCACAATGACCACTGGCTCTACTGAGGGCTTGGTTCTCCACAACTTACCTATTTCTTTCAGTCCTTGATATTTCTTGAGCTTCTCATGTTCCTTCTGCTTTTGCTGCTGAAGGTTCTCAGTCGTCCAGGTCATGATCAATCCATCCATCCATCCATCCATCCATTATCTTTACCCGCTTGTTCCATTTTGGGTCACGGGGGTCACTGGTGCCCATGTCCAGCAATCACTGTGCGAGGGGTGGGGTACACCCTGGACGGGTCACAAGTCCATCACAGGGACACATAGAGAGAAACGAGACAAACAACCATTCACTCTCTCACTCACACCTAGGGACAATTTAGAGTTACCAATCAGCCTAACGTGCATGTTTTTGGTCTGTGGGAGGAAACCGGAGTACCCGGAGAAAACCCACACATGCACGGAGAGAACATGCAAACTCCACCCAGAAAGGCCCCTGGACCGGGGTTTGAACCAAGAACCTGTTCGCTGAGAGGCAGCAGCTCTACCAGTTGCGCCACCGTGCTGCCCATGATCAATCCAAAAAAAGGTTAAGCTAAAACAATTTGAAGATGGTGCCAGGAGATTCTTTTGTATTTTGATGTCGCTTTTCACCTGTATACCCACATCAGAGGCAGTCGAAACCATCAGGAAACATCTTCAACAAGTTTATATCCTTAGCGACAGGACCAGTTTCACCCTGGACCAGATCTGTACCCTGGCAAGACCTTTGTCTATCCGCAACTTATTTCAAGTTCAATGACAGCTTTTGCAGACAGAAGCATGGTTCTGTCATGGGATGTCCAGTGTCACCGACTGTGACCAGTCTCTACACGGAGGAATGGAGGAGTCCTGGACCCTTTCAAGGGAACACCACCGAGCCACTGGTTCAGATATGTGGATGATGCCTTGTTCAAAATCTATGTTAAAGAAGTAGATGCATTCACCAGACACATCAACTCTGCGGACAACATCAAGTTTACCAGAGAGGGTGTCAACAACAACATCTGCCTTTTCTGGACTGTTTGGTGAACGTGGAAAGAGATGGAAGCTCCAACATTGACGTTTATAGGAAAATCAGATCAGAACCTTCTGTTGGGCTCACCACACACTGGAACACACGTTTCTGTCGTTAGAACTTTACACCACAGGCCTAACATGTCCCCACAGGGACAGAAGGGAAGGAAAAACATCAGAAACACATCAAAGAAACTCTCGAAACCTGGTGAAAATCCTAACTGGGCTTTTGTCAAACAAGCAAAAAAACAAAACACTGAAGAACAGAACAGAGAGGAGAACAAACACAATTAAAGCTGCAAGGAGCATTGAAGGCCCTCGCAGCAAAGTGCCGCTCCGGCCTTACGGCGACTGCGGGATCTCCAGCGACTCCGCCCAGTCGCCATCGTGAACGCTCTTGTGCCCGTCCCTTGCTCATTCACCAGGTTACGCATTTGCCAAACCTTCGACATCACCTGCGACCGTGGGCACTTCAGCAATGCCTCCCAGTCGCCATCGCAAACGCTCTCATGCGATTCCCACACTCGTCCACCAGGGCGCGCATATGCCGAATCTTTCGATCACCTTCCGTCCATATCAGTATGAGTCCAGCTGTAAGCCTTACAAGTTTGGATAAAATCCAACCTTCCAGACGGGAGTTATTGTCACTTCCTGTTTTGTTGCGAGTGTAAACGACTTCCTTTAGGCTTTTCAACATGTCATATGTGGTAATCAACAGTTAGCAAATACGGTTTAAATCTTATATGTTACACAGTGCCAAGCTGGAAGAGTCACCCAATAATCATCAGTTTCTTCTCTGAGTGGGCCAGGCTTAAGTCAAGTCATGAACCAACAATATTAAGGTATCTAGAAATGGTCACTGATGAAGCACAAAAAGTCTGGTCTACATCAGATGATGTATCACTGAGATATAACTGTTGGAATGATGTAGGGGTGAACTTGAGTGAAATGTTTAACAACAATACCAATGTGTTTCGAAGTGCTAACTGATCACGCACTTAAAATGTGGTTCAGCTCGTATGACGTATTACTGAGATATAACTGTAGGAATAATGTAGGGGGCGCTGTGGAGGCTATTGGCCACTTATCATGGATACCTGTTCAACGGGTGGATAATGATCAATCATAGTGATTTTGGTGCACCTCGGCTCAAATCTGTGCAATTTAGAGCCAAACGTATTGCAACTGTCACTTCTTAATTCGCCACGCCCACATCCTCCAGCTAAAACTTAATGTAATTTAAATCAAGTCATATGAACTTGTTATATGTATTATAACACAGGATCATCCTGATTAGGTCAAGGGTGTCAAAGAGGGAGCATTCCAAGTAAAAAAAGAGACTTGCTGTTCTGAGGGGACGTGGCTTTGAAGACATCAGAATATGACCACAGAGGATCGCCGGGCGTACAAGAGGGATGACTCATGCTAAGTTTGGTGCATTTTGGTCTTTCAATGTGAAAGTTATAGCTTTTGGAAATTAATGGCGTGAAGCGCAACTTTGAGGCCTGGCCACGCCCCTTTAACATAAACGAAAACGCAAGCTTTAGATAACTTACTCTCCAATGTCTTAAGGTCATATCAACCAAGTTTGAAGGCAATCCTTCAAAATCCCTAGGAGGAGTTCGTTAAAATTTGCAATTAGAAACACCCAAAAATGACTCTTTGACCCCAAATGGCCGACTTCCTGTTGAGTTTGGATCATGGCTCCAAGAGACTTTTTCATAGATCATGATAAGATATACATGCACACCGAGTTTCAGAATTATCGGTCCAAAAATGGCTTTGGGCTGAGTTTTTAAAATATTCTAGGGGGCGCTGTGGAGGCTACTGTCCATTTATCATGGCTTTCTGTTCAAGGGGTGGATAATGATCAATCATACTGATTTTGGTGCACCTCTGCTCAAATCTGTGGAATTTAGAGCCCAACGTATCGCAACGGCGTTACGTCTTACTTCGCCACGCTGCGCCGCCCACATGCTCCACCCAAAACTGTCAGTATTGGAAAGCAAGTTACACCAACATGTCTTCGGTGACTGGACACACCATCATGCTGATCAGGTGACAGGGGTCAGATAGGGACCGTTCAACGTAAAACTTTACACTTCCTGTTGTCAGGGGGCGTGTCTTAATTTATGTCATGATTTGACCATTTAGTCTTGCAGGTGACCAGATGTGGGTCAATCACTGAAGGTTTGATGTCTCAGACAGTTTTTGTGTAGGAGCTATTAGCGTTTAGTTTTTCATGGCGAGATGTCAAACTTTGAAGTCTGGCCCCGCCCCTTCAGCATGCTCCGAAACAAACCGTTTTGATAACTTTTCGTCTCTCATGCATTTTGACCAAAATGACCAAGTTTAAAAGTGATTGAACAAAATTCCTAGGAGGAGTTCATTCAAATGCGGAGGCTGTAAACTGCCAAAAAGGTGTGAACATTGGGCCAGCATTCCAAAATGGCCACCTTCCTGTTTATCGTGCAACGTTGGTGCCAGAGGGTTTTCTGTGCATCTTGGGGAATTGGACAAGCGTACCAAATTTCATGTTTCTACAACAAACTAAGGTTAATGCGGAGGGTATTTTGAAAATTTCTAGTTGGCGCTCTTGATCCATTTCAAGGACAGAACCTCCAAACAGAGCGGTGTGTCTGCAGGTCAGTGAACGTTCAGAGAAACTCATTCTCAGACACATGGCTCAACACATGAGAGCAGCTCTTCAGGACCAGACTCAGCGGTCCACCTACACCTCTAGGACACTCTGCTGAGGACCAACATGTTCATATTTTATACAGAAGATAGATGATTTGAGAGGAGGTGAAGGAAGACATTGACGTCAAATGAGGAAAAACAACTTTAAACAGACGAGGAGGTCTCAAGATTTTAACTTTCAAAAACCCCGAATGCATCATTAGGCCTGATTCCAGGTCAGCTCCACTCCAATTGACACCTTCATGCAGGTGACCAAATCGTCTCTCTGTGAGCCTAGAAGACAAAGAGCCTAATGAGCCTCCATTGTGCAGGACGAGTAGTTCCACTCTAATGTGGATCTGAATCTCAGAACAGAACCAGGTCTTTCTTGCAGTTCTATAAAGCTTTGCACACTCCAGACATATTTGAACTGGTAAATCCTCCTGAATGGGAAGCAAAATGTCTTCAGCTTCAGAATAGAAGTCCATTTTTTATTATTTTTTTGACCTGTTTTGTGTCCCTTCTGCTTTGATCTTAGTCACTTGCTACATCCATCATGCCTGATAAACCAGTGCAGTGGTACTGCAGTGCTGTCAGCTAAATATCAGCGGTTCAGATCCCCAGTCAAGACCTCAGTGGTGCCACTGGTCATTGGAGCATTTAATACCATGGCCCCCATGCTGTTAAAGTGGTTCCCACAGATCCCAGTAACAACCTCAGTTCAGGAGAACTCAGTCCTAGGAACAGCTAAGATGCTGCACAAAACCCTCACGCTCCCAGATACTTTCAGTGTTTCAATAAAACTATTTCAGAATTATATCTGAACACAAGATAATAAGATGATTACTTTGATCATCTCACCATCCATGTTCATCAATAAATACACAGCTAATGAAGGAAATAACTTTTGACCCACAAGAGTCATACGCCACAAGTCAATATGTGGAACTGGGTACCTTTGTGTTTTTTTTTTATTATTTGTTTGTTTGTTTGTTTTTTGGGGGGTGGGGGGTATTGTTTGTTTTTGCTTAGTGAGGCAAACTGACATTGTATTTTATTTTTCAGAATCTCTGTCCAGTCTCCTCTGGAATCTCCATGAATACTACAGCCAGTTCTCCGAAAGCATTCAGGCCAAGATCACTCAGCTCAGACAGCCTGTTGAGAAGGAACTTAAGGTTTGAACACAGAAAGTTTCTCTTAACTTCACAAACTCTTCTTCTCTTGACTCCTTTTCTGTGCACTGACGAGAGTTGTTGTGATGTAAATTGTTATTTTCAGGACTTTGTCAAGATCTCCAAGTGGAATGATGTCAGTTTCTGGTCCATCAAGCAGTCAGTGGAAAAGACCCATCGGTACTTGCAGGATCTGGGCGATGTTTGTCCCCCGTCATGGAGCGATAAGGGGGAATTAAAAATGCCTTCTGTCTGTACATGCGAGCATGATAATTTAAAATGTCAGGTACCGACTCAGTTTTTGTGTGAGGCTGCAGTTAAACATAAAAAATGGTCTCTATCAAAAACTGGTTTACCACAGTGATCAAACTCGCATGAAAGATTTGGCAATTATTTTACACTGGATGCCCTTCCTGACACAACTTGGGCTCAGACCCGCAACATCAGGTTTGCAAGACCACGGCACTGACCACTGAACTACCGCAGCCTATACATATATATGCCTGGCCAAAAAAAAGTCGCCACCAAAAAAAAAACAAGTCACACACTAATATTTTGTTGGACCACCTTTAGCTTTGATTACGGCATGCAGTCACTGTGTCATTGTTTCAATAAGCTTCTACAATGTCACAAGATCTATTTCCATCCTGTTGCATTAATTTTTCACCAAGATCTTGCATTGATGACTAGACACTAGGCATGATAGGTGCATCACTTCACCTGCCTCTCCCCTGATGCACCCATCACTCTGGAACAGGGTAAATCTGGACTCATCCGACCACATGACCTTCTTCCATTGCTCCAGAGTCCAATCTTTATGCTCCCTAGCAAACTGAAGCCTTTTTTTCCAGTTAGCCTCACTGATTAGTGGTTTTCTTAAGGCTACACAGCTGTTCACTTCCAATCCCTTGAGCTCCCTTCACATTGTGCGAAATGCTCTTACTTTCACTATTAAACATAGCCCTGAGTGCTACTGTTGTTTTTCTTCCATTTGATTTCACCAAACGTTTAAGTGATCGCTGATCACAATCATTCATGATTTTTTTCCGCCCACATTTCTTCCTCGAAGACGATGGGTTCCCACTATCCTTCCAGTTTTTAATAATGCGTTGGACAGTTCTTAACCCAATTTTAGTAGTTTCTACAATCTCCTTAGATGTTTTCTCTGCTTGATGCCAATGATTTGACCCTTCTCAAACAGACTGACATCTTTTCCACGACCACACGATGTGTCTTTCAACATGGTTGTTTAAGAAATGAGAAGCAACTCATTGCACCAGTTGGGGTTAAATAACTTGTTGCAGCTGAAAGATAATCGCTCATGCAGTAATTATCCAATAGGAGGCTCATACCTGTTTGTTTATTTAAATCCAGGTGGAGACTTTTTTTTTGGGCCAGGCAGTGTATATATATTGCCCCTTACATAGTGTACATGTGTGTGTAAATTCCTATCATTTGAGGAAATTACGCTTTCTAGTTTTTATAGTGTTTAAAAGTCAAATGATTGGGGAGGACTGAAGATTAATCTATGGTGGCCAAGGCCACCATTGGCTACCCCCTGGCTCCACCATTGGGCCTGCTCGTGGATAAAATTTCTTCTTCCTTTCAAAAGGATCCATCACTCTGGACTGTGTCAGACAAGCATTTCTCAGCGACGGGGAACATTAGTGTATCACTTGTTAATCTGAACTTTTACACTATCTCTGAGAAGAGATGTTGCTTCCAAACACTTCCTGACTGTGCTTTTTTTTCAGGACCCTCTTTAAGTTTTTAAAGAAATTTGAGGAGGCTCTGAATAGTCCAAGTCTTCCTGCTCTGGTAGAACAAGGAAGAGACGCAGGCGTAGACAGTGTGGATGCTAACTTGGAAGAAAGTCCCCTCCAACAGATTCACCGGGTCCTGAAGAACATCCCACCAGGAACAGGCCGAGATCTGCAGATACAGGTCTATAAAGCACGTGTTGGTTCTACACCACTGTGATGAAAGAGTCTCTTTTACTGACACTTGTATATTTCAGAATGGCGGTCCAGATGAAGGAGTTGAAGCCTCTTCCTTACAGGCACGTCTGCCTGTTCTTTCCCGCAAAATGAAAAAGATCTGTAACCAGGTGCTGAAGCAAAACCAAGTGCCTGAGCTGTCTGAAGATCTGGACTACTTTACAGGTATGTCTTCCCCTTTTGCAGAAATAAAATTTTAAGTTCTTTTTCTAACTTTGTTTGGTGTTTCACTGTGGGAAACGCTCCATCGTAGGGGTGCGAATCTCTCAGTGTCTGACAATCCGATTCGATTCTGATTTTTGGTGTCACGATACGATTCCAAATCGATTTTTCTATTCAAAAACTATTTTTCTATTGAAATAGTTGTAAATTTTGTTTCAGTTATGTAGCTGACACGCTGAAAAGATTAAACAATAATGTAAACAAATAGAAAATTTATTTAAAACAATACTTTTAGGTTCTTTACTGTATCAAATCTTTTTGATTCATTTTATATTTATACCAAAAATAGGAAAAAATATAGGAGTGCAAAACATTCTGTAACTTAAATTACCAGTATTAGGTTAGCTTAGTTGCCTGAATTAAAAAAATAAATAAATAAATAATAAAATAAAAATCTAGGAACAAATAATTCATCCATCCATCATGTTTACCCACTTCTTCCTTTACGAGTCACGGGTGTCACTGGTGCCCATATCAGCCATCACTGTGTGAGAGGCACCTGGACAGGTCTCCAGTCCATCACAGACAAATAATTCAAATTATATAAATATAAAAGTAAACAGACTTCAGCCTACCATAGTATATTAAACTTGAACACAAAATAAAATACAGACTTCAGTTATTTTTAACCATATTGCTCTAACATTTGTTATGTTTTCAAATCTTAACCTAATATGAAATATACAGACTTCACAGTCTTAACCATATTGATTCATATTTAGTAAATCTTTAACAAAATTTCAAAACCTGTGCAAGTTTGCACAAAAACCTCTTCTTTACTATAATTTATTAACCATCTAAACTATCATTTAGAACTGGCTCCAGGAGATGTGTCTCATCTGTCCTCTTCAACCTGATAAAAAGACAAATTACATTAAGTTTTGTTGTACAACTTGTCAAGTTTTAGTATAATATGAGAAATAACAGTTACCTTTGAGCTGCAGCTGCATCAGAGCTTCTCCCATTTGTTGTTTCATGGTGAAGTTGTGGTGCTGCTTTATCGCAAAAAAAAAAAAAAATCTACATGAAGGAATAACGTACGTTGAATCCATCGTATTTGAAATAAACCTAAACCCCTCACCTTCCACTGAGCTGTCTGCTCGTAAATCCTTTGTGATACAGCAGGAGATGGAGAGGGAAATCTTCACAGCCTTTGGAGAAGCCTGGAAGTTTGTTGCAGAGTTCACTGGTCGGCTGCTTCGCTTTCATCTTCCGTGAATTTTGTCGTATTTCCAAAATACTGTACCGCAATTTTATTTTACGCTTCTTGTAAACATCTGTGCTCTTGTAAGGCTCTGTATTCCCCCGTAACATTGTAGAATCTGAAATGTTTTTTAAAGATGAAGCAGCGGGTTGAATCGTGCTGTCCTCCATGCTAGCAGGCTCCATTCAGATAAAGGGAGCTGGCTAACTAGCTTGCTGTACGGTGGCCTACACGGCTCAATTCTACGGCGGCCGAACGGGGAGTAGGAGTGGAAAAAATATAAACCTTAAATGTATTTTAAAATTGATTTATGGACCTTTAGAAATTATTCAGTATCGCCAGGACTACGAATCTAGATTAATCAAAAAAACAATTTTTTTTCTGCACCCCTACTCCATCGTGACCAACTTCTGAAGCTCCAATGACATCACGTCTGTCTGAGACAGACCAGTTGAGCTGTGTTCAGGGCTCCGCCCCCGTCATGATACCACGGTCTACCAACCACCTACTCCTTGCTTTCTTCCCATGAGAAACCACATCTAAGCTCCCTCAGCTCATTCTAGCTAGGTTAGCTGCTAGACAGTTCCCAGGCGTCCCATAAAGGAGCACATCGCCAAACGCAGTTCCTGGCTTCAGTTTGAATTGTGCTGAAGTATCTTTGTTACATACATGAGCAGTGACCACGTCGAGGTGAGCTGTTCCTGCTGCCGCTCGGTTTTAAGTAACTGAGCGGTTACATGTGTAACTCCCTCTCATATCACGTAACGCTGTCAGAGAGAAGGATCATATCCTTCTCCCAGAGCATTTTCAGCTGAGGAGAGTCGTTTCATTCAGACTTTGTAATGGTCTCAGTAATTACTGTGGTGAAACTGGGTCTTCCAACGATGAGGGATTTCCAGTGAGGGGTTGCATCACTAAAATTGTGCTCCCACTGCCATTTGCATCGCAGAATGAAAATATCTCTGACATGTATGATGGCTCTCCAGCCCTGCAGGTGGTTTTTACCACTGGGGCACAGATGGGGGCAGTAACATCCAGGGTCACCATGACAACAGATGCATCCAAAATGGGGACAGGATGGGGTGCAACCATTATGGGCAGAGTAGTGAACAATATGTAGTTATGGAAAATTTCACGTCTCTGCATAATTTTTGTTTTTCATTTACTCTTTATTTATCCAGGTAGTCTGAGTCACGAGGACTCATTTTCAAGAAAGAACTGTTTAGGGTTCAGATGGTGGGGGTTAAGGGGGGCCAGAGTAGGGCCAATGAGGATGGAGGCAGGTGTGAGTGTTTCACCTTTTCCACCCACATTTTGATGTTGACAGTACTGGGAGTTGAACTTGCGACTTTCCGATCACAGGCCCATCTTCTAACCTCTGCGCTTCCACTCCCCAAATGTGCTGGAACTGCAGGCAGGTCTCCTAGCTTTAAAGCATTTTCTGCCCCATCTCAAGGACCGTCATGTCTTAGTGAAGACCGACAACTCAATGGTGGTATTTTACATCAACCGTCAGGGCGGGACAACCAACTGGTTTGTTGGTTGGTTGGATGGATGTAAAGACTGATGAAAGGATGTATTGATGGGTGTATTGGTGGATGGACGGATTGATTATTTTCACTCCTTTCATTTCATTTTTTCATTTAGCCTTTATTTATCCAGGTTAGTCTCATTGAGCCACGAGAACTCATTTTCAAGAGAGACCTGTTTAGGGAGCACATGGTGGGGTTAAGGGCCTTGCTCATGGGCCCAGAGTGGGGCGAATGAGGGTGGGGGCAAGTGTGGGTGTTTCACCTACCCCACCCACAATTTTTGATGTTGTCGGGGCTGGTCCGTGAACCGGCGATCTTCGGATCACAAGCCCACCTCTCTAACCTCTGCGCCACCACTCCCCTTTCACATTATGTTTCCATGATACGACCACAGTGATGCTCACTGTAAACAATCTTTGGTTATCCACAAATGAACGGATCAAACAAATCACATCCTGCGACAATGTGTGGTTACACACATGAACCTGACACCCCCCCCCACCCACCACCACCACCACCACCACCAAAAAGGCGCTGATGCTGCCGTCCTCCTTGATGTGAAACTAGAGTTGTGCTCACACTTCATATCATATCAATATTTCAGAAAATACAACGGGAACACTTGAGACATCTCTCTGCTCCTGATGACACCAATTGTACTTTTTTTAATCCACCCCCAACATTTATACCCCCATGTGCTTTTTGTTATCAGGTCAAGTAGTCAGCAACCTGCAGGAGCTGCAAAGTCTCACTGCAGACCCAACAGCTGATAAAGAAAAGCAGAAGACTGAGTTCAAGCACATCCAGCAGCAGAAGCAGAGAGCGCTGTCAGATCTGTTCAAGATGCTTTCTGAAATGGGTCAGTTTCATTTACACCTTTTCTTCATCTCTATTACGTTATTGTCTTAGTTTAAATGCATAATTGAACAATATGATATTTGTTTTAAGGTTTGTCATATCGTAAGGGCCTGATGTGGAACAGAACAGCAGATTCAGAGACCCCCCTGTGTCTGCAGCCCCTGGACATCACCACTGCTCTCTCTGCTGTGAAGAACCAGGAGCCAGCTGAGAGCATGTAAACACACCAGACTGACCTTCCAATGCCGTCTGTTAGCACTGTTAGCTACGACTCTTTATGAGGAAAACAAAAATCATGTTCAGCATTAAAGATTAACGTAAACCTGCTCCTGGACTTTTGTGTGACAATCTTCTAAAACCTACCTGAAAGACGAATTGCTTGGAAAAAGGATATGCAGCTTAACTAGATAAATGCATGGATGAGTTGATGGATAATTGATGAGTTGATAGATAATTGAGGAGTTGATAGATAATTGACGAGTTGATAGATAATTGAGGAGTTGATAGATAATTGCCAGCAGAAGTATTAACAGTGACTAGTGTTTGCTTTTTAAGTAATTTTTCATTCATTCAACCTTTATTTAAACATAAATCACATTGAGCCTCGAAGACTCATTTACAAGTAAGACCTGTTTGGACAGACAAAAACAGTGATTAACTGGACACATGTAGGAGTTGGAGGCGAAAAAAAAATTCCTATCAGACTTTTTTCTTGGCTGAGAAAAACCTCTAATATTGAAAAAACACCTCGCACAAACAAGCACATATTTATGTAGACATTCTGCATCAGAGACGAGAACGGTCAACAACGCTTATAGATGCTCTCGAGGTCACTGTAATCAGTCAATGTCCTCTGGTGAGACCAATAAACATTCTCGAGGTATGTCGAGAAATGACCAAGGATAACCTCTATAAGAATCCAGAGTCCTGAAATGATGACAGAAAGTTTTTTCAGCTGGTTTCATCTGGTTATCAGTTGGAAATTCCTCAGGGAGGGGGTGGTGAGCGTCAGATCACATTTTCTCCAGGCGACTTTAGATAAGATGGCCTTCAAGGACAACCAAGGTGACCAAAATTTAGATAAACACAGTTGTTTTAGGGACAGGCAGAACTTAATGACATCAACCTTCAGTCTGTGTTGGTCATCTCGGTTCCGAAATGTCCAAATTAACATGGCCAACACCGATGGAAACATGTCTGAGTAAAAATCCCCAAGATCTGATCCATTCAGCCCAAAGCATTTGAGTCCGGGTACTCCAGACATGAACCAAGCCATCATAAAGGCAAGCAGCGTGATCGGGTCCAAATTTGCTGCTGACGACTTCCTTGATTGTAGATAAAACCAGCACCAGCTGAATCCAAAATGCAGGAACCAGTTATCGAAAATCCAATTAAATATGCGTCCTTAAAATCCACAGATGGCAGCAGAGATAGACACATCATCAAATTTTCCAGTCGATGAGATCCAGCTGCGTACGTGCCAACAGGGTAAATTTGGCTCGCCCAAAGCCTGTCTTCTCTTCGAAGAAATGTTGTAAATTGAGATAAGGGACCAACTGGTCGAAACTAGTCCATAATTATGGTTCGGAAGAAATGCAAGAGAGTCTCAAAGCAATTTCACAGACAGACAGAGCAGCAAAGCGGAGAGGGAGGGAGAGAAGCATCCGATCTCGTGGGGAGCGAGTGGTGAAGTGATATTTAGTCTTACATTGTATTTCTTTCTTTGTCTCTCCAATTCAGATACTAGGCAAGCTAAATCCTGTATAGATATGTTGTTGTTGTTGTTGTTGTTGTTGTTGTTGTTGTTGTTGTTGTTGTTGTTGTTGTTGTTGTTGTTTTGTGCTAAGTACCTGCATTTTGTCCCCATACTTGTAGGTTGTTTACAGAGTTAAAGACTGCATGGCATGGATGCCAGAAATATTTCTACCGTTCGTGGGCCAGGAAAACAGCCCTGCAGACGGCTCTCCAACATGCAGCAAAGGTCACACGCTTGTCATTTTTACACGAGAAGCATAAATGAAAAATACACGTACAAACATACAAAATGTAACTGATAAAACACAGAGGCTGACATTTACATTTTTTTACTAGTTTTTTGTAAATGTAATGAAATAGGATACAAATGTCAAACAAACGCAAATGTTTTACATTAATTGTAGTATTACAACAGATGACCTTACAAAATACAGTAAGTGTGTAACGGTACACTAAAATCACATTTCGGTTTGGTTCAGTTTCAAGGAGGGCTTGGTTCGGTTAATTTTCGGTACAAAAAAAGCCAAAATAAAGACTTACAAATGTGTATTTTGAAAATATGCAAAGTAAGCAAGTTCAGTCATTACAGACTTCTTAGCTGAAGGTGATCTGGTGGATGAAGAAGACTCGGTTACTGTCATCCTCAGACTGCCAACAACACAGAGATTAAAAAAAAATTGAGGTAATAAGATTTTAATTTTAAATTAGAAAAGTTAATTAGATCACAATAATACAATAACAACACTGTTTCCCCTAGATAACTTGCCATGGCGGGACGCTCATCTCGTCCGTGATTTTTGTCTGTGTGTGTGTGGTGGTGGTGGTGGGGGGAGACTTGGTCTCAGCAGCGCAGCGCGCTGTTTAAACCAACAGTTTTGCGCGACACACAGACAGCCGCGTTCTGTTTGTACTGACAGTTTTAGAGCAGGGTGTGTGAGAGGAGGGAGACAGAGACATATCTCAGCCATCTGAACAGTTTTTTTTTTTTGGAAGGGGGGGGGGGATGTTGGTGCGGGGGAGAGACGGACGCACATCTGAGCAATGCACTGTTTGTACCGACAGTTTTCGAGTGGCGGAGGTGCGTTCAGCGTGAGGGTTCAGTATGAAGGAAGAGGCTCCCTTTAGCTTTTTAGCTAGTGCACCCGCATTGCATGCCGCTAGTTTAGCGTTACGTCAGTACCGACAGGTGGTTGGGGGTGGGGGGTGGGGTTCGGTAGACGGGGCGCTCGGTTCTGCTGACAGGGCGGGGCGCCCGGCTTGTATAATGGTAGGGGAAACACTGAACAATACCTCTTCTTGCACGATCATCATATGAAGTGGTTGAATCTCTCGTTCATCATCAGGGCAGGGCTTTAAATCTGGTCCAGGGCTTGTTGACGATCAGTTTTATCCTTTTCAGAAAGTGCTGCTACAACTTTTTGGCTGAAGTGTTGATGTGATGGATGTCGTAGGCAGCAGGGCTCAAGAACTTTAATCATATGCTTAAAGCCGGCACATCAACAACATTCAGACGTAGATCCAGAGCTTTAAAAACTTCTACAGCTTGTGTTATTGCTCTGGACTGATCTGAATTACCTGATAAAGGTTGTTTAAATGCTGCCTTTATCGCTCTTTGCACCAAACTACGTTCACATTCGGATGATGTTGTTTCAAGTGCGTTAACAAGTTAGACGTGTTGCTGCTGCAGATCCAATCTCCATGAAACAACGTCGACAAACAGCTTTGGATTTGTTCACTTGTCTTTTAACAAGAAAGTCATAATGTTCCCAAACAGGAGACCACAGCGAGATGCTAGGCTGCTAACGCTACGCATGCTGCAAGATAATAGTGCTGTGCTGAAACACGCTTAAGAACTTTAGTTCTGCGGCGCATAATCTCTTGTTAATAAAATTTAATGAGTGAAAAAAATAACTGAAACGGTACGCACGTGGACAGAACCGAACATGCCGTATCGAAACGGTTCAATACACCCACGTGTACCGTTACACCACTAAAATACAGTGATGTCTTCTTCTTGATGCTTTTTCAACAGTACCCTCAAATGAAAAGAAATAACATTGTAAACATGAGAACAACACATCTTGTTGAGAATAACACCTTGTTATCCAAACAGCCTCATTCATTTTGGTCAAAAGTAGCATTTCTTATATACCCAGTATATGGACTGTGGTGGTTTCAATGGAAACAAAGCTTCTGTTTACACTTTAGTCTGAAATATATAAGTAAGTGTTATGTGTTGTCATCATTGTATGTTCCCATACAATAACAAAATTAGTTTTCTATATTTAACCCATCACACCTGGGATACATCCAGGTGGAGCAGTGGGCAGCTATTGAGTGCCCGGGGAGCAATTAGGGATTGGGTGTTTTGCTCAGAGACACCATGACATGTGGGAATGGCTGGGAGTCGAACCATGACTTTCTTGTCCCAGTTCGGCTGCCCTACCTCTAACCCATCTCAGCCCCATTTATGAGATAAAGTGTTGTGGCATCTATATGTTTGCTATTCAGTCTGATGTGTGTATGTTTCTGTTTGGCTGTAGGAGCTGGGTGTGGGGACCATACAGCGCTGCAGAGGTTTCACTGCTCACCTGTTCAAACTTCTCCTTAAACAGAGGCGCTGGCTGGCCAAGCTCACTGATCAGTGGTTCTCCCTCAGGTGAGTCTGATTACAAGTCTGTCAAATCAACAATTTAATAATGGATCTGAAAACAGCTTAGAAGTATAGTTTCCTCAGATGATTGGGGTGACTGGTGAGGTGTCCAAAGAATAGTCTATGGCGTCCAAGGCCACCACTAGCCACCCCCTGGCTCCTCCATTGGTTCTGGTGGTGGATAAAGTTGCTCCTGCCACTCTCCAGGATCCGTCACTTGACACTGTGGCTGGGCGGCTGTGGCTGAGTGGTTAGAGCAGTCGTCCTCCAATGCAAGAGTTGGGGGTTCGATTCCACCAGCATTCACGTGCCGAAATGTCCCTGGGCAAGACACTGAACCCCTCATTGCCTCCGATGTGTGTCCCAT
>NC_056509.1:18423761-18440314 GCF_014905685.2 Nematolebias whitei
GCTTTTCTTTCTGCAGCTGTGCAGCCTCCATGCCACACATTGATGCTCGAGCACAGGACGCTCTCCACTGCACACCTGTAGAAGGAGGTGAGGACTGAGCTTCCCAGACCAGCTCGCCTCAGCCGACTGTTGCTTGTTTCTGGTCACTGGCTCAGGACAGATTGTGTTCAAACAACCAAACAAATGCAGATTAAAGTGGTCCACTTCCCATGGTGGTTTTGATAGAGGTCTTCAGAGCATGTTCAGACATGTGTTTAGCACTATCCAAAGCAATCAGTTCACTCAGAATAGATGGTCTGAGCAAGTTCCTAGAGTGTTGGACACTGAGTTCAAGCCATAATGTGTCAACAGAGCTGATGCCAAAGTTAAATTTTTAGTTCAGTTGATTTAAAATGCCAATTCACAACAAACGTCTCAGTGATCTGTAGAACATAACATACGCAATAAAATGCCAATTAGGAAAAATGATCTAAGGAAGCCAGCAGATTGCGTTGAATCTCCATTCTGTTGCAGTTTTCTGTCCTGAGCAGCACACTGGCGACAGTGGAAAGGAAAAACTCCCTTTTAACAGGAAGAAACCTCCAGCAGAACCAGGCTCAGGACGAGCAGCCGTCTGCCTCGACTGGATGGGGTTTAAGAGGACAGAAAAGAGAAACAAATTCAGAATGGACATAAACAAAAGCACATTTCCACATCTTATTTTCATATTTAATGTTATTTGATTTGATAATATGCTTTTGTCTTTTGTGGCTCAGGGAGTAAACAGGGCGTGCAGGATGCTGGCGCGTGTTGAACCTCTACTCGGGGTGTACTCAGACCTAGTGCGGTACTACCTGGCTGTGTCTCTTGGGGTACATAGGAGCACAGGAAAACTGTTGTCTGTCCTGGCTAGCATCTTCACTGAGCTTGCTCAGAAGGTATGGATGATAGATGATTTGATCATTAAAAGTGAACGGAAAACTCATGGCAAAACTAATGAGTTGTTTTGATATCCTCCTCAGGGCTTCTGCCTGCCTCAGGAGCTGATGGCTGCTGGAGATGGTGCCACAGAGTTTCATGATTTTGAGAACGGTGGTATTGGAGAGGGTGACGGCACCAAAGACGTCAGTGACAAAATTGAGAATGAAGATCAAGTAAGGAATGTCCTGGACTCTTTAAAAGGGTTTGAGAACAGAACAGTGCTCTAATGACATTTTGCATCGTAAGGCCCGGCTCGGCCCACTCTGAGATCAAACCCAGGTTCTGCGTATTTGCATTTGGCTTACGGTCTACTTCCAGCTTGATTCCTGGAACCCAGAGACCTGGAAATCTGTTCGGGCCAGGCTGTTGGGGCCGATTTGACGTCAACATACTGTTGGCCTGTTACGTCCACCAATAACAAAACATTCATAAGGACACGGACTCAGAACACGAGGGTTCAATGTTCAATTTATTTAAAGGTCTTCTCTTCCTGGTCAATCCGCTGCAAGCAACAAAAAAAAAAGAAGGCCACAAACGGCCACTCCCCATGTCCAACACAAAAACACAAAGTATCAACAGAAAGATGGACCTGGTGAGTCGATCAACCAGGACCAAAAAAAAAAAAAAAGGGTATAGCAGCGGACCAACTCTATACAGGGCCGTCGAAGCCGCTGCTGGTACCGGACTAAACTAGAAAAAAAGCCTAAAAAACACCTATTGTAAAAGAAAAAGCAAAAACAGGACCACCTGTCCCACCAGGCCAAAGTTACAACAAAAATGTAGAGAAAAGTTAACAAAAAACTACCTTTTCCAGCTGAGACCAGCGGCTGTGGCCTACACCATTGACTTATCCGGGTGACAGGATGAGCAAGAAGAAAAAGAGCCAAAAACATGAGGGTGGCCAGAGAGCAGGCAAAAACAGAGGGATCCAAAGAAAAAGAGGGAGACAGCTCCTGAAGGCCAGCCCATTTATAGGTGGGCAGAAAATGTCACAGCTCAAAACAATCAAAAATTAATTAGTTAACCCAAAACCCAAAATATGTCCAAAGAACAAATGATAACAATAATGTGCCTCAGGCACATAACACCCCCACCCAAATATACAGAATGGGATTGATGCAGCCAAAAGGAAAACACATTGCTCATCAGCCCATTC
This sequence comes from Nematolebias whitei, assembly GCF_014905685.2. NCBI lineage: Eukaryota > Metazoa > Chordata > Actinopteri > Cyprinodontiformes > Rivulidae > Nematolebias > Nematolebias whitei. Next base: position 18,425,878 of record NC_056509.1, read on the forward strand.
GGATAAAAGTGGTCATGTCTTCATGCCTTGATTGGGTACACTGGCCTGGGGGTGGGGGGGTTAAGTTGAAGTTGAGTCATCCTCCAGTAACTGATCACTCCTTCAACTAGTGTGTTGCTGTTGGTTTATGAGAGAGGGCTCTGGTTTTGCTTCTCATGAATTGTATAGAGAACAAAGATAAGTAGCACGAGCTCAATGTCCTTTTTTTTTTGTCACAAATAATATGACTTTTGATATGATCCCCGCCCACATCGAGGCAACACTCTACTCAAAGCAAACACCACCATGGCTGGGATAGTCAGTCAGACTGGGGTCAGACCAGGCTGTGGCCTTACAATGCAAGAATGTCATAAGTGAGCCAGTACTTTCTGGTACTCAGTACCAGCACCTCTCATAAACCTGCTTCTGACTGGGTCAAATTCAGAGGCTCAGATGACTTGTGGAACAATGTTTGGATAAAAGTTAAGCACAAAGAGCCAATCAGAGGCAAAGTTGGGCTAATCTGATCTGCAGTACTGAGGACCGTAAAATATATAGTCTGTACACGGAGAGGATAGTTACTGTAAGTAAACCATAAATGTCTTAGTAAATTATGTCTTGGTTTAACTAAAAGTGATTGTTGTCCCCCATCACGGATTAAAGAGGGGGGGAATAGGAAATACCCTCCATCTGGTTGTCTATCCGTGAATGTTGTGAGCATAACTTGAAAAATAATTGCGATACCAACTTCCATGTTAGTTAGTGTGTGGCTTCATTTAGGCATAAGAATGTTTCCTTTTGAAGACTGGGTTTCCATGTCAAAATACAAGATGGCCACCACAATAATTGTTCATAATTTAACCGCGTAAACTGCATAACTTTAAAAAATAAGCAATATACCAACTTTCATTTTAGTATGTGGCTGCATCTATGTATAGGAAAGGTCATTAAGGACAGTTGGGTTGCCAGGTCAAAATCCAAGATGGCCACCACCAAATATAATCTGACCACCCCTATCATCGGAAGAAACTGTTTTCTAGTTTTTATATTGCTTAAAGGTATAGTTTTCTCAAATGACTGGGGTGGCAGAAGATTAATATATGGTCTCCAAGGCCATCATTGGCCACCCCTGGCTCCGCCCTTGCACCGTGTGGTGGATAAAATTACTCCTTCCACTCACCAGGATCAGTCACTGCATCGCCTCGGACAAGCAACAAAACAACAACAAACTACCTCTCTTCTCATACACAGTGTAAAGGGCCCAACATGCTCCATCCAAAGTCGAACAGTCGCTCACGGTCTCGTGTTTGCAGGATGTTCGTTTTCGCACGCACCTTTCAACCCGTCTTCCCACTAGGGTCTCCACTCCATCCCTGCATCCACCATTTGGCCGCAAATTTATCATGAAGAAAACGCCACACTTTTCAGCAGACAGACTCTTCAGTGCACGATGTGTGCACAATCTCCATCCAGGAGTTTTTGACCATTTGACTATTTTAGTGTGTTTGAAGAGCTGTGCAGCTGAATGTCTGAATTGCATTTCCACATTGACGAACACGTCCACAAACTTCTGACCACACAATACCTGGAGCGTACACCTGTGCGATAAACCCGGGCCTTGTGTCGAGAAGGGGCGGGCGAAGCTGCTCTGAGAACAAAATGAAGCAGTTTTCATCACACAGCTACAACGAGAGCTTGTTTCACCGCTTTGGATGGAGAATGCAGGGCCCATAACTCCTACCTACTTGAATATCTTGCACCAAACACATTAAGGTTTAATTACATTCCCTGTTCAATTTCAGTCCAGAAAAACACTCATTTCAAAATGACAAACATTCACTATTAAAATCCCTCAGTGACAGGAGACATCAGCATACTGCTTGTTTAACGTGGTGGAGCAACACATCTCTGTACTTGGACACTTGTGTCATCAGTCAGCTGTTGGCTAACATCATTTCCAAAACTCGTTGTTTTTTGTAGAGTGCGACTGTTGGAGACAAGTTGGTGACTCAGAATTGCAAGAAAATAATGTTCAGATGCATCACAGAGCTTTGTGTTCAGGTGGGCTGTGGCTGGTACACACAGCTGTGTGCTGAGTTCTGTGTCAGAGTAAAACCCAAATGTTTTAACCCACGATGCTCCACAACAGTAAAACAACACACTGCTGGCTTCAACTGCATCATCTTCACTGTGAAAATAAAATAGTGATGTAATCACTACACCACGGCCACACAATCCAAACAGATTTAAAATCAAACAGAACAAACATTAAACTAAGGAGAATCTCACCGTGCTGCATTAAATCCACTCTGATGAATAAAATCACAGAAAACAGACATTTTTCAATATTCCCATAGATGTCTCTGTCACTGATCTGCAGCCAGCAGGTGCTCGAAGACGAGCCCCTCTCTAGTTCCAGGGGAGTCCCCCAGGTTGCTCACGTCTGAGCAACTTGTTTTTTACCGTCCGTACGTGTTGCAGATCACTCTGTCAGGTAGGACCAGTCTGCTCAGGGAGGACAGCGTGGCTCTTAGGATCATTCAGGCACAGACCCCACCACCATGATGAGGTAGCGAATCACGGGGAAACCTGCGAACATTTTAGGACACATCGAAAACTCTCTTGTGAATGCTGTTCACCACCTGGTCTCCACCAGTCACAGCCCTGTGAGGTATTGATTTTAGAGATCCGGGTTCTGTCTGAGGTTCCTGTTTGGTTTGAAATGCACCAGGATTTTGTGTTTGTGGGAAAAACTTTTTGATATTCTCTAAACATACAGACTGTTGGTCCATGTTTTGTTTTGGGATTGTCGTCTCCACCAATGTATAAGATGGTTTCTCTATTTCTCTCATGTAATTGTTTTTTTAAATTTTTTTTATTAATCCTTGAGGTTGAGGACAACTTTCAGGAGGGTCAGGAGAAAGAAGACGAGCAGGACAAGGAGAACATCAAGTCAGAAGACAATGCCATTGAAATGTCAGAAGACTTTAATGGCCAAATGCACGATGGCGATGAAAATAAATCAGGTCAGTTGAATGAAAAGGGATCCGCCAAACTAAATCATATTGGGGCTGGGGCTCACTTAGAACCAGTTCTTTCTGTTTTCACCACTGAAACTACTGACTCTACCATAAAAACCAGTCTCGCGCTAAGAAAAAAGAGCTGGTTTTGTTCAGAGCTGGGGATGGATTGATGGAGATTAACCCATCTATCCAATCTCTTAATTCACTTGTTCCTGTTCAGGGTCAGGAGAAGCCTTAAAATAGTTTTATGTTTAGTCTCCTTTATTTATGTTAGAACCCCCAAAACACTTTGTTTCAACAATTTGAAAAAATAATTTTGCCATATATAAGCTCATTGTCTCATCAGTCTCAGGGCGAATGATGGTCAGATACCTCAGTGAACTGGATTTATAACCACAGTGTGAAAAATAAATCACCAGCTAGTGTTGAAATGTCCTGTTTGATTCTTCCTTTGTCCCACTAGCATCAAATACTATTTTCTTGAGATTTGAAATAAACACTGGAGCAAACCTTTGCTGACTGGTTTATTCTTATTCTGATCAATTCTAGATGACGATGAGGATTCATCTAAAGAGGATGAAGAGGAACTGGACAAAAAGATGGGAGACCTGGGAGAGGGTCAGACAGATGCTCTGGATGAAAGAATGTGGGGAGATGATGATGAAGAGGAAGAAGGAAGTGAGGAGGAGGAGTCTGGACAAGGCATGGATCAGGTATGTTTTCAAGTTTAGTACAGACCAGATGAGGACAGAGTCATGCTGGTGTAGATTCTCCTAATTGCAACTCGTTCTATAGAACCTTTATAACTTCTCACGGTTCTGCAAAGGGCTTTACGATTGACTTCCATAAAACAGGTTTAAAAAAATGTCCACACAGACCAGTTCTTTCTCCTCCCTCTGGCTGATCATAAATCACTCCTGATCTCTCCGATCATTCCTGCTCAGACGTGAGCTTTGAGAAATGAAGCAAGCCGTGTTGAACCAAAAGAGTCGTGGAGCAGAACTCAGCTGAGTTGACATGGAGCGCAACACATTAAATGTGTGACGGACGTCTCTTTTGTTTCATTTACTAAATACAATGAATTAACTCAGATCCTCCAAAGCTTCTTTTTGTGGACTCGCTCATATTCTCACTTCTGTACCTTCAGTTTTTTCTGTGGCAGAGTGGCCAACTAACGATGAACATTAGTTTATATGTACCTTGTTGTAAATATATTCAGTTTAATAGGTAAACCAGGTTTTGTTTAAATATTCAATTTTCTGTCTGCATATAAATCTCCAAGGGTGAATCAGAGCTGGTTGCCAAAGACGATAACTTGGACAAGGAGGACTCCAAAAAAGACAAGAAAAACCAGGACAAAGATGAACAAACTTGTGAAGACGAGAAAGAGAAGATTCATGAACAAGGAGATGAGGTAAGAAGGGGGAGGGGCTTGTCCAAACTATTGACGGGGAGGGTTAAAGATATGCCATAAATTTAAGGAATTAAAACATTTAACAGCTTGTTTGTTGTCTGTGTTTGTCTGTTAGCAAAATATCTTATGAACTGCTGAATAGATTTTACTGAAACTTTCAGGAAGTTATCATTAGCTGTACTTTTACAAATCTTTATCTTTTAGAGTCAAGCTAAGTTAAGTTGGCCATCACAGCCAATCAACCTCAGAAAACACAAAAATAGATATAATTCTGTCATTTTTACAGATACTAAGCTAAAAATTTGGTGCAGTAGTAGCTGAGCATCATCCTCAACACATATTCTGAGAGCTAACAGATCATGTGACACCTAGGCCTGTAGCGATAAACAATAAATCAATTAATCGCATGATAAATTAAAATTATCAACCTCCTTTTCATTTTTCAGCTTTATCGTTTCATCTGGTCTCTCTTTCTACTGTTAAGCTGAGAAGCTAAGCTACGAGCTAAGCTAACAGGCCGACTTCGGGAAAAACCTCCATCTTGTCGAAGCGCCAAAATTCACGGTTGAAACCTGTGCCTTCATCTAAAAAGTTGTTTTTCTCTGCAAAAAGAAGCTGAGAACTTGTTTACTGATATTTTATTAAAAGCTTTGTGTGAAAAAATGCTATTCTGAAGAGCTCAAACCACACCGAGCGTCCGCCATTTTGAGAACCGAAAAGAGACAGCTCATGTCACGTCAAGGGGCCTCCCTCTCATTTTTCTTAGAGACACGCTGCTCGCTCCCTCACTATCCAACCTTCAGTTCAAACAGTCTTATACTGCCATCCAGTGGTCGAAAAAGTTACTACATGCAAACCAAATTAACAAACATTTCTTCTTAAATTTGACAATAATTACTAATTATTGTCAAATTTCAAACAATATTTTTGTTAAACATAATAATTTCTGAGACAATTAATCGCCCATCAAAATTCGTTATCATAACAGGCCTAGAGACACCTTGTTATATTTTGTGACATCAAACTTAATGTCCTTCACAAGATTTGACCAAAACCACTCTAATTCTGTCCCTTCCCATCATCAGACGATCTTGGCTTAAAACTCTGGCATGAGAGTCGGCAGGTGACTTGAAAATAATGCTTAGCCTTTCATTTTATCTGTCTTTTGCAAAACCTGTCTGCTCAGCCGTTAAAATAAATGTTTGCCATGTCAATGATGTATTTTAAATAGAGAACGTAAATAAGGATGTGTAATGCTCCTCAGGTGAAAAGAGTTGGACTTTTAATTACTATTTTAAAGTGTAATTATAAATGAAAGTCAAAAGTGATGCTGGGTGTTTGAATTAAATCTAGTAACTAATCTTAGATAATTATTCATGCAAAGTTTTATAGTTTAAGATTTCTCCAGGTTAGTTAGCTAAGTAAAGCTGATCACCACTGTGCTAATGCTAAAACTAGTTTTTAATGAAGTGATCATTTTTCTAAGAAAAATGAACTGGGATAAGAATTGACTCCATAAACTAATGGAATAGCCACCAATAAACTCTAGATGTTAAACTAGAAAGTTCCAGGAGAAACTTTGACGGGGACTGCCACGTGGCGGCCATTTAAATTTTACATGACAAAAACGCCTACGTTTTGATATAGATGTGTGTGTATCTAAATATGTGGTGGTAGGAGGAGCTTGTTCAATGACATCCTGAGTTTTGTTCAGAGACCTCCACTCTTGGTCATGTGACCTCACTGTGGCAGCAAGAAGCTGTGTTTTTCAATGAAAAAAATGGCGTCTTTGTTAGCAAATTACGTTACCATGGTAACTCTAAATGCCAAAGAAAGTAATAGCATGCATCACGGTGCCGAGACGGTCATTTTGATATAACATTTGTAGGGGTACACATTGAGGAGAGCATGACCCATTTTAGTTGGATAATAAGGGGCTGCCTTCAGGCAGTCCCCAATGACTAAAAACTTTTAAAAACTGTTCCTTGCAGTTCTAGCAAATCCCATCCCATTTACAATCCAACCAATATTATGAATGAGAGGCCAAGAGGCAAATCAGTGTCCGAGCCTCATCACAGTTAGTATAGTACCACCTCACATAGTAACACATTCAAAGGATTTGATTTGATGCACAGAACATACTGGAGCTTTAACGGGGTGTTTCTCTCCCATCTTGATAATAAAAAAAAAACATTCACGGTCTATCTGAATAAGGTGGAGCCCTCTAAGTGATGTCTGATGTTTGCTTTTGTTGGTTTCTAGAGGGAGTTTGATGAGAATGAGGTGGACCCATATCATGGTGAACAAGACAAAAGACAAGAACCTGAAGCCATGGAGCTGCCTGAGGACCTCAACCTGGACCAGGATGAAGCTGGAGATGATGACGAGGCTGATGATGGTGGTGAGAACAAGGCATTTAATAAACACAGGCTTTCCTGCATTACTTTAGGTTTTAGGAACTTATAATTTAGTTGAGCAGAAAAAAACCTCAGCTAGCAGGTTTAAGGTTAAAGGTCACGACAAGACAATTAGAAAAAGACTGACCAAAGACTTAGAAGAGTTACACAGGCATGTTTCTGAAAAGATCATTAGACTGAGGTTTGTAAAATTTCATTTGAATGAACCACAGGAGTTCTGGAACAATGACCTTTAGACAGATTAGACCAATGTACAGGTGTTTACCCATAATGACTTGATGTTTGGTGAGACCTCACACCAGCTGGACATCTTGCAATCATTGAGTCGTTCATGAACTCCTCAGTAGATCAAAGGATTCTAGAGTCCAATTTGAGGCTGTCTGTCCGACAGCTGACACTTAAACCAAATTGGGTCGTAACACAACGGGACAATGACCTCAAACAGGTCTCTCTTGTAAATGAGCCCTTGTGACTCAATGTGACTAACCTGTATAAATAAAGGTTGAATAAACACAGCTGTTAATCTAGAACAAGATGGCTGAAACAGAAATTAATCAGTCTTCTGCTAATTCCTAAGTCGAGTCCCGGGGCAGCAGTTTGAGCAGGGAGGTCCAGACATCTCTCTCCACAGCCACCTCTTCCAGCTCTTCTGGGAGGACTCCAAGGTGCTCCCAGGCCAAGCAAGAGACGTAGTTTCTCCAGCATGTCCTGGGTCTTCCCTGGGGTCTCCTCCCAGTCGGACATGCCCGAAGCACCTCCCTAGGGAGGCGCCCAGGGAGCATCCTTACCAGATTCCTGAACCACCTCAACTGGCTCCTCTCGATGTGGAGGAGCAGTGGTTCTACTCTGAGTCCCTCCTGATAACTGAACTTCTCACCCTATCTCTATGGGAGAGTCCATCTACCCTGCAGAGAAAACTGATTTTGACCGCTTCTATCCACGATCTCGTTTTTTCAGTCACTTCAAACTTCATGACCAGAGGTGAGGGTAAGAACGTAGACTGACTGGTGAACAGAAAGCTTCTCCTTGCAGCTCAGCTCCTTCCTCACCTCAACGAACCGGCACAGAGCGTGGCAATGGTTTGGTCAAAGTCAAGTCCTCAATCTGATTATATTGTTGTGGTGGGACCTTAAGAAAGCTGATTAGAAACCAGTATGTGCAAACCTATATTAGCTGAAGCAACATTGATAAAAAGAGTGGGTCAAAATGAATCTACTACCACTTGAGAGACTGATGAACGTTCTACTGAAAAATACCACTGAGAGTTTTTACTGGTACAGGAGGTTCTGCAAGCTGCTGGATCAGGGACTACATAAGGTCTTTTGTTCTTGTTTTTTTATTAAAAATATGTTTTTTTTGGTGAGAAACAATTTATTAGTAGAACCTTTAAATTGTATTTTTCCCCTAGTTGGAGTTTAAATAAAGTTTATTTTTTCAGAAGAGAATCCATTAGACATCGATGAAACCATGAACCAAGAAACAACGGAGAAAGAAGAGATAAATGGAGGGGAGGAGGAACAGGTAGAGGAGATGGAGGAGAACCAGCCTGAAGAGAAAAATAACCAACCTGAAATGAAGGAAGAGGAGGAAGAGGAAGGAGGAGGTTGTAAAAATGAAGAAAATGAGGGAGAGGAGGAGAGAGAAGGAGAAAAAGAGGAAGAGGAGGATGTGACGGCACCAAATGACTCACAAGAAACATCAGAGGTTTGGATTGAAAGGATGAAAATTATTAATGCAACATAATCTATTAAGAAAAAAGGTTTTAATCTGAGTTTTTTGTTGGGACTTCCAGAAAGAGGCTGATGGTAAAGATGAGGATGACGAGCAGCTCGACTCAGCTGAGAGGAAGAGTCACAACACAGACGGTCAAACTGGAGAGGAGAACGTTCAGTGTGACTCAGCTGTGGAGCTCGCAGGGGAGGCGTCAGAGAGAGACGATGCTAAAGAGGTACCGCTCACAGGAACATTGCACTCACCATGGTAAACCTACCAACACTGCACTTTGACCGTTTTCTGAATGTTCTCCACACGTCTCAGAAAAAAGACAGAGGAGTTTCCACAAAACATTTCATTACAGGTTCACACGATAAAGAACATTTAGACAAACGTGGTATTTAACATTTAAAACAAATGTACATTTGCTATGTCTGAATGGCAATAAAAAAACAGCACGTTCACAGAAAACTTCAGAACAAGGAAACTTAGCAAAGAAAGTAAAACAAGTTGTATCCTGATGCATGCTCAATAATCCAGGTAGAAAAATCTAAAAAAGTTAAATCTGGTCCTCTGGACATTCAAAAAAACAAAACAAAGCAAATCAACAAAAACTGTAGAAACGTTTCGTCTCTCATCCGAGAGACTTCCTCAGTCTGAGGTGCTGTATTCAGCTCAGTCTCTTAAATAGCACCTTCTCAGAGTGGATCAACCAGTTTGCTGCTGACAACCAAAACCAGCTGATCACATGCTCAAGAAGGACCATCAGCCTAACAATGGATCATTAGCACACTGATGGCTGTTTACTGTTCACAGAGGGCTGAGTGATACTAGCAATCACAGCATTGTAAGAGGGGGACAGTTGAACCCGGAGGCCTCCACCCCTGTTTAACGATGGACGATTTCTTTTCACAAAGATGGCCTCCTTTACTCCTCTCTCAAACCATCGTTCTTATCTCTCCAGGATGTGAACATCTTCATCCCTGAAAGAGTGACCGCTGGCCTGGAGATGAGTGTAGAGCGCAGAGTCCTGGCCTGATGATGTTGATCTTCTGTGCTGGTCCATCCTTTTGGCCAGTGGGGAAACAAAACAGCCAAACTGTCCTCTGAACAGTTTCTTTTTGTTGAAATGTTTCATCTTCCATCTCAAAAACTTCATCAGTCCAAAGAGCCAAAACAAACTCAGTTGTATAAGTAGCACCTTCACATAGTGGGTCAACCAGTTTGATGGTGTGAGATGGTTTATGGAGTCCTGGATTACTGAGCATGAATTAGGATGTTTGGTCAATGGTGGAAGATGTGGAATTGGAAATACCCTCCGTCCGTCCGTCTGTCTGTCTGTCTGTCTGTCTGTCTGTCTGTCCATGTTATGAGCACCAAAACTTGAAAAGTACCTGACATACAGTAGTCTCTCGCTACTTCACGGTTTGTTTATTGCAGACTCACTCTCGGACTCACTCTTTGCGGTTTTTCAAAATAAGATTGAACATGACACACACATAGCTGATATATGGATGAGCTGCACAATCGGCATGGAATTTTTATTTAAAATAGATTATTTTAAATTAGAAAAAGCTTCCTCCTGCACCTCTGTGCAGCCCTTACTCAGGATAAACTTCCTTCTGCAGCTGAACAGCTGATCTGCGTGTAGAGTGGAGCAGTGAGTGTGGCCAAGAGCACTTGCAGGTGGCAAAGAGCAGAGTAGTCAGGGAGCTGAAATCATGACATTCTGTGCTCTTTTAGAGCGTTTAGAGTTTAGAAATATTGTTTAGAATATTGCAAGAGTGAGGGAAGGGTTTAAATCCCTTAATATTTATATATATAAATACTAAAATAAACTACTACTTACTACTTGTACTACTATTCCTACTTCACAGTTTTTCACTTACCACGGGGCTTCAGGGTACGGATTCCCCGCTATAAACAAGGGACTACTGTACCAACTTTTTGTGTATTACTACAATCTAGGCATAAGAAAGGTCACTATTGAAAATTGGGCTAACACATCAAAATCCAAGATGCCAGCTGCCATGTATGTGTGTGTGTGTGTGGGGGGGGGGGGGGGGGGGGGAGTGTCTTCAAATAATTTGGGTGGCCAAAGATTAATCTATGGTGGTCAAGGCCACCACTGGCCACCCCTTGGCTCCTCCATTGCACCTGGCAGTGTATAAAATTGTTCCCTCCACTCTCCAGGATCCGTCACTCTGTGCTGCCTCAGACAAGAAAAAAAAAACGAAAGTTACAGCTGTAACTACGGTTCTATGAATCCTGAATGACCACCAGAGGCGGTGCTTAAAGCACTGAATGATCATTCTTGCGCATGCGCAGGTCGAGAATTTATGCCAACATAGTCACGTGTGACACCGGTGAGTCTATATAAGCACGTGACAACGGTAGCCCAGTCCCTTAATCTTCTCGCGAAACGCTATGATTCCGAGGGACCGAGCGCTCTGGCGGTCATCCGAGATTCATAGAACCGTAGTTACAGCTGTAACTGTCATTCTATTTCATCTCTACTGACCGCCAGAGGCGGTGCTTAAAGCACTGGATATCGAATGCCAACAGAGTCCTGAGGAATCACACCCACTAGAAGAAACAAAATTTAAGTGTGCCCACCTTACTCAGACGAAGATGGGTGCTGTGATAGGATCCCTTCCAACGGGTGAAAGGCAGCCAGGTTTACCCTGTAGAACCTGGCAAAGGTATTTGGGGATGACCAGGAGGCTGCTGCACATATTGCCTCCAGAGTGACCCCATTCATAGCGGCCCATGACACGCTAACGCTCCTGGTGGAATGGCATCGGTACCCCTACAAGTGGCTGGCGGCCCTGCAGAGTGTACTCCTGTTCCACCACGTCCACAATCCAGCGCGCAAGGCGTTGCTTTGAAAGGGCCTGCCCTTTGCGAGGCCCTGCATAGCAAATGAACATATTATCAGACAGCCGCAAAGAAGCTGTCCGTTTGATGTACGCTTCCAGTGCCCGAACAGGGCAGAGAGGCTCGTCAGCACCATCTGCATTGAAGCGAGCAAGCTGGAGAGGCAGAGAGTGGGTCGCAGATGAGGCCACCTTAGGGAGGAACGTTATGTTAGGCCAGAGTGTAACACCCGAACCAGCCAGGTTCCAATGGCAACTGTGCTCGTGAACAGACGGTGCATGTAGTTCACCTACTCGTTTGGCCGAAGCCATGGCTAGGAGAAACGCGGTCTTCTTAGACAAGCACTCAAGGCTCATGTCCGTCAAGGGCTCAAACGGAGAAGACCACAGGGCAGCAAGGACCAGAGAGAGATCCCACACAGGCACGACGAGGCGTGTGGGGGGATGCAGACGTCTGGCGCCTCTTAGAAACAAGGGTGGATGGAGACCGGCCCTGAGAAAGTAGTGCCTGAAGGAAAGTAAGAATAACAGAAAGAGGACAGTGTACAGGGTCCTCTTGTCTGGCACAACACCAGTTGCTAAAGACCTTCCATTTATATGTGTACAACAGTCGTGTGGAAGGGGCCCTGGCGTTATTCATTGTATGTGCGACCTCCCTGTCATACTCTGAGAAGGTAATGACGGGCCCTGTAGTGGCCAAGCCCAGAGCAGGAGGCGACTGGGGTCGGGGTGCAGGAGCTGACCCCCCAACTCTGACAGGAGGTCCTTCCTGTGGGGACTGGCACTGCCTGCCAGAGAAAACCAAAGTGGGCAATGTGTCGTTTCCTGAGATGCAAACAGGTCCACAGCTGCCTTGCCGTACCTCTCCCAAATTACCCTCACCACCTCCGGATGGAGCCACCACTCCCCAGGTGGTGGGCGTCCCCGAGATAGAAAATCTGCCGGTCCATTCCGCACTCCTGGAATGTGGGCTGCCCTCAGGCTGATAAAAAGGGAGGCTGCCCAAAGTAAGAGGTTCTGGGTCAGTAGCAACAATGTCAGCGACCGTGTTCCACCTTGATGGTTGACATGAAAAACCACAGAAGTATTGTCGGAACGCACCAGGACATGCTTCCCGCGCAGGCCCGGGAAGAAGTGTTTTAGTGCCAGCCGCACAGCGTCCAGCTCCAAGGCATTGATGTGCCTCACCTTTTGCTGTGGAGACCACGTTCCTTGGGCAATCCGTCGCTGCCACGATGCTCTCTAACCTGTGGTGGATGCATCGGTACAAACAACCTCCCTCAGAGACGGCAGAGAGCCCAGTGGGACCCCCTTCACCATAAACACTGCATCTCGCCACTGAGCCAGTGAAGCGAGGCATTGAGGGGACACCAGCAACCTCCTGCATCGGTGCACTGCACAAGTCTGATCCAGCCGCAGGCTGTTGAGCCACATCTGTAGAGGGCACAGAGACAACAGCCCCAGAGGTACCATTGTGGAGGCAGCAGTCAGCTTGCCTAACAGATGAAGGTACGCAATGAAGGGGGGTGCACGGCCGGGCAGGAAGGCGGGCAGCATCTGTAGAATCCTGCTGACATGCTGTGGCGACGGGCAAGCCTGCATGGTGAGGGAGTTCATAGTAGTTCCCAGGAACGTGACCTCCTGAGAGGGAATTAAGTTGCTCTTCTCCCAGTTCACACGAAGACCCAATAGGTCTTTGTGATCGAGCACCATCTGTTTGTCCGCAGCTGCCTGAGCTTGTGTTGGCGCACAGATCAGCCAATCATCCAAGTAGGGCAGGATCTTCAACCCCTTGACCTGCAGAGGGTACAGGGCTGCTGCCACACACTGGGTGAACACACAGGGGGACAGAGAAAGACCAAATGGAAGAACTCTGAATTGAAAATGCTTGCCCTGAAATGCAAAGCGGAGAAACTGCCAATGGTGCTGCGCAATCGGTACATGAAAGTATGCATCCTTCAAGTCGACCAAGGTGAACCAGTCGCCTGGAGAGACTGCCTGGAGCACTTCTCTGATGCTCAACATGTGGAAAACACAGATCAAACACGCATCAGAACTGGTTTCCATTCTGGAAAAAGAATGGTTTGAATAAATGAATACAACAGGAATGCCCACGATGATGGAACCTCCTGCCTGTCCATGTTCCTCTGCTGGAGTGACAACAAACAATGAGATGTACTTCGTAGTAAAGTTAGCAGGATAATGATGTCAATTCTGTTAATCAGTTTTAGTTTTTACTGAGATTTTATTTATTTTTTGTTTTCCCTTCTGTTTTAGGAGCATGGCAGTGGAGCGGCTGATGCCAGCCAGTCAGAAGGTCATGAGTCAAAGCTGATGGCTAAGGTGGCTTCACAAACACAGACTCAGAGCAAAACTCAGGTACTGCTAACCTCTGAACACATGAACTTAAGAAAATCTTTTGAATGTCTTCATTTCTTTTCAGTTCTATTTCGTATAGGCTTCGCCCTTTAAGGCTGTCGCTGGTGGGTTTATCCCGTCATGCAAAGCATCGCACTGAAATAATTAGTCCAAGCCCACCTGTTGTGTGGGCCCCACCCGGTCCGTATACATTACGTTAAGAGCGGGTAATCAGCTCCCATTTTTCTTCAGTAAGCATATAGCACTGAGTTTCAACAACGATGTCCAGAACCAACGTCATCCGCCTGTGTCCGTCCTGCAAGGCCGGCTACATGTTGAGTTTTGACCGACACGACATCTGCGAAGGATGCCTGGGTCCCCGCCATGCCGACCTCGCCTCCTCCTGCCACCTCTGTGACCTCCTCCCCCGGAGGAGAGGCAGATGCAAGCAGCCTTGTTCAAGGCTAACGTCGAGGAGTGCCTCTCCATGGCGGGAGACTGTTCGCTGGATGACGCCATTGATTTTTTCAACTCTGGCTCTCGGAGCGAATCGGATGGTTCCTCCGGGACAGGCGATGTCAGCAGCAGCCCCACTGCTCATTCCCTTCTGGAGAGCGTGGTGTCAGGACGAGGGGGGGCGAGTGGATGCTCACCCCC
>NC_056509.1:18440414-18453047 GCF_014905685.2 Nematolebias whitei
CCCCCCCCCCCCCCCCCCCCCCGGGCCTTTCCGCATCAGCGACCACACCGCTCCCTGCCGTCGGTGCCCTCCTCTCGGAGCTGCCCGGCATAATTCAGGAGGCGGCTGACACAAAGGGACTTTCCGTCCCTTTCCTCCCAGATCGGATGATCTAGCGGGAAGGTTTGGCTCCACCCCGGCTTGCCGCCCTAACCCCATCTGGCCTCGTTTCCCAGCATTGACGTCCTACTGGAACGAGGCTGCAGCCGGACCTGTTAGACTGAGAGCGCCGGTTTCCACTTTTGCGCCCATCACCAGAGTGGAGGGGTTTACTGAGCAGAGTTTTCCCTCAGTGCCCCCCCTGGAACTAAGCCTGGCGGAGGCTCTCAGAGCAAAGATGTCCAGGTTGGACCAGCGTCCTGTGCCTCTGGGGAAGCGTGACCAGACGGTGACGTCGCTCTCCAACCAAGCTCACCAGTGTGTGTTCCAGGCGGCCGCAGTGAACAATAATGTTGCACTGCTGGCGTACAGCATTTCAAAGAGGTTGGAAGAAACAGATCTGCCTGAGAAGATGAAGAGCTCCCTTTGCAAGGCGTCTGACGTCATCCTGAACCTGTGCGCCTCTTCTGCTATTTGCCTGTCTCGCATCTCAGCCTGGATGACAATGGTTCAGCGATCCACCTGGCTCTGTCACTTCCCCTCCCTGCCGGAGAAGCTGCAGAAGGACTTGTTGGAGGGCCCCATCACGACAGACGCGCTGTTTGGAGCCAACTTCAAGGCCATGCTCGAGAACTCGAAAAAGTCGGAGGAGGTGTCGGAGACTGTGTGCCATCTGGGCAAGCCGCACTCTTTTTTTCAACCTTTATTTAGACAGGTAATCCCATTGAGCCTCGAGGACTCATTTACAAGAGAGACCTGATTTCAACAAAGAAAGATGACAACAATGGACAACAGCAACAACGATAAACAATTATAAAAAGTAATACTGCAGGTTGTTTTTTTTACAAATAGGATGGCTAAAAGAAAAAGGTAACAAAAAAACAACTAGATTCTAAGGCGAATGTAGAAAACTAAAAACAGGAACATGTCTGCGTTGGTCCCTGCCAAGAGTCCAACAGGTTCTTAAAGCCACTTAGAGAGGTCAAGGTCGAGAGCTTCAATTGTTTTTGTAAGATATTCCAGGAAACAGGAGTGGAGTAGGAGAAGGCCCTTTTGCCTAGTTCAGTCCTCATTGAGGGAACACTGCAGGTAATAATGTCCTGAGAGCGCATGCCGTAGCTGCACTCACACAGAGACATGTAGGAGGAGATGTATGAAGGCAGCAGACCAAGAAGTGATTTAAAGATGAAAATGTACTCGCTTCCCCGCCCACGTCGCCCTAGAGAGAGCGACGTGGCCAAAGACAGCAGCAAAGACGCGCCACAGCTGCAGCAGCGTCTTCTCGCTCCACTCCGCCACCGGCCCCTCCCGTCAGAGAACAGCCCTCCTCATCCCGGCATCCAGCGGTACAGCGTTTCCCCAGAGACCGCCAACAGGCGCCCCCCTGGAACAACCAACCGCGGGGGGGAAGATTAAAAAAATGACTCCTTGCGGAGGATGTGTGTGTGCAAAATGATGGTTCGAGTTTTGAAATAAAATGTAAACATCATTCAGGAATTAAAGTGTCTGATTTCAGCCTGTCTGTCAGATCGTATGATTTCACAAGGGCTTCTCATCACACATCCTCCACACAAAACGAGCCGGTGTCCTTCAAACAGGTTTTTGAAAGTCACCGCAGCTCAAAAAAACACAAAAGGCGCGTGTGACACAGCCAAAAGTGAATGTTTTCAACAGACCGAGTCCAGTGGGAAACCTCGCTCTCAACCTAAGCTGTGCGCCGCCTCCTCTGACCGCAGCGGCGACAAACATGCGCCCCCGCGGCAGCCTTCGCTGAAGCGGCACCGCGTGGCCATGGGCGCGCGTGCCTCCCCTCAGCGCATGCCAGCTCACATCAGCACATCAGATGTGAGCCCGCAGCCTGAGCGCGGCACAGAGGTGCCTTCAGGGCCCTTTCGAGAAAGCCTCACCTTGGGTCGCTCGGAGCACGCCTTCGCAGCACATGACGGCGGTAGAGGCTGTAAATTGGTTGACGTCCGTAAAACATATGACGCAGCACAGAAACGCGCGTCCTCTCCCCAAACATTACGCGGGGTGGCAGCGAGCGTTCGCTCTAGACAGATGGATGAACCGCCTTATCAGCAGGGGATACACGCTCAAACCCCCCCCCCACACACACACACACACACACACACACGATTCAGCACAATTAAAACGTACGCTGCAGCCATCACTTCTTGTCACGAATGTTTCGGGGACAGAACAGCTTTTAATCATTCGCTGATTAAGCGTTTTTTAAAAGGTGTACAGAGACGCAGGCCTGTTTCACGCCCACTTTCTCCACGGTGGGATTTAACGCTGGTTCTGCGAGCCCTGATCAAAGCTCCATTCGAGCCACTAGATCAGGTTCCAATTAAATTCCTGTCTCTTAAAACAGCCCTGCTGTTGGCTCTAACATCAGCTATGAGAGTGAGTGATTTTTCTGCCCTCTCTGTCGCTCCGTCATGTCTCAGAATTCAGGCTGATGGCAGCTCAGCTGATCTGAGGCTTAACCCAGCGTTTATGCCTAAAAACATCACAAGCTCTTTTAAATCAAGAGTGATATCGTTGGAGGGTTTTTTTCCCTCCTCCCCACAATTCAAAAGACGAAGCATCTTTCCATCTTCTCTGCCCTGTACGGGCGTTAACGTGTTACGTTGCGTGCACGGCGGCATTGCGTCAGACTCAACATTTGTTTGTGCACTATAGAGACGCATCTGCAGGTCGCCCGTTACCCACCCAGCGCCTGTCACACTGGCTGTGTGAGGTAATTTCTGAAGCCTACAGAGCTTCAGATTTAGAGCCTCCTGACAACCTAAGGGCGCACTCGACCAGAGGTATCGCATCTTCGACTGCTTTGCATAATGGTATTTCAATGCAGGGTATTTCAATGCAGGATATTTGCACTGCGGCCGCGTGGTCAACACCCTGTTCATTTATTCACTTTTATTTACGTGATGTGTCGGCTTGTTCTATGACGCATTCTGTCCTTAGTGCCTTAACAGAACGAATATTGTCGTTTCATTTAATCTCGTTTTAAACTCAGATCTGACTGCATGCATTTGCAGTGTGTGATGTTATCAGTCACAGGTTATGACTGTTGTTCTTGTTCTATGGTTATTAATCAGTTCATTTGATTAATAATCAGTTCATTTATTATTAATCTATTCATATTGAAGAGCCGTGGATCTGCTCTGTTCACGGCCTTTTTCAGCCTCTCCTCCTTTCCGTTGAAAACTTTTCCTGGGCGTTCATGCACTCGGAACGCGTAAATTACGCAGTCCGCATCTGTGCATGGGCGCGTAATTACGCAATGCGTATTTACGCACATGGAGAGCTGAGTGACGAGATGTTTTTTGGGCAAGCGGGCACTTCTTATGGTGTTCAAATGGACCCAGTGAGGCAGAGACTACATCTGCTTCGCCCTTAACCCACCAGCGACAGCCTTAAAGGGCAAAGCCTATACGAAATAGAACGTTGGTTACGTACTGTAACCCCAGATTCTATGAGTATAGGCGTAGCCCTTTAAGCGTCGGGCCTCACTGGCTCCTAAATGGCTGAAGAAAATGCTATTTGGGAGAATATTACCCGCTCTTAAAGTAATTTATATGGACCGGGTGGGGCCCACACAACAGGTGGGCGTGGACTAATTTTTTCAGTGCGATGCTTTGCATGACGGGATAAACCCACCAGCGGCAGCCTTAAAGGGCTATGCCTATACTCCTAGAATCTGGGGTTACAGTACGTAACCAACGTTTTCAGTGTTACCGCTGTTTTTTGTCCTGTACTACATGTTCCAGAGCTTCAAGAGAAAACCGGGCCAAGCCGATAATGAGCGCTCGACAGGTGACCATAACGAGCGTGTTAACAAGCGCCTGCGCACGGTGGATAACCGGGAGGAGCGCACAGGGAACAAGCAGAGTGAGACCCAGCTGGAGTCTGATCTGTACGAACACATCAGACAGCAGGACATGGCCTACGACACGCAGACCTACGGTCAGTAATCCTCTGATACAAACACATTTAAAGGTGCAGACCACTAACAAATAAAATCCATACGATATTACCATATTTTCCGCTGTATAAGTTGCAGTTTCTTGCATAATTTGCATGCCCTGTGACTTATAGGCCGAAGCAATATATTTATGGATTTTTTCCCATATTTATAAACCAATTTTTGGCTGAGATATGACGGTTTCATTCATTCTTACTGAAAATATTGAACACTGCCATATTCAGTCACTAGATGGCACTTGAATAGTAAGGCATGCCGTTGGATCATGTAATAGGTAAAAGTGGCTAATGACACAATTGGCTTGCCAGAGCCTGCCACTGTTGTCTGCCTGGAGTAATCGTATCAGTTTCATTTCGCTGCACCGCCCCGGCGAAATGAAACTGATTTGACCATCATAGTGCAAAAGTTAGACTGACACACCTTTACTATAATTTCGAGCAAACAAATAATTGTTTTTAAGTGTTAATCTTGTTTAATTCTTGTTAAAATCCTCCCGTGCACGCTCCCACGACCGCCATTTATCAGCCAATCGATTTTTGGCACACCACCGCCCCACATTTCCGGGTTCGGCACACATTTCCGGATTGACAGCGGTGACACGTAACAAATGCGACACGTCAGCAGTGACGCATAATAGATGCCACGTATATGGCGAAGCGACATATTTATGGATTTTTCCACCTTATTAGACAAATATGGATTGATGCAACTTATAGGGCTGAAAATACAGTATTCTCATATTGCTGGTGTCCTTAATCTCTATCTTGGTAATCAAAATTTGTGACCAGGTGTCAACTACTACTGGGACATGTTTTTCTTTACCTGTGAAAACAACTGAAGTGGCTAAAAAAGGTCAACAAAGGTGACATCATTCCAGATGGGGCAGTTTGACCTTACTTTCTCTTTTCTTTTGCATTTAGCTGCAGATTCACTTCTAAATTTCTCCCTATATGTTTTCTCTGAGATTTTACGCTATTCCGAATATTAATTTATTGTCCCCCTTCGTGGAGCTTAATTAAAATTAGTTGAAAAAACCCTTATCTGTCTGTCCATCTTGTGAGCATGATAACTTGGAAAATAGGCGAGGTACCAGCTTCCAATTTGGTGTGTGGCTGTATCTAGGTGTAAAAGGTCACTATTAAAAGTTGAGTTCTACCAAGTAGAAATCCAAGATGGCCACCACCATATATGTGTGCGTGCAAGTAAACCACCCACCCTATCATTTGAGGAAATTTTGCTTTCTAGTTTTATGGTGCCACATATAGTTTTTTCAAATAATTAGGGTGGACAAAGATTAATCTATGGTGGCCAAGGCCACCATTGGCCACCCCCTGGCTCCTCCATTGCACCTGATGGTGGGTAAAATTGTTTCCTCCACTCTCCATGATCTGTCACTTTGCCTCAGACGAGAAGAAATGAACAACATCCGTTTTTACTTGCAGTGTAACTCCTCCCCACTTGAATGCCCCAAAAACATTGTTTACTTACATCCCCTGTTCAATTCCAGTCCAGATAAACTCATCTCAAAAACTACAAACATTCACTTTTCAAATCCCTCATTGATGGGGGACATCACTTGTTGAAAAGTAATCTGATAAATTTATTGTCCGTGTTTGTTTACTTCCCCTGTGCAGCCATATATCTGGAAAAGTCTTTCAGGGTTCAGATGTTTAAAGTCTTCAGATCAGGACAGTGATCATCTTCAGAGTATTTAAAACAGTCTGTGTAAATCAGTGTGGTTTGCTTTCAGATGTTGCCAGTGCAGACCAACAAAAACCAGCAGGGACTCAACAAAACCAGAATGAAGATGAGGACGACGCCATGGAAACAGAGGAGCAGGAGAAGGAGCTGGAAGCTGCTGAAGTCGCGGAGTTGCAGCCTGATCAACTGGACTCTTCCAAGCACTCACAGAAAGGTGTCGACTTCTCTCCTCCGGAAAAGTTTATTATCCATGCTCAGAATAATGAGGTTTGAATGCAGAACTTGTTATAGCTGCTGCCACTAGCTCATTGTCACCATGGTAACCATACACCTATGTCTGTCACTCCCTGAGTTTAATGACACGGTCAGAAAAAGTCTCGACAGTCAGCCTCAAACAAACAGCTGTGATGGTCACACGTGTGGATATTTATGTTTCTGTAGGAGGTCTTTAGTTTTCTGCGACCTGTTTAAACTTTGATGTTTTTACTGCAAAGTATTTCTGAGCTGTAGATCTGGGTTTTTTTTCTTCTCCATCATCATTATTAATATTATTGTTATTATACCTGTCTTTATCGTTTTAAAGTTGTAGCACACCTTTACTAATTGAGCTGAATGTTTCAGTGTATAACTGACCTGTTTTATTTCTAAGCTGCACGAGGACGCACAGCTTGAATAGGACAGGAGTAATCACCTGTTTTGTTCTTTAAGTTTTACCTCATCTTTAACATCAACAGTATATAATATCTGTATAAAACATACTGAACAGTCCTCCTTGTTGTTCAGCTGTGGATAGTGGTGAAATGGAGATGAAGAGGCAGGCAGAGGAAGAGGAAGAAAAGCGACGTAAAGACCAACCACAGGCCAGAGAAGAAGAGCAGCGAGAGAGGAGCACAGAATCCACAGTTCATACAGCTCCTCAGCTGCTGCTGGACTCCATGCAGGTAACGACAGACCTCAGCCTCACACTGCTGCCCTGTTGGCCCCTGAGGTGGAATTAGAAATACACTCCGTCCATCTGTCTGTGTTGCGATCATGATAATACGAACAATAAGTGAGGTACCGACTTCCATTTTGGTGTGGCTGCATCTAAACATTAGAAAGGTTACCATTGAAAATTGGTCTCGATGATCCAGGTAGATGAATCCAACAAGATCGTCTCAAGCCCTCTGGACAGGTTCTTCTTTGTTGAAAACCAGTTGGTCCACTGTGAGAAGGTGCTGCTAATAAGACTCAGTTTGTTGCAGCTCCTCAGACTGAAGAAGTCTTGTGGATAAAAGACGAAACGTTTAAACAAGAAGAATCCATCCAGAGGACCTGACTCAACCTGCTTAGATCGAAAATTGAGTTGCCACATCAAAATTCAAGATGGCCACCAGGCATAAATATATATATATAATGTGTGGGGCTGGGGTGGGGTGGGGTGGCGAGTGGTGTTGTAGAGGTTAGTGAAAGTGGACCTGTGGTCGGAAGGTCACCGGTTCGACTCCCTGGACCGTCAACATCAAAATGTGTGTGGGAAAGGTGAAACACCCACACCTGCCTCCACCCTCATTTGCTCCACTCTGGGCCTTTGAGCAAGGCCCTTAACCCCCACCACCTGCTCCCCCGGGCACCCTAGGTGGCAGCTCTCTGCTCCACACAGAGGGGTGTGGTAGCTCGGTGGTCTGTGGAAGTGTCAGGAATTGCATCCAGCATAAACACAAATTGTCAAGTGATTATTTGAGTTAGTTCGCTGTGACCTCTGAACAAGGGAGCAGCTGAAAGAAGAAAAAAATATACCGTCTCTAAGCCGCACATACTAATATATAAGATAAATCATAATTTTGTACATAAATAAGACACTCTGATTATTTAGCCATCCACATTCATTGTCAGGAACTGTGCCCAACCTGCTCCGACATGATGTGCAGCTTGCTTGTAGTACCAGAATCAGCCACCAGATGGCATTTCATAGACTATAGCTTGTTTTCAACAGCATTGAGACTGCATGATTGTCACATGTCTTCATGAAGCTTCACTGTCTGACTCATGGTTACAGCCATTATACCTACAACATGAACACGAAAACTATCTAAGCATAATCACTGGACAGAACAGTGTCAGCACTTTGGTTGGCCTTGTCGCTGTTTTAAGTGCTCGATAAATAAAATGGTATGGTATGGTAAACACCTACCTAACCAAAATTATTAAAAAAATTCTATACCAGTAAATATTACCCAGAAGTCTTATCGAGGTCATGCGACCAAAAGTCAAATAGTACTGATAAAATATGGTAAATATTCATTGACTTAGGACCATTGATTTTTATTGTTAAACACTTTTGGTAACAGCTGCAGTTTTTAAATGTACTTTCTAAATAAATTTGACGTGACTTCTCCTCAGCAGAGCTCATATGAGGAGAAGGGGGGACAGCCCCTCCCCCTCCAGTTGGCTTTGCTCCGTGCGGAGCTTAAATGAGATACAGTACTGGTATTTAAACACATATTTACCATACACAGAAAGATTTTTAAAACTTTAAATATGTATCAATCTTGACTGACTGCTTTCAAAATAAATCTGGCAACTTCTCCGCTGAGCTCTCATGATGGAAGGGGAGGAGGGAAGAACCCCTGCTGAGATCCCGGTATTTAAACGCATATTTACCGTACACAGAAAGATGTCGCACAAAAATAATTTTCAAACTTTTATTAAAACATGTACCAGACTTGGCTGCTTTGCGTCTCCAATCCTGACCATCGACACATTGATGCAAAGCTTACGGGCTGCAGCTCAGTTTCCTTCTTCGACAGCTGATTGATCACTTTTAACATGAAAGCTGCATCGTAAGAAATTCTCCGTGCATTTTCCATTATCACTGAACAAATGAACAGGTCTGTGCATGAAGTGCAAAATACAATAAACACGAGAATGAGCTGAAGAAATGAATGCACGTCTACCTTGGGGGGTGGTCCTCGAGAGTGCCTCATTGGTCATTCAGGTTAGACTTCTGGTCACATGATGACGTGTGGGTGGAGTTATGGTAAGGTATTTGAAACCCTGAGCAAGAGCCGTGCATGTGGACATCTGAGGGCATTCACTTTGTGTCACAAATGCCTGCCCCAAGAGGGGCGGCGTGCTGGGAGCCACGAGCACCCAGTTCTCTCAAAGTAAAATGTTAGTCAGTGGCAGGAAGTCTGTCAAAATAAAATACAACTTGTGAAAATTATTAAAAAAAAAACATAAATAAGATGCTCCTGCATATAAACCGCAGAGTACAAAGTGTGAGACAAAAGTAGCAGCTTGTACACCAGCAATTACAGGGTGTGTGTGTGTGTGTGTGTGCGTGCGTGCGTGTAAACCAGCCTCCCCAATCATTTCAGGAAACTTTGCCATTTTTATATTGATTAAAACTATAGTTTCCTCAAATGATAGGGGTGGCCCAAAATGTAATCTGAACCCCAGTGAGAATCTTTGGGATGTGCTGGAGAAGATTTGCTCAGTGGTCCAAATCTCCCGTCATCAATACAAGGTCTTTGCAAAAATTTAAGCAACTCTGGACAGAAATGAATGTTGTGACATCGTTGAAGTTTGAGGAAACGATGCCACAGAGAATGTCTGCTGAAATCTAAGCTAAAGGCAGTCCAACAAAATATTTGAGCGTGACCTTCATAGGCCAGGCAGTGGATTAGATTAGATTAGATTAGATTAGATCAATGGATTGTTAGTTTCTGTTTGTAATGCAGTCCTGAATGTGTTGCGGTGCAGATTGAACCACAGTCACGTGTCTCCACAGAAGGCTGACAGGAACCCTGAAGAGCTGAGGAGGGAGATGGAGCTCCAGCTGGAGACCTGGAACAAACTGGCCCCAGGAACCCTGGAGGAGGTGAGTCACACTCCACAACTGTTTCAAACACCAGCTGCAGAACCAATGATGTGTAAAACATTCAGACACCTTCAGTTATACCTGTATTTGTCTGTCTGTTAGCAAAACATCTTGTGAACCAGTGGTTGGGTCTTAATGAAACCACTGGACATCCATCTGCATCGGATGAACTTGATTTACGACAAACACCACAGCTAATTAAATGAACAAACGTAAAAATAGCTGTCAGTTAATTTAGCAGATAAAGCCTGGTTGGTAGTAGCTGAGAGTCATCCTCAGCACACATCATGAGCACTAACAGAGCTCGCAGGATTCTTGTTTAAAACCTGGGCATGCAGGGCAGTGGGCAACGTGCATTCATTCATCAAATCTGCTTCCAACTCTTAGTTCTCTATTTTTGTTTTTATCATCTTAACCTTTATTAGGGTCCCCAAAAGGTGGACCACGGTCCAAATCCAGACCTAGATAAACCTGAGCCCAGATCAGTTGTTACATTTTTCATTAATATCAGTCATTTTACCTGTGCACAGCCTTCACAGCAGTTTAAAAATCCAACACAGACCCTCTAAAACCTGACGTGAGAACACAGAAGTTCTGGACAGGTCCACTCGCTGACTGACCCCTTCAGAACATGAACCTGCTCATGTGACATGAAAACTGCATTTAACTGCAGTGATTTACATGTGACACGTGAGGACCAAAGGAGAAACGAAACATTTGAGTGTTGCTGGTTCTGAGGGTTCTGTTTGTGTTCCAGGAGACGGCAGCGTCCTCCATGTGGCATCAGTACCAGGCTCTGACTTCAGCTCTGTCCCAGCAGCTCTGTGAGCAGCTCCGCCTCATCCTGGAGCCCACTCAGGCCACCAAACTGAAGTCAGTGTCAACACGACCTCCTGTCTGCTTTCATTACCTGCAGGGTGAAGTTCTGCGCAGACATAAATATTTGCTGTGGCTGTTTGTCTGCTTTTTAGAGGGGATTACCGCACAGGGAAGCGTCTGAACATGAGGAAGGTCATTCCTTACATCGCCAGTCAGTTCCGCAAAGACAAGATCTGGTTAAGGAGGACCAAGCCCAGCAAGAGGGAGTACCAAATCTGTCTGGCTGTGGACGACTCCTCCAGCATGGTGGACAACCACTCCAAACAGGTGAGACAGCTGTTGTCCTCAGGGACGCCATGAAGCTGGATGGGCAAAGAAGCCCATCTAAATAATCTTCTGAGATACCAAGTTAAGACATTTTTACAAATTCTAGTTGTCTTTATTAACTAGAATAATGATGAACTAATACAAGTGCTGGTCATAAAATATGAATATCATGAAAAAGTTGATTTATTTCAGTAATTCCATTCAAAAAGTGAAACGTGTATATTATATTCATTTATTACACACAGACTGATATATTTCAAATGTTTATTTCTTTTAATGTTGATTATAACTGACAATGAAAACCCCAAATTCAGTATCTCAGAAAATTAGAATATTGTGAAAAGGTTCAATATTGAAGACGCCTGGTGCCACACTCTAATCAGCTGATTAACTCAAAACACCTGCAAAGGCTCTTTTGTGACTGTCTGTTGTTATTGTTGTTGTTGTTGTTGTTGTTGTTGTTGTTGTTGTTGTTGTTGTTGTTGTTGTTGTTGTTGTTGTTGTTGTTGTTACTCACTGTTGTCATCACTCTTTGTTAAGAAATCAGGTCTCTCTTGTAAATGAGTCCCGAGGCTCAGTGGGATTAACCTGTCTAAATAAAGGTTGAATGAATGAAACAAAGGCCTTTAAATGGTCTCAGTCTAGTTCTGTAGGATACACAATCATGGGGAAGACTGCTGACTTGACAGATGTCCAAAAGACGACCATTGACACCTTGCACAAGGAGGACAAGACACAAAAGGTCATTGCTAAAGTGGCTGGCTGTTCACAGAGCTCTGTGTCCAAGCACATTAATGGAGATGCAAAGGGAAGGAAACAATGTGGTAGAAAAAAATGTACAAGCAATAGGGATAACCACACCCTGGAGAGGATTGTGAAACAAAACCCATTCCAAAATGTGGGGGAGATTCACAAAGAGCGGACTGCAGCTAAAATGAGTGCTTCAAGAACCACCACGCACAGACGTATGCAAGACAAGGGTTTCAGCTGTCGCATTCCTTGTGTCAAGCCACTCTTGAACAAGAAACAGCGTCAGAAGCGTCTCACCTGGGCTAAAAACAAAAAGGACTGGACTGCTGCTGAGTGGTCCAAAGTTATTTTCTCTGATGAAAGTGCATTTTGCATTTCCTTTGGAAATCAAGGTCACAGAGTCTGGAGGAAGAGAGGAGAGACACATAATCCACATTACTCGAGGTCCAGTGTCAAGTTTTCACAGTCAGTGATGGTTTGGGGTGCCATATCACCTGCTGGTGTTGGTCCACTGTGTTTTCTGAGGTCCAAGGTCAACGCAGCCTCTACTAGGAAGTTTTAGAGCACTTCCTGCTTCCTGCTGCTGACCAACTTTATGGAGATGCAGATTTCATTTTCCAACAGGACTTGGCACCTGCACACAGTGCCAAAGCTACCAGTACCTGGTTTAAGGACCATGGTATCCCTGTTCTTAATTCACCAGCAAACTCACCTGACATTAACCCCATAGAAAATCTATGGAGTGTTGTGAAGAGGAAGATGTGATACACCAGACCCAACAACTCAGAAGAGCTGAAGGCCACTATCAGAGCAACCTGGGCTCTCATCACACCTGAACAGTACCACAGACTGATCGACTCCACGCCACGCTGCATTGCTGCATTAATCCAGTCTACAGGAGCAACAACTAAGTATTGAGTGCTGTACATGCTCATACTTTACATGTTCATACTTTACATGTTCATACTTTACATGTTCATACTTTACATGCTCATACTTTACATGTTCATACTTTACATGTTCATACTTTACATGTTCATACTTT
>NC_056509.1:18458047-18478715 GCF_014905685.2 Nematolebias whitei
TCTGGGTTCCTCCTTTTCACCTGATGGCTGACTGGAGTCCTGTTTGGGTTTCTTCTCTGCTTTCAGTAAGGCCCAGTTAGGATATCCACATTGCTCTAGAGCCTGTCTTGTGTGGGATTTCTCCTTCTGCCTGGCTCCTGAGTTAGTGGGGACGCTGTCTGCTCTGTGATACAGAGTCCTGATGACTCCTAACTTGTGCTCCAAAGGGTGATGGGAGTCAAACTGCAAATACTGGTCTGTGTGGGTGGGTTTGCGGTACAGAGTTAACAGAGTTAATCATGCTAACAATTGGTCTTAAAGGTACATCATGAGAAAGTTATGACACTCCTTGGTGACTTAACCACTTATGAACCTCTGAAAAGAGATCCAGGAAGTGGTTACAAGAAGAAGTTAATAGATTGCCTGAAAAATTTGGAGCAGGACAAGGCTATTGACCATATTTTGTACCACAGACTGTACCCAGGGGAGGCCACACCTAGTCTGTATGGTTTACCTAAAATCCACAAACAAGATGTACCTTTAAGTACAATTGTTAGTATGATTAACTCTGTCACTTAGAATGTTTCCAAATATCTGGCATCTGTACTCATCCCTTTAGTTGGCAGCTCAGAACATCACATACAGAACACCATGGACTTTGTGGATAAGGTGAGGGATGTCATCATGGAGACTGATGAAACAATGGTCTCTTTTGATGTCACATCACTCTTTACGTGCATTCCTGTTGATGATGCAGTAGAGGTGGTCAGTTTAAGATTAAAATCAGACACCACTCTGAGCAGCAGGACCACACTTTCCACAGAACAACTGTGTAAACTCTTGAAACTGTGCCTGCAGTCAACCTACTTCACATATGGGGAGCAATATTATAGGCAGAAACATGGGTGTGCTATGGGGTCTCCAGTTTCTCCTATTGTTGCCAACCTGTACATGGAGGAGGTAGAAAAAAGAGCCTTGACGTCCTTTTCAGGGACACCACCAAGTCATTGGTTCAGGTATGTTGACGACACCTGGGTTAAAATCAAATCTCAGGAAGTCCAACATTTTACTGACCACATCAACTCTGTGGATAAATATATCAAGTTCACACGAGAAGATGTAAAAAATGGCAAGTTGGCTTTCTTGGACTGTGAGGTCTCAGTCTCTGATAAAGGACATTTGCAAACCGAGGTGTACCGCAAACCCACCCACACAGACCAGTATTTGCAGTTTGACTCCCATCACCCTTTGGAGCACAAGTTAGGAGTCATCAGGACTCTGTATCACAGAGCAGACAGCATCCCCACTAGCTCAGGAGCCAGGCAGAAGGAAAAATCCTACACAAAACAGGCTCTAGAGCAATGTGGATATCCTAACTGGGCCTTCCTGAAGGCAGAGAAGAAACCCAAACAGGACTCCAGTCAGCCATCAGGTGAAAAGGAGGAACCCAGACCCAGACCAGTGGTCGTTCCATATGTTGAGGGAGTATCAGAGAAACTGAGACTGGTTCATCCCAAAGATCCAGTCCCCCGGTACAAACAGAGTACTATGCTGTTCAATGTCAGGAGGGCTGTGATCAGTCTTACATCGGGGAAACTAAACAGCCACTGGCCAAAAGGATGGCCCAGCACAGAAGATCAACATCATCAGGCCAGGACTCTGCGGTCTACACTCTTCTCCAGGCCAGCGGTCACTCTTTCAGGGATGAAGATGTGCACATCCTGGATAGAGAGGAACGATGGTTTGAGAGAGGAGTAAAGGAGGCCATCTTTGTGAAAAGAAATCGTCCATCATTAAACAGGGGTGGAGGCCTCCGGGTTCAACTGTCCCCCTCTTACAATGCTGTGATTGCTAGTATCACTCAGCCCTCTGTGAGTAGTAAACAGCCATCAGTGTGCTAATGATCCATTGTTAGGCTGATGGTCCTTCTTGAGCATGTGATCAGCTGGTTTTGGTTGTCAGCAGCAAACTGGTTGATCCACTCTGAGAAGGTGCTATTTATAAGACTGAGCTGAATACAGCACCTCAGACTGAAGAAGTCTCTCGGATGAGAGACGAAACGTTTCTATATTATTTTGCTTTGTTTTGTTTTTTGTTTTTTTGTTTTTTGAATGTCCAGAGGACCAGATTGAACCTTTTTGGAGTATATTTTGATGTTTCATATGTCTTTGTACCTAAAAAGAGTTGTGGGAGTAACAAGAGTTTGTTAGCAAAATGTTTAAAAATTTCACACAGCTGAAAATCATCAAACTTTAGCATTAATTGTGTAAAAGTTCAGTTCAGTTTATTTCTATAGCACAAAGTCGCAACAGAAGTCGTCTCAGGACACTGAACAGAAACATTCATATACATAAAAAGCCAATTAGTAAAGTTCTCTATCAACTCCCTTTAAACAGGAGGAAACCTCCAGCAGAACCAGGCTCAGGACGAGCAGCCATCTGCTTTGACCCGCTGGTTTGAGAGGACAGGAAGGAGAGACAGACTAACACAGAATGGCAGGTCCAGGTGCAAGTGCAGGTCCAGGTGCAGGTCCGGGTGCAGGTCCAGGTGCAGGTCCGAGTGCAGGTCTGGGTGTAGGTCCGGGTGCAGGTGCAGGTCCAGGTGCAGGTCCAGGTGCAGGTGCAGGTCCAGGTGTACCTGAAAGACAAAAATGCACAAGATAGAAATAATTACAAATACAAAACAGGTTGAGCAGAGTAAGTAAAGACAGCAGCAGAGTGAAGAGATGTGGTCAGTTTGTCCTCCAGCAGTCTAAGCCTATAGCAGCATAACTAAGGGACAGCTCAGGAAACCCAAGCCGACCCTAACTATAGGATTTATAAATAAGGAAAGTCTTAAGCCTAGTTTTAAAACTGGACAATGTGTCAGCCTGTCAGACAGAAACTGGAAGTTGGTTCCACAAGAGGAGTCTGATAACTGGAAGATCTTCCTCCCATTCTGCTTTTGGAAACTCTAGGGACCACAAGTAAACCTGAAGTCTGAGAGTGAAGTGCTCTGTTAGGAAAATATGGAACAATAAAATCTGTAATGTAAGATGGAGCTAGGTTGTTGAGAGCTTTGTAGGTTATAAGTAAGATTTTGAATTCTATTCTGAATTCTGAGCTAAAAACCATTAACACTTTCAAAATGCCAGTTGAGTCATGTAAAGCCCAACTTTCTGCTTGAACGTTCAAACATGTTTCATGTGAAGTGAACAGCTCTGAATGTTTTGTTAAAGTCCTGTTGATTTCCACTCATGTTGAAGCCGAGTTATTACCGTCTGTTCAAACTAGCTGGCCTGTATCTTTTCATGCAGCTTTGAAATAAAATGTGCATTTTTTTTTTACACCAAAACATGCACCTCTGGAAGGAATAGTGTGCTCTGACTTTGCACAGTGTAAACAAGAATTGCCAGAGACAGAACACACACACAGTTTGTTCACATTAGGGCCTGTGGTAAAAGTTGTAAACTGTCAGACTGACCCTCTTCACATCTCTTCTTCAGTTTTTGGAGACGTCAACGAAGATGTTTCTCTCAGCACGCCAACAAAGTCCAGGATCTGTGAGCTCAGGTGACTGCACTTTCACCTCTGCTGTCAAACCTTACAGCAGCTTAGCTTCTTCACAAGCAAACATCTGTTTATCATGTGAAGAGTTGCATGATGGGTAATGGAGTCTTTAGCCTCCTGTGTAACAATCAAAGCAGCTGCAGTGTCTGATGTGTTGAAATGTCAAGTCTTAAAATCTGTATTGTTTTAAAACGTAAGGACCGAACATGTTCTGACTCCTTTGTTCGTCCACAGAGACAGCCCAGCTGCTGCTCATCGTGTCTGACGGCAGGGGGCTCTTTCTGGAGGGCAAGGACAGAGTGGTGGCAGCCGTGCAGGCGGCACAATCTGCAAGAATATTTGTGATCTTTGTGGTGCTGGACAACCCCAACTCCCGGGTAACAGAAGCAGAGTTGACTTTTTCTTGTCTCGTTCAAAGTTCCACTTTCAAAACGACTAAAGTAGATGTCTGTGCTGCAGGACTCGATACTGGACATCAAGGTACCAATCTTCAAAGGACCAGGAGAGCTCCCAGAAATCCACTCCTACATGGATGAGTTCCCCTTCCCCTTCTACATGATCCTGCGGGATGTCAACGCCTTGCCGGAGACCCTGAGTGATGCTCTCAGGCAGTGGTTTGAACTGGTCACCGCTGCTGACCAGTGAGAAAGGAAGTGGAAACCTTCATTCTGCTGCTGCTGTCAGTCACAGCAAGAGAAAAGACTCAAAGAAAAACAAGGGACTTGCACATGTGCCTATAGCTTGATCTTCTTGCCTGTTGATTATTTTTGTAGTTACATTTGATGTGGTGGGACCTGAAGCAGAGGAGGAGCCCTGATGTAGTCAGTGTTCTGTGTCGCATCGAAACAAACTTCCTTCAGTCTTCTCTGAATGAAAACATGCCCTGAAAGAACAGCAGCTCAAGGTGCAGGTCCAGCTCTCAGGGTTTACCATTTGAAGCTTTTTCTGTAAAGACGACTGCTGCTCATCTTTCATGGAAAATGATGCTGCTCATCAGGGAAATGTCAACATTTACATTTTAACTGCAATGTACACTGTTTATTGTGTCAAGCGTTTAAATAAAAATATGTGAGCATGTCTGAGGGTTGTTTTTTTTTAATCTTGAGGCTGTTCAGAAAAGTTCCACAGTATTTCATAATAAACCCTGATTTTTGCAGTCACCACAGGATCAAGTGTCAACTGTTTTTATTTAAAGATTGAAAGTTTAATGTACAAACTGGATTCCAAAAAAGTTGGGACACTAAACAAATTGTGAATAAAAACTGAATGCAATGATGTGGAGATGGCAAATGTCAATATTTTATTCGTAATATAACATAGATGACAGATCAAAAGTTTAATCTGAGTAAATGTAACATTTTAAAGGAAAAATATGTTGATTCAAAATTTCACAGTGTCAACAAATCCCAAAAAAGTTGGGACAAGTAGCAATAAGTGGCTGGAAAAAGGAAATTGAGCATATAACGAACAGCTGGAAGACCAATTAACACTAATTAGGTCAATTGAGAACATGATTGGGTATAAAAAGAGCTTCTCAGAGTGTCAGTGTCTCTCAGAAGCCAAGATGGTAAGAGGATCACCAATTCCACCATTGTTGCACAGAAAGATAGTGCAGCAATACCAGAATGGTGTTACCCAGCGTAAAATAGCAAAGACTTTTAAGTTATCATCATCAACCGTGCATAACATCAATCACTGCTGGTATGGGGTTGCATGAGAGCTTGTGGCATGGGCAGCTTGCATGTCTGGAAAGGCACCATTAATGCAGAGAATATGTTCAGGTTCTAGAACAACATATGCTCCCATCTAGACGTCATCTCTTTCAGGGAAGACCCTGCATTTTTCAACACGATGATGCCAGACCACATTCTGCAGCAATCACTACATCATGGCTACGTAGGAGAAGGATCCGGGTACTGAAATGGCCAGCCTGCAGTCCAGATCTTTCACCTATAGAGAACATTTGAGCATCATAAAGAGGAAGGTACGACAAAGAAGGCCCAAGACGATTGAACAGTTAGAGGCCTGTATTAGGCATGAATGGGAGAGCATTCCTATTTCTAAACTTGAGAAACTGGTCTCCTCTGTCCCCAGACGTCTGTTGAGTGTTGTAAGAAGAAGGGGGGATGCCACACAGTGGTAAAAATGGACTTGTCCCAACTTTTTTGGGATTTGTTGACACCATGAAATTTGGAAACAACAGACTTTTTCCCCTTACAATGATGCATTCTCTCAGTTTAAACATTTGATCTGTGATCTGTATTCTATTCTGAATAAAATATTAGATGTTGGCACCTCCACATCATTGCATTCAGTTTTTATTCACAATTTGTTTAGTGTCCCAACTTTTTTGAAATCCG
Source organism: Nematolebias whitei (assembly GCF_014905685.2). Lineage (NCBI taxonomy): Eukaryota > Metazoa > Chordata > Actinopteri > Cyprinodontiformes > Rivulidae > Nematolebias > Nematolebias whitei. The sequence continues at coordinate 18,463,935 of NC_056509.1, forward strand.
GTTTTGTAGAAGCTGCTACATTTGGTGCACAATGTGGTCTGAGCGTATGGGACCACTTTCTGCCGTCTCTGTCCTGGTGTTGAACCAGGAATCTGGACCTCTATTTGTGAGTTTTGTTAAGAGATTCCTGGACACGTCTTGGCAGAGCTGCATGTGGTCTTGGGCTCAGATTAGAATCCTGGTGAAAAGATGATGGGACCCTTTGAAAAAAAAAGTTTTACATCTGTTGACAGATTGTGTAAATTATACATTTAAAATGAGTTTGAGAATCCTGAGCAGCAAATCGTGGTAAAACTGGAAAAGTGCAGCTGTGAGAATAAGGAGCAGAGAAAATTTTAGGTCTGGATTGCCGGAACAAGCAGATTTCCGCTGAAAGTGATATAGATGGCCCGATATGCCAGAATTAGTGGATTCTGAAGCGCTTGGTTGAGAACAGGGCTGGAGTGTCGTACTTCAGACTGGTCCACGTTAAATCACGACCTAGTGATGATTTGTATTCAGCACCTGCTGGATATGGGCACCAGTGACCCCCACGGCCCGAAAAGGAAGAAGTGGGTAAAAAATAATGGAAGGATGGATAAAAATGTTACGCAAGTATCGAGCTACAGTACCTCTGGGTTTTTTTGTTTGTCTTAACTAAAACAATACAACTAAAAGGTTCAAGGACTACATTTGAGTGCAACTGTAAAAACAGAAATCACCTCAAGCATTGAAGTAACACTTCCATCTCAGCCTCCAGATGATTCACTTCATTCACATCTCAACATTTCTCTTAATAATCTGCGTTTCCAAGAGTAATTGCATATAAGCAGTTTTTGTGAGAAAATTCAGAAGATCATTACCTCGTTTGAGAAACGTTGAAGATAGATAAGACTTTTGATGATAGGTAGCAGCCGAGTTCTGCAACTTTTCAACCTGAGAAATAAATACATCCATTATCTTTACCTGCTTCTTCCTGGGTTGCGGGGTCACATGGTGCCCATATGCAGCGGTTGCTGTGAGGGGGGGGGGGGGGGGGGAGACACCCTGGACAGGTCTCCAGTCCATCACAGGGACAGAGACAAATGAGACAACCATTCACTCTCTCACTCACACCTAGGAACAATTTAGAGTTACCAATCAGTCTAACATGCATGTTTTTGATCTGTGGGAGGAAACTGGAGTACCTGGAGAAAACCCACACATGCACGGAGAGAACATGCAAACTCCACTCAGAAAGGTCCTGGGCCAAGATTTGATCCGGCAACCTTCTCACGGATATCAACTGATCCACCGTGCTGCTCCCTTTAGGAAGGTAAACCCGGGAAAAAAATTAAAAGTTAGGTACTTTCAAAGTGGGCAGCACGGTGGCGCAACTAGTAGAGCTGCTGCCTCTCAGCGAGAAGGTCCCTGGTTCAAACCCCGGTCCAGGGGCCTTTCTGGGTGGAGTTTGCATGTTCTCTCCGTGCATGCGTGGGTTTTCTCCGGGTGCTCCGGTTTCCTCCCACAGACCAAAAACATGCATGTTAGGCTGATTGGTAACTCTTGATTGGTAACTCTAAATTGTCCCTAGGTGTGAGTGAGAGAGTGAATGGTTGTTTGTGTCGTTTGTCTCTATGTGACCCTGTGATGGACTTGCGACCCGTCCAGGGTGTACCCCGCCCCTCGCACAGTGACTGCTGGACATGGGCACCAGCGACCCCCGTGACCCAAAATGGAATAAACGGGTAAAGATAATGGATGGATGGATGGTACTTTCAAAGTAATGTACAAGACTTTATATTAAAAAGGAAGAACAGAGGAAATGTGTTCCAAGTTTCCAGATGGCACAATAAACAACAGAGCAGCTAATTACAATAAAAAAGACACAAGATGAAGTGATTAAAAATACACAGTAAAACTGAAAGGAAGCAGATGTTTAAACACCCAGTGAAGAAAATCAAGTCTTTTTCCACCAGGGGTGTTTAATCAGTGCAAAGGTCTGCTCTCACTGCTGCAGCAGAGAAATGGAACATGCTTGATGAGCACACAGTCACAGGGGGGTGAAAACTCCTTCATGTGCACTGCTCAGTGGGAAAGAGCTGACAGCCCAGTATCAGTCAATCTATTTTAATTCACACACTTGAAATTGAAAAAAAGACTGAATTTTTCTGGAGATTATTAAACCAGAGTGTTTTTAAAAGTCACAACCTCAGCCTGCAGAAGAAAATCTTTGAAAAGAAAAGCTTTGCAGAGAGTGGTGAAGGCTGCACAGAAATCTGTCGGAATCAGCCTCCCCACCATCACAGACATCTACACCTCCAGATGCAGGAAGAGGGCCACCTGCATCATGAAGGACCCCACTCACCCAGCACACACACTTTTTGCCCCACTCCCCTCAGGAAGGAGGTTAAGGAGCATTAAGTGTAGAACCACTAGACTGAGGAACAGCTTCTACCCTGCAGCTGTTAGACTTATGAATCTCTAACTAGAATAATCACTTTGAAAAATCACATCATGTTGCTGCTGATCTGTTTCATGTTGCTGCTGATCTGTTTCATGTTGATGTGTTCATGTGTGCACATCTGCTCACAGACTCATGTTCATGTTTGTGCTGATGTTCAATGTTTTATGTTATGAGTGCTTAGTGTATATTTAGTTGATGTTTTTCTTAGTTCATATCTTAGATGTTATTACTGTTTTTCTTAGACATTTTATTGTTGGATGTAACTGGGACCCTGTGTACATAATTTCGCTCCACCACATGTACCACATGAGGTGCGAATGATAATAAAGAAACTCTGACTCTGACTCTGAAAATGTAGTGCGTAGTATATTTAAAAAAAAAAAAACACGAGGTCAGTGATTCAGGAAAAGGTGTCTGTCCCATCAACAAGTGCTCAGGAACTATTACTGGTTAGTGAGCTAAAATCTAGTGGTAGTAGCTGGCAGTCATTCAATTCTGAATGTTAATAGATCACACCAGATCTCACACATTCATTCAAGTTTATTTGAACAAGGACAGCACATTAAACAATGTTACATGTTAAAAACAAAGCAACCGTTGTTTTGTACGAAGGTTTTCTAGCCACATGCTGATATGCAAACCCAGTCCTTGGTTGGACTTTTATATAAAAACAGCTAAAATAAAATTTAAATTTAATTAAAATTAAAAAGTTCCCTCACACACATGCCTGTTCCTCTAACCCCATGAGGCTCAGTGTTCACAGATTTGGTTTTGTTTCAACCATTTTTTCACCTGGGAATTAAAAACTCTAAGATCTGTTAATGTTTTTATTGCTGATGGTAAACTGCTCCAGATATGAGGCCTTGAGAAGGAACATTGACCAAATGATGTTTTGTGTTTTGCAGGTTTACAGTCTCCATCAATCAATCATCTATGAGATTGTAGATAATGTAATTTTCAAAGTTTAATTAAAACTTCATTAATCAACATAAGATGATCTCGGGTGACCCTCACTCCTTTAAGGAATGCTCGGCCTATTCCAGTCAGACTCATGGACTGAATGAAGAGGACATAAGAACAGTGTGATGTTTTGAATGATGTGTCCATCTTGAGCCATCTCATGGTAATGTAAAGCTGTCTTTTGGCTAAATGTTTCCAGTGGATATGCACATCACCATGAGGTAAACAGTGGAGACCGTTAGGGCACGATGCAGAGCACAGAAACTACAGAACTACAATAACATTACACCCCAACAATCCCAACAGCCTACCACTGACAGGTGCCATCACTTCTTCATTCCTCTTTGCAGCTGATACATTCTCTTCATTTCAGTATAAAACTCCATAAATAGTTGTAGTTTGGAAACATACTGTGCTCCAGCACAACAAGTGTAATTTACACAAATAAATACTTTGTTTTTCGTACTTGCTGCCTGTGTAGACATTGTTTAAATAAATAAAAAAAGGTTGTTAATCTACAGCCAATCTATTCCAGCCCTGTCTGAGCGGCTGCAGCGCCCCCTGGTGGTCGCAGCGCGCTCCTCCTGACCCGTTGTCATGGTAACCCAACACAAACGGTCGGCGGGTGAGCTCGCGGGCAGGTGCAGAGATGTCTCGGCTTCAAGCAGAAAATGTGGTCACCTCAATCATCGGCGAAACAGTGAAGCAGTGCGCGCAGAGGGGACAGATGGTGTCGGACACTCTGGTGGCTTTTATGGTCAGTCAAGCTCGGTTCTGACCCGGTGTCGGCTCGAGTTGAGCCTGAATCATTTATTCTTTTATTCATTCGGTTCTGTGTTCAGGTGAAAGCTGCTCTGGTGGACACCAGAAATGGGTTCAACGTGGATCGACCTCTGACCCAACAGGATGTTCAGAACCTTCAGCAGGTACTTCTCACCCTTTTTAGCTGAACTGTTTAATGCAAACACAGTCACAGTACAACTACGGATCCCTGCAAGGGACATTGAGGGAACAGATGTGCGGTGAAGGTTTTCAGTCCCAGTTTGAATTTATTGTGTTGGTGACTCACAAACAGCCGACTGTGTGCATCTCTTTTATCCTGAGTCGGACTCAATTTGTTAGTTTTTTATGCTTGGCTGTAACTTTATTCTAAAATGTCACTAGCTGTGCTCGTCACCCTGTTGCCCATAGATTTATATTAAACACTGCTACACATAGAATACTGTATCTAGTGATTATATGATATCTATGCATGCCCACTGCCCATCATCCCGCCCATTGTTTACATTTGTGACATCACGGAGAAGATGGCGTCCAAAACGGGCAAACGTTCATTTAACAGCAAGCCCAACTGGATCTGTGTCACAAAGTATTGTTAATATTTTTACATCTTTACTCTATATTATAATATCTTTACAATCTATAATTCACAATTAACCCTCTATGGCAGTGGTGCCCAAACTTTTTATTTATTAAACAGTTATTTATTCTTCCATTCTGTATAAAGAACATTCTCCCCCAGAGAATTTTGAATAAAATAGATGCCATTTCCTGCATTCTGGTGTATTTTACAAAGGTTTATTACAGTAGATTAACATGAAACAAAAGATGTAAACTCATTATTGAAATCTCTGACTGCAAAGCTGCAGCTCTGCAGGTAAGGGGCGTTCACTTCAGGACAAGTTGAGGTCGCTGACTGATTAACAGGTGGCGTGACTCGTGCAAAAAAATTATAGATTTTACTGGCCCGTTTGAGACGGTTCTCATTTATTCCATATTTATTCAACATCATTTTGGTGAATCTAAGGTTTGAGAACTGTTTCCTTACAAAATCCTAATGATGGTTTCTCAATTTTTCAGAGATGCTGAGTTAAAATTTAAGGGTGTGGGATGGGCATCTACATGATGCTCAGCTTTGTCAAAGGAAATGTTATTCAGCAGCAAGAAACTGCAGAGTCTGTCAAAATAAATATAAATTATTAAAATAAAAAAATAATAATGCACAAATTAGTCACTCCAGCTGTGTAGTGTCATTAGAGTAGTCATTGTGCCAACTTTCCTTCTAACATTAAACTTGGAATGACTGAGTGTGAACACATTGATTCTTCAAAGGAAACTTTAATATAGTAATGAGGACATCTTGGCGGGCCAACGTTGGCCCGCGGGCCCCACTTTGAACACCCCTGCTCTATGGCATGGTGTTGTCCTTAGGCAGCAAACCACTATTTTGACCCACAATACTCTGACATTTTTTCAACTAAAAATACATTTTAAAAGTCTGAGGATAAGTGACCAATAAAATCAAAGTTTGGAGAGCATGTGACCTTTGGTCTGGGGTGGAACCATCCTCTTTGGCACCAAAGCTAGTGTGGGTGCACTGCTAGCAGAAGGTGAGACAAATTTAACATGTTAGCATGTTTAAATTTAAATTCCTTTGTACAAAAATATCTGTGATGTATATGTGCAGAAGCATATTTGATTTAGTAAATAAACTGTTTTACTTTATTTATATGCAGAAATTGTAGTTTTTCATTTGTCGCCTCAAGGCAATATGGTGCAGTTGGACCACTTTAGTTTGACCAGTACAGGGCTGTAGATACAGCACATTTCTAACCCCACAATTAAGAATAAAATTCTGATGGCTGTTTTATTTTTATTTTTTGTTTGTTTTTGGGGTGGGGGACAAACAAACAAAAACAAAACAAACCACTAGATTAAATTGGTGTTGTTACTAAAATTAAACTTCCTCTAATGTATTTATTTTTTTGCTGTTCCTCATTCCATATTATTCAACATAAAATCTTGGTGTTTTAGTACTTTTGTAGCATCTTGTTGCCCTGAGGCAACTAACCAAAGTTCTGGTGGGTGGTGCGGCACATTTTATGATCAATATATTATTAGGGATCCTCAAGCTCCTAAAAACAAGTGTGAAATATTGTTTTCTCCTAAAATACAAATTCGTGCCATAGAGAATTAATGGTAATTTATTCAACAATCATGTAAAACAGCTACATGTGCTGTATTTTCCGCCATACAAGTCACTCCGGCGTATAAGTCACATCAGTCCAAAAATGTCTAGTAAACATAAATAAGTCACTTCGCTGTATAAGTCACGTTTATTATGTGTCACCGCTGCCCCCCAGGAAACGCAGGCTGCTGTTGTGCCAAAAATCCATTGGCTGACAAATGGTGGCCGCAGGAGCGCGCACGGGAGGACTTTAACAAGAATTATATAAGAGTAACACTTAAAAACAATTATTTGTTTGCTCGACATTATAGCAAAGGTTTGTCTCAGTTTAACGTTTCCTTAATAAATGCACTTTAATGGTCAAAACAGCTGCATTTCAAAAAACGATTGGAGGCTGCGGGAGCGCGCCCGGGAGGACTTGCTGTCAGTGTTGCATTTCTTCAAAAATTTAACAAGACTAACACCTAAAAACAATTATTTGTTTTCTCAACACTATTGTAAAGGTGTGTCTCAGTTTAACTTTTCCTTAATAAATGCACTTTAATGGTCAAAACAGCTGCATTTCACCTGGGTGCTGGTGTTACTCGGGGACGAAGGCTCCGGCTGTGAGCTCTGGAGCCTTCCTCCACTCGCACCACGCTGCTTCCTGGGATGGATGGATGGATGGGTGGATGGATGGGAGACACTTGGCTTGCCATAGCCGGATGGGTAGCGTACTGCTGTGGAGGAAATGCACCCGGTGGGAGCCAGCCAGACACGGGGTGAATGTTCCCCATGAGGGGCGATCCTCCACCGACATGTGGTTGTCCCTTCTGCTGGGTTGAATCACCCGGGCAAACTGCATGGACCAGACCCGCTTACAAACTTTCTTTCTGATGCTCGATTACCGTTTTGGCTGCATATTTTATTACTTGCAGTTTGTAATCTGCAAAATAGGATTTTCTGTTTGGGGACATTTTACTTGTGTTTTTTCTAAGTAAACGTTTGTGTATGTGTCTATATGTGTATGTGGGGGTAACAACATATAAAAGCCTAGAGGGCCCTCTAGTGGCTGTAACTGGTAATGTTTACTGGTTCAAGTCTATAAATTAGCATTTCAAACGTCAGACAAAAATTGCGTTATGAATATGGAAAAAAACGTATATTAGTTGCTTCGGTGTATAAGTCACAGGACTTGCAAATTTATGCAAAAATGTGCAACTTATATGGCAGAAAATACAGTAGAAGAAGGAAAATATATTGGGCCTAATCTAAACTCGACCTGAAGTCAGTGAATAACTAATGACTTCCAATGATTAAGACTTTTTAGTTGGTTGAATAATTGGGGGAGTGGTAGCACAGAGGCTCGAGAAGGTGGGCATGTGATCAGAAGGTGGCCGGTTCAACTCCCCGGACCGACAACATAAAACAAAATGTGGGTGGGAAAGGTGAAACACCTACATCTGCCTCCACCCTCACTTGCTCCAATCTGGGCCCTTGATCAAGGCCCTTAAACCCCATCATCCGCTCCCCTGGGCACCCTAGATAACAGCTCTCTGCTCCACACAGAGGGCACACAGAGTAGCTAGATGGTCTATGGTTGCATCAGGAAGAGCATCCAGCGTTAAAACAATTGCCAAGTCTTCGTGCGAGTTAGTTCACTGTGGTGACTCCTGAAGAAGTGAGCAGCCGAAAGAAGAAAGAAAAAAGAAAAAAGTTGGCTGAATAATCATGATTTCAATTAGTTGATGAATTTGAAACAAACTTTTTAAATATGCAACTTATAAATGTAGGCTTTGCTAGCTGCAGCTTATCATGGACAGACTAGTTTTAAAATCCAGAGTAAGCAAACTGACATAAGAGGACCCAACACAAGGTAAAAAGGTAAGTACTGTACTGGAGAAGTGATATTTACAGACAGAGTTATCGGCAAGGGAGCAAGAGGACAGGTGAGTATGGGGTTCTGTGGAACAAAAGCTCTTAAATGATAATGCTTGTATCTTGTCTTACAGGTTTTGAAGTGGAGAGCTGCATAGAGAGGAGGGTGGAGGTTCCATAGGTGAGTGATTTGTAGGAGAGTGGCAGGATAGAAACCAGTGTCAGCAGGTGGAGTAGATCACAGGTAATTCCAGAGACTCAAGGGATGGAAGTGTTTGTGGTACTTGAAGTGGTTCCAGGTAAACTCATGGAGACTCGAAGGAGGAGGATTCGTAGGAGATCAAAAACCAGCAGAACAGGTTTTGAGGAAAAACGAGGAATAAAACAGGTTAGTACTCTCAAGAAACAGAACAACTTGTAGCAGGCTGTCACAAAGGCATCAATGGTCCAGCATCGAACTGCTTTTCCACAGGGTTTAAGAACAGCAGTCGGTCAGAACAGGATCTAGGGGTTGGCTCTGCCCAGCCATTCAAGAGCAGCAGAAGCCAGGTAAACAGCAAAAAACGCAGAATCTCCACGGTACTCCCCTCACAAGGATCACCTCTCAATGTTCTAATACGCTGTTCAGGGTGTTCCTTAAAAAAGAACGTGATGAGACTGGCATGTAGGATGAAAGATCTGGGTATCCATGACCTCTGGTCTGTAAGCTTCCCAGTCCACCAGCTACTGGTATCCTCGGCCTCTGGATGGACGGTGAAAACTGGATGATCATCAGTGAACCAGGGGGGTGGGGAAGGGTCAGTAGCCAGGTTCAAGGGACTCAATGAACGGTTTGATTTGAGTCACATGATATGTTGGGTGGATTCTCATGGAGGTAGGTAACTGTAATCTCACTGCTGTGGAGTTGATGATTCTCACAAAAGCCCCAATAAACCTGGGCACTAATTTCCTAGGGGTGTCCGTTTTAGGGAAATGTCTTTGGTGGACACATCTGAAGGCAGTTTCTACCTCCTGGTTACACCTCTGTGAATGGTTGTTGGACCGATAATGATAACCTGAGGAGAGGCTGACTGAAGCTTCCAGGGAAAAAGCTCTCCACACCTGGGATATAAATTGCAGGCCTCGATCAGAAACAATATACCCTAGAGCCAAAAAAAACATGTTGGACCATCAGCTGGGAGGCCTCTAAAGTCAAGTCAAGGCAAATGTTTTAAAACAGCAACTGTTACCAAAGTGCTTAACAATAAAATCACAGATTCAAGTAAAAAAAAAAAACATAATTAAAAACATCAAAAGTAAAACACACCCCACAAACACAATTAAAGCTGCAAGCAGCATTGGAGGCCCTCACAGCAAAGCGCCGCTCCGGCCTTACGGCAACCGCGGGAACTCCAGCTAGTCCACCCAGTCGCCATCGCAAAAACTCTCATGCCAATCCCGCACGCGTTCACCACGGGACGCATTTCCCGAATCTTCAACATCACCTTCCGTTCATGTCAGTACTTGTAAAAAGCAACTGAAAACACTTTTATTCTCCCAGGCTTTTATGTCATGATTTTACTGTGCTTCTTGTAGTTCTTAGGCTTGTTTTATTCTTTGTATATTTTAGCGTTGATTTTTATTGTACAGCGCTTTGTGATTTTATGCCTGTGATAAGCGCTTTATAAATAAACTTTACTTACTTACTTACTTGTCCAGCTTCAGGTCTTACAAGTATAGGCGAAATCTGGCCTTCAAGACAGGAGTTATTGTGACTTGCTGTTTTGTGGCGAATGTTTGACAAGCACTTCCTTTATGCTTTTCAACATGTCATGTGTGGTAATCAACAGTTAGCGAACACAGTTTCAGTCTAATATCTTACACAGGGCGAAGCTGGAAGAGTCATCCAGTAATCAACAGTTTTTTCTCTGAGTAGGTGGGGCTTAAGTGATGTCATGAATCAACAATACCAATGTGTCTACAAGTGCTCACTGATGAAGCACAAAAAATCAGGTGCAGATCAGATGATGTATCACTGAGATATAACTGTAGGAATAATATAGGGGTGCTGTGGAGGCTATTGGCCACTTATCATGGATTCCTGTTCAAAGGGTGGATAATGATCTATCATACTGATTTTGGTGCACCTCGATTCAAATCTGTGGAATTTATAGCCAAACGTATTGCAACGGCATCACTTCTGAATTCGTCAAGCCGCCACGCCCCATCCTCCTTCGAAAACTGTTTGTAATTTAAAGTAAGTCAGACCAACTTGTTATATGTCTTCTAACACAGGATCATCCTGATTAGGTCAAGGGTGTCAGAGAGGGAGCATTCCAAGTAAAAAAAAGTGACTTCCTGTTCTGAGGGGGCGGAGCTTTGACGACATCAGAATAGGACTACAGAGAATCGTTGGGCATCCAACAGGGATGACTCATGCCAAGTTTGGTGCAATTCGGTCTTTCAATGTGAAAGTTATAGTGTTTGGAAATTTACGACGTGAAGCTCAACTTTGAGGCCTGGCCACGCCCCTTTAACATATACGAAAATGCAAGCTTTTGATAACTTTTACTCCCCAATGTGTTAAGGGCATATTAACCAAGTTTGAAGGCAATCCTTCAAAAGCCCTAGGAGGAGTTTGTTAAAATTTGCAATTAGAAATGCCCAAAAATGACCCTTTCACCCAAAACGGTTGACTTCCTGTTGGTTTTGGACCAGGGCTCCAAAAGACTTTTTCATAGGTCCTGACAAGATACAGATGTTCACAGAGTTTCAGAATTATTGGTGGAAAAAATGGCTTTGGGGCTGAGGTTTAAAAATATTCTAGGGGGAGTTGTGGAGGCTATTGGCCAGTTATCATGGATTCCTGTTCAAGGGGTGAATAATGATTGATCATACTGATTTTGGTGCACCTCAGTTCAAATCTGTGAAATTTAGAGCCAAACGTATGGCGACAGCATTACGTCTTACTTCGCCACGTCATGATGCCTATATGCTCCACCCAAAACTGTCAGTGTTGGAAAACAAGTTACACCAACATGTCTTCAGTCACTGGACACACTATCATGCTGATTAGGTAACAGGGGTCAGATAGGGACCGTTCAACATAAAACTTTACACTTCCTGTTGTCAGGGGGCGTGGCTTAAGTGATGTCATGATGTGACCATTCAGTCTTGCAGAGACCGGATGTGGATCAATCACTGAAGGTTTGATGCTTCAGACAGTTTTAGTCTAGGAGCTATTAGCGTTTCGTTTTTCATGGCGAGATGTCAAACTTTGAGGTCTGGCCCTGCCCCTTCAGCATGCTCCAAAACTTACCGTTTAGGTAATTTTTCTTCCCCCATGTCTTTTGAACAAAATGGCCAAGTTTTAAACCGATTGAGACAAATCCCTAAGAGGATTTTGTTCAAATGCGTAGGCTGTAAACCTTCAAAAAGGTGTGAAATTTGGGATGGCATTCCAAAATGGTCGCCTTCCTGTTTATCGTACAACATTGGTGCCAGAGGGTTTTCTGTGCATCTTGGGGAATTGGACAAGTGTACCAAATTTCATGCTTCTACGACAAACTAAGGTTAATGCGGAGGCTGTTTTGAAAATTTCCAGGTAGCGCTCTTGATCTGTTTTTGTTGCGATATTTGCGACGCCCTTAAAATACATAATTTTTCAGCAGTCCTGATGCATCCACCAAATTTGGTGAGTTTTGGTATACGTTAAGGCCCCCAACGTCACAGTCTGTCCCTTATCTGTTTGATATTTCTGTCTTCCCCTTTTCTGCTTATTATGTTTACGTCATTCTGCTCTTTATATTTTTGTGTGATTCTGTTCCTGTGTTTCTGATCCTGTTTTCTGTCACTTTCCACTCACTCCTCAGTCTGCCTCTCCAGTCCTCAGTCTTTATCATTCACACCTGTCTCTCATCAGCCACCTGCCCAGGTGCTCTCATTACTCACTCTCCCTCTATCTTTATAAAAAGCCTTTCTCTCCTCCACTCATCATCTGGTCATTGTCCTGTTTTACACAGACTACACGGTCCTCCTGCCTCTGATTCCGAGTTCCTGTCCGAGTCTGTACCCGTCCTGTTTCGCCTGCCTGTTCCTATTTTTTGCCTGATTTCAGTTTTAATGTTTTTTTTTTTTGCTGCCACGTCAACTTTTTGTTTTGCTGTTTAAAATAAAGTATTTTTATTTTAAACTCTTACGTCCGTCTGACTGCCTGCAAATGGGTCGTAAACTCAAGAATTGTGTCAGAATGACAGGACCCGACCCAGACCCAGCAGGTCCTATGTTCTGCTCCAAGCACCGGGTCATTGTCCTGTTTTACACAGACTACAGAGTCCTCCTGTCTCTGTTTCCGAGTTCCCGTCCGAGTCTGTGTCCTGTTTCGCCTGCCTCTTCCTGTTTTTTGCCTGATTTCAGTTTTAAAGTTGTTGTTTTTTTGCCGTCACGTCACCTTTTTGTTTTGCTGTTTAAAATAAATTATTTTAATTTAAAACTCCTGCCTCCGCCTGCCTGCCTGCAAACGGGTCGTAAACTCAAGAATTGTGTCATGCAAAAGGCCTATTCATTTGCCAAAAAAATTGCAGCTCGGGCCTGAACCACCATCATCCCAGTCCCAAAAAGCTCTACAGTGACTGGTCTGAATGACTATCGGCCAGTGGCCCTCACCCCGATAGTCGCTAAATGCTTCGAAAAACTGGTCATGACTCACATCAAAACAACCATCAACATCAACGAGGACCCTCATCAGTACGCATACCGTGAGAACCGATCAACAGAGGATGCAATCTCCTCTGTGGTCCACACTGCACTCAACCACCTGGAGCAGAAAAACTCTTACGTCCGTATGCTCTTTGTGGACTTCACATCCGCCTTCAACACCATGATCCCCCAAACCCTGATGGACAAACTATCCACACTAGGACTAAGCCCCTCCATCTGCAACTGGGTACTAGACTTTTTAACAAACAGACCACAGTTAGTGAGGATCCACAACCTCTCCTCCTCCACCATAACCCTCAGCACTGGCTCTCCTCAGGGATGTGTGTTGAGCCCCCTCCTGTTTACTCTGCTCACATATGATTGTGCAGCTACCCATCCAGGCTGTCACATTGTAAAGTTTGCAGATGATACAGCGGTGGTGGGATGCATCACAAACAATGATGAGTCCAGCTACAGGCAGGAGGTGGAACACCTGGAGAGCTGGTGCAGAGAGAATAACCTTCACATCAATGTGAAGAAGACAAAGGAGATGATTGTGGACTTCAGAAGGAACAAAAACACCTACACCCCCCTGAACATAAGAGGATCTGCGGTGGAAGTGGTCTCCAGCTACAAGTACTTGGGTGTACACATGAATGACAACCTCAGCTGGAGCAACAACACCACCAGCCTGATCAAGAAAGCTCATCAGAGACTCTACTTCCTCAGACGGCTGAGGCAAGCTGGTCTGGGAAGCTCAGTCCTCACCTCCTTCTACAGGTGTGCAGTGGAGAGCATCCTGTGCTCCAGCATCAACGTGTGGCATGGAGGCTGCACAGCTGCAGAAAGAAAAGCTTTGCAGAGAGTGGTGAAGGCTGCACAGAAATCTGTTGGAGTCAGTCTCCCCACCATCACAGACATCTACACCTCCAGATGCAGGAAGAGGGCTACCTGCATCATGAAGGACCCCACCCACCCAGCACACACACTTTTTGCCCCACTCCCCTCAGGAAGGAGGTTAAGGAGCATTAAGTGTAGAACCACTAGACTGAGGAACAGCTTCTACCCTGAGGCTGTTAGACTCATGAATCTCTAACTAGAATAATCACTGTGAAAAACCATATCATGTTGCTGCTGATCTGTTTCATGTTGCTGCTGATCTGTTTCAATGTTGATGTGTTCATGCGTGCACATCTGCTCACAGACTCATGTTCATGTTTGTGCTGATGTTCAATGTTTTATGTTATGAGTGCTTAGTGTATATTTAGTTGATGTTTTTCTTAGTTCATATCTTAGATGTTATTACTGTTTTTCTTATACATTTAATTGTTGGATGTAACTGGGACCCTGTGTACATAATTTCGCTCCACCACATGTACCACATGAGGTGCGAATGACAATAAAGAAACTCTGACTCTGACTCTGACTCTGAACAGAGTGATTACAATAGGCCTTCACAGTGCTTTGCTGCTCGGGCCTAATGAGAAACAATGGGACAATACGGTTCAGATACTCTAAAGCTGAAGGTAACTTGCGTAGGAGAACAAAATGGGCAGCCAAAGAAAATCTATCAATGGTAGTCAAATAACGGAGTTATCTGTGGCGACAGGAAGACTAGTGACAAAGTCCATGGCAATATACGACCATGGACGTCCTGGAGTAGGTAGTGGTTGTAAATGATCAGCTGGAGGTTATCGCGCTCTGCCGTCAGGAGTGTTGAACCCAAGTGCAGGAAGATGACAAGGAGGCTCGTGGAAAATCAAAAGTATTTAATCCACAAAAACAAAACAAAGCAAAACTGACGGGGCAGCGTACTCACGAATGAACTGGACACAGGACAGAAGGCAGAAACGCACCATAAGGACAATCCCGAGACAAAGACAAGACAGAAGAG
>NC_056509.1:18478815-18483269 GCF_014905685.2 Nematolebias whitei
ATATATATATATATATATATATATATATACACACACACTGATTAGGACAACGACAGACACCTGGGGTGATTAACATGAGACACAGGTGAGACAGGGGCTGAACACAAGGAGGGAAACCAGAGAGAGCTGAATCAGGCAACATGAGGAAACAGACAGGACAAAAACCAAGAAACCCTAAAGAGGTTTATTAATATTCATATATTCATTTATATTGAGTGAACTGTGCCTTCTTTTCTGACAGTCAATTCCTAATGAAAAGAGAGCTCCTTAAATAATGTTTTAGTGTGGAGATGCAAATTTAAACAAATGTGATTGGATATCAATATTTCCATAAAGGAAATAACTACCAATTAGTTTACAGAAAATAAGAGAAATTTGCACAAGAAAAAAGGAAAAACTACATTGGAAATATATGTTTATGTTTAAATAAGAATTTAAATGTAACATTTATATGGGCTGAATTTATAGGCCTTCACTGAAGGTGTAGAAGGCCCTGAGGGTTTCTCACTGTCTAAGATGTACTCAAATGAGCTCATTTTAGTTTTGATTAGTAAATAATCTACCCTATGCATTGCAACCATCTCACGGCTCAGCAAATAAATATTTGGACTCAAGAAAAGCTTGTGCACAAATACTACTGTGAATTAGTATTTCTTGTTTTATCCAAGTTCTTTATCTAAAGTCAAAAAAGAGCATGGATATGTACAAAGTATGCAAATACACATTAAAAGCAGCAAATCGGGGTTGAGGTTCTAAAATTAGTCTAAATCTTCAGAAGGAGATTTAGCTCAAAGAGCGCTCGCTTAGAATGTGAGCAGTAGCGGGATCAATACCCATATTCTTCTCTACTTCTTCACTAATTAGTTTAACTGGAAAGGTGATATCCTTCAACTAATCTTATGTCATTGCACCATCTTGCTGGTTGTGTCTTGAGTTGAAAACAACAAATATCTAAACATGAAAAGTGCCTTAATAAAACAATAGGAATATTGAAAATCATCCGTGTAAACCTAAATGGGATATTTAATCTTAAATTTTAAGCAACTACGATTTTAAATACTGTGCTGCGTTTGGAATAAAATTTGAGGTTTTAAAATCTGCAAACATTGCATTATTTTTTTTTTTTTCTCAACGTCTGAACTTTTGTTAGAACCGGAGTTATATTCATTTGTATTCTAATGCTGTCTTATCGATTTATTGCAACTAAATCTGCCTTTTTTTAACCATACTGTACCACTTTATTTATAAAGCACTTAAAACAGAAACAAGTGCTTTTTGTACTGTTTTAATTTACTAAAGCTGTCACTGTCACAAAAGCATGCTTTTAAATTCAGAATGACAAGACACAAGAGTAAAAAATGAAAACAGTTTTATTTATAATTGCAGCTGCAGCCAGGGAGAGGATCCAGAAGGCAAGGCAGGGGTCAAGCATAGGGAGTCAGAGTTCTTTAAACAGATGCAAGGGCTAATCCAAAATCCAGAGTCAAAGGGCCAGAAATAGTTGTCATACCAGGGTCAGAAGGGCAGAGCAAAACCAGACGGGCGGCAGGCACAGAGATAAATCCAAGAGGGAGGTGTGAGGTCGTAGTCCAAAACACAAGGCTTCAGGTTCAGGCATGAAACTATGAATGGCTTGAGAATCAGTGACCGTGACAGGTTTAATAATCTTGTGCTGAATGAGTGTGGGCATGGAGTTTAAGTAGTGGAGAGAACAGGTGAGAGGCATCGAGGTTGGTTGTGGTGAATCAGCTGAGGGGGCGTGGTGACAGAGAAGTGACATGAGCAGACTTGAAGTGCAGATTGACAGGAGCTGAGAGATAAACAAAACATGAAGGAGAGGGGCAGAAACATGACATGTCATGAAGAGGCAGGGAAGTGAGCAGATGGAGGGCCAGCGGGCGCCGCTGATCATGACAAAAGCCTTTAAATACAAGAGAAAACAAACGTGCAGTTTACACAATATCAGTATTTATGAGTGATTAGGCATATGGAGAATAAACTTAGAAATGTTTATTTCCCGGGCAGCACGGTGGTGCAACTGGTAGAGCTGCTGCCTCTCAGCGAGCAGGCCTCTGGTTCAAATCCCGGTCCGGGGGCCTTTCTGGGTGGAGTTTGCATGTTCTCTCCATGCATGCGTGGGTTTTCTCCGGGTACTCTGGTTTCCTCCCACAGACCAAAAACATGCATGTTAGGCTGATTGGTAACTCTAAATTGTCCCTAGGTGTGAGTGAGAGAGTGAATGGTTGTTTGTCTTGTTTGTCTCTATGTGTCCCTGTGATAGACTGGAGACCTGTCCAGGGTGTACCCCGCCCCTCGCACAGTGATTGCTGGACATGGGCACCGGCGAGCCCCATGACCCAAAATGGGAAAAACAGGTAAAAGATAATGGATGTATGTTTATTTCCCTTCTGATTATTCATTTAACAACATTCCAATGTGGTGGAAGCAGCTCTGCCTTAAAAATCACTGAAAAGTTTCCATGTGTAACAGCAGACTGCAGTGTCCCTCAGGTTTAATTAAAGCTTTTTGTTTTATTCTTTTTGTCTCATCTCACAGCTTTGCGTGGACAAACTAACGGAGAAGATCAGTCCAGCTCTCGACACAATTCAAATGCAGCACTATTTCGATCAGAATTATACTTCTCGACGTAAGTAACAAGCATCATGGAAAATGTTTCCATTAATTGAACAAATGTCTGCTTTTTAATCTGAAGGTCTATAGGCCCCAGTAACACCAACACTGATAACTGGTTCTTATTGTGATAGTTAGAACCTGACACCCTTTCTGTCAGTATCAGTGTAAAGTTTAGATCTTACCTAAATCAGAAACAGACTTCAGACTATCCTGATGCATGCTCAGTGATCCAGATAGAAAAAAGATGAGTCAGGTCCTCTGGACGGATTCTTCTTGTTGAAACGTTTCATCCAAAATACTTTGTCAGTCTGAGGAGCTGCAACAAACTCAGCCTAATAAATAGCACCTTCTCATAGTGAATCAACCAGTTTGCTGGTGACAGCCAAAATTAGTTGTTCACATGGAAAAGGAGGATCATCAGCATAACGACCAATCGTTAGTGCTCGATAGCCGCTTGCTTTTCACAAGGGGCTGCGTGATACTAGCAATAACAGTATTTTAAGAGGGGGACAGTTGAACATGGAGGCCTCCACCCCTGTGTAATGATGGATGGTTTTGTGGGGTTTTGGTTCTGTCTGTTTCCTCATGTTTCCAGCACTCAGTGTTTTCCCTTGTGTCTCACCTGTGTCTAATGTTAATCACTGCAGGCGCCTGTCATTTTCCTAATCAGCCGATGCGACGGCCGAACATGACAGGTTTCCCTTCACAAAGATGGCCTCCTGTACTCCTCTCTCAAACCAATGTTCCTCTTTATCAAGGATGTGAACATCTTCATCCTTGAAAGACCTCTTGCTTGCAGATGAGTGTAGACCGCAGAATTTGTGGACTCTGTGGTCTACATCTTTGTGAAAAGAACCCATCCATCATTAAACAGGGGCGGAGGCCTCCGTGTTCAACTGTCCACCTCTTACAAAGCTGTTATTGCTAGTATCACTCGGCCTTCTGTGAATAACAAGCGGTCATCAGGGCACTAACGATCGGTCATTATACTGATAGCCATCCTTTTACATGGGAACAACTAGTTTTGGCTGTCACCAACGAACTGGTTGATCCATTATGAGAAGGTGCTATTTATAAAACTGAGTTTGTTGCAGCTCCTCAGACTGAAAAAGTCTTTTGGATAAAAGATGAAACGTTTCAATAAGATGAATCCGTCCTGATGACCTGACTTAACTTTTTTACTGCTCAATGCTGCCAAACAGACCAGGAAACACATTCAGCCTTTTTTTCTGCATGGTCACTTCAGCTTCTCTTTTACAGAGGAGTTTCTTGAGGAGGTCCATCAAGTTCTGGAAGCCAAGCTGAGCCCAGTAAGCCGGAAAATCACAGACAGCAGACCAAAAACCAGGGAGGAGTTAGACACTCTTTACCATCAAATAATCACCTATATCCTGCTGCGATCTGACCTGGGCTCACCTTCAGACACCAAGATCATGCAAGAAGCTACAGGTGTCACACTATTAGCCTTTGGGTTGGGAAACGTCTAGTGACAGCATTTAATCCTAGTTTGAAATGTTTCAGACAGTCTGAGCCAGGATGGCATTGTGTAAAGCCCATAAAGTTTAGATGTGTTTAGAATAACTGCTCAACAAAATAACGCACCCTTTTAACCTGTTTCTGCAAAGCGCTATACAGTTTGTCTTTCATGCACATACACAAACAGAAGTGGACGTGACCAAGAGCGCTGGCAGGTGGCAGAGAGCAGCCGAGGCAGAGAGCTGAGATCGTGATATTCTGTGCTCTTTTAGAGTTATGAAAAATTGTTTAGAATATTGCAAGAGTGTGGAACGGGTTTAAAATTACATTTTATACATATATAC
>NC_056509.1:18483369-18484523 GCF_014905685.2 Nematolebias whitei
ATATATATATATATATATATATATATATACATACATCCATTATCTTTTACCCGCTTCTTCCATTTTGGGTCACGGGGGGTCGCCGGTGCCCATGTCCAGCAATCGCTGTGCAAGGGTTGGGGTACACCCTGGATAGGTCGCAAGTCCATCACAGGGTGACATAGAGACAAATGACCATGCACTCTCTCACTCACACCTAGGGACAATTTTAAAGTTACCAATCAGCCTAACATGCATGTTTTTGGTCTGTGGGAGAAACCGGAGTATCCGGAGAAAACCGACGCATGCACGGAGAGAACATGCAAACTCCACCCAGAAAGGCCCCTGGACCGGGATTTGAGCATTTGAACTAGCAACCTTCTCACTGAGAGGCAGCAGCTCTACCAGTTGCACCACTTATAGCATGGCTTCAGGGTACAGATCCCCTGTGAAAAATGAGGGACTACTGCAGCTGTTGAAGTTGCTGTCCAACATTACAATTTTTTTTTTAATTTACCCTTTATTTATACAGGTAGTCTCACTGAGCCATGAGAACTCATTTTCAAGAGAGTCAATATATTTTATATGCATCTTACATAACTGTAACCTCATCAGAGGTAAAGCGCTTTGAGTATCTTGACTAGATAGAAAGGCACTATATAACTACAGCCCATTTACCGTATCAACTTATCCTGTCAACTTTTGTTAGAGACCAAAATTAACGGATAACTGGCAAATAGCAATAATATTGCTTCAGTGCATTTGACACCTAAAAAAAAAAAATGCTGTTCATATTGTTTTGATGATGATTGATATTTGGTCCTTGTCATTTTTCAGCTGATCTCCAGAGCATCTTCCCTCAGAAAGATCTGGCAGCATTCTTGATTTTGTTGAAGAAAGATAAAGAACATTGGCTTAGAGAGTTTACAATGATCGTAACAGGAATCAGACTCTTCACTGAAGCCAGCAATAAAACAGAGGAGGACTTCAACATCCTGGAATTAAGTATGTTTTTACTTTGTATTTTTCTGTTAGATCGTTGTGGGTGGACCACAAACCAGTCCAGTTACTCTCGTTTATGCTAAAATAATAGTTCCTAAACTTTTCAGGTTTCCACAAAATAACAGCAGTGAAGACTTGCAACATCAACTATTGCCTGTTGAAGTAACATTGTC
>NC_056509.1:18484623-18485887 GCF_014905685.2 Nematolebias whitei
TATATACACACACTCTACATTGCCTAAAGTATTCGCTCACCCATCCAAATTATCAGAATCAGGTGTTTCAATCACTTCCATGGCCACAGGTGTATAAAATTAAGCACCTAGACATGCAGAATGTTTTTACAAACATTTGTGAAAGAATGGGTCGCTCTTTATCATCAAACAAAAACTGAAGAAAGAATGGCAGAAAAGATGGGATGAAGAAATAAAAGGAAGATGGTTTTATAGGATCAAAAAGACAGTAGGAGAAACAGAACTGGAAGAAGGAGCAGAAAGGAGGAAAGATTAATAACAAGATTGAGATTTGGACACACGAGACTTAAATATTCACTATTTCAAATATACAAACACAAAACAGGAAAATGTGAGCACTGTGGACAGCATGAAACAATACAACGTTATACTGGAATGTCAGAAATATGAGCAAGAACGAAGATTTATGAAGAGAGAGTTTGAAAAGATAAAAGAAAAACTTAATATAATAGATGCACTACAACACAACTTAGAGAGCAAATATATACAAATTATAATTAGATATTTTAAGAAAACAAAGCTGATTAATAGAATTTGAAATATATATAGTTTAATCATGCATACACATAGAATTATCCCATGATGAACCACACTCCATACCAGTGGTGGCGGTAATACACACCTACAGTTTTTTGCCAACCGCCATTAAACTCACCAAGAAGAAAAAGAATGGGTCGCTCTCGGGAGCTCAGTGAATTCCAGTGTGGAACTGATAGGATGCCATCTATGCAACAAATCCAGTCGTGAAATTTCCTCGCTCCTAAATATTCCACAGTTAACTGTCAGCTGTATTTTAAGAAAATAGGAGTGTTTGGAAATGACAGCAACTCAGTCACAAGGTGGTAGGCCACGTAAACTGACGGAGCAGGGTCAACGGATGCTGAAGCACATAGTGCAAAGAGGTCGCCAACTTTCTGCAGAGTCAATCACTACAGACCTCCAAACTTCATGTGGCCTTCAGATTAGCTCAAGAACTGTGCACAGAGAGCTTCATGGAATGGGTTTCCATGGTCGAGCTGCTGCATCCAAGCCATACATCACCAAGTGCAATGCAAAGTGTCGGATGCAGTGATGTAAAGCACGCCGCCACTGGACTCTAGAGCAGTGGAGGCGCGTTCTCTGAAGTGACGAATCGAGATTCTCCATCTGGCAATCTGATGGATGAGTCTGAGTTTGGCGGCTGCCAGGAGAATGATTTGTCTGATTGTTCCATGGGGTCACATGC
>NC_056509.1:18485987-18487463 GCF_014905685.2 Nematolebias whitei
CCTGGGCAAGACACTGAACCCCTCATTGCCTCCGATGTGTGTCCCATTTGTGTATGAATGTGATAAATAAGGGCACAGAGTGTGTTGTAAATATCTTTGAGTATCTTTATAAGATAAAAAGTAGCTATGTAAGTACAGTACAGGCCACTGGCCTTGAACAAGAAAAAAAAAATACCTCTGTTCTTCTCCACAGTGTAACTCGTACCCACTCCTAACCCTCCCTCCGGTCGGAGGTTTTTAGTCCCTAAATGTAGGACAAGACGCTTTAAAAATAACTTTGTTCCTACTGCTGTTATTGAATTGAACAAACTGAACTGATACTGGTGTTCTCAGTGGTTTAACATATTTTTATCTAATGATAAATTAATATTTAATACAATTTTTATACTAGCTGAATTTTAAAGTTTTTACTCTCCTCTTTTATGTCCTACTTTGTTTTGGATATGACCTGTGGAGCCTTGAGCATTATTATCTATGAATGGTTTATTTGAGGTGTTCTTACTTTTTACAGTGTGTATGTGCATGGATGTATGCTTTGTACCACTGCAAACCAAATCTACCCTTGGGTATAAGTAAAGTAACCTAACTTGAAAATCTTGCACCAGAAACATTAAGGTTTAATGCATTCCCTGTTCAATTCCAGTCCAGAAAAACCCTCATCAATCTAAAATACGAACATCCACTATTGACATCCCCCAGCAACAGGGGACATCATGTAGCACTTGTTTCTTTTTGTTTGGACGCTGAGTCAGAATATTCCTGATTCTATCTTTTAGTGCATGTGCTTTGGGCACACTGTTTCAGTGTAGTTTTAGTTTTGTAATTATTCAACATACAGTTATTGTCACATATGTCTGTTTTTTTATATTAAGTTTTATTTACATTTAATTTTATTTTTTAAATTAAATATTGATGGAGGCGCACACAGACAAAGCGGCTCGGCGCTCTTCGGATAGCAGCATCAAAGGGACTTATACATGAACTGCGATCCTACAGCTAAGAAAATCATATACTAAATGCCCATTGCAAGATTTTAATCGCATATCGGCAGAGATTGGTCACTCGAAGAAGTATGTTTTAAACAAACGCCAATCGTAGAGGAGACTGGAGAGTAAGCAGAAGTGGGGAAAGTGAGAAGGAATCCACCTGCTTCAAAACATCAACCATCATTCCGGTGCCTAAGACCCCAGCACCAAAAAGCCCAGACGATTATCAGCCAATTGCTTTAACTCCAGTCTTAATGAAATGTT
This sequence comes from Nematolebias whitei, assembly GCF_014905685.2. NCBI lineage: Eukaryota > Metazoa > Chordata > Actinopteri > Cyprinodontiformes > Rivulidae > Nematolebias > Nematolebias whitei. Next base: position 18,487,238 of record NC_056509.1, read on the forward strand.
CTGAGAGACTGGTCATGTATCATATTAAAACCTGCATCTGAACCAGCGTCAGTTTGCATATAGAACCAACAGATCCACAGAAACTGTAGTCTTACTGGCTCTACACAAAACTTTCAATCATCTGGATAATCCAGACACCTCTGTCCAGATGTAATTTGTTGATTTTAGCTCAGCTTTTAATTCTGTAAACCAAAATAAACTGGTTACAAAATTTTTGACACTGGGG
>NC_056509.1:18487563-18490763 GCF_014905685.2 Nematolebias whitei
ATTTGTGTATGTGGGTAAGAGATCTCTTGACAAACAGACCCCAGTGTATAAGGATCGGCCCTCTCGCCTCCTCTCCCATCACCCTCAGCACAGGTATCCCTCAGGGCTGTGTGCTCAGTCCAATCCTATACTCATTGGTCATGCATAACTGAACTGCCTGCCACTCACAGCTCCAACACTGTTCAAGTTTGCAGATGATATGATGATCATGGGGCTGATCACAAATTACCATGATGAGGTGGCCTACAGGGAGGAAGGTCATGCACTGATAGACTGGTGCAACAACAATGATTTGATCCTTAACACAAAAAACTATTAAAAAGAAATGGTCATAGACTTCAGGAGGAGAAGGAAAAAACCAGCCAGGGCTGAGCATCAATGGAGAGAGCCTAGAGAGTGTTGAGTTTCAAGTTCCTAGGGATCCACATTACTGAAGACCTGACTTGGAGCTTGAATATTTCCCATCATAAAAAAGGTCCAACAAAAGCTCTTCTTTTTGAGGACCTTTCAGCGCAGCAGGATGCCCATACATCTGCTTGAGAATTTCTACCACTGCACCAGAGTCCACCTTGACCTCCTGCTGCAGGGTGTGGTATTCCAGCTGCACTGCTGCAGCAGGTGAGTCAGCTCAGTAGATGATCGATTCTCTTCCAAGATTAGAGGAGATCCACTCAATGCATCGGCAGAGAAGTGCAAGGAACATCTACTGGGACCCAACTCATCCAGGACAGCATTGTTCTCTACTCTCCCCTCAGGCAGGCTGAGAACCATCTGAGCCCACTCAAGCAGACAGCGAAACAATTTCTCCCCCCACCCCCCTCCGGCGGTGGTGGCCTGTCTGCAGGAATCCATAACTCCCAGTCATGCATCCTCTTTGTAATTTAATGGATGAAATTTTTGATTTTTATTTATATTGTCTGAGCATGTTGTAAATGGTATATGGAATTGACTTTTATGAAGCTTGGTGTTTTTAGATGAGCTTTAAGATGTTTCTTTTTTTTGTGACAATAATGGAGCTGCTATTGGAATGTTGCCAGTTACGTTTTGTTTTGTTCTTCAGTGCAATGATAATGAAGGCATTTTATTTATTTTTATTGGAGAACTCTCCAAATCCTTAAAAAAAAAAACTTTATGCTGTTTGAAATCTACCTCAGCAGCTGTTTTGCTGTTTTTAGCTTCTGTTTTGATAATGTTTTTGTTCTGCTTGTTTCTCATTTAAAAACTCAGATTTCAACACAAAATGTAATTTCTCTAGTTTTTATTTTCCTTTTTCAAATCACTTCATGCAGGACACAAACAAGCACCGTGCAGGAGATCAAAGCAGACCTCCAGTCTGCCAGTGAAGACCTGCGCTGCACCCTCCCTCCACAAGACTCTCTCCAGGACTGGATCAGGAGGGTCCAGGTTCTGGCCTCCCAGAGTTTCAGTCTCCTGCAGCAGCTGTCCTGGCTCCTGCAGGCCTGTCCTGAAGAGGATCAGCAGAGAATGGAGGCCAACACCTGCAGCCAGAACCCCCAGAGGAGCTTGTCTCCTCTAGACCCGAAGTACAAACCTCCAGTCTGCCTGCTGAGGAGGGGGGGCGCTGCTTGGAGCCAGCTTCATCAGCAGGTTTCTGCCATGCTGAAGCACACACAGAGGCTGAAAGAGGAAGTGGGAGCTGTGGGACAGCTGGCTTCTGAAAGACTTCTCCTCACATGGTAAATTGGATTTCCTCATGTTAATGTTTTTCTCTGTATGTTTTTTTGTCTGTTAGCAAAATATTTCATGTACTAGTGGACAGCCTATCGGCAGCAACAAGAGCTAAACTAAGAAGAAAGACACTTTGTTTTTTCTGTAGGAGCAGTTTTACCTCCTGCTGTTCAGCTGCAGAGCAGCTGGCAGCTCTGGCAGAGCAGATGAGCAGTGTGGAGCAGCTCTTTACTGCAGCTGTGAGTGTGGGCGGGGCCAACAGCCAGCCAGCCATAACGCAGAGTCTTAGGTACGTTCGAGGACAGGTGGAGGCTTATGTGACAGACTTCACCACCTGGAAGACCCAGCTGCTCTGCCTGGGGCCACAGCCATCAGGTGAGATTTTACACAGTGCTGGGAAGTTTGGAAAAGCCTGGAAGTTGACTTTCCACATCTGGATGATTGTAGGGAAAGAACACGTTACTGCTTCCAGACTGTCCTAATTATTTATTAAAGTTGCTCAAATGAGCAAAGTATTTTTCACATTGACTGGGGGGGGAAACAATTCAGTTCAATTCAGTTTATTTATAAAGCGCCAAATCACAACAAAGTTGTCTCAGGGCACTTTACAGAAACATTCACATACATAAAAGCCAATTAGTAAAGTTTTCTATCTAAGGAATCCAGCAGACAAGTTGAATCTTGGCTTCGTCACAGTCTCCCATCCTGAGCAAGCACAGTGGCAACAGTGGAAAGGAAAAACGAAAGTTACGTATGTAACTACGGTTCTATCTACAGCGGTGGTGGGATGCATCACAAACAATGATGAGTCCAGCTACAGGCAGGAGGTGGAACACCTGGAGAGCTGGTGCAGAGAGAATAACCTTCACATCAATGTGAAGAAGACAAAGGAGATGATTGTGGACTTCAGAAGGAACAAAAACACCTACACCCCCCTGAACATAAGAGGATCTGCGGTGGAAGTGGTCTCCAGCTACAAGTACTTGGGTGTACACATGAATGACAACCTCAGCTGGAGCAACAACACCACCAGCCTGATCAAGAAAGCTCATCAGAGACTCTACTTCCTCAGACGGCTGAGGCGAGCTGGTCTGGGAAGCTCAGTCCTCACCTCCTTCTACAGGTGTGCAGTGGAGAGCATCCTGTGCTCCAGCATCAATGTGTGGCATGGAGGCTGCACAGCTGCAGAAAGAAAAGCTTTGCAGAGAGTGGTGAAGGCTGCACAGAAATCTGTTGGAATCAGTCTCCCCACCATCACAGACATCTACACCTCCAGATGCAGGAAGAGGGCCACCTGTATCATGAAGGACCCCACCCACCCAGCACACACACTTTTTGCCCCACTCCCCTCAGGAAGGAGGTTAAGGAGCATTAAGTGTAGAACCACTAGACTGAGGAACAGCTTCTACCCTGAGGCTGTTAGACTCATGAATCTCTAACTAGAATAATCACTGTGAAAAACCATATCATGTTGCTGCTGATCTGTTTCATGTTGCTGCTGATCTGTTTCA
>NC_056509.1:18490773-18499426 GCF_014905685.2 Nematolebias whitei
TCATGTTGCTGCTGATCTGTTTCATGTTGCTGCTGATCTGTTTCAATGTTGATGTGTTCATGCGTGCACATCTGCTCACAGACTCATGTTCATGTTTGTGCTGATGTTCAATGTTTTATGTTATGAGTGCTTAGTGTATATTTAGTTGATGTTTTTCTTAGTTCATATCTTAGATGTCATTACTGTTTTTCTTATACATTTTATTGTTGGATGTAACTGGGACCCTGCGTACATAATTTCGCTCCACCACATGTACCACATGAGGTGCGAATGACAATAAAGAAACTCTGACTCTGACTCTGACAAGTGGGGTGGGAGGTGGGGGGTCAGCACAGATGCCGACTTGTTCTTTTGCCTGTTCCCTCTTCGGGGGTTGCCACAGCGAGTCGTGCTCTGTCTTCACTCCAACTACCTCCATGTCCTCTCTAACTGCATTTTTTTTCCCATTTACCCTTTATTTATACAGGTAGTCTCATTGAGCCACGAGAACTCATTTTCAAGAGAGACCTGTTTAGGGAGCAGATGGTGGAGGTTAAGGGCCTTGCTCAGGGGCACAGAGTGGGGCAAAGGAGAGTGGAGGGAGGTGTGGGTGTTTCACCTTTTCCACCCACATTTTGATGTTGATGGTACCGGGAGGTGAACCTGCGACTTTCCGATCACAAGCCCATCTTCTAACCTCTGCGCCACCACTCCCCCGATGCATCCATGTATCTCCTCTTTGTCATTTTCCTGGCAGCTGCATTTCTAACATCCTTCTACCAATATACACACTGTCCCTCCTCTGGACATGTCCAAACCACTGTCCCTCCTCTGGATATGTCCAAACCACTGTCCCTCCTCTGGACATGTCCAAACCACTGTCCCTCCTCTGGACATGTCCAAACCATCTCAGTCTGGCCTCTCTAACTTTATTTCCCAGTTGTTTTTTCATTCAACCTTTATTTATACAGGTTACTCTCATTGAGTCACGAGGACTCATTTACAAGAAAGACCCGTTTTACATTTACACGTGTTCAACCTGTGCTGTACCTCTGAAGATCTCATTACTAGTCTAAAGTGAACTACATTAGTCTCTCATTACTTCGTGGTTCGTTTTTCGCAGACTCGCTCTATCGCGGTTTTTCAAAGTAAGATTGGACATAACACACAATTCAGTGTTTCCCCTACCGTTATACAAGCGGGGTGCCCCGCCCCGTCAACAGAACCGAGCGCCCCGCCTACCGAACCCCACCCCAAACCATCTGTTGGCACTGACGTAACGCTAAACTAGCAGCTCGCAATGCAGGTGTGCTAGCTAAAAAGCTAAAGGCAGCCTCTTCCGTCATGTTGAACTCTCACGCTGAACGCACCCCCACCACTCGAAAACTGTTGGTGAAAACAGCGCACGGCTCAGATGTGTGTCTGTACACTGAGTCATTTTTCCAGAACCATCAAACGTGACAAAGCAGCATGTTTATCTGAATGTAGAGAGGATCACTGTAGAACCCAGTAAGACCAGGTGTGAACTGGGCCTGGACATTTCAATGTGTGGGTTGTGTTACATTTATAGATGTCGTTTACGCTGGTCATACCTCTATCTCTGCTGTCTGACAGTCATCTCTGTGGCTCCTGAGACGGCCCAGAATCCTCCTCATCCCAGCAATAACTTCCCCTACAGACAGAATCTTCAAATCTGCTTCTAGCTCCGCCTCCACAAGCTGAGTCAGGTGACCGGGCTTTAGCAGGTCCTCCACAGGCTCCTCCTTCTCTTCTGAAATGACAAACAAGAGAAATTAATGTTGATGTCAGGAAAAACGTTATGTGCTTTCTAACATAAACACCTTGTCAGAGAGACAAAAAGTGTTTTTAGGTTTGTGAACTCTTTCAAAAAAGCATTTTGTTTTTTATTAAACACAAACAAAAGTTGCAGTAAACAGTTTAAACAAATGGTACACTGACGTCCCCCATAGCTGAGAAATTTATTTTTATTTAATTTGCCAACTGGTGCCAGGGGATGAACCAGGGGGTGGCCAGTGGTGGCTTTGGCCTCTAAGATTAATCTTCGGCTCCACAATAATTTGTGGAAACAATATGCAGCCACACATTAAAATGGAAGTTGGTACCTCAAATATCACGCGCACAAAGTGCACAGATGGATGGGCAAATGGTTGGTATTTCCAAATGCCCTCTTCTCTCTGCAATGGGTACACTTAGTAGAAAGGTGCTCGATCAGAACATCACAGTGAACGTTTTCAGCTCTGCTGTTCTGAGTTACTAAAATATTTCATGAAACTCTACAGTAGCTATGTTGGTTCACCCGACTACCAGTTTGTACATTAACATGCAGTGTGACTACGTTGATAGGGTAGCTGTGAAAAGACTAATTTTGGAATTGCATCTAAATGTATTGGGCTATTATTTCCTTGAAACAGAATAAAATCTGATCCATTTAATAAACAAATGAAGGCATTCACCAAAAATATTACAAAAGTTAAAAATTGTCATTTTGTTTGTATTTCAAAATAGATCCTCTCTTTATTTTTTCCTAAACAAACTTTTTCTAACTATACTTCTTGCTGTATAGCAGCATTGGTTTCCCATTAGTAACACCTAGTGGTCAGGAGGAGAACTGCAGCAGCACCGGTACGAACCGAAACAAACAAAATGGGATTCAACCAGATTCATGGAGATAAACTAATAATGCAGAAAGAAATACTGGGTTTGTTGTAGCTTCTCGGACTGATGAAGTGTTTTGGATAAAAGATCAAATGTTTCAATAAGAAGAATTTGTCCAGAGGACCTGACTTGACTTTGTTGGATTATTCTACCTGGATTATTGAGCATGAATCAGGACTACCAGTTTCAGTAATGTCTACATACAAACAGGCCTCCAGTTTAAACAGTCTACATGATAAACACAACTGGAGTTCAGAGCAGAAACTGGAAAAGGGTTTGACCTGTCTGAACGTCTCCATGTTGCTCTGCTGGTTGCTCCCTCTCCCTCCTCTTCACCAGGTTCTGGACAGCACACAACACTTTGCTGATGTTTGCCTCCAGCTCAGCTGAGAACTCCAAACAAAAGGAAAAGGAGCGCTCTGGAAAGAAAACAAAATCCTTGTGTCAAACTCTGGCTCCGAGAACAATTTTGAAACTAAAGTCACTTTTTAGAGAATAAACGCATCAACCTGAAAGTTCAGCTGAAATACTTCAACAAATAGACATTTAATAAATGACCAATGCACGGCTTCCTACACATTTAACAGTTTGAAATGATCAGGTCTCTCATAAATGAGTCCTCGAGGCTCAATGAGACTAACCTGTATAAACAAAAGGTTGAATGAATGAAAAATCACATATAAAAAAATCTGAACATTCTGATTTTTCCTGTTGATTTTTGAGATTTTTCTTAACATGAAAATATTAAATGATTTTTGACATGCATTATACACATACTATATACAATTTTCCCTGAAGTTTTTCTTAAAATGCATCTTGGTAAAATAAATAACCACCTCTGACTGCAGGAGAAGTAGAATTATCACTTGTCACCATTAAAGTCAGGCAATCACAACATATCTGTTACCTAAATACTTTTTAAAACCACTGGACAGATTTTAATGAAACGTTCAGGAAATAATCACTGGATGAACATCTTCAACTGACTAACATCTGGAGCAGATGTGGGCAACATGTGGCCTGAGGGACAAAAGTCGTTCTTGGACAATTTCCATCTGGCTCCCAAAAGATTTAAGTTGATGAAAACCTGCATTTTATCAAAGAAACTTAAGGAAGTTTAAATTGAACATCTTGGACAAATTCAATGTAACCTTTCAGAAAAATGCTAAAACTTTTAAAAATTGTTTTAGAACTAGAGTGATCCATGAAGACTCCAAAAAGCAGATATATAACATTTTTCCATAAATAGCGTCACAAGCGCCAGTTTACAGAAAGTATGTCTTCTATGTGTAGAGTGTATTGAGGGGCATACTTTTATTTTATTGAGCATGTTATGATACATAATACAAGCAAAAACCTGAAAAAAAAAAAAGAAGTCTTTAATTTTTTTTATTTTTATTATTATTCTGTTTAAAAAAAAAATCCAATTCCCTGTGCGGCCCTTGTGTTGTTTTAAATATCTTGATTCCACCCTCTGGAAACAAAAATGTTGCTCACCCCCGATCTGGAGTCAACTCGATCAAGATGGCTGCCTCAACTTAGGGACACACACGGCTACAATTCAAGCCTTTTTTATTACAGATGTTGAGCTAAGATCTAGTGTGGTAGTAGCTGAGAGTCATTTTCAACACATCCTTTCTGCTGGTTTTGAGGAAATAATAAAAAGTTTTTTTACCCAACCAAATATTTTGTGATCGGTCTTTTAAATTCCTGTTATCTTAAACTGTTGACGGGGCTTGGATTTGTCTGCTAAGAGGTTGAATAGAATTATCGGTTTCTTGTTGTAAACGTCATCTGTCCTGGTGGTGTCTGAACATCTTGTTTATAATAAAATAATAACCTCATCCAAACCATCCACATGTCTGCTAGATCCCATCCCAACCAGACTGTTTAAAGAGGTATTTCCACTAATTAATGTCCACATTTTGGATCTACTTAATTTGTCTTTAATGAATGGTTATGTACCACAGCGCTTTAAGGTTGCTGTAATTAAACCTTTACTTAAGAAGTCTGACCTTGATTCAGAAATTCTGGCCAAGTATAGACCTATATCTAATCTAACTTTCATCTCAAAAATTCTAGAGAAAATAGTTGCAGGTCAGTTGCGTGAAAAAAATACAAAAAAATAATCTGAAGAGTTTCAGTCAGGGTTTAGAGCTCATCATAGCACAGAAACAGCACTAGTAAAAGTCACTAATAATATTCTCATGGCCTCAGACAATGGACTTGTGTCTATACTGGTCCTGTTAGACCTCAGTGCTGCATTTGATACAGTTGATCAAAATATTTTACTACAGAGGCTTGAATATGATATTGGGATTACAGGAACAGCTCTAAAATGGTTTAAATCATATCTATCTGATAGATTCCAGTTTGTAAATGTAAATAATAAATCTTCTTCATACACCAAAGTTAGTCATGGAGTTCCTCAGGGCGCAGTGCTTGGGCCAGTACTATTTACTTTATATATGCTTCCATTAGGTAAAATTATTAAACAGCATGGGATAAATTTTCATTATGCTGATGACACACAATTATATTTGTCCATTAAACCCAATGAATCATATCAGCTACTTAGACTACAAGCATGTCTTAAAGACATAAAAACCTGGATGACCCTTAATTTTCTCCTGTTGAACACTGACAAGACTGAGGTTTTGGTTTTTGGACCTGAGCACCTTAGGAATGAATTTTTCAGTCTTTCTCCCTCCTAAGATGGCATTAATCTGTCCTCCAGCTCTAATGTTAAAAATCTTGGTGTTATTTTTGATCAGGACATGTCTTTTATCCCCCACATTAAAAACGTTACTAGAACTGCCTTCTTCCACCTGAGTAATATCACTAAAATTAGAAACATCTTATCTAAAAATGATGCAGAAAAACTGGTCCATGCATTTGTCACGTCTAGACTGGACTATTGCAATGGTTTATTATCTGGGTGTCCAAATACTTCTTTAAAACGTCTTCAGTTGATCCAAAATGCTGCTGCCAGAATCTTAACTGGAGTTACTGGGAGAGATCATATTTCTCCAGTTTTAGTTTCTCTCCATTGGCTCCCTGTCAAATCCAGAATAGAATTCAAAATCTTACTTCTAACCTACAAAGCTCTCAACAACCTAGCTCCATCTTATATTACAGATTTTATTGTTCCATATTTTCCTAACAGATCACTTCGCTCTCAGGCTGCAGGTTTACTTGTGGTTCCTAGAATTTACAAAAACAGAATGGGAGGCAGATCTTCCAGTTATCAGGCTCCTCTCTTCTGGAACCAACTTTCAGTTTCTGTCCGTGAAGCTGACACATTATCCAGTTTTAAAACTAGGCTTAAGACTTTCCTTTTTGCTAAATCCTATACAGGTTCTTCTCAAAAAATTAGCATATTGTGAGAAAGGTCATTATTTTCCATAATGTAATGATAAAAATGAAACTTACATATATTTCAGATTCATTGCACATCAACTGAAATATTTCAGGTCTTTAATTGTTTTAATACTGATGATTATGGCATACAGCTCATGAAAACCCAAAATGCCTGTCCCAAAAAATTAGCATATTTCATCCCACCAATGAAAGACAAGTGTTTTTAATACAAAAAACGCCAACCTTCAAATAATCATGTTCAGTTATGCACTCAATACTTGGTCGGGAATCCTTTTGCATGAATGACTGCTTCAATGCGGCGTGGCATGGAGGCAATCAGCCTGTGGCACTGCTGAAGTGTTATGGAGGCCCAGGATGCTTCGATAGCGGCCTTAAGCTCATCCAGAGTGTTGGGTCTTGCGTCTCTCAACTTTCTCTTCACAATATCCCACAGGTTCTCTATGGGGTTCAGGTCAGGAGAGTTGGCAGGCCAATTGAGCACAGTAATACCATGGTCAGTAAACCATTTACCAGTGGTTTTGGCACTGTGAGCAGGTGCCAGGTCGTGCTGAAAAATGAAATCTTCATCTCCATAAAGCTTTTCAGCAGATGGAAGCATGAAGTGCTCCAAAATCTCCTGATAGCTAGCTGCATTGACCCTGCACTTGATAAAACACAGTGGACCAACACCAACAGCTGACATGACACCCCAGTGACTGTGGAAACTTGACACTGGACCTCAAGCAATGTGAATTCTGTGTCTCCTCTCTTCCTCCAGACTCTGGGACCTTGATTTCCAAAGGAAATGCAAAATTTACTGTAATCAGAGAACATAACTTTGGACCACTCAGCAGCAGTCCCAGGCGAGATGCTTCTGACGCAGTCTCTTGTTCAAGAGTGGCTTGACCTGTGGAATGCGGCACCTGTAGCCCATTTCCTGCACACGCCTGTGCACGGTGGCTCTGGATGTTTCTACTCCAGACTCAGTCCACTGCTTCCGCAGGTCCCCCAAGGTCTGGAATCGGCCCTTCTCCACAATCCTCCTCAGGGTCCGGTCACCTCTTCTCGTTGTGCAGCGTTTTCTGACACACTTTTCCCTTCCCACAGACTTCCCACTGAGGTGCCTTGATACAGCACTCTGGGAACAGCCTATTTGTTCAGCAATTTCTTTCTGTGTCTTACCCTCTTGCTTGAGGGTGTCAATGATGGCCTTCTGGACAGCAGTCAGGTCGGCAGTCTTACCCATCATTGCGGTTTTGAGTAATGAACAAGGCTGGGAGTTTTTAAAAGCCTCAGGAGTCTTTTGCAGGTGTTTAGAGTTACGTCGTTGATTCAGATGGTTAGGTTAATAGCTTGTTTAGAGAAACTTTTCATGATATGCTAATTTTTTGGGACAGGCATTTTGGGTTTTCATGAGCTGTATGCCATAATCATCAGTATTAAAACAATTAAAGACCTGAAATATTTCAGTTGGTGTGCAATGAATCTGAAATATATGAAAGTTTCATTTTTATCATTACATTATGGAAAATAATTACCTTTATCACAATATGCTAATTTTTTGAGAAGGACCTGTAGTTAGGGTCGGCTTGGGTTTCCTGAACTGTCCCTTAGTTATGCTACTATAGGCTTAGACTGCTGGAGGACAAACTGACCACAATTTTCACTCTGCTACTGTCTTTACTTACTCTGCTCAACCTGTTTTGTATTTGTAATTATTTTTTCTATCCTTAACATGTGTTTTTTTTGTCTTTCAGATATGCCTGGACCTATATCTGGACCTACCATTCTGTGTTTGTCTGTCTCTCCTTCCTGTCCTATCAAACCAGCTGGTCAAAGCAGATGGCCACTTGTCCTGAGCCTGGTTCTGCTGGAGGTTTCTTCCTTTTAAAAGGGAGTTCTATTTAATCCCTCCTGACCGCCAGAGGGCGGTGCTGAAAGCACTGAATGTTCCCTTCGCGCATGCGCTGATTCGAGTAATAATACCAACGGAGTCACAGGTGTGACACGGATGACCAATCAGAGGCTATATAGCCCGACGTCATCCGCTGCTCTGCTCCTATTTTCTTCTCGCGCGCGGTTCAATTCAGGGCTTCAGCCCTTTGGACCTTTTCTGAACTTTTTACCGTCGTCGGAAGCCCGACTGCCCGTCTGCGGGAGTAGCGTGTTCGCCCTCCTTGGGCTGCGACGGTTTAACCCTGTTCAAAGGTATTTCTGCTGTTTCGTTGGGAACTACGGCGGTTTCCGCCTCTCCCAAATTACAGCGTCTGACTACTATGTGTGTGATTCAACACCGGTGAGTAGTTTTCCTTATATTTCGCCGTTGGTTAGCGGTAGCGTTCGCTCCGCTCACGCTTGTTGGGAGACCTCCAACCGCGTGGTCGGCTGGACTGTGCTCCGACGTTGTTTATGACTACTATGTGTGTGATTTAACACTGGTAAGTAGTGCTTTTTTGCTTATATTTTGCTATTGTTAGCGGTAGCGTTAGCTCTGCTCCTGTTTACTGGAGGCCTCCAACCGTGTGGTCGGTTGGACCGTGCTCCGAAGTTTGTTTATTACGTAGCCAGCTGAGTTCCTGGCCTTGTTTTATTTGGTGAAGGCGAGTGTTCTCACCCCCTCTCCCAATTGTCCTCTTAC
>NC_056509.1:18499436-18502982 GCF_014905685.2 Nematolebias whitei
TTGGTGAAGGCGAGTGTTCTCACCCCCTCTCCCAATTGTCCTCTTACCAGTTGAGCTAGTGGTGCTAGCCTCTCTGAGTTCTAACCTTGTTTTAATTGGTGAAGGTGAGTGCTCTCACCCCCTCTCCCAATTGTCCTCTCTTACCAGTTGAGCTAGTGGTTCTAGACTCTCTGAGTTCTAACCTTGTTTTCATTGGTGAAGGCGAGCGTTCGCGCCCCCTCTCCCAATAGTCCTCTTTTACCAGTTGAGCTAGTGGTGCTAGCCTCTCTGAGTTCTAACCTTGTTTTAATTGGTGAAGGCGAGTGTTCTCACCCCCTCTCCCAATTGTCCTCTTTTTACCAGTTGAGCTAGTGGTGCTAGCTTCTCTGAGTTCTAACCTTGTTTTCATTGGTGAAGGCGAGTGTTCTCACCCCCTCTCCCAATTGTCCTCTTTTACCAGTTGAGCTAGTGGTGCTAGCCTCTCTGAGTTCTAACCTTGTTTTCATTGGTGAAGGCGAGCGTTCGCGCCCCCTCTCCCAATTGTCCTCTTTTACCAGTTGAGCTAGTGGTGCTAGCCTCTCTGAGTTCTAACCTTGTTTTAATTGGTGAAGGCGAGCGTTCGCGCCCCCTCTCCCAATTGTCCTCTTTTACCAGCTGAGCTAGTGGTGCTAGCCTCTGAATATCTTGGGCATAGCTGGGTAAGGAGCATGGACGGCTCTCACTGCTGTACAGTCTGTGGAGCCATGCTCCAGATAGATGACGGTCACGACCTGTGTCCTGCCTGCCTTGGACATGACCATCTGGTGGATGCCCTGTCAGAGAACCCCTGCATGAATTGCAGCTTCATGTCGCATGCTGTGAGGGTGGCCCGGCTGGCCCAGTTTCGCCCCAAACTCGGCGATGACCTCCCGCCTTCTGGGCAGGAGGCTCCACCTAGGCGCTCGAAGCGCCGGACTGAGGCCGCAGTCTCTGTGGCCCCTCCTGGGAAGAAGCGAGCCAGGTCTGATAGGGGCCTCTCCACAAGGGTGGAGCAGCTCTCCGCTGAATTAGCGGAGATGAAGTCCCTTTTTCAGGTACACCAACTGGGAACTGAACCAGTGGCAGCAACTGGACTCTCTTCCCCACCCATGCCTGAACTGGCTGTGGAGGAAGATGTGCTATCCTTGGCTGCCTCTGCCTCTCACTTTTTAGGTGAGGAGGACGGGCATTCATCTCGAGTCTCAGAGACAGCTTCACTCTCTTCTTCTCGGAGTGCAGTTAGTGGGTCGGGTGACGGCTCGATGCAGGACATCATGCGTATGGCCCTGAGACAACTGCAGCTGGACGTACCGCAACCAGAGGCGTCCACCCCTGGAAGTGCCTTCTTCAGGCGCGGACTGACCCCTCCCTCCTTTTCTGTCCCTCCATCAGAGGGGTTCCTGAGGGAGTTGCATGGTTGCTGGCGGGACCCCAAGGCCTTTGCGCGCCTCTCTGCAGATGGCAGAGTGTTGGCGGCCATGCATGAGCCGGCTGCAGCAGGCTTGGATCGCATGCCAGCGATAGAACCTGCTGTTGCCTCTCTCATCGTGTCACCAGATGAAGCTCTGCGCAGTCATGTTCGGTGCCCACGAGCTCAGTGTCGTGTCACGGATGAATTCCTCTGCAGAGCCTATGCCGCCGGAGCGCGTGCTGGCCGCCTAGGTAATTCCTTGGCACACCTAATGCTTGCCCTCTCCGCGTCCCTTCAAGGGACTAGTGGTGCGACAGCAGCGATGGGCTTTAACGATGCAGTGCTTCAGGCCTTTGCACTAATGACGAGGGAGCTTGGGCGTGTGATGTCCTCCTTGGTCCAAGCTCGCCGACAGGTCTGGTTAGCGCAGTCAGCATTGACTGAGCCATGCCGTAGAGCCCTCCGTAATGTCCCAGTGGTGCCGGGGGAGTTGTTCGGTTCGGCTGCCTTGGAAGCGCTGGAACGGACTGTCCAGGCACGACAGAGAAGGCAGCAGTTTTCGAGCCTTAGCAGGCCAATGCCCCCTCCACCCCCTCGGCATCCAAGGCGCCTGTCGGCTGGCTCTAGCATGCAGCCGCCGCCTGGGGGTCATAACCGGCCGGGTGGTCCTTACCCTCATGCGGTTCAGCAAAGGCCCAGCAGGAGCTTTCGTGGGTTGGTCCACCGACCAGCTGGGCAGGCTCGGACCAGGGACTCTGGCTGCCGCCCCCCCACGGCCCCTAGGGGTCGTGGAGGGAGACGGTGATGCCATCAGGCCGACAGTCGGATATTTCTCCCACCAGCAGCTCAGTTATTGGGTTGCTCATGCCGTGGACCCATGGGTGGTTGCCACTCTGACCCATGGTTACCGGCTACAGTTCCGACGGCGGCCTCGTATCTCAGGCCGGGTCAAGATGACTGTAATTGCCGACCCGGTGAAAGCTCAAGCACTAGACCAGGAACTTTCCGCCCTCCTGGCCAAGGGCGCAATAGAGGCAGTGGACCCTCTGCAACAACCCAGGGGCTATTACTCGACTTACTTCCTTGTGCAAAAGAGGACGGGTGGGTTTCGTCCCATTTTAGACCTGAGGGGACTCAACCAGTACCTAAAGGAGCTGCCCTTCCACATGCTCACAACAGCAGAAGTCCTTCAAGCTGTCACGAGGGAAGAATGGTTCACGTCTGTAGACCTGAAGGATGCATATTTTCATGTGCCTATTGCGGCAGAACATCGCCGCTTTCTCAGGTTTGCCTATCGGGGTCACCACTGGCAGTTCCGGGTACTTCCATTCGGGCTCTCTCTCTCCCCAAGGGTGTTCACTCGGTGCGTGAAGGCAGCCCTCTCTCCTCTGCAGGCCTGCGGAGTGAAGATTCTGCCGTACTTAGACGATTGGCTTCTCTGCGCCCCGTCTCAGGCCTGTGCCTTTCACGACACAAACCGCCTGCTCGCTCATATGTCCCAGTTGGGCCTCAGTGTCAACCTGGAGAAGAGCTGCCTGATCCCTTCCCAGACGACCACCTTTCTTGGGGTGGTTCTGGATTCATCTTCAATGAGAGCTCGCCCATCCGCTCAAAGGGTGGCCGGCATACTCCAGCTGGTCAATCGGTTCAGGCTGGGCAAGCAGCTCCCCTATGTTGCCTTCCTGCAACTACTCGGCAAGCTGACATCAGTCACTCGGGTGGTGCCCTTAGGCCTGCTGTCACTTCGCCCCTTGCAGAGGTGGCTCAACAGCTTTCGCCTGGATGCCAGGCTGCACAGGCATCGCAAGCTCGCAGTGACGTGGTCATGTCTTCATGCCTTGACTCCATGGAGGGACGAAGATTATTTGTCCAGGGGTGTCCCCATGGGAGTGGTAGTGTGTCGCAGGGAAGTGGTCACGACAGATGCCAGCTCCATAGGATGGGGGGCTGTATGGCAACGCAGAGCGGTTCAGGGCCGCTGGGGTCAAAGAGACCATTCCAAGCATATAAATGTGCTGGAGCTGCGTGCAGTGCACTTGGCACTAAGACACTTCCTGCCTCACCTGGAAGGGAGGCATGTACTTGTTCGGTCAGACAACACCTCTGTTGTCTACCACATCAACCATCAGGGGGGCACC
>NC_056509.1:18503082-18507468 GCF_014905685.2 Nematolebias whitei
TTACATGTTCATACTTTACATGTTCATACTTTACATGTTCATACTTTACATGTTCATACTTTTCAGTTCATACTTTACATGTTCATACTTTACATGTTCATACTTTACATGTTCATACTTTACATGCTCATACTTTACATGTTCATACTTTACATGCTCATACTTTACATGTTCATACTTTACATGTTCATACTTTTCAGTTCATACTTTACATGTTCATACTTTACATGTTCATACTTTACATGTTCATACTTTACATGTTCATACTTTACATGTTCATACTTTACATGCTCATACTTTACATGTTCATACTTTACATGTTCATACTTTTCAGTTCATACTTTACATGCTCATACTTTACATGTTCATACTTTACATGTTCATACTTTACATGCTCATACTTTACATGCTCATACTTTACATGTTCATACTTTACATGCTCATACTTTACATGTTCATACTTTACATGTTCATACTTTTCAGTTCATACTTTACATGTTCATACTTTACATGTTCATACTTTACATGTTCATACTTTACATGTTCATACTTTACATGTTCATACTTTACATGCTCATACTTTACGTGCTCATACTTTACATGTTCATACTTTTCAGTTGGCCAACATTTCTAAAAAACAACAACTTTTATACTGAATTTGGGGTTTTCATTCGTTGTCAGTTATAATCATCAACATTAAAAGACAAACATTTTAAATATATCAGTTTGTGTGTAATGAATGAATATAATATATAAGTTTCACTTTTTGAATGGAATTACTGAAATAAATCAACTTTTTCATGATGTTCTAATTTTATGACCAGCACCTGTAATGTAATATTAGATGATTTTTTTTTCAATAAATAAATGACCAAGTAGAATATTTTTGTCTCATTTGTTTAACTGGGTTCTCTTTATCTACTTTTAGGACTTGTGTGAAAACCTGATGATGTTTTAGGTTATATTTATACAGAAATATAGAAAATTAAAAAGTCTTTACAAACTTTCAAGCACCACTGTATCCTGTGAACCACTGGGTAGATTTTTAGGAAACTTTCAAAAAGTCATCATTAGGTGCACGTTCAATTGCTGCTTAACAGTTGGGGTGAAATCCATTCAAGATGGCCACCAAAGCCAGCTGACATTGGTATCAACAAAAAATAAGTCTAACTCAAATTTACAAACATTGAACTACATTTGGAGTGGTAGTAGCTGAGAGTCATTCACCACACAGACATCTTTTCAACAACTTATAAAACTTTTAACTGTTGGAGCCGACCCTGTTCATCTGTTAGCAAAACATCTCATCAATCACCTGACACATTTGAATCAAACTCTCAAAGTAATCATTGGATGTACATCAGTCTAACATGGCCACCACAGCTAAGGAGCCTTTTGTTTGTAACTTTGTCAGTTTTACTGCTCCTGAGCTAAACTTTGATGTGGTAGTAGCTGAGCGTCATCCTCAACATACTGACAGTTTAAAACTTAACATGTTTCACCGGCTTTTCTTAGTTTCATTGAACAGTTATTACACTCGGATAAATAATCTTTTGAAGTTCATCGCCGCCTCCTCCCACAACACAAGAAGAAAATTCAATCAGTGATGTTTGTGTTGCAGCTGGCGTTTGAATCTCTGTCAGTGATCGTCAACGCTCTCACCCTGCTGGAGGTCGGACAGGTGTCTGTGTGCAGGTGAGAACAGGGCAAGTTTTGTGCGTTTGCTCCAAACATTGAGATGATCAGAGATGTGAAGGAGTCCAGAGTTCTGTACGTGGAAACAAGAAGCACCACAGTGAACAGAAAGCGAGGAACGCTGACTCGTGTTGTCAGGTAGATGTAACTGATGATGAACGTGCCGTTTGTGATGTGTTCAGCTTTGGTGAGCAGGTGCAGCTGCTGCATCCCTTCCAGCAGCAGTTCAACGATGCGTCGGGGGCTCGGATCCTCAGACTCTGTCAGTTCCAGCAGAAGAAGACCAGAATAGCTCAGGTGAGAACTGTTCATTCACCAAACACTCCTCAGACCTGGTGGGCACCTCCTGTAGCACCTGATGGCTTCAGTCAGGGGACATTCTCTTGTGGAAGCTGTGAATCTGGTTATTGATTGTAACTCAAGTGGATCAAAACTCTTTACCCCCCCTGGTAAAATTTCTGGTTTTTGTTATGCTGGTGTAGATTCTCACTCAGAATAAAAACAAATAAAAAACTAAACCGTGCCAAAAAAAACCTGAAGTGCGACTAATTCTACATTTCACTTCCCTACCTAATCTGCCTCTGGCCAGATGTTGTTTTAGATCTTTTTGGTTTTACTGGTGCTTCTGGCTCTCCTGACCTTCTATGTTTTAGGAGTGAGCTGAGTTATAATCTAAGAGACCCTAAGAACTAAACCCAATAAATCATTTCAGATCAGATCTTATTGAAAGTTACTAAAGACCCAAAGTCACAGCTGTGGGAGGGGTGGTCAGACAGTCCAGAAGGTATCATGTTTTATTTTCAAGTTAAGAAAGTAATGACTTTAAGCCATATAAACGGTCCAATAAGACCCAAAGCAGAAGTGGTCTAAGACTGGATTCCTGGGGGACACCTCTAGTGAGGGGAGCTGAAGAGCAATCCAGTATAAAGGTCTGGTCTTTTAAGAAAGACTGAAACCGTTTAAGGGCTTTTTCCTCATTTTTACTGCATTTGAAGACTTTAAGTGTTTAACGTTTAAAGCTGCAAATTAAATTAAAATATGATGAACAGTTTATAAATGACATCATCGTAGGACAGTTCTGACCAGACAGGAACGTTACAGTTGCTCTTGATTTTCTCTGCCTGTGAAAACATTCTTCATGTGCACGTGGTGAAACTTGTGCATCTTAAACATTGAGCCCAGCTCTGGATGAGGTGAAACTTCACTTAAAAGATTTCTGCAGACAAGCTGAACGTTTTCAAAACAGCTTCTGCGCCGAGCTAACTTTGTGATCATCTCAGCTTAGAACAGTTTGATGTTTAAACTGCAGAAGTGTAAAAGGACCAGGCTAAAAAGTAAAAAAAAAAACATGTTCAAGCTGACAAATGGCTGTCACTCCCTGACTGCCATGTTAATAAGGCTGGCAGAAGCGGACTGAAAAGTAAGGCTCAAATAACCAGTCGCTGAGTGAGAATTCGAGTCAGAGCTTAAAGGTTCTTGAACTTTCATGCATGTGTTTTTATGTTTCTGTCGTGGTTTATGTGACTCAGACATGACAAGTAAAAAAAACATTTTTTTGTTGTTTTGAATATCTGAATATTAGCAGCTAAAATAAAACTGAATCTGTGTTAATAAGACAGCACACTGTCTGAACACAGGGTGGGTGGAGAGAAATATGTAGGTCCTACAGCAGTGAGACACATTGGGTGAAAGGAGACACAAATAGTGTATTTTGACCCTGATGCATGCTCAATAATCCAGATAGAAAAATCCAAAAAGGTTCAATCTGGTCCTCTGGACATTCAAAAAACAAAAAACAAAACAAAGCAAAAAAATATAGAAACGTTTCGTCTCTCATCCAAGAGACTTCCTCAGTCTGAGGAGCTGTATTCAGCTCAGTCTCTTAAATAGCACCTTCTCAGAGTGGATCAACCAGTTTGCTGCTGACAACCAAAACCAGCTGCTCACATGATCAAGAAGGACCATCAGCCTAACAATGGATCATTAGCACACTGATGGCTGTTTACTGTTCACAGAGGGCTGAGTGATACTAGCAATCACAGCATTGTAAGAGGGGGACAGTTGAACCCGGAGGCCTCCACCCCGTTTAATGATGGACGATTTCTTTTCACAAAGATGGCCTCCTTTACTCCTCTCTCAAACCATTGTTCCTCTCTGTCCAGGATGTGAACATCTTCATCCCTGAAAGAGTGACCGCTGGCCTGGAGATGAGTGTAGACCGCAGAGTCCTGGCCTGATGATGTTGATCTTCTGTGCTGGTCCATCCTTTTGGCCAGTGGCTGTTTAGTTTCCCCGATGTAAGACTGATCACAGCCCTCCTGACACTGAACAGCATACACAATATTACTCTGTTTGTGCCGGGGGACTGGATCTTTGGGATGAACCAGTCTTTGCCGTAATGTATTTTGGGGTTTAAAAGCCACTGGGACGTTATGTTTAGAAAATAAACGTCTCAGTTTCTCTGATACTCCCTCAACATACGGAATGACCACTGGTCTGGGTCTGGGTTCCTCCTTTTCACCTGATGGCTGACTGGAGTCCTGTTTGGGTTTCTTCTCTGCTTTCAGTAAGGCCCAGTTAGGATATCCACATTGCTCTAGAGCCTGTCTTGTGTGGGATTTCTCCTTCTGCCTGGCTCCTGAGTTAGTGGGGACGCTGTCTGCTCTGTGATACAGAGTCCTGATGACTCCT
>NC_056509.1:18507568-18519220 GCF_014905685.2 Nematolebias whitei
ACATATATATATATATATATATATATATATATATATATGTTAACATTAACATTCTGACAATAAGAGAAAGAAGAAAACATACAATATATAAATGTCTATCAAGTATACATTTACTTGTTGAATCATTTATTGTTTTTATGACACTGGTTTTACTTGTATTCAGTTCAGGCATCACCTTCTTTTTTTCTTTTGGCTGTCCCCTCTTCAGGGGTCACCACAGCAAATCATTCTCCTGTTCCTCACTGTGTTTTCTGAATCCTTTGTCCTCATTCCAACTATTTCCAATAAAACTGTGCGTGTTTCTCTATTCATTTTTTGATTATAAACATTATTATTCAGTTTTCTGTAGGATGCCATTTTGGACTCACTGAGTGATGATGCTTGCCATTTGTGCTGTACAGTTGTATTCAAAAATGGATATTTTTCTTGCTGTTAATGTGATGTTAGTGTCTGGAAGCAACATGTATCTAGCCATTTTTTGTTTGATTTAGTTTTATCTTTGTTGTTTGTCTTTCGCTATTTTTGATTGAAACTTGTTCTTAAAATTCTAAATAAAAAAGTACTTTAAACTTAATTCTGCATTTTCTTGATATTGCTGTCTTCTCTCCACCTTGTTTTTTTCCGTTATTAATCAATACTCTTTTGTTTTCTTGGCAGTGCCATCTTCTCTTGAAGAAGCCCTTTCAGTCACGGGTAAGTGTGTCAACACTGAGCTGAGTGGGACACAGACTTTGGTGTGGAAATACACGGCTGTGCTGGAGAAGTTAACACACCCCCTCATGCAGTCCAGACAGCGTGACGCATCCATCGTCCTGCTCAAACAGGCTCTCTACAACGTCAGGCAGCATGAAAGTTTCCTCAAAATCTTGCAGGTAGCTCACCATTCTCATGAATGTATGGAAACCAATGCTATGGTCCTGATAAGTCTAGGAGAAGGCCGGACACAACATATGAAGCCCAGATGATTTTTCAGTTTGACAAAGCTTTGTCATTAAATCCCCTGAGCATAAATGCAGACTGGGAGACCTGATTAAAACAAACAAAAAGAGAGAGAAGCCCCGAACCAACCAGCAGTTGGCCATCAAATTCGGGCTGCTCCCCTCGCCCTATAACCCAGGGACTAACCCTACAACTAAAAACCGGAAAACCTAAATTACACAGGTGAGTCCCAGTCCCAAAAACAAGTAGCTCAACAACAACAAACAACTGTGACAGGGTGCAATAATCAGTGGCTGGAGCGGGAGCAAGGCTGGAGAACAGGAACCGTCAACCATCAGACCAACATCTCCTCTGGCCTCCCTTGCTCATCCAGCAGGTGGAGCTTGGTCCTTTTAAGCCATCCTCAGCCAATCAGCTGCACAAAGAAAAGGAGCATTAATTACAGACACACACCGACACAACGTTCCACGTTCCCTGAGGTCAGCGGACCAATTGGTCCTCACAGTTCCAGGAACTCGTCTTAAGTGCAGAAGTGACAGGGCCTTCTCTGTAGCAGGACCAAGACTTTGGAACGAGTTACCTCTGCTTGTCAGACAGGCTCCCTCCCTCTCGGTTTTCAAATCCCGTTTAAAAACCTACTACTATTCAGTAGCTTTCAACACCAGAGGATCTGTGTTTTGAACCAGTACGCTTCACACTGGTTTGTCGTAATATTTATTATCTGCATCGTTTTTATGTTTATATTTTTGATTTACTTCATTTTATATATTGCTTTGTGTGTTGTCTGTTGTTCTGTCTGTACAGCACTTTGGTTGGCCTTGTAGCTGTTTTAAGTGCTCTATAAATAAAATGGTATGGTATGGTATGGTATAACTGACGCAAGGACACGTCACAGCCTACTCTTCTCACTACCACCATGGATGAAAGGACTGTGTTGTTTTTGCCCATATTTCTCTGTGTGCATGTGTCTGTTTCTGCAAAATATCTCATGAATCAGGGCACATATTTTTATGAAACCTTCAGAAAGTAATCTCTGCCTGTTAGAGTTGCATTCAGGCCTAAAAAAATCCAATCCGGCCTGCCCCGAACTCTTATCATTTTTTTCTGGCCCGACCCGACCAATTAACTGTAATTACAGGCCCGAACCCGAAAAAAAACAATACGTTTTTTAACAACAAAGTCCATGCTCAATAATCCAGGTATAAAATCCAACATTTTTCAGTCAGGTCATCTGGACAGTTTCTTTTTTTGTGCTGAAACGTTTCGCCTTCGATCCGGAAGGCTTCATCAGTCAAGGAAATACACAACAAAACTGATTCTTCCTCCAACAGCTTACTCCAAAGTGGAACAAACCAGTTCTGCTGTGATTAGATGGTCTTTTTGGTATGCCCCTCCTCCATTGCCGGCCCTCTTTTTGTTTTGACCAATCAGTTTTGTTGTGTGTTTCCTTGACTGATGAAGCCTTCCGGATCGAAGGCGAAACATTTCAGCACAAAAAAAGAAACTGTCCAGATGACCTGACTGAAAAATGTTGAATACATTTTTTATTAAGTTTTTACAGCTTTTGAAAGCAAATCAGTTTGACATGATGTTTAAAAACATATTTTAAAGAAAGGAAGATAAAAGATTTCTTGTTTATTAACGAGTCGACAGATTATTATAGTTATTATAATGTTATAGTTATTATAGTTATTAACGGTTGGTGGACACGCGTGACTGATGACCCAAATTGGGTCGTCTGCCATGCGCGTCCACTGATGCAGCAGCTGATTCCAGTTAAGCTTCAGGTGGGTCGCTGCCAGTGATCCATTTGGACTTTTTTTTAAACCACTTTCATCTGGCTGGGTTCGGCCGCGTGTGTCCACTGACGCAGTGACTGAGTCCACCTGGGCTTCAGATGGGTCGCTGGCAGTAGTCCATCTGAAGCTTAACTGAACTTTTTTTTACCTCTTTCAACTGGCCGGTCAGCTTGCGGTCAATTGGCTGTGCGCGGCTGGTGATCCAAATTGGATCGTCAGCCATGCATGTCCACTGACGATATCAAAAGCCTGACACCGACTCGGCCCACCAATGAAGCACATTATTTTGGCCCAACTTGGCCCAAATTTCGGGTCGGGCCAGGCCCGGGTTAGAAATGACAGCTCTACTGCCTATACAGTACCTTGCGAAAGTATTTGGCCCCCTTGAACTTTTCAACCTTTTGACACATTTCAGGCTTCATACATAAAGATATAAAATTTAAATTTTTTGTGAAGAATCAACAACAAGTGGGACACAATCCTGAAGTGGAATGAAATTTATTGGATGTGTCAAACTTTTTTAACAAATAAAAAACTGAAAAGTGGGGTGTGCAATATTATTTGCCCCCCTTACGTTAATACTCTGTAGCGCCGCCTTTTGCTGCAGTTCCAGCTGCAAGTCTCTTGGGGTATGTCTCTATCAGTTTTGCACATGGAGACACTGAAATTCTTGTCCATTCTTTCTTGCAAAACAGCTCGAGCTCAGTGAGGTTGGATGGAGAGCGTTTGTGAACAGCAGTCTTCAGCTCTTTCCACAGATTCTCGATTGGATTCAGGTCTGGACTTTGACTTGGCCATTCCAACACCTGGATATGTTTATTTGTGAACCATTCCATTGTAGATTTGTCTTTATGTTTTGGATCATTGTCTTGTTGGAGGATAAATCTCCGTCCCAGTCTCAGGTCTCTTGCAGACTCAAACAGGTTTTCTTCCAGAATGGTCCTGTATTTGGCCCCATCCATCTTCCCATCAATTCTGACCATCTTCCCTGTCCCTGCTGATGAAAAGCTGTCCCAAACCATGATGCTGCCACCACCATGTTTGACAGTGAGGATGGTGTGTTGAGCTGTGTTGCTTTTACACCAAACGTATCGTTTTGCATTGTGGCCAAACAGTTGGATTTTGGTTTCATCTGACCAGAGCACCTTCTTCCACATGTTTGGTGTCTCCCAGGTGACTTGTGGCAAACTTTAAACAACACTTTTTATGGATATCTTTGAGAAATGGCTTTCTTCTTGCCACTCTTCCATAAAGGCCGAATTAGTGCAGTTGTACGACTGATTGTTGTCCTAAGGACAAACTCTCCCACCTCAGCTGTAGATCTCTGCAGTTCATCCAGAGTGATCATGGGCCTCTTGGCTGCATCTCTGATCAGTCTTCTCCTTGTTCCAGATGAAAGTTTAGAGGGATGGCCGGGTCTTGGTAGATTTGCAGTGGTCATACTCCTTCCATTTCAATATTGTTGCTTGCACAGTGCTCCTTGGGATGTTTAAAGCTTGGGAGAATCTTTTTGTATCCTAATTCAGCTTTAAACTTCTCCACAACAGTATCTCGGACCTGCCTGGTGTGTTCCTTGGTCTTCATAGAATAGAATAGAATAGAAACAGCCTTTATTGTCCCACGGATGGGAAATTCCAGTGTATCAGCAGCAACAGCAGCAACATATAAAAAGATTTAAAGATTTAAAGATTTCACACAAAAGTTCCTAAATGTTAATAAACAACACAATATATAAGAAATAAGATAGAATAGAATAGAATTCAACTTTATCGTCATTGCACATGTCACAGGTACAAAGCAACGAAATGCAGTTTGCATCTATCCAGAAGTGCTTAGCAAGAAAAATAAATTGGTAGATATATATAGTACAATATACAGTAAGTTGCTTTGAATATGCTATAGGTATAAATATATACAGTTTGTGAGTGTACAGACTATGAACAGGTTATAATACGAAGGGGTATAAACAGCTATATAAAATTAAAAAAAATAATATATATAAACATATAAACAATATCAATAATAATGTTCAATATGTATTGGAACATTGAGAATGGCAAACTATTTACAGTACAGTATTACAGGCAGAGTGTATGTTTCATGATGCTCTATGTGCTTTGAACAGAACCTTGAGACTATCACAGAGCAGGTGCATTTATACGGAGACTTGATTACACACAGGTGGATTCTATTTATCATCATCAGTCATTTGGGACAACATTGGATCATTCATAGATCCTCACTGAACTTCTGGAGTGAGTTTGCTGCACTGAAAGTAAAGGGGCCGAATAATATTGCACGCCCAACTTTTCAGTTTTTTATTTGTTAAAAAAGTTTGACACATCCAATAAATTTCATTCCACTTCACGATTGTGTCCCACTTGTTGTTGATTCTTCACAAAAAATTGAAATTGTTTATGTTTATGTTTGAAGCCTGAAATGTGGCAAAAGGTTGAAAAATTCAAGGGGGCCGAATACTTTTGCAAGGCACTGTACATCTACCACTGATTACCTTTTAGAGTAAACACATTCAAGATGGCTGCCACAGCTAGCATATATTAACAAACACAA
This sequence comes from Nematolebias whitei, assembly GCF_014905685.2. Lineage (NCBI taxonomy): Eukaryota > Metazoa > Chordata > Actinopteri > Cyprinodontiformes > Rivulidae > Nematolebias > Nematolebias whitei. Next base: position 18,512,878 of record NC_056509.1, read on the forward strand.
AAATAGCTGTAAATGAACATATATCTGTGAGATATTATCCATAAATTAAACGGATTCTTTCATTTTTCTGGACTGAGTAATATCGTGCATTGAATAATTAAATGTGACGTGAGACGTTAATTTTCTTTGACCCATCAAAATGCATGCGGTCATTTATTAACAGAATCAAAGTTTAACATCAAACATTTACATTAATTTGGCAACATTGATTTCAACAACAACATAGCTTAGTTAGCAAGCTTTACAATTAGGAAACCATACAGCCATGGTTTCCCTTGCAGCTTTTAAACCAACAGACATTTCTGAAAATATCTGGATGATTTACTGGCAAGATAGAAGAGTTTTAAAGATGGGAAATGAAGTTTAAATGGAGAGAAAGGATGGATGAGGGAAGGTGTCTGTATCAGAACGGCACTCTCCATTAGATCCCAGCTTCCTCGGTACACTTAGGTAGTGGAAATCGACTCTTTACCTGTAGAAGATGTCTCCACTGGTACGGAGTTCCATTTAACGCCACCTTTCCAGCGTCTCCGTAGGAACAGCTGTAAATCGTCCGAAGTAGTGACGGAACTTCGTTTGACACACGTTCACCTCACGGGTGGACTCACAAGAGGAGTAAGTCCGTCAGAGGTTCTACTCAGATGTGGAAGATTTCATAATTCCCACGAGACTCGGAAGAACTTCGGATCATGTCTGGAACCTCCTGTTCTCTCCAGCACTTTTCTGTTCGGTTCTGCCCTCCGAACTGAACTGCTCTCCCACCGCACCGGTTGGAACTAGGAAGTGTCGACATTTAAAGAGTTCTGTTTCCGGTTCATTTGGGAAGTCCTGATTGGCTGAAAGCGCTAATCAGGGGTGTGTTTTAGTGATGTAAGAGGTTATTAAAAGTCAAGGAAAAAGATTAAATTGTTTAAGAACAGACAGAAGAATGTTTTGAAGAAACCGAGACTTCGTGGATTCAGTTCTCTCATATCTGTCTGAAAAAGTTAAACATGACATTTCTTTCCAGTAAACATGTAGTTGACCGAAACTTGACCTTTGACCGACTTACACTTGCTCATTTCAGACAGAAGATCAAGAAAATGAATAATTACTCTGTAACAGACCTTAACTTGATTTCTACTTTGAATGAGGATTAAAAATCATTAATACTGTTTCACAGTTGATTTAAAATGAGTAGTTCACTTCAACATTTAAAATGGTTTGAACTAAACACACTTTGATTATCAAGACATTTGTAAAATAGTAATGATAATAAAAAGAGAGTGTTCTTTCAATTGATCAGTGCAGGACACTTAGAAAGTCTCTGGATGGACTTGATTTTGTGTTTCTGGACTCAAATCAATGAAATACAGTTCTTGTCCCAGGAAGGCCCTCAGTTCACTACATAGCTAAAACACAATCAGTTTGTCCGATATTTTTCTTCTGGCTGCTCCCTTCTTCAGGGGTCACCACAGTGAACTAACTCACACGAAGACTTAGGAATTGTTTTTATGCCGGATGCCCTTCCTGACACAACCACAGACCACTGAGCTACCACAGCCCTCTGTGTGGAGCAGAGAGCTACTATCTAGGGCACACAGAGGAGCAGATTGTGGACGTTAAGAGCCTTGCTCAAGGGCCCAGGTTTGGGCAAATGAGGATGGAGGCAGGTGTGGATGTTTGACCTTTTCCACCCACATTTTGATGTGGTCGATCCGGGGAGTTGAACTGGCGACCTTCCGATTACAGACCCACATTCTCTAAACTCTGCCGCACCACTCCCCCTGAGTTGCCAAATTTTGAGCTCAAATTGAGTGTTGAGTGACATTTTATGATGTCTTTGTTAAAAACTTTGGCATTGCTGAAGTCAACCCTCTTTGTGTCTTTTAGCGAAATATTTAATGAACCACTGAATGGATTTTAATAAAACTCAGAAAAATCGCTGGATGGATACTACTGACTGACTTCAGAGGTCAATCCAATTCGAAATGGCTACCGCAGCTAATCAGCTAAATTAGATGAGAGTTGTTGAGAAAATGTTGTGTGTTTGCTAATTAATCAGTGAGATCTTGCAGCTAATACATGTAGAGAACTCTGTCATTTTTCATCATTATGATCTTGGTCTTCAATTCTGAAGTACAAGATGGGGAGTTATGTGCATTTCATGAAGTAATGCTAGGCCTTTAATTTTGTTTTTGTTTGTTTACCTCTAGACTGATGAGTGTTTATGCATAAAGCATGTAGATATCCTGCAGATGGAGTTCTCCTCTCAGCTGAAGCTGCTCAGAGAAACCAACCAACCAAAGTCAGCTGTACCAACTGCAACAGTCTTTGTAAGTCCACCGATCAGTGTTTCATTATTGGGTTGTATGCATTATTTATGTTAGTCAAAACCAGCAGCTCTGACAGCAACCATCCCCACTGTGAGGCATGGTGGTGGTAGGATCTTCCGGTAAGATGGCGCCCGTGTACATGGCTTGCAATCCACCAAAGATGGTGTTCGGATTATTTGCGTTTTGTTCATTTTTCATCTGGGACATAAACTCGCTGCTAGTGTTTGACCGACAACAGCTTCTTGATCTTCGTTTTTCTGCTGGCGATGTCACTTATTTGGATCATTATGAGCGTACCGCTGGAACCCCCCCCCCCCCTTCCCCCGCTGCTGGCGGACGTGCCTGTTTACCTCCACTGCGCTCCTCACCTGCCTGCCCGGAGATATCACTCCAGACGCTGGGGAAAACGTGCTGGGCGGCTGGTAAAGCTTAAAGCCCTGCGCGCTGCATCGTTCTTTCCAGCTGGTAGTCATGGTTTCAATCGCCAGCTTTCCACGTGCCCGGACCAGGTAAACAATGGGAATTGTCGGCCGTTGCAGAGCTCGGGCCGACCCGGAGGAACTGTTATTGAAAATCTACAGCCACTGGCGCGCGCTCCCTCCACAGCTGCTGGGTTCACTTTGGACAGTATCCAGATGTGTTTGGTCAACGCAAGATCTGTTACCAACAAAACTTTTATCCTCAGGGATTACTTTCAAGAGCACGATTTGGACTTTCTCTGCATCACAGAGACTTGGATGTCTCCTGGTGAGTCCAGCGCACTGACGGAATTATTGCCACCGAACTGTCTGTATTTTAATGCACCGAGGCCATCAGGCCGGCGCGGTGGTGGATTATTAACAATATTCAAATCAACTTTTGACTGTAAACAACTGTCCATCCCAGTTTCCCGCGCCAGCTTTGAACTGAGCGTCTTTGAACTCGGCCATTCGCCTTCGACTTTATGCGCACTCATCTACCGCCCACCTCGATCTAAGGATTTCATAAATGAGTTTTCTGATTTCTTGGCTGAAATCACATCAAAATATGACCATGTTTTCATTAATGGGGACTTTAATTTGAAAGTGTGCTGTCAGGAGAAGCCCTTGGTTAAGGACTTTTTAGATTTATTGGACTCATTTAATCTAACTCGGCATGTAAACGGTCCCACCCAAGAGCGCGGACATACACTGGACCTTGTTTTAACACGTGATGTGACTGTTAGTAATCTTGAAATTGGTGATAATGTTTTTTCAGACCACATGCCAGTCCAGTTTGAGTTCACCCTCCCCCATCTAACTCCTAAGCCGTGCGTTCCTGCACGTAGTAGCCGGGCCATTAACCACTTCACTGCAGCATGTTTCACAGATGTTTATAACTCTAAAATGATAATTCAGCCCCTGGTGTTTCTCACCACTACTGAGGAGCTGACATCCCAGTTCAACTCTGTCTGCTTAAAGACTCTGGATCATGTCGCTCCTGTTAAAACTAGAAAATCAAAACTCAGAGCAGAACCTTGGCCGAGTGACGTCACAAAGGCCGTTAGGCAGCAGTGCAGGAGGGCGGAGCGCAAATGGAGGAAAGACAGGCTTCAGGTCTCTTTTCACATAATTAAAGAGAGTTGGCGCCGTTATCAGAAAGCAGTGAAAGCTGCTAAATCCAAATACTTTTCTGATATCATTACCTCAATCTCTCACAACCCATGTGTCCTCTTCTCTACCCTAAACTCTGTTCTCCACCTCACTGAACCATCACCTCTTAAAGCCTCGACTGAGCTGTGTGAGAACTTCTTACATTTCTTTTTGGAAAAAATTGCGACCACCCGGGCTCTCATTTCCCCTCCAACTCATGACCCATCCATCCCACCACAATCTGTAGCTCTATTTGACCATTTTGAACCCATCACTCTATCTTCTCTAGAGCAGGTCATGTGCAGCTTGAAACCTTCTGGTTCCCCCTTTGATGTGGTCCCCCCTCGACTACTAAAGGAGGTTTTTCCTACTCTAGGTCCGTCCATTCTTGCTATTGTAAACAGTAGTTTATCCACTGGCGTGGTGCCAAAATCCTTTAAACATGCTGCCGTCCAGCCTCTCCTGAAAAAAACAAACCTTGACCCCTCAGTCGTATCCAACTTCCGGCCTGTCTCCAGACTCCCAGTTGTTTCTAAACTACTGGAGAAAATAGTTGAGTCCCAGTTGAAGTGCTTCCTGGAGGATCACGCCATCTTAGAGCTATTCCAGTCTGGCTTTAAACCTCTCCACAGCACTGAAACTGCCCTACTGAAGGTTTTTAATGACATAATCTTATCTACAGATACTGGTGATTCTGTGCTGCTTGTCCTATTGGACCTCACAGCCGCTTTTGACACCATCGACCATGAGATCCTCATTGCCAGGTTGGAGCAGTGGGTGGGTATCACAGGGTCAGCCCTCAATTGGTTCAGATCCTACCTCGCTGACAGATCCTTTTGTGTCTCCATCAAGGATTTTAGTTCTGCAGCGGCAGAGCTTAAATGGGGGGTTCCGCAGGGGTCCATCCTGGGTCTCCTCCTATTCTCTTTATACCTGCTGCCACTTGGTGCTATTTTCCAGAAACACAACATACCGTTTCACTTCTATGCTGAAGACTGTCAAATTTACTTCCCCCTAAGACACAATGGTACATGCTCTATTCAGCCTCTGCTCGACTGCCTGGCTGACATCAGGGACTGGATGGCTTTAAATTTCTTAAGTTTCATTGAAAAGAAGTCTGAAGTCATGTTGTTCCCTCCCAACGACACTATCACAAACCACTGCATCGACCTTTCCACTCTAACCCTGTCAGAAAAACAAAGAGTCACTAATCTGGGCATGATAATGGACTCTTCCCTGAAACTCAACAGTCATGTAAACATGATTGTTAAATCATGTTTCTTTCAACTGAGGCGGCTGTCTAAACTGAAGCCCATATTGTCCAAAAATAACCTGGAGACAGTAATACATGAATTCATTACATCTAGGCTTGATTACTGCAATTCACTCCTTTAGGATTTGTTTTCAAACAAGACAATGACTCAGAGTGAGGACTGCACAGAAATTTCTAAAAAAGTTAAATCTGGTCCTCTGGACATTCAAAAAAACAAAACAAAGCAAATCAACAAAAAAATGTAGAAACGTTTCGTCTCTCATCCGAGAGACTTCCTCAGTCTGAGGTGCTGTATTCAGCTCAGTCTCTTAAATAGCACCGTCTCAGGGTGGATCAACCAGTTTTGCTGCTGACAACCAAAACCAGCTGTTCACATGCTCAAGAAGGACCATCAGCATAACAATGGATCATTAGCACACTGATGGCTGTTTACTGTTCACAGAGGGCTGAGTGATACTAGCAATCACAGCATTGTAAGAGGGGGACAGTTGCACCCGGAGGCCTCCACCCCTGTTTAATGATGGACGGTTTCTTTTCACAAAGATGGCCTCCTTTACTCCTCTCTCAAACCATCGTTCCTCTCTGTCCAGGATGTGAACATCTTCATCCCTGAAAGAGTGACCACTGGCCTGGAGATGAGTGTAGACCGCAGAGTCCTGGCCTGATGATGTTGATCTCCTGTGCTGGGCCATCCTTTTGGCCAGTGGCTGTTTTGTTTCCCCGATGTAAGACTGATCACAGCCCTCCTGACACTGAACAGCATACACAACATTGCTCTGTTTGTGCCGGGGGACTGGATCTTTGGGATGAACCAATCTTTGCCGTAATGTATTTTGGGGTTTAAAAGCCACTGGGACGTTATGTTTAGAAAATAAACGTCTCAGTTTCTCTGATACTCCCTCAACATATGGAATGACCACTGGTCTGGGTCTGGGTTCCTCCTTTTCACCTGTTGGCTGACTGGAGTCCTGTTTGGGTTTCTTCTCTGCTTTCAGGAAGGCCCAGTTAGGATATCCACATTGCTCTAGAGCCTGTCTTGTGTGGGATTTCTCCTTCTGCCTGGCTCCTGAGTTAGTGGGGACGCTGTCTGCTCTGTGGTACAGAGTCCTGATGACTCCTAACTTGTGCTCCAAAGGGTGATGGGA
>NC_056509.1:18519320-18526228 GCF_014905685.2 Nematolebias whitei
ACTTTTTTAGATTTTTCTACCTGGATTATTGAGCATGCATCAGGATACTGCACAGAAATGATTTAAAGACAACACGGTGGATGTTCTGGTGTGGCTGAGTTAGAGGCAAGACTTAAATTCATCCATCCATTATCTTTACCTGCTTCTTCCTTTTCAGGTTGCGGGGGTCACTGGTGCCCATATATAGTAGTCACTGTGGGAGAAGCAGGGGACAACCTGGAAAGGTCTCCAGTCCATCACAGGGCCAAATGAGACAAACAACCATTCACTCTCTCACTCTCACCTAGGGACAATTTAGAGTTACTAATCAGCCTAACATGCATGCTTTTGGTCTTTTGGGAGGAAACTGGAGTACCTGGAGAAAACCCATGTAGCACAGAGAGAACATGCAAACTCCACCAGCAAGGCTCCCGGCCAGGATTTGAACCGGCTATCTGCTCGCTGAGAGACGGCAGCTCTACCAACTGCCCACCATGCTGCCCAAACTTAAATCCAACAAATAATTTGTGGCTTGACTTAAAAAGGACTGTTCATGTCCGTTCCCCACTCAACATGACTGCTTGAATAGTTTTGTAAAGAAGAATAAAGTAAAATTTCTGTGTCCACGTGTGAAGGATATGGACTGTACTTATATAGCTCCTTTCTATCTTATCAAGATACTCAAAGAGCTTTACACTACAATCTGTGCTCTCATTTACACATTCATACAGCACTACTAGATTTCTACAAAGAATAATCAGTGCTTTATCACATTCATTCACCAATGGGACACACATCAGAGGCAATGAGGGGTTCTGTGTATTGCTCAGGGACACTTCAGCATGTGACTGCTGGTGGAATCGAACCCCCAACTCTTGCATTGGAGGCCGACTGCTCTAACCGCTCATCCTCAGCCGCCTCATGTGAAGGACAGAATGAGGATTGTCCACACCGACTCAATGCTGTGCTTCCAATGAAGGATTTCTTTTTGGTCATAAAGACCAATTTATATTGAACACAAGGGATTTATAAAAGCAGTAAATGGTGAAACATCCAGGGGGCAAATACTTTTATAGATACCGTGTGTGTTTATGTCAGTCAAAGAGTCACTGTACTTACATGTTTGTGACAAAAGATGGCCTTTTACTTCTAGTTAATACTCACCTGCAATACTAGGTACTGTAGTACTCTGAAACAACAGTGTTATAATCACCTGTACTGACAACAACTGTCTTTGGGTCTTTACAACTGATTAGTTTCACCATAAGTACTACTCAGATGTTTGGACTTAAGTGAGCCTTTTCATTTTATGTACTCTTTTATAGTCCCTACATGTTTATGCTTTTTCAGCCATTATTCAAAGCCTTGTCAAAAATATGGTTTGAGCTCCAGGATGAGGCTGCACTCCTGAATATCCTCTTCAAAATCACCCTCGATCTTAAGCCTTTCGTTGGCTCTCAATCAGAGCTGTTTTCTGAACCGTATCTGGACAGCTTGCTAAAGGCATCTGAGGTAAAGACAGATGAACAGAGAACAGCAGAGTCCTCAGGTAAGTCCTATATAACCACAAATATTTCTAAAGTTTACAGTTATATGGTCCACGACTCAGAATAGATGATGTGTCCGAGTTGATCTGAGTTGTTCTTCCCTCTGTCCTGCAGAACAACAAATCGACCCGATTCAGTTAAACTCACTTGAATGGCTCCTGCCTGAAACAACAGCCAGCTTTAATGAGCTGCCTCTGCAGTATCATGGATTCTGTTCTTACACGTTTGTGACGAGAAATGGCCTTTTACTTCCAGGTAATACTGGAAATACCAGGTAATACTCACCTTAATCATCAGTGTGATACTCACCTGAAGCAACATAAGGTATACATGTATATGTATTAAATAAAGTACTTATATCAAAGTATATGCTTATGTAAAGTACAGCTGGTTCTGCATGTCAGACTGGACAGGCACAAGTTTCAAGATTTATGAAACATATCCCATGAGGCACTGGGGCAGTTTGCATGTGATCAGGAACCAGTCAGTATTGAAACCAATGAGTTAGAGAAATACTGTGGAAGCAAGAAGAGAAGTGCTGCTGCCATAATGACACTTACATGTAGCATTGTGGGTGTTTTCTTTAAATAACATTTGTATTTATTTTTACAGTTTACATCAACAACAAAGAAGTACAGTAGCATCCCAGCCCCATCACTTACCTGTTACAAACTAATGAAAAACAAACACAAGAATAATCCATCCATTATCTTTACCTGCTTTTTACTTTCTGAGTCACAGGGGTCACTGGTGCCCATGTCCAGCAGTAGGAGAGTATGAGAGGTGGGGGACACCCTGGACAGGTCTCCAGTCCATCACAGGGACACATAGAGACAAATGAGATAAACAACCATTCACTATCTCACTCAGACCTAGGGACAATTTAGAGTTGCCAATCAGCCTAACATGCATGTTTTTGGTGTGTGGGAGGAAACCGGAGAACACCCACACATGCATGGAAAGGACATGCAAACTCCACCCAGAAAGGCCTTCGGCCAGGATTTGATCTGACAACCTTCTAACTGAGAGGTGACAGCTTGACCAACTGAGCCACCTACTTTTTAAAATTATTTTTTAATAAGAAAAATAATTAAATAAATACATAAAGAAGGGGTTAAGAAACAATAAACAGTATAGGACATTTAAGATATTACATATTATTACATATAGGTATATATACACACGTCAAGCCCCATCACTGTGGTGCTCGGTTCAGAATGATCTCAGCATCTGTACCTTTAACACAAGACAGAAAAGAGATTCCAGGTTATTTCATATTATACAAGACCTTTTTGTTCCAGTTGAAGAAACTAAAGGACCTCTCTAACCCAGTGTGTATATGTAGACAGAACTGCAGATTTATTAGCCTCCTGGTGAGCAGAGTTGCAAATGCTGTTAGACACATTGTTTGCAGAGGAGAGATGTGTAGGCCATCCTCCAAACAAAGCAGTTAAAACAGTGAGCGATATCCTCTCTAGTTACCGGTTCATTAGATAACGTAAGAAAAATTTCAGACCAAACTCTCACGATAGAGGGACAGCTCTGAAGCATGTTCATTCAACCTTTATTTAGACAGGTAAATCCCATTGAGCCTCGAGGACTCATTTACAAGAGAAACCTGATATATCTGAGTAAATAGCTAAGTCCCGTCGATATCGTCCACACAGAGGGAACATTGTGTCAAAACTTTGTGCAAACCTGACTTTAGTTTGAGGTTGATGTAGGATCTGACGTAATGATATCTTAGTACAGTAAGTACTGGACATGTATAATGTTTATTTGATGTAAATGGTGTTTTTGCAGGTAATCCATCAATTGGAGTCTTGAAACACGAGGACAAGCTGTTTGCTTTCAGTTCCAAAGAAGCAGCCTTGAAATTTTCTTCCTGTCCAGCTGAATTTGTAACTAAGGTGGAAGAAAAATCCAAATGTTTTCCTGAACTCTTTCAGCTCCTCAGACTCTACCAGCAGCATCCCCGGGTCAGTTCAGACTGTAAGGTCAGCACCCTCCTCTAGATAACATTTTTCACTCCCAACAAAACTCCCAGCACAGTTTCACTTCAGCATTCTTTCAGCTACTTCAACCAATCAGGTATCAAAACTTTCAGTTCAATTGGGGCATTCTTTTTGTCACTTTTATACCTTTATAAATATGAAACTTTATTTACATTTATTATTTTTTTAAATGCACCAAAATCTTTTCAAGCCCTTCAAAATTGTTGTGTTCTGCCTCAGAGCTGCTTCAGAGTATTTGCTTCATTTCTGTTTCTCCATGGAGAAAGTCAGTCAGTCATACAGTATATACAGTATCTATAAGCTGGCTGACTTGATGCAGAGAAGGAAGGAGGATGTTTTGTGTGTCCAAGAGACCAAGTGGAAAGGCAGCAATGCTTGCAGAACTGGAGAAATGGAATAGGGGTGGTCCTGAAGGAGGAATAGGCAAAGCATGTAGTAGAGGTGAAAAGAGTGTCAGATAGGGTGATGTCCCTGAAGGTAGAAGTAGAAGGTCTTATACTAAACATTGTCAGTAGTTATGCTCCACAGGTTGGATGTGATGTGGAGGAGAAAGATACATTTTGGAAGGATCTGAATGAAGTGATAGAGAGTATTCCCAGGGAGGAGAGAGTGGTGATCAGAGCAGACCTGAATGGACATGTTGGTGAAGAAATCAGAGGGGATGAGGAAGTGATGGGTAGGTTTGGTGTCAAGGAAAGAAACCAGGAAGAACAGATGGTGGCAGATTTCTCAAGAGAATGGAAATGGCTGTAGTCAACACATATTTCCAAAAGAGGGAGGAACATAGAGTGACCTATAAGAGTGGAGGAAGGAGTATGTGGTAGACTACGTTCTGTGTAGAAGAGGAAACTTGAGGGAGATTGGAGACTGTAAGGTTGTGGCAGGGGAGAGCGTGGCCAGACAGCATTGGATGATTGTGTGTAGAATGACTGTTGTTGTGAAAAAGAGAAAAATAGTCAAATCAGAGAAGAAGACCAAATAGTGGAAGCTGAGGAAAGAAGAATATTATTCAGAATATAACTCAGAGAGGAGCTGCTAAAAGCTCTGGGTGGTAAGAAATATCTTCCAGATGACTGGGCTACTACAGCAACAGTAATTAGAGAGACAGGTAGGAAGGTACTTGGTGTGTCATCTGGACAGAGAATGAATGATAAGGAAACCTGGTGGTGGAATAGTGGAGTGCAGGATGCCATTCAAAGAAAGAAGCTGGCCAAGAAGAAATAGGACAGTGAGAGGACTGAAGCGAGGAGATATAAATATAAGAATATGCAACATAGAGCAAAGAGGGAAGTAGCAAAGGCAAAGCAGAAGGCGTATGATGAGTTGTATGGGAGGCTGGACACTAAAGAAGGACATGTACCAACTGGCAAGACAGAGGAATCAGGCTGGAAAGGGTGTGCAGCAGGTTAGGATTGTTAAAGATAGGAATGATAATGTTCCAACAAGCCAGGAGACCGTGACAGGAAGATAGAAGGAGGAAGATTTTGAGGAGCAAATAATTGAAGAGAATGAATGAGAAAGAAGAGTAGAGGTCATAAAAACTGTGGACCAGGAAGTGGGAAAGATTAGTGAGGGTGAAGTGTGGAAAGTGCTGAAAAGAATGAAAAAGCGGAAGGCAGTAAGACTGACATACCAGTGGAGGTTTGAAAATGTCTTGGAGAGACGGTAGTGAGGTTTTTGACTCAAATATTCAATGGTATATTTGAGGGTGAGAAAATGTCTGAGGAATGGAGAAGAAGTGTTCTGGTGCCCATTTTTAAGAACAAGGTTGATGTACAGAGTTGTAGCAACTACAGGAGAATTAAATTGATGAGCCACACAATGAAGATCTGGGAGAGAGTTGTGGAAGCAAGACTTAGACGAGAGGTGACTATATGTGAGCAGCAGTATGGTTTCATGTCCAGAATGAGCACCACAGATGCCATCTTTGTTTTGACAATGCTGATGGAGAAGTACAGAGAGGGTCAGAAAGAACTCCATTGTGTCTTTGTGGATTTAGAAAAAGCAAATGACAGGATGCAGAGGGAGGAGGTGTGGTATTGCATGAGGAAATCTGGAGTGGCAGAGAAGTATGTTAGACTGGTACAGGACATGTATGAGGACAGCAGGACAGTGGTGAGATGTGCTGTAGGAGTGACAGATAGCTTCAAGGTAGAGTTGGTAATGCATCGAGGATCAGCTCTGAGCCCCTTCTTGTTTGCTCTGGTGATGGACCAACTAACAGATGAGGTCAGGCAGGAATCCCCATGGACTATGATGTTTGCAGATGACATTGTGATCTGTGGTGAGAACAGGGAACATGTGGAAGAGAACTTAAAGAGGTGGAGGTATGCATTTGAAAGAAGAGGAATGAAAGTCAGCCAGAGAAAGACAGAGCACATGTGTGTGAATGAGAGGGAGGCTGGTGGAAGAGTGAGGCTAAAAGTAGCAGAACTTCAAGTACTTGGGGTCCACTGTCCAGGAAAATGTTGAGTGTGGTAAAGAGGTGAAGAACAAAGTCCAGGTAGGATAGCGTGGAAGGACAAAAGTTTCAGGAGAGATTTGCGACAAAAGGGTATCAGCAAAGGTCAAAGGAAAATTTGGCAAAATACAGAATAAATTACCATAATATACAGTAAATATGCTTAAAATTCTAACTATCAAGTGTATTTGATGTATAAAACTCCAAATACTCATTGACACAAATCATCAAGACTGAATTAAGTTGAACACACTTTGAACACCACATGCCGCCATATGTATACTTGTTTAGTAACATGTTGGCCACTGGTGTCAGAACCATTTATAATGTGTGTCGGGGGGGGGGGGGGGGCTCCCCCAGAAAATTTTGAATAAAGTAGATGCCATTTCCTGCATTCTGGTGTATTTTAATGGTTGTTTAACATCTAGTTTTACCCACATAAGTAAACACTTGGAACACCTTGGGATTCCCCTGGAGGAGCTGGTCCAAGTGGCTGGGGAGAGGGAAGTCTGGGCCTCCCTACTTAGGCTACTACCCCCGTGGATGGATGGAAGTAAACACTTAATTCAGTAACTATTTTAGAGTTAATGGCACAATAAGAAGTAGCCTGACAAACAGTTGATTCAATTAATTAAAAATATTATATATTCAAAGGTGACAATTTGATGCCCAAATTAAAACTAAATATCTGTAACTTAGTTGACTTCAAATGTAATAAGATTATCAATGAATACAAAGTTTGTTTTCTCAGTCATCCAGGTATATAACAACAAAAAAGGTTGAATCATGTCATCTGGACTTCGTTTTTTTGTTAAAAAGAAACGTTTCGCCCCTCATCCAAGAGGCTTCGTCAGTCTGAGGCCTAGCCATCTGGTATTACCCAGAAGCCACCCTGACTCTTGTGTT
>NC_056509.1:18526328-18530694 GCF_014905685.2 Nematolebias whitei
GATCGTCTGCTTTGAAGTGAGCAAATTTGTAAGTGTGTCAAAGTTCGAGTTTCGGTCAACTGAAAGTTTACTGAAAAGAAATGTCATGTTTAACTTTTACAGCGAGATACTTGGTGAGTGGCTCCACGAAGTCTGGTTTTTCCATGATATCTTTCTGTCTGTTCTTAAACAATCTGAATCTTTTCCTTGACTTTTAATAACACCTTACATCACAAACCACACCTCTGCTTTGGTCCATCGACCAATCAAAAGGCTCTCAAATGAACCGGAAGTAGAGCTCTTTAAAATGTGGGCACTTCCTAGTTCAAGCAGAGTTTTTTGGAATTCAGAAGAGTTCAGCTCAGAGAGTTCAGCTCAGTCTTGAAGCTGCTGTAAGCTCAGTCTTGAAGATGGAGTAGCAGTTCAAGCAGAGAGTTTTTGGAATTCAGAATGCAGAGAGTTTGGGAGTTCCAGAATGCAGAACGCTGGCATTCAAGATGCTGCTGAATTAGAATCAAGCTGAACCAGAGACGATTTTGGGAATTATAACTTCTGTTTGGATAACCTCACACGACTCTCGAGGTCTTTAGCTGTTCTTACGGAGACGCTGAACAGTGGCTCGAAGTGGGACTTCACGCCGGAACTGATCTATCTTCAGAAAAGGTAAAAGTCGACCTTCACCAAAAGTGTACTGTTGGGACAAGCTGATTTCCGAAGGAGCGTGCATGTTCTGGTTAAAACAGACAAATTCCCTAACAAATCTCTCTGTAGACAAACTTCACTTTCCATCTTTAAACTCTCCTATCTGCTAGCAAATTAATCCAGATGTTTTCAGAAATGTCTGTGGTGAAGCAACGGAAAATCATGGCCGTGTGGTTTTCCTGGTTGTAAAGCTGATTAATTATGTCGTTATTTTCCAATTCTTGCCAATTAATGTAAATGTGTGATGTGTTAAACTTGATTCTGTTAATAAATGACCCACTCGTTTGGTGAGTCAAAGATAATTAACGTCTCACGTCCACATTTTATTAAATTCACTGCACGTATGTTACACAGTCCAGAAAAATGAAAGAACCCGTTTATACAGTATGAATATATCTCAGGATATGTTCATCTACATTCTGGTGGCCCGTTACGTGTTCATAAATGGACTGTTGTATTCGTGTAAAGATTGATTTTACGTGTTGGCATGAAAAAGAAGTGCAGAGAGAATCAGCTGTGCTGAAACGCAGCGGCTGAGCTGCGCGCTTGGAGAAAAATACTGCATGTTTACGCTGTGATGTTTTGAAGCTGAAATTCAGTCAATATGTCTTTATGAAAGCTGAAATTGTACATCTGTTGTGTAGCATAAGCTGGGTTTGAGCTGTGGAAACGCTTTATTCTGTTTAAACCGTGTTCCAGACGCTGATCTGGTACGGCTCTGTTCTGAAAAAGTTCGAACGAGTTGTTTAAATAGCTGGAAAGACGTTTTTGAGACCGGGGCGCCGACTCCGTGCAGCTGGGAAGCTTATTGATTACATTTTTAACAGAAAAGAGTGCATTTTGACAGTTTAAAAGACGAAAAGTTGACGGACTTGTTCAGATAAATCTAACATGCTGGTTGGAAAAACGGTCCGTGATTGGTTTAAAACGGCTGAGTTGGGACGCTGTGAGTCGCTAAGAAGTGAATGACGTGCCTACGTCACTTCCTCTGACCCCCGTGTTGCTCTGTCATTGGTGGATTCAGTCACGTGACCCGGAAATGAAAACTCGTTTTTCATAGGGAATAAAATCTGCTTTTTAAAGTTCAAAAATGCTTTAAAAGCTGTATTCTGATCTGCTGCTAGTTCTTCGAAGCCTAATTGCTAAAATTTTGCCACGTTAGAGTTTAAAATCCGTCATTAAATGATGTTTTTGAACAACGCTAGCGATGCTAATTTTAAGCTAACAGCTAACGACCGGATGAGTGACGTGTCACGTCACTTCCTCCATGTCGGAAATGAGCTCGGTTGCAACCGAAGCCTTAGCTGTGCTTGAAATCACTAAATAAAGCTGCCACATGTCCCATAAAACTCGTGTTCATGAAAAAAGTTGTGCTTGTTGAAAAAAACGCCACGTTTACGCTTTAAAACCGTTCAGAAATGTTGATTTTAACCGAGTTTAGCCGAAGCTAACTTTAAGCTAAGCGGCTAACAACAGGATGTCAACAGAACGTCACAGGAAGTCGTCATAGACTCCTGCTGGTAGAAAGCTAAACACTGCCCCCTCCTGTAGGAACTTGAGATCACAGTTTCACTATGTTTTAGGTTATTTTTGAGTGGAATTAAACGTATTTTCTTTCTGTAAGGCATTTTTGAGTTAATAAACGTTCCTCAAAGATGAATTTTTACTGTTATCTTACATTTAAAAAGTGAGAGGTATTTATGCAGAAAGGCATTTACCAACACATTTTTATTCACTGGTAATTCCTTGAGAAAAATGTGCAAAATAAAAAATTAGAAACTTTTTAGAAAAGATACAGTTACAGATATTCACAGAGTTGATAAAGTTTACTCATTTGCTAAAAGATAATGCACGTTTAATTGCTAAATCACTAAATAAGAGTAAATATATCAGGAAAAAGAGATTTTTCTGATCTTATTTTACCACCTAAAACAATTACATCTTCCTATTTAATTTTAAATAGAAGATATTGGCAGGAGAACAGGAGTAATAACAGTTTCTCTGAAGAAAGACTGATTAATCCTGACACATCATCAATTTTTATTTTTCTGTACACCTCTGAACTCGATGAGTAACTGTAAAATAGCAAATTTCTGGAACAGAACGGTTTAAAAGTGTCTTTAAACTGATGTGCTGTGAGACTTTTTAGAAAATTGCAGGTTTATTAAAAATTCAGTGCTTTAGAGTAAAATACACTAAAAAAGAGCTTGGTAATCTAGTATCTGTTAAGAAATAAGCACATAAAAAGTAACACTGCAAAGAAGCATTTACTTAAATATTCATGAATTGGGGTAAAACCTGGACAGGTGCCCACATTTGAATAAGTTGACTTATAACAGTACCTTTGTGTAAACCCAAAGCTTAAAATAGTGTGAAAACTCAATGACACTTGAATACAAATATTTACCTGTAAAATATCTGAAGCTTGCAACTGTTTTTAACAGATAAAGTGCTACACAGTGAAAAACATGACAGGTGTGTTAGAAAAAGATTTTGATCCTTATGGGATGAAGGGCTGTTTAGAATATGCGTTGAAGCTGCTGACAGCATCCTTACATCCATATGGCAAACAGGCGGACAGCATGAACCCAAAAGAGTTATTGGACAATCTGATGGAGGTTGCAAAGAGTGTGACCTCTACAAAAATTTCAATGTCAAGCTATGAAAAGCTGGCTAAAATGGCAATGTTGCTAAAAGAATCTTACTTTGCATTAAGACGGGATCACGTCGTGACACTGTCACAAGTTTCCCGCTGCAAAGGTGAAATAGATGTGCTTAAAAAAGATCTGCACAAAAGCAGAGTGGATAAAGAGGTATTCCTGGAAGAAGTTATGCGTTTACGAAGTGAATGTCAAACATCCCAGGAATGCTTAAAAGCATGTGAGGAGAAACTAAGAGCAGCAACAAATAAAAGTTCTGACGTGGGGCGAGGTGGTCTGGAATCCAGAGAAGACCTTGAACAGTGTCGGGATAATACACCAAAACCTCCAAAGATCTTTTACTCACCTGGTGCTTTTAGACTCATCCAACCACCCTCACCTAAAGTGGTAGGAACAGACCTGAACAGGTCTCCTCCACCAAACGTGCAACAGTGTGCTGTGAACGTTTTCGAGGCATGTTCTCATGCTAAGACGCCCATAGAGGTGTTTCCTGGTATAAAGGTTAAACCCCACTCCCTAGAAATGGAAGGAAGGCGTACGTCGCCACCTCCTCCTAAAACAGGCGAGAAAAGGCAGTATTTTCAAACTAACATACCACGTAATGAAGGTGCACGCTGGAACAAAAAGGCTCCTCTTTCAGAGGATGAACGTGATTATCGTATATGGGACATGCGTAGGACGCAAAGATATGGGATCCAAGAGGATCCATATTATCAGGGGAAATCCGAAAAGGAACCCCCAAAAGACGTACCTAACCCTCCCCCACCTCGGACGAAACGGACCGAGGCGATAAAATCACAAAGGTCCCAGGAACAAGGCCCTAAACCTCTGAGCTCGGAAGAGACAGAGGAAATACAAAGGTTTTTAGAAACTTTGATACACGCTGAAATGGGAATCCAACCAGGAGCACTATGTAGTGATGCGATCGCTACTAAATCTGAAGGCGCGAATGACAACATTACAGATGTCGGTGAAACACACCAAGACATTGCTGTCGTTGCCTCCAACAACCCCTCATCGGACGA
>NC_056509.1:18530794-18546912 GCF_014905685.2 Nematolebias whitei
AAAAAACGAAGTCCAGATGACATGATTCAACCTTTTTTGTTGTTATATACCTGGATGACTGAGAAAACAAACTTTGTGTTTTTGAAACCATTAGTGAAAAGGCCAGACTTCAGGGGTATCTGAGGCAGGCTTGAAACACAAGAGTCAGGGTGGCTTCTGGGTAATACCAGATGGCTAGGCCTCAGACTGACGAAGCCTCTTGGATGAGGGGCGAAATGTTTCTTTTTAACAAAAAAACGAAGTCCAGATGACATGATTCAACCTTTTTTGTTATTATCAATGAATGTTTGCGACAAAGGATTTACTGATTATAACAAAGATTCCTTCAAGAAACCTCCCAATATAAATCATAAAACCATAATGACTTCTGCTCATTCTAAATTTGTCAAATGGCCTAAATCTCCTAAAGTGAAGGAGAATCATTTTAAAATAATAAATAAGATATATCCTGTAGCCATGTTTCTGCAAAGAGGATTTAAATTTGATGTTGATTTGTGTGCCTTTTGTAAATCACAAGATGAATCCCTCGAATATGTTTTTTTTTCATGTCAATACAAAGTGTTTGGTCAAACATCAGAAACTGGATTAATCTCAAACTCAACATTCCTTCTTTTCATGCTGATTACATTTTACTTTATGTGGATAACTTAAGCTCAGCTTTCTCTGATGCCATAAATATAGTCGTACTTATAACAAAGTACCACATTCACTGTAGTAAAAGGAGAGATAATAAGTCCTCCTTCCTGTTTTATAAACGATTTTAAGTCATACTATTCTTCATTAAGTAGATTAAAAAAACTGCAAAACTGCTAAAATCATCTCACAACAGATACAAACTTATTGTTTTAATTAAAACAATGTTTCTCAATAAAAAAAAAAAAAAGATGAGCTTGTCAGCAGGTAAGGGGCTTTTACCTTCGGGACAAATTGAGGTTGTCGATGGGTCAGTTACTGACACGCCTTCTGAGTGGATTGACAGGTCGCACCGTCGAGGATCCGATTGAAAAAAATACATAAAAACGAGAGCTGCAGCAGCTGCGCTGGGAGGAGGCGGGGCTGCACAAATGCAGCGGAAGCGCAGCAGTCTCTCTGTGCAGCGCAGGACTCCAAGTAAAGCAGGAGATAACCAGATATTTTGCTTGTGCCCTCACTGCCCTGGGCCCCTTAGAGATCATGGGCCCCTGGGCTGTTGCCCAGTTGCCCATATGGTTAATCCGGCCTTGAGTGGCACTGACAAAAAGACAGGAGAAAAAAATGGAAGTAGCAGAAATTCATTCAACCTTTTATTTATACAGGTTAGTCTCATTGAGTCTCGAGGGCTCCTTTACAAGAGAGCCCTGTTTTTAACAAAGAATGATGACAAGAGTAGACACCAATAACAACAGTAGACAATCATAAAAGAAAGCATATAAATTGAAAAAAAAGTAGAAGAATATTACAGTAATTCCTCATTTATCGTGGGTGTTTGGGACCACGTCCACCCGCGATAAGTGAAAAATCACAAAGTAGGGATACAGTAGTCCAAGTTCAGTAAACTTTGTCATGACATGTGCCAGGCTGTAATCACACTCACTCATCATCTGTTACTCCCATTCTCCCTCTTTAAATAAACAATTTAAATTTAAATACTGTAACATTTTAAATAAACAATCCATACAGCATGGATTGTTTATGTAAGTCAGCCAGTCTGCGTGAAGTTAATGATGACCAGTTAACAAGTGAATACAGGGTGCAACGGTGGGTATGGTAGTTACAGGCAGTTATGAATCTTAGCGCACCATGATCGACTGTCCCACATCTGCAAGGCGTTTGCAGGAGCGTTCATGTAAATAATGTCACCATGGTCAATGGAGGGAAAGAAAGTTGCAGTTACAAGGTGTTTCCTAGCATTCAATTCAATTCAGTTCAAATATACTTTATTAATCCCAAAGGGAAATTATTTGTTGTTATAACTCGTTATCCTCATTTCATTGAGATGTTATAGATGCTGATGGCTGTAGGCAGGAAGGATCTCTTGTAAAGGTCCATCCCACAGTGGATCCTAAGAAACTGGCTGCAGATGTCATCCGATCCGTCCACCCAGACTCGGCTGGCCTCTCGGTTCCCCCGGGCTGTAGGACCGCCCGAATGCCGGGCAGAACTCCTCCCAGAGTGATGGCCATTCCTCCCAGCAGCCCGCTGAGCTCCTCGTCACTGCGGACAGCACACTGTAGGTGCCCAGGGACGATCCTGTCCTTCCTCTGTCATGAGCCATGTTTCCTGCTATTTCCAGGATCTCAGTGGTCAGGCACACGAGCACAGCTGGCAGGTAGATGAGAATGCGTCCACAGAACAGCCTTTCAACTCATTTGAGATTTGGGGCTGTAGTTGAGATATTATTTGAGCTTTTGAGATGTTAACCAGCTGCTGTTGGTTGTAGAAAACTGCCTTGTTGCCATGGTTACGCATCATAACAAATGTCCAAAACCAAAAAAGTTTCAGTAAAAATCCTTCCAGCTGCACAGCATCCGATACCAAAGGAAACAATCATCCAAAAAATTTGATTTACATCCAGAAAAAGTGGAATTAAAGTTTCCAAAAGCATTAAGAGATAGACAGGATCTATTTCTGAAAAAAGAAACCCCGTTTTACCGGTACTTTCAGTTTATTTACCAAGTATTTGACTTGGGGCTTAAAAGAAAGATTCGAACTGATCAAGATACACAAGTATTTATAGGAATCGACAAACTCAGTAGGAACTCCATTTGGAGATAAAATCAAAGGAAGGACTGCTGGTATCGCCTTCCTGTTTGAAAACAACATCCCTTTGGTTTTATCTGCGTTTAGTACAAGTTTGAGATGGAACAAATCTGACTGGATGATGTCAAAAGCAGATTGCAAAAGCTGGAAAGCCTTAGCAACTGTTTTAGCTCGACAGTAAACAACTGTATCATCAGCATAGAAATGTAAGGATGCATCAGGGATGATCTGACCTACATTACCTATGTAGATTCTGAAGAGTGTGGGTCCTAAGACTGAGCCTTATGGTAAACAGTTGTTAACAGTTAGATAACTGGAAGAAGTACCATTATGTCTAACATATTGCCTCCAATCTGAGAGAGAGTTAGTGAACCAACCAATAGTGTGATCTGAGAAAACAATTTCTGAGAGCTTATGATGTAAGATGTGTCAGGATTTGGTGGACAGGAACAAACCCAGTAGTGCAGACAGGACTCAACTCGGCAGATTATAAAAATAAATATTTTAATGACAAAATAAACAGCTGACGTGGCAGCAAAACTTACGTTAATACAGAAGACTCAGAGGTAAACTCAGGGAGGACTCAGGAGAGCTCAGGGGAGACGCAGGAGAACGCAGGAGAACACAGGAGAACACAGAGACCCAATGAATACGACCCGACGAGGAACAAAACAGAACAGAAGGCTTATATACAAGGACAAGACGAGACGTGATTACAAACAGCTGTGACGAGACAAAGGTGGCACCAATTAAACTGACGAGGAAACACTAGGGAAACACAGACACAAACAGAACCAGCAAATGGTACCATCCATACAAGATGTCAGGGTCCACAGTGTCAAAAGATTTAGACAGGTCTAAGTAAAGTGCAGTACAATAATCCTTAGCATTTAATGCTTCAACGACATCATTAAAAAACTTCAGTGAAGCAGTCATTGTGCTGTGTTGTTTCCTGAAACCAGAATGATGGGGAGGTAAGATGTTAAACAAATCCAAATATCAACAAAGTCCATGCTCAATAATCCAGGTATACAATCCAAAAATTTTCAGTCAGGTCATCTGGACAGTTTCTTTTTTTGTGCTGATACGTTTCACCTTCCATCCAGAAGGCTTCATCAGTCAAGGAAACACACAACACAAAACTGATTCTTCCCACAACAGCTTATTCCAAAGTGGAACAAACCAGTTATGTTGGTGCTAAGATGGTCTCTTTGGCACGCCCCCTCCTCTGGTGCCGGCCCTCTTCCTCATCGACAGTCATGTCAAACTGGTTCAAAACCAACAAAGTCCATGCTCAGAAATCTAGGTATGCAATCCAACATTTTTCAGTCAGGTCATCTGGACAGTTTCTTTTTTTTGTGCTGAAATGTTTCACCTTCCATCCAGAAGGCTTCATCAGTCAAGGAAACACAAAACTGATTCTTCCCCCAACAGCTTACTCCAAAGTGGAACAAACCAGTTATGTTAGTCCTAAGATGGTCTCTTTGGCACGCCCCCTGTCCAGATGACTGAAAATTTTTGGATTGTATACTTGGATTATTGAGCATGAACTTTGTTAATTTTGAACCAGTTTTACATGACTGTCGATGAGGAAGAGGACCAGCACTGGAGGAGGAGGCGTGTCAAAGAGACCATCTTAGCACCAACACCACATGTGCTTTGTGGACTTGGAAAGGCATTCGACCGCGTCCCTCGGGGAACCCTGTGGGGGATACTCTGGGAGACAGGGCCCTTTGATATGGGCTGTTAGGTCCCTAGGTCCACCAGTGGTTTGTTCCACTTTGGAGTAAGCTGTTGGGGGAAGAATCAGTTTTGTGTGTGTTTCCTTGAATGATGAAGCCTTCTGGATGGAAGGTGAAACATGTTAGCACAATAAAAGAAACTGTCCAGATGAACTGACTGAAAATTGTCAAATCCAAATATGTTTTGATTGGAGTTTATCAGTTTTTCAAGGACCTTAGCAAAAATACAGAGTTTAGAGATTGGTCGATAATTTTTCAGTATGGTGGGGTCTCCTCCCTTCAGTAAAGGTAGAAGAAAGGCAATTTTCCAAGCTTCCAGCTTATGGACAGGTTAAAGATGTAAGACAACGGTTCCATCCATCCATCCATCCATTTTCTTCCGCTTATCCGGGGTCGGGTCGCGGGGGTAGCAGCCTAAGTAGGGAGGCCCAGACTTCCCTCTCCCCAGCCACTTGGGCCAGCTCTTCCTGGGGAATCCCGAGGCGTTCCCAGGCCAGCCGAGAAACATAGTCCCTCCAGCATGTCCTGGGTCTTCCTCTGGGCCTCCTTCCGGTGGGACATGTCCGGAACACCTCACCAGGGAGGCGACCAGGAGGCATCCTAAACAGATGCTCAAGCCACCTCAACTGGCTCCTCTCGACGTGGAGAAGCAGTGGCTCTACTCTGAGTCCCTCCCGGATGATCGAGCTTCTCACCCTGTCTCTAAGAGAGAGCCCAGACACCCTGCGGAGAAAACTCATTTCGTCCGCTTGTATCCGAGATCTCATTCTTTCGGTCACAACCCAAAGCTCGTGACCATAGATGAGGGTAGGAACGTAGATTGATCGGTAAATTGAGAGTGTAGATGAACATATCCTGAGATATATTCATACTGTATAAACGGCTTCTTTCATTTTTCTGGACTGTGTAACATACGTGCAGTGAATTTAATAAAATGTGGACGTGAGACGTTAATTATCTTTGACTCACCAAACGAGTGGGTCATTTATTAACAGAATCAAGTTTAACACATCACACATTTACATTAATTGGCAAGAATTGAAAAATAACGACATAATTAATCAGCTTTACAACCAGGAAAACCACACGACCATGATTTTCCGTTGCTTCACCACAGACATTTCTGAAAACATCTGGATTAATTTGCTAGCAGATAGGAGAGTTTAAAGATGGAAAGTGAAGTTTGTCTACAGAGAGATGTGTGAGAGAATTTGTCTGTTTTAACCAGAACATGCACGCTCCTTCGGAAATCAGCTTGTCCCAACAGTACACTTTTGGTGAAGGTCGACTTTTACCTTTTCTTAAGATAGATCAGTTCCGACGTGAAGTCCCACTTCGAGCCACTGTTCAGCGTCTCCGTAAGAACAGCTAAAGACCTCGAGAGTCGTGTGAGGTTATCCAAACAGAAGTTATAATTCCCAAAATCGTCTCTGGTTCAGCTTGATTCTAATTCAGCAGCATCTTGAATGCCAGCGTTCTGCATTCTGGAACTCCCAAACTCTCTGCATTCTGAATTCCAAAAACTCTCTGCTTGAACTGCTACTCCATCTTCAAGACTGAGCTTACAGCAGCTTCAAGACTGAGCTGAACTCTCTGAGCTGAACTCTTCTGAATTCCAAAAAACTCTGCTTGAACTAGGAAGTGCCCACATTTTAAAGAGCTCTACTTCCGGTTCATTTGAGAGCCTTTTGATTGGTCGATGGACCAAAGCAGAGGTGTGGTTTGTGATGTAAGGTGTTATTAAAAGTCAAGGAAAAGATTCAGATTGTTTAAGAACAGACAGAAAGATATCATGGAAAAACCAGACTTCGTGGAGCCACTCACCAAGTATCTCGCTGTAAAAGTTAAACATGACATTTCTTTTCAGTAAACTTTCAGTTGACCGAAACTCGAACTTTGACACACTTACAAATTTGCTCACTTCAAAGCAGACGATCAAGAAATTGAATCATTACTCTGTAACGTACTCTAACTTGATTTCACTTTGAATTGAGGATTAAGAATCATTACTACTGTTTAAGTAAATAAAAATGATTAGTTCACTTCAACATGTAGACATTGTTTGAACCAAAACACTTTGATTATCAAAACATTTGTAAAATAGTAATGATCATAGAGAATTATCTTTTTCCACTTGATTAATTCAAGAAAGAAAGTCTCAGGATGGGTTAACCTGTATTTCTGGATTCAAATCAATGAAATGACAGTTTCAGTCCCATATGGTCAGTTTTAACATCAGGCCTAGTCCACTACAAGAGCTTTGCCTTTTGACTCAGCTCTCTCTTCACCACGACAGACCTGTACAGCGCCTGCTTCACTGCAGACGCTACACCTATCCGCCTATCAATCTCACACTCCATTTTTCTCTCATTTGTGAACAAGACCCCAAGATACTTGAACTCCTCTACTTGGGGTAGGACCCCCTCCCTGACCCAGAGAGGGCACTCTAACCTTTTCCGTCTCAAGACCATGGCCTCGGATTTGGAGGAACTGATCTTCATCCCGGCCGCGTCGCATTCGGCTACGAACCGCTCCAGCGAAAGCTGTAGATCACGATCTGATGAAGCCAATAAGACCACATCATCTGCAAAAAGCAGAGACGCAATCCTAAGGCCACCAAAACGGATCTCCTCAACACCTTGGCTGCGCCTAGAAATTCTGTCCATAAAAGTTATAAACAGAATCGGTGACAAAGGGCAACCTTGACGGAGTCCAACTCTCACCAGGAACAAGCCCGACTTACTACCGGTGATGCGGACCAGGCTCTGACACCGGTCACACAGGGACCTAACAGCCCATATCAAAGGGCCCGGTACCCCTTACTCCCAGAGTATCCCCCACAGGGTTCCCCGAGGGACGCGGTCGAACGCCTTTCCAAGTCTACAAAGCACATGTAGACCGGTTGGGCAAATTCCCATGCACCCTCCAGGACCCTGCTGAGAGTGTAGAGTTGGTCCAGTGTTCCACGGCCAGGATGAAAACCGCACTTCTCCTCCTGAATCCGAGGTTTGACTATCCGATGGACCCTCCTCTCCAGAACCCCCGAATAGACCTTACCAGGGAGGCTTAAGAGTGTGATTCCCCTGTAGTTGGAACACACTCTACGGTCCCCCTTTTTGAATGGGGGACCATCACCCCAGTCTGCCAATCCAGGGGAACTTCCCCCGATGTCCATGCAATATTGCAGAGTCGCGTAAGCTAACACAACCCTACAACATCCAGAGCCTTAAGGAACTCCGGGCGAATCTCATCCACCCCTGGGGCCCTGCCACCGAGGAGCTTTTTAACCACCTCGGTGATCTCAGCACCAGAGATTGGAGGGCCCGACCCAGAGTCTCCAGGCTCCGCTTCCTCAGTGGAAGATGTGCCGGTGGGATTGAGGAGGTCATCAAAGTATTTCGCCCACCGACCCACAACATCCCGAGTTGAGGTCAGCACCACTCCCACTATAAACAGTGTTGGTGGCGTACCGCTTTCCCCCCTGAGACGCCGGATGGTGGACCAGAATTGCCTCGAAGCCGTGCGGAAGTCATTCTCCATGGCCTCTCCAAACTCCTCCCATGCCCGAGTTTTTGCCTCAGCAACTACCCGAGCCGCATGTCGCTTGGACTGCCGGTACCCATCAGCTGCTTCCGGGGTCCCACAGGCCAAAAAGGCCTGATAGGACTCCTTCTTCAGCCTGACAGCATCCCTCACCGACGGTGTCCACCATCGGGTTCGAGGGTTGCCGCCGCAACAGGCACTGACAACCTTGCGGCCGCAGCTCCAGTAAGCTGCCTCGACAATAGAGGCATGAAACATGGTCCACTCAGACTCAATGTGCCCCACCTCCCTCGGAACATGTTCGAAGTTCTCCCGGAGGTGGGAGTTAAAACTCCATCTCACAGGAGACTCTGCCAGACGTTCCCAGCAAACCCTCACAATACGTTTGGGTCTGCCAGGTCTGACCGGCATCCTCCCCCACCATCGGAGCCAACTCATCACCAGGTAGTGATCAGTGGACAGCTCCGCCCCTCTCTTCACCCGAGTGTCCAAGACACGTGGCCGCAGATCAAATGAGACAATGACAAAGTCGATCATCGAACTGCGGCCTAGGGTGTCCTGGTGCCAAGAGCACATATGGACACCCTTATGCTTGAACAAGGTGTTCGATATTGACAATCCATGACGAGCACAGAAGTCCAACAACAGATCACCACTCGGGTTCAGATCAGGGGGGCTGTTCCTCCCAACCACACCCCTCCAGGTCTCACTGTCATTGCCCACATGAGCATTGAAGTCCCCCAGAAGAACAAGGGAGTCCCCAGGAGGTGCACTTTCCAGTACCCCCTCCAAGGACTCCAAAAAGGGTGGATAATCTGAACTACTGTTTGGTGCATAAGCACAAAAGACAGTCAGAACCCGTCCCCCCACACGTAGGCGGAGGGAGGCCACCCTTTCATTCACCGGGGTGAACCCCAACAAACAGGCACCAAGTTGGGGGGCAATAAGTATGCCCACTCCTGCTCAGTGCCTCTCACCAGGGGCAACTCCAGAGTGGAAGAGTGTCCAGCCCCTCTCAAGGAAACTGCTTCCAGAGCCAGAGCCATGCGTAGAGGTGAGTCAGACTATTTCTAGCCGGAACCTCTCAGCCTCACACACCAGCTCAGGCTCCTTCCCCACCAGTGAGGTGACATTCCACGTCCCAATAGCCAGCTTCTGTAGCCGAGGATCAGACCGCCAGGGTCCCCGCCCTCGGCCACCACCCATCCCACATTGCACCCGACCCCTCCCACAGATGGTGAGCCCATGGGAAGGGGGACCCACATCTCCTCTTCGGGCTGTGCCCGGCCGAGCTCCATGGGTAAAAGCCCGGCCACCAGGCGCTTGCCCGCGTTCCTCACCTCCAGGCCTGGCTCCAGAGTGGGGCCCCGGTGACCCACGTCTGGGCAAGGGAACATTAAGTCCATTTATTTTTCTCTTCATTGGGGTCTTTGGGCTGCACTTTGTCTGGTCCCTTACCTAGGACCTGTCTGCCATGGGTGACCCTACTAGGGGCGTAAAGCCCCTGACAGCATAGCTCCTAGGATCATTGGGACACTCAAACCCCTCCACCACGGTATGGTGGCAGCCCAGGGAGGGGTAAGGTGGCAGCCCAGGGAGGGGACAAAGGTTCTGCAATGATATGAGCAGCCAGCCTTAAGAAATAAAGTGGAAGGTCATCAGGGCCTGCAGATTTTTTAGAGTCTAGACCTTTTAACAATGTATTAACCTCGCTAACCAAAAACTATGAAAATGGAAAGGTGTAGTTTACTGAAGATTGACTTGTAGGTGAGATATGACTCATAGATCTTTGACTTAAAGGAGAAGTATTTGGTTTTCCATTATTAACTATGGCAAACAAGGAACTTGAAGCAACAAAATGTCTGTTGAAACAGTTCAGGGGCGGCTGTGGCTGAGTGGTTAGAGCAGTCATCCTCCAATGAGAGAGTTGGGGGTTCGAATCCACCAGCAGTCAAATGTGAAAGTGTCCCTGGGCAAGACACTGAACCCCTCATAGCCTCTGATGTGTCCCATCGGTGTATGAATGTGATCTAAAGCACTGATTAGTCTCTTTAGAATGATTTGTTCAATTAGGTTTGTAGAGCTCAAGTAGAGTGCTGTATGAATGGGTAAATGAGGCACAGATTGTAGTGGAAAGCGCTTTGAGT
Organism: Nematolebias whitei; assembly: GCF_014905685.2. Taxonomy (NCBI): domain Eukaryota; kingdom Metazoa; phylum Chordata; class Actinopteri; order Cyprinodontiformes; family Rivulidae; genus Nematolebias; species Nematolebias whitei. Next base: position 18,540,966 of record NC_056509.1, read on the forward strand.
ATCTTTAAATAAGATGTAAAGGCGCTATATAAGTACAGTCCATTTATTCAATGCACTTTTATCTTTTTCTGTATATTTCAGTAAAGTCACAGAATTGAGCATTTGTGCAGCATTTTTGCAGAAAATGCTAATTTTTGTTACCTCTGATATGTTAATAGTTTGAAACATGTTATGCTGTTGGATTGTTTCTGAGAGCAATCATAATGTTGAATGTGAAAACATAATGTTTTTAAAATCTGATGACAACAACTACAACTCCATCATAACTTCCTCAACATAAGATGATCTCAGTTTAAAACTCTGCTATTAAAGGCTTCAGGTGCTATGCTTTCATTGAAGGAATGTCAGGCCTTTCATTACGTTCCTCTTGTTTTTCATTTGCGGCTCTGCAGATCCTGGCAGAGGAGAGTCTGCGTTTGCTGCCCAGCAGCAGGAGTGAGAGCAGCACTCAGACCGACATCCACCTTGTAGAAACTAACATCAACAAGTCATACGAGTGGAATGAGTGGGAACTTCGTCGAAAAGCTCTCAAACTGGTAAGCTACATAAATGTACACATATCTTCTTTTCAATTATTATTTATTCAGGATTAGTCAGGATGTTGTGGTGTTTTTTTTTTTTTACTTTTTAAACCAAACGTAAGTTCTGAAATAAAGGTTCTACTGGACATGAAAAAAGACTAAGAAACTTATTCAAATGAGTATCCTGATGCATGCTCAATAATCCAGGTGGAAAATCTAAAAAAGTTAAGTCTGGTCCTCTGGACATTCAAAAAACAAAACAAAGCAAAACAAAAAAAAATCTAGAAACGTTTTGAGTTTTCGGAGGACTGTGATCAGTCTTACATCAGGGAAACTAAACAGCCACTGGCCAAAAGGATGGACCAGCACAGAAGATCAACATCATCAGGCCAGGATTCTGCGGTCTACACTCATCTCCAGGCCAGCGGTCACTCTTTCAGGGATGAAGATGTTCACATCCTGGACAGAGAGGAACGATGGTTTGAGAGAGAAGTAAAGGAGGCCATCTTTGTGAAAAGAAATCATCCATCATTAAACAGGGGTGGAGGCCTCCGTGTTCAACTGTCCCCCTCTTACAATGCTGTTATTGCTAGTATCGCTCAACCCCCTGTGAATAGTAAACAGCCATCAGTGTGCTAATGATCCATTGTTAGGCTGATGGTCCTTCTTGAGCATGTGATCAGCTGGTTTTGGTTGTCAGCAGCAAACTGGTTGATCCACTCTGAGAAGGTGCTATTTAAGAGACTGAGCTGAATACAGCACCTCAGACTGAGGAAGTCTTTCGGATGAAAGACGAAACGTTTCTACAATTTTATTTGTTTTGCTTTGTTTTGTTTTTTGAATATCCAGAGGACCAGACTTAACTTTTTTAGTTCTTCAAATGAGGCACAAACAGTCTTCAAAAATCTAAATCAGAAGTCCAGCTGCTTTCTAATTAATTAAATCTAGAATTGCGCCGCTCGGGGTGGCTGCATCTCGGTTACTTTCATTCTGAGATTTTGCTTTTGGAAACTTTAATTCCTGTTTTTATGGATGTAAATCACTTTTTTGGATGATTGTTTCCTTTGGTATCGGATGCTGTGCAGCTGTAAGGATTTTTACTGAAACTTTTTTTACTTTTGGACATTTGTTTTGACGCGTAACCATCGCAACAAGGTGTTTTTTTCTTACAACCAACAGCAGCTGATTAACATCTCAAAAGCTCAAATAATATCTCAACTACTGCCGCAAATTTCAAATGAGTTGAAAAGGAGACTCCGTGGATGCATTCTCATCTACTGTGCTCAAGTGCCTGACCACTGCGCTCCTAAGATCTCCTAAGGAGATCCTGGAACTGGCAAAAATGTGGCTCATGACAGCAGAAGGACTGGGATCATTCCCTGGCACCTGCAGCCGGCTGTCTGTAGCAACGAGGAGCTGGGCAGGCTGCTGGAAGTAGTGGCCATCATTCTGGGAGGAGTTCAGCCCAGCATTCAGGCAGTTCTGCAGCCTGGGGGAACCGAGAGGCCAGCCGAATCTGGGTGGATGGATCGGACAGCATCTGCAGCCAGTTTCTTCGGATCTACTGTGGGACGGATCTTTACAAGAGATCTTTCCTGCCTACAGTCATCAGTATCTATAATATCTCTTAATGAAATGGGTCTAGTGAGTTCCAACAACGTTTAATTTCCCTTTGGGATTAATAAAGTATTATTGAATCAAATTGAATTATGATTTGATTTGTTAGGTTTAGGTCATTCTGTACGATGAAGAATCTGCACCACGAGAAAGGAAAACGGTGTTATGTTGACTACATGGAAAAACAGAGTGGGGGGTTTTGATCTGGAAGTGTGGTTGTACTTTTGTTTCAGCATAATCTGTGTGAAGTTTTGCTGCTGTAGTTTTTTATTTTCTTTGCTGACTGTTGAATCACAAATCAAAGTGTATTTTTTTTTTAACCCTGTTGTTGTCTAACCTTATGACCATCATGCTCTATAGGTGGAAAATTGACCACCTTATTTAAAATATTAAAAATATTATTTATATATTTCTTAAAAATTATCATTATTATTATTATTATTTTTGTGAGTGAGAGAGTGAATGGTTGTTTGTCTCGTTTGTCTCTATGTGGCCCTGTGATGGACTTGCGACCCATCCAGGGTGTACCCCGCCCCTCGCACAGTGATTGCTAGACATGGACGCCGGTGACCCCCGCGACCCAAAAATGGAAGAAGCGGGTAAAAGATAATGGATGGATAGTTTTTTTTTCTTCACAATAAAGAAGTCAGTATTTGAGAACTATGCCAGCCTGAAATAAAAAAATTAAATAAAATTTATAGATGAACTTTCAGGGTATTTTATAAAAGAAAAACCACACATTTAAAAATTATTTTTTTAATCAACAAAATATTTATTTTATAGCAAATTTTAAATATAAGACATTTTCCCTCATTAAGGATTTTTTGATGATTTTTTGGACAATTTAAAAAAAAACTCCAATCCTGAGTTCTGTGAAGCCCTTTCAGCGCACTGGACCCTTCAGATCCAGTAGTCACAGAGTTATCACTCTAACTTACTTGTGTCGCTCACTGGTTTAACGTGGAGGTTTATTAGAAATATATTTTACATTTTTTTATTTCAAATTTTAATGTATTTTTAAATCCTCTACTCATGTATGATGCCAGTTTCTGGTTTACATAATCAATCAATCAACCTTTATTTAGACAGGTAAATCCCATTGAGCCTCGAGGACTCATTTACAAGAGAGACCTGATGATAACTTGTGATAACTTACATAACACAACAGAACTGGTTTGTTCCACTTTGGAGTAAGCTGTTGGGGTAAGAATCAGTTTTGTTGTGTGTTTCCTTGACTGATGAAGCCTTCCAGATCGAAGGCGAAACATTTCAGCACAAAAAAACAAAAAAGAAAAAGAAACGAAAAGAAACTGTCCAGATGACCTGAATGAAAAATGTTGGATTGTATACCTGGATTATTGAGCATGGACTTTGTTGATGCCAGTTTCTGTTTTGTTTTTTGCTTTTGCTGACCTGGATATACTAGTGAGTTGCTGCAGCACGGTGCACCCACTAATGATGTCCTGTTCTGGACGAAGCTGACAGCAGGCAGCCGTTCTGAGACATTAAGCCTCAGACTCTGCAGACTGAAATACATTTTTTGGACTAAATTTTTACTTGTGCAACATGTAAGAGTGTTGTCATTAGAGAAAAGGAGATTCCTGAAACAAACCAAGGTGTAGTTCATCAGATTTATCACAAAACTTTGGCAAACAGCCAACATTCACAGAAGATCAATGCATTCACAAGATCACACTTGTCAATGTCTTCACCTGTCTGAAGAGTTGTCACTGACATGTCACTGTATCATATATCAGTCAAACCTTGAGGATATTAAAACTCGTTATTTCTGCTCCTCACTGACTGGTCACTGTAAGAAGGATTATTACATGGAACAGTTTATCTTTCATTCACAACACAGGAGCAGAAAAGTATGGAGAATGATGAGTGCGAATAATACACATTACCATGACAGTGTTTTTTCTCTTTGTTTTCAAACTGATAATTTTTTTGATGAGATGACAGGCAGGCCTCCACAGAGAGGTCTAGCCAAGAGAACGTACTGCATTTAGGGAAGCCCCCTGTGACTGATTTAAACATTGTCTTCCAAATATGAAAGTGGAGCACTACCTAGTGAACTCATATAATAATTGAAAGTATATTGATAGAGGTAAAAAGAAAAAAAATTACTGAGAGGAATGCAATATATTTTTTTACGATAAATATTGATTATAAATATAGGATATAGATTTGCATTTACAGTGTATTAATATGGTCCATTTTCCCCCTCAGGAACACAATAGTTTAGTAAAGTTATTATGAGGTTGTGAAAACATATAAAGAAATTCTACCAAAATAAAAACAAATAAAAAAGAGGATTTTTAGGCTTTGTCACAATAAAAAATCATGCTTATTGACTACACAACCCCCCACCCTATATAAAAAATAAAAAAAAAACACAAACAAAAATAAATGTGTGGCTAATTGTTCCCCTAAAGAGGGTTAAATAGAACATGACACTTAACAACACCCACCGTACTGTTTACGGTGTTCACTCTAACAAATATTTTTCTGGTCTTTGGTCTCAGGACAATCTTCGGACCAAAGTGACCCACTCGGTGCAGACTGACCTGAGCCTTATGAGGCAGGACAACATCACTCAGACTTGGCTTCCTAAAGACGCTGCATGTCAAAGTAAGACAGATGGAGGGAGCAACATGGCCAAACCTCAGACCTTTCTGGCAGGTCTAAGAGGAGATAAAAACACACCTGTGGTCAAAGTGAACCTGACTAGACCTGTGGACGAGTAATAAAACTTTGCATAAACTTGAAAGGAAAAATAATGTATTGTTGTTTGGAATAAATGGATTGTACTTAGATAGCGCCTTTCTATCTTATCCAGACTCTCAAAGCTCTTTACACTACAATCTGAGCCCTCATTTACCCATTCATACAGCTCTATACTAGATCTATACAAAGAATAATCAGAGCTTTATCACATCCATACACTGATGGGACACACATTGGCGGCAATGAGGGGTTCAGTGTCTTGCCCAGGGACACTTCGGCATGTGACTTCTAGTGGTATCGAACCCCCAACTCTTGCATTAGAGGATGACTGCTCTAACCACTCAGCCACGGCCGCCCGTAATACAATTACTTTATTGTGTTTTTGAGTTCCAAACTGTTCTAATGCAAGCTGAAACTCAGGGTTTGATGTTGTCCACTGAACACAACATCTTTAAAAATCAATGAAGAGACCCTGAGGGAACTTTAGAAACTACAAAGGTTATTTTTATTACAATATCACCAAGCGCAAACACTAAGTTTCTTTAGCAGAGCATAGATTAAATAATAAAAACAACAATGAAGCACCCTTTTAGGGAATCAAACGTCATCCTCCCACTTGACAATCAGACTAACTTGCTACTACATCTGCAAATAGATGTGTTTACTGAAACTTATATATTTATGCTAGCTCCACTGCTCAAGTCCTCAGGCAGCCTCCTGCACAAACTGTGTGTTGTCAACATTCGTTTTTTTCCCAAAATATGGGGCTTCAGACCCGTCCAACCTCCTCCAGGTCCCTGCCTACGAGTGTTACTTTGAAGTGCTGGTGAAGGTTCTTAGTCATCCAGGACATGAAAATTTCAAAAAACGTTCAATACAAAAACAACTGGACTTTATTTGTAACAGAAGACATTTCGCTGCTCATCCGAGGAGCTTTCTCAATTAAATTCTCAAACTCCCGCATATTATATAGCATATTGCTAAGCATTTTGGGAAGGATACCCTAGGGGCAGTGCGGGAGTTTGATCATTGAATTGAGAAAGCTCCTCGGATGAGCAGCGAAATGTCTTCTGTTACAA
>NC_056509.1:18547012-18552031 GCF_014905685.2 Nematolebias whitei
AGAGGAGCTGAGTAGGACAAGAAAAGAGCTGGTTGCTGGTATTAAGAGGGCCAAGGGCACATATGCAAAGAGGATCGAGGGTCAATTCATCTCACAAGACCCTCGGAGCATGTGGAGGGGCATTAAGTGCATAACAGATTATAAAGCAAGGAGTGAACAATGCTCCAAAGACCCATCTCTGCCTGATGCCCTCAACAAGTTCTATGCACGCTTTGAAGACCCGAACAGACCACCCAGTACCAGACTCACCTCACCACCGGATAAAGAGCATCTCAGCGTGACCTCAGCAGAAGTAAGGAGTACCTTCAGGAGGATTAATCCGCACAAAGCAACTGGCCCAGACAACATCCCCGGAAAAGTGTTGAAGGAATGTGCTGATAGCTCTGTGAGGTGCTGGCAGACATCTTTAACACCTCACTTACCCTGGAGACAGTTCCCACCTGCCTGAAGACTGCACCATCATCCCAGTCCCATAAAGCTCTACAGTGACTGGTCTGAATGACTATCGGCCAGTGGCCCTCACCCCGATAGTCGCTAAATGCTTTGAAAAACTGGTCATGACTCGCATTAAAACAACCATCAACATCAACGAGGACCCTCATCAGTATGCATACCGTGAGAACCGATCAACAGAGGATGCCATCTCCTCTGTGGTCCACACTGCGCTCAACCACCTGGAGCAGAAAAACTCTTGCGTCCGTATGCTCTTTGTGGACTTCACATCCGCCTTCAACACCATGATCCCCCAAACCCTGATGGACAAACTATCCACACTAGGACTAAGCCCCTTCATTTGCAACTGGGTACTAGACTTTTTAACAAACAGACCACAGTTAGTGAGGATCCACAACTTCTCCTCCTCCACCATAACCCTCAGCACTGGCTCTCCTCAGGGATGTGTGTTGAGCCCCCTCCTGTTTACTCTGCTCACGTATGATTGTGCAGCTAGCCATCCAGGCTGTCACATTGTAAAGTTTGCAGATGATACAGCGGTGGTGGGATGCATCACAAACAATGATGAGTCCAGCTACAGGCAAGAGGTGGAACACCTGGAGAGATGGTGCAAAGAGAATAACCTTCACATCAATGTGAAGAAGACAAAGGAGATGATTGTGGACTTCAGAAGGAACAAAAACATCCACACACCCCTGAACATAAGAGGATCTGCGGTGGAAGTGGTCTTCAGCTACAAGTAATTGGGTGTACACATGAATGACAACCTCAGCTGGAGCAACAACACCACCAGCCTGATCAAGAAAGCTCATCAGAGACTCTACTTCCTCAGACGGCTGAGGCGAGCTGGTCTGGGAAGCTCAGTCCTCACCTCCTTCTACAGGTGTGCAGTGGAGAGCATCCTGTGCTCCAGCATCAACGTGTGGCATGGAGGCTGCACAGCTGCAGAAAGAAAAGCTTTGCAGAGAGTGGTGAAGGCTGCACAGAAATCTGTCGGAATCAGCCTCCCCACCATCACAGACATCTACACCTCCAGATGCAGGAAGAGGGCCACCTGCATCATGAAGGACCCCACTCACCAAGCACACACACTTTTTGCCCAACTCCCCTCAGGAAGGAGGTTAAGGAGCATGGGGATCTCTTCACCTGTCAGTCACCATCCCTTCGTCCATTTGACCTTTTCCTCGTTCTCTCCCTCTACTTACCGGTGTCCACCCCTCAAAATCCATGTCTACCTCATCTACCTGCATTTAAAAAAAAATCAAATTACATGACAACTCTCCCAAGAGATTCTCCAGCCAACAGTGTTGAGGGGGTTCTTCTTCTTTTTCTTTAATTTACTGGCAGACTGCAAGAAACGTTCAGGTGCGTATCGCCACCTACTGAGCATGAGTGTGTAATCTCATAGCATCCATTCCCTAAATTCTGTTTTTAATTTATATAACGTAAATAAATAAACAACAGTTTTCTAACTATACTTAAATTCTCTATGACCTCCTCTCTTCCTAAGATCCCTTTTAAGCTCCATACACTCCCTGCTTTAACTCTTTCTTTCAATTTTTCCCTTTCTTCAGTATATTTAATACACTTCATCAATACATGTTCCACACTTTCGGTTTCACCACATTCCTCACAGTTGCTGTTATTCCTTTTCCCCATTATACACATTGTATCATTTAGAAAGTATGGCCTACCCTCAGTCTCATTATTATCACATCACCTCTTCTACTTCTTTCTCTATAATTCTTTATTGTGATAGAGTTTTGTATTTTGAATAATCGTCCTTTCTTGTTCTCATCGCATTTTTCTGGTCAAATTTCAATTTCTTTCCCTTTAATTATTGTTTTACACTCTCCTTTCCATGGCAGTATATTAACTGTTATTTCACCCCTCAAAGCCTTTTTAGCAAGTTTATCTGCTCTCTCATTTCCTTCCACCCCCTCGTGTCCTGATACCCAACAAAACTGAACATCATACCACCCCTGTGTAACCTGAATAAAGTGTGCTGTGTAGATGTTTTCCTGTTGTTTCCTTTAGACTGAAGGCTTTCTATGACAGCCTTTGAGTCTGTACATGCCAGCTCTCTGTCTGCTCTAACCTCCTCTATCCACTGTAGGCTTAATTTTACTGCTACCATTTCTGCTGTGAAACTGAAAGTTGGTTTGATATTCTTTTGGAAATGAAAATTTCAAACTCTGGTATATAGACCCCCTAATCCCACCCACCCCTTTGTGCTCTTTAAGCCATCTGTGAAAAATTTCAAGTAATTAATATATGACTCTCCAAGGTAATCAGTGGTTTTCACCCCATTTCATTTAAGATCCATCCTCTTTCCATTACAAGAATTTTCTTGTCTACTTTAATTTCTGGGTTTACCCAAGAAGAAACAGCACTAACTGGATTAATTTGGGAGAATTTCTTATTTTCTTGTTGAGTGGGTTTTGCTGCAGGACTGATAAAATCCAACAGGCCAAGACAGAAAAGCAAGTGTGATTGATGTTAATTATTGTCAGCTGTGAGCTCCTGTATGAAAAGGGAAGTCCGACTTCTTTGGTCACTGTGAAGAGGTGTGGAAAAAAGGTAGGGAAGTTGTTTACTGTGTCACAATATTGTCAGCAATTTTAAAAGCTCTTATGAAAGGAAAAAATTGGTTTTTAGATATGAATCTCAAAAGACCTGAATTGTGATATTCTATAGATTTAATCCATAGAACAGGAAATGATCATTCTTATTTGCATTTGAAATATTTAGGTTGTTTATTTGCAAAGTCAGAACAGGAAATGATAATTCTTATTTGCATTTGAAATATTTAGGTTGTTTATTTGCAAAGTCCTACTTTAAATCTGCTACTTTCATGGACAGGCATTGGAGATGTATCGTGTCTTTGCAAGTTGTGCTCTAGCAGCCCTACTGCTGGCTGAAGTTTGGGCGGATCCCAATCATGGCTCTGAACAAAGCCACGAGGGTGAAATTGCCTGGCGCGTTCTCTCTCCTCATAATGCTGAGTTTGCCATTGCCCTTGGACACCATCTGAAATCCAAGGCTGCTGGGGAGAACATGTTCTATTCACCGCTGGGCATCTCCACCGCTCTGTCCATGCTGTCTGCAGGGGCCCGTGGTGATGCACACACCCAGCTGTTTTCAAGCTTGGGCTACAGCACCCTGGACCAGATGCAAGTCAATGAAGCTTACAAGTATGCTCTCCTCATGTTCAACAGCCAGGAGAACGTGCAGTTGGAAGTTGGTAACTCTGTTGTCGTACGCACTGGCTTCAATCCTCTACCGGCTTTTCTGAATGATATTAGACGGTACTTCATGGGTGAGGTCTTCAATGTTGACTTTAAAAATCCTGCTGAAGCAAAAGCACAGATTAACCAACACATTGCCACTAAAACCCATGATAAGATCAAGGATCTGGTCAAGGACTTGGACCCTCAGATGTCTATGATGCTGATCAACTGGGTCTACTTTAGAGGTAAGGATGCACAAGTCTGTGGACAACCACCTGCTCAGACTGCATTTAAACATGTAGTTTTAATCTTTCACTTTTAACAAATGTTTCTATTCTAAAGTTGTAAATTGGGAACACCTTACAATACAAATTGACCAAAGTTTTTTAAATTTTATTTTTAATTAACATTATTTCCACTTTCCTATAGGACAGTGGCTGAACCCTTTTAACAAGAACTTGACGACAAAGGGCGACTTCTACGTGGACAAAAACACCAAAGTTGAGGTTGACATGATGTGGGCAACTCGACGCTTTGATTACTACCATGATTATGACAACCACACAACTGTCCTCCAGCTGCCCTACAGAGGCAACACATCTATGATGATTGTCCTGCCTGATGAGGGAATGATTGATATTGTGGAAAGCATGATCAACAAGGACTCCATCATGGAATGGCAGAACTCTCTTTTTAAAAGGTAAGATATTCTATATTGACCTTGTAGCATAAATGGGAGTGGTATTAATAGTCTTCTGTTCCACAGAAACATAAACCTTTCCATGCCAAAATTTTCCATCTCTGCTGAAGCCTCTCTAGAAGGTATTCTAAAGCAAATGGGAATAACTAATGCTTTTGAAGACACGGCAGACTTCTCTGGCATATCTGAAGAGGTCAAGCTTAAAGTGTCAAAGGTATGACTGACTGAGGACTCCCTTTTGGGCTCAACATTTTGTGGCATCTGCAGTTCAAGTTATTCGCTTTTAATTTGAATATTGCCTGGTTCCTCTGCAGGTCTCCCACAAGGCTGTGCTGAGTGTGGATGAAACTGGCACAGAGGCAGCAGCTGTCACCACCCTTGAAATCATGCCCTTGAGTTTGCCCCAAACCATAAAAGTCAACAGACCCTTCTTTGTCTTCATCATGGAGCGCTCGACAAAGGGCATTCTCTTCATGGGCAGGATCAACAACCCCACACTCCGGTAAAACTACTTGAGTGTACAGCGGTCTCATTTTCACGTTGCTTTTAGATTTTTGCAGCTATGACGGTGGTTTCACTTGGAAACCATTGCCACAGAATGACTTGAGTGAATCAAAAATTGGCTTTTTTTTTTTT
>NC_056509.1:18552041-18554962 GCF_014905685.2 Nematolebias whitei
GGGCTCCTTCTGCCTGGATTACTGGGGTATGGCATGGAGTTGATCAGTCTGTGGCACTGCTCAGGTGTGATGAGAGCCCAGGTTGCATTGACAGTGGCCTTGAGCTCTTTTGAATCTCATCTTCCTCTTCACAATACCCCATAGATTTTCTATGGGGTTAAGTTCAGGTGAGTTTGCTGGCAAATTAAGTACAGGGATACCATGGTCCTTAAACCAGGTACTGGAAGCTTTGGCACTGTGTGCAGGTGCCACGTCCTGTTGGAAAATGAAATCTGCATCTCTGTAAAGTTGGTCAGCAGCAGGAAACATGAAGTGCTCTAAAACTTCATGGCAGACGGCTGCGTTGACCTTGGACCTCAGAAAACCCAGTGGACCAACACCAGCAGATGACATGGCCCCCCAAACCATCACTGACTGTGGAAACTTGGCACTGGACCTAAAGTAATGTGGATTCTGTGTCTCTCCTCCCTTCCTCCAGACTCTGTCCTTGATTTCCAAATGAAATGCAAAATTTACTTTTATCAGAGAAAATAACTTTGAGTCAGAGACAGATTTATTTGTCATAAACACCATATGTACCACATGTAGTGGAATGAGTTATGTACACGGCGTCCCAGTTACAACCAACAAAAAATTGAAAAAAACAGTAACATCTAAGATATGAACTAAGAAAAACATCAACTAAATATACACTAAGCACTAATAGCATAAAAACATTACGTCGAACAGCAGCACAAACATGAGTCTGTGTGAACAGATGAACACGCATGAACACATCAACATGAAACAGATCAGCATCATGTGATTTTTCACAGTTATCCTGATTAGAGATTCATGAGTCTAACAGCCTCAGGGTAGAAGCTGTTCCTCAGTCTAGTGGTTCTACACTTAATGCTCCTCAACCTCCTTCCTGACGGGAGCGTGGCAAAAAGTGTGTGTGCTGGGTGAGTGGGGTCCTTCATGATGCAGGTGGCCCTCTTCCTGCATCTGGAGGGATAAATGTCTGTGATGGTGGGGAGACTGATTCCAACAGATTTCTGTGCAGCCTTCACCACTCTCTGCAAAGCTTTTCTTTCTGCAGCTGTGCAGCCTCCATGCCACACGTTGATGCTGGAGCACAGGATGCTCTCGACTGCACACCTGTAGAAGGAGGTGAGGACTGAGCTTCACAGACCAGCTCGTCTCAGCCGCCTGAGGAAGTAGAGTCTCTGATGAGCTTTCTTGATCAGGCTGGTGGTGTTGTTGCTCCAGCTGAGGTTGTCATTCATGTGTACACCCAAGTACATGTAGCTGGAGACCACTTCCACTGCAGATCCTCTTATGTTCAAGTGCATGTAGGTGTGTTTGTTCCTTCTGAAGTCCACAATCATCTCCTTTTTCTTCTTCACATTGATGTGAAGGTTATTCTCTTTGGACCACCTCTGCAGGTCTTCCACCTCCTGCCTGTAGCTGGACTCATCATTGTTTGTGATGCATCCCACCACCGCTGTATCATCTGCAAACTTTACATTATGACAGCCTGGATGGGTAGCTGTGAGCCAAGTGAGCACGAGAGGGCTCGGCACACATGCCTGAGGGGAGCCAGTGCTGAGGGTTATAATAATAATAATAATAATGTCATCACAATGTCAGCACTGTATGTTTCCATACAATGGCGAAATTAGTCTCTGCATTTAACCCATCCACCACCAGGTGGTGCAGTGGGCAGCTATTGAAAGCGCCCGGGGGACATTTTGGGGATGAGGCATGCTGCCCAGAGATGCCACGTGATGTGCAGTGACTGGGGATCGAACGAACCTGGGACTTTCGGGTCCCAAGCCGGCTGCCCTGCCTCTACACCATCTCGGCCCCCAATATAGTGTAGCATGAGAAGTTGTGGATCTTCACTGACTGCGGTTTGTTTGTTAAGAAGTCTAGGACCCAGTTGCAAATGCATGGGCTTAGTCCTAGTGTGAGTAGTTTGTCCATCAGGGTTTGGGGGATATGGACATGTTATCATGCCAGGGTTTGAAAGTGGTGCAAGAAATCAGCTGTGATGAGTATTTGAAAGTGAGTTATGATTGTTAGAAAGATAAAAGTGAAAACTTGGGAGCTGTGAAGTTGAGATGTTTACTGATGTACAAAAAAATAAAAAAATCCACATGTCATAGTTCAACCCATTCAACTCATAACATCAAATCTGACACTAGCTTAGGTATACCATACCATACCATACCAATTTATTTATATAGCACTTAAAACAGCAACAAGGCCAACCAAAGTGCTGAGTATAGGTATAGGTATAAGGTATAGGTATTCAGAGTAACTTTACACATTTTTATTGATAAATTTACAATAAGTAACATTAGACATCTACTTTCTAGCTATAGTTAAATAAATAATAATAAAAAAACTATTCTGCTGGAAATTGCTACAAGGAAATGAAAGCTTTTTGCTTGATATAAGTGGTTTAATATAACATCTAAAACAACAAACCATAGTGCTTTTTTTACATTAATAGACAAGATTAAACCAGAAGATATGTTTTTGCCTTTGAAAGCTGAAATGAAAAAGTAAGATTGTGTGATTAAAAAAATAATTGCAAGAAATTGTTTCCTGTTTCTGCACATTAATTCAACAATTACAGAATATTTGAAGTAAAAAAATAAAAATAAAAAATGGCTATCATTTTGTGTCCTTCTGACAACCGCACACCACTAGGAGGTACTGTGGTTCAATTATCATTCCTGAGTAAAATGTGTTACAGACTACTGTAGACCAGGTTGTAATGATTTGTAGTCTGGTCTGGAAATTTTAATAACTCCAAGTGTGACCGCCGAGTTCCTAGATGTATACAGATTCATGATGCCTTCCATTTACATCAGAATGTAAGACTGGAAAGCCGGTAGGACGCCATCTCCAAGTTGTGCATGTTCCAGTTT
>NC_056509.1:18555062-18557752 GCF_014905685.2 Nematolebias whitei
GAACATGCTGGTGAAGGATAAAGGAACAGAAGATAGTATTGTTTTTATCCTGATGCATGCTCAATAATCCAGGTAGAAAAATCTAAAAAAGTTAAATCTGGTCCTCTGGACATTCAAAAAAACAAAACAAACAAATAAAAGTAGAAACGTTTTGACTTTCATCTGAAACAATTCTTCAGTCTGAGGTGCTGTGTTCAGCTCAGTCTTATAAATAGCACCTTCTCGTAGTGGATCAACCAGTTTGCTGCTGACAACCAAAACCAGCTGCTCACATGGTCAAGGAGGACCATCAGCCTAACAATGGATCATTAGCACACTGATGGCTGTTTGTTATTCACAGAGGGCTGAGTGATACTAGCAATCACAGCATTGTAAGAGGTGAACAGTTCAACACAGAGGCCTCCACCCCTGTTTAATGATGGACGATTTCTTTTCACAAAGATGGCCTCCTTTACTCCTCTCTCAAACCATCGTTCCTCTCTATCCAGGATGTGCACATCTTCATCCCTGAAAGAGTGACCGCTGGCCTGGAGATGAGTGTAGACCACAGTCCTGGCCTGATGATGTTGATCTTCTGTGCTGGGCCATCCTTTTGGCCAGTGGCTGTTTAGTTTCCCCGATGTAAGATTGATCACCCTCCTGACACTGAACAGCATACACAACATTACTCTGTTTGTGCCAGGGGACTGGATCTTTGGGATGAACCAGTCTTTGCCGTAATGTATTTTGTGGTTTAAAAGCCACTGGGATGTTGTGTTTAAAAAATAAATTTCTCAGTTTCTCTGAAACTCCCACAACATATGGAATGTCCACTGGTCTGGGTCTGGGTTCCTCTTTTTCACTTGATGGCTGACTGGAGTCCTGTTTGGGTTTCTTCTCTGCTTTCAGGAAGGCCCAGTTAGGATATCCACATTGCTCTATAGCCTGTCTTGTGTGGGATTTCTCCTTCTGCCTGGCTCCTGAGTTAGTGGGGACGCTGTCTGCTCGGTGGTACAGAGTCCTGATGACTCCTAACTTGGGCTCCAAAGGGTGATGGGAGTCAAACTGCAAATACTGGTCTGTGTGGGTGGGTTTGCGGTACACCTCAGTTTGCAAATTTTTCTACCTGGATTATTGAGCATGCATCAGGATAAATTAAATTCAGTTTATGTAGTGCCCAGTCACAACAGAAGTCATCTTAGGGCCCTGAACAGAAACATTCATATATATATTATATATAATTTAACCTTATTTATCTGAGAAGCAGACTGCTTTGAATTTAACTCCATCACAGAACTCTCATTTTGACCAAGCATGAAGGCGACGGTGGAAAAGAAAAACTCCCTCATGAGGAAGAAACCTTTAGCAGAACCAGACTCAGGACAAGCGGCCATCTGCTTCAACCAGCTGGGTTTGAGAGGAACAGATACACAATGGCAGGTCAAGATTCACTTGTTAATATACTGTAGAAATATCAAATGAAAACTATTAAATTTTAATAATTCATTTAAGGAAATTAGGTCAATTTGTCCTCTAGTACTCTGGTAGTCCTCCAGTAGTCTAAGCCTTTAGCAGCATAGCAAGTCAACCCTAATTATAGAATTTATCAAAAAGGAAAGTCTTAAGCCCACTCGTAAAAATTGATCGCAGGGGTATTTGAGATTGGTCGCAATTAAAAATTTTGGTCTTTGCCCAGCACTAATATACAGTAGTCCCTTGCTACTTAGCCGTTGGTGTTTTGCAAACTCGCTCTATTGCAGTTTTTCAAAATAAGATTAGACATGACACATAACTGGCTGACTGATGGATGAGCCACACAATACGCATGGAATTTTTATTTTAAATGAATTGTAAATTATTTAGCACGGTTATGTGCCTGGGGCTCAATGGCCTTATTATTTTGTCCTTGGGACATATTTTGGGTTTTGGGTTGACTGATTAGCCTTTAATTGTTTTGGGCTGTGGCCTTTTCCACCCCATCTATTCAAGAGGCTGGTCCTTGGGAGCTCTTAACCCCTTTCCCTTCCCTTTCTTTCTCTTTTGCTCCTCTCTGGCTCCCACACTCTTGAGCTCTCTCTTTCACAGGCTCCCTCACAGATGCACTCTGTTTTTGGACTCCTCTGGTTTGGACTGTTTTTTTTTTTGCCGCCGTTTTTTTTCCTGGGGCCTTTGTTTTTGTCCTGATCCTGGAGCTGTGGCCTGCAGCCAGCGGCCTCAGCCAAATGTAATTTTTGTAAATTTTTTGTATGTCTTTTGTAGTGATTTTGGCCTGGTGGGACCGGTAGTCCTGTTTTCGCTCTTTCTTTTGTAACAGGTGATTTTTAGGTTTCTTGTAGCTTTAGTCTGGTATCAGCAGCGGCTTCGACGGCCCTGCATCGGGTTGGCCCGCTGCTGTACCTTTTTGTTTGGTTTGGCCGGCTCACTAGGTCCTCCTTTAAGTTAATACTTTGGGTTTTTTGTTTGTCTTCTTTGGTGGACACGGGAATTGGGGGTTCTTAAGAATCTTTATTTTAAATTTTTTTGCATGAAGCAGCTGTTTAAATAAATTGAACATTTGAACCCTCATATTTGTGTTTCATGGACTTCTTTTAATATGTTGTGTTCCTAGTGGATGTAACCAGCACCTGCTGCACCTCTGTGCAGACCACACCGCAGGAGAAACATCCTCCTGCAGCTTCTCGTTCCTCCCACTGTCGATCTCTGTTCTGCTG
>NC_056509.1:18557852-18559393 GCF_014905685.2 Nematolebias whitei
AAGATCAAGCGAACCTCCATTTTCAGCAGCTTCTCTGAAAACCTGCCAGTCTGTTCGATCAAAACAATCTCTCAGTATGGGACCACTGTCCTGGATCCAGCATTTAACTTTCTTTTGTACCGGTCTGGAGCGTCTCAGCGGGGGCATGTAAGCAGGAGCCAGGAAGATTGAGATTCAACTAAACTGCCCAGGGGGCCACAGTTACTGAGAGCCAAGTACTCAGGGGTCAGATATCCACTAGTTCTTATCATTAAGTTACTTTGTTTTATAGTTAAATCTCTAGTTTTGGTTTAAGAGTGAACCCATTGGTGGACTGAACTTAGCTCACCTGTGGGCCTGACTTGGCCCGTGGGCCGTCAGTTGAACAGCCCTGCTTCAAACTAACCTGTTGTTCCTTTTAATAAAGCCATGGAGTGACGTCTTGTTCCCTGAACAACTGACCATTAATATAAAGTTTGTCTACAGCCACCGTAGCTCTGACGCCCTCAGACATGTATTTCTTCCTGACTGGAAACAAAACCCGCCTCAGATCGAGGATCTCTTTAGGAAATTGATCGTTCACACTGAAGTCCGTCCCATGCAGCTCTCTGCCCCGACCTCTGACCTGCTCTTTTTGTTTAAAGTGCTCAAATTTATCTACAATTGGCCGAGGACACTTGTTATCGGGCTTCTTACCTCCAAGCCGGTGAACACGATGGAAAGTGATGTTTTTTACCCTCTCACTTGGGAGTTTCAGCTGATGTTGGATAAACTCATGGATCATAACTTCAGCGTCCTCCTCTGCTCGTTCTGGGATCCCTGAGAAGACAAGATTGTCCCGCATGCTCCGAGCTTGAACGTCCAGGATGGACTCCTTCATTTTCCTGTTCTCTCCGGACAGCCGCGACATCTTCTCGGTGAGTTCTTTAACGTTACCCCTCAGAGTTTGGTTCTCTGCAGCGAGCGACGCCACCTGAGCTTGGCTGAACTCTAGAGACTCCCTCAGTGCTTGGAACTCCTTGTGGAGAACCTCCACCAGGGCCAGCTGGGCATCTAAGCTGGTTAGCTTCTTGTCTATAGAGTCCAGGACATCAGTGAAGCTTTTCTCTGGAGAGGTGGACGTGCTGGTTGAGCTCTCCGAACGCGTGCGTTTAGGAGTTGGTGTGGCCATGGATGTTGTGATTTTTTGTGGTTTATCCATCACAATGTTTTCAAAACACTCGTCCACGTAACTCTCCAGACTGTCCAAGGTTTCCTCGTCCAGTTTGGTTTATTGAAACAATATGTAGAGGTTATTATTAACAATATTTATTATGCTTGAATGTAATATATTGGCTTGTTTTACCTGAGTTGAATCGTTTTTGTTTAGCAGTATCCTGCCATGTTTTTCACGCAGCACAGCTCTCACGTGACCTCAGCAGCTCATCACCAGGAGCAAAAAAAAAAAAAGGAAACTTTTAATGTAATTACACAGCAGAGGAGGTAGGGAGCTGAAATCATGACATTTCGTGTTCTTTTAGAGCTTTAGAGTTTGGAAACATTGTTTAGAATATTGCAAGAGT
>NC_056509.1:18559493-18582478 GCF_014905685.2 Nematolebias whitei
GAACATGCTGGTGAAGGATAAAGGAACAGAAGATAGTATTGTTTTTAGTGTTTTTATTTTTTATTACCAACAATTTGTCAATTATCTAAAAACATTAAATCTGGTCCTCTGGACATTCAAAAAACAAAACAAACAAATAAAAGTAGAAACGTTTTGACTTTCATCTAAAACAATTCCTCAGTCTGAGGTGCTGTGTTCAGCTCAGTCTTATAAATAGAACCTTCTCGTAGTGGATCAACCAGTTTGCTGCTGACAACCAAAACCAGCTGATCACATGCTCAAGGAGGACCATCAGCCTAACAATGGATCATTAGCACACTGATGGCTGTTTGTTATTCACAGGGGGCTGAGTAATACTAGCAATAACAGCATTTAAGAGGTGAACAGTTCAACACAGAGGCCTCCACCCCTGTTTAATGATGGACGATTTCTTTTCACAAAGATGGCCTCCTTCACTCCTCTCTCAAACCATTGTTCCTCTCTGTCCAGGATATGAACATCTTCATCCTTGAAAGAGTGACCGCTGGCCTGGAGATGAGTGTAGACCGCAGAGTCCTGGCCTGATGATGTTGATCTTCTGTGCTGGGCCATCCTGTTGGCCAGTGGCTGTTTATTTTCTCCGATGTAAGACTGATCACAGCCCTCCTGACACTGAACAGCATACACAATATTACTCTGTTTGTGGCGGGGGACTGGATCTTTGGGATGAACCAGTCTTTGTCATAATGTATTTTGCGGTTTAAAAGTCACTGGGATGTTGTGTTTAAAAAATAAACGTCTCAGTTTCTCTGAAACTCCCGCAACATATGGAATGACCACTGGTCTGGATCTGGGTTCCTCCTTTTCACCTGATGGCTGGCTTGAGTCCTGTTTGGGTTTCTTCTCTGCTTTCAGGAAGGCCCAGTTAGGATATCCACATTGCTCTAGAGCCTGTCTTATGTGGGATTTCTCCTTCTGCCTGGCTCCTGAGTTATTGGGGACACTGTCTGCTCTGTGATACAGAGTCCTGATGACTCCTAACTTGTGTGCCAAAGGGTGAGGGGAGTCAAACTACAAATACTGGTCTGTGTGGGTGGGTTTGCGGTACACCTCAGTTTGCAAATGTTCTTTATCGGAAACTGAGAACTCACAGTCCAAGAAAACCAGCCTTGGAGACAGGCTGACTATCAAATTTCTCCTGGGACATGAGTACCCAAGGACAAAAGCTTCATCTATTGCACCCCCCCCCCGAGAACTTTATGTGCAAGCTTATCAGAACTGGTGGCTGGAACAACATCTTCAGAAACTGTGGCTGATCTGAAAAAACGCTCATGGACAAATCTCAACACCTCGATGTCAAATGCAAATGTAATCATGTTTTAATTGTGCTTGCTGGTAGAGTTTTTTGATGTCTCAAATCGTGTCCTGATAGACAAGATGTGAAAGATCTTTTTTTGTAATACCACTATCTACCCTCATGTTTCTCCCCCTTTTCCTATCTAAGATTATTGTCTGATAAGGATAAAATGGCTGCGCTCTCCTGTAGTTGCAGCTTCGTGCACTCCGCCCATCTTTCGGACAACTGTACGTACATATTCGCGTTGTACCTTGGTACAATTCCAATAAAGTTTATTCTGATTCTGATTCTGATCTTCCATCCTGAGCATGAATAACTTTGGTGTATGAAGAAGATTCAATATTTAAATTTACAAACTGTAAGTTATCAAATAAATGTAATTTAAACCAATTTAGAGCCGCTCCTGTCAGGGTTTCAGACAGAGCAGGCAGGAGTAAACTCAATAATGCAGGGAAAGGTCAGGACTCCAGGATTTACAAAAATAAACACTCGTTAATAATAATAAATCAAAAGGGCTGACGTGGCAGCAACTTACAAAAACAGGACACGAGAAACAGATCAGGCTGGCAGGACAGGACAATAACCAACGACGACAAGACAAAGGACAAGACTCATTGACAGGCTTAAATACACAGACAAGACAGGACGTGATTACAAACAGCTGAGAACAGAAGGTGAAATCAATCAGGATTAAATGACACACAAGGGTGCACAGATAGGGAAAGCCCACATGATGGCGCCATCCCTACAGTTCCTGTAATCCCAATATCATATTCAAACCTCTGTAGTAGAATATTGTGATCGACTGTATCAAATGTATGGCAGCACGGTGGTGCAACTGGTAGAACTGCTGCCTATCAGCAAGCAGGTCCCCAGTTCAAGTCCTGGTCCAAGGATCTTTCTGGGTAGAGTTTGCATGTTCTCTCTGTGCATGCATGGGTTTCCTCCAAGTACTCCGGTTTCCTCTCTAGGGGAACACCAACTCAGAAATGGATCACCACCTCAGAAACAGTTCACCTCATCTCAAACAAACATCATTCATGTGTTTTGTGTTTTGAACTGTTTAAAATAAGATGCATCTATTCCCTTGGGAACAAACAGACTTTGCTTTACAGGTGTTCAACTCAGCACTAACTTAGTTGACACTAATGAAAGTGTAATAAAAAAAAACCCTGTCACTATATTAACCTCTGCCAATATGAACTCATTTCACATGAAACGGACAGATAATTTTAATGAGCGCTTTTGGTTCAACTGACCTCGAAGCTTAGGAACATCCAAACTTGCTACTTTGATATCTTCCTTTATCAAAGAGGAATATTACTCCCAGGATAGTTTCCCATGGAGATACCATTTTAAAGAACCCTTTGTTTATAATTACTTTTTTTTTTCAGGAGATGAACAGCGACACCTTTTGGATGAACATTGCATGTTATTTCCAAAACTTCAGACCTGAATGTTTGTTTATGAAAATGTCTGTTTAAGTAATCTCTCTTTAAGATAATCAATTGAATTGTTTTCCTCTTTTTAAAAGAAGAGTGACTTTTTAAAGGCAGACAGAGAAAATGGACTTTAGATGTTATAAAACATGAAAGAGTTAGGACCATCCCTCTTTCGAGAGGTGGACCAAAGTCAATCTGTAACACACAGACAGTTAAGTTTCACCTATGCTTCTGCACTTATACTTCCATTCTATTTCCATTCACATCTTCTTCATCACATCTTCTTCAAGCACTGAACTTCGAGCAAACTTCAGAGAAGAAACTTCCTCCTAGTGAGATATCCTAGGAAGAAAGAGAACGAGAGAAGCAGCCTTTTCTGGAAACCCTGCAGAACCAGAAGCAGAACCTGGCATTAACCTGAAATTTGTTACCAGAGCCATCGCACCGCAGAGTGGAAAAATCCCAGCTGACTCCCACATGGATTCTCATCAGCTTCTCAGTCACCAGAACATCTGGACTGGTACCATTTTTTAGCAGCTGTTGGACCATTCTGACCATCTCATTCTGGTAGGACAAGAGACCTTTAATGCCTTTCTGGTGATCATACATCACAATAATATTGCTTCATACACACACTACAGTTAATTTAGACACAATTTCAACTACTCCACAAATAGAACTAGTCCAAAATCTGCCTTTTTTAAGTTTCACTGATTTGAAAAACCAACTAGACCTTTGATACAAAGCTATTTGTTATTCATTTGTGTATTCATTTTATGCATATTCTTCATCAGATATATTACAGATTATTATTTTTGCAATAAAATACATAAAATCAACCAAATTTGAGATTATTTTGGCATATCTGTGTGTATTACTGATTTGATGCCTTTTAAACACGAGAAAATAATTCACTAGAGCACAAAACTTGAGTCTGATTGAATAATTTTCTTGCTTAAGAACCGGAAAGCAAGTGGTGCCCCTTCAGAATAAAATTACTAATAAAATTCAATGATCTGAGGACCCTTTCCTCTACACCTCCCACAAACCAAAAACATGATGTTAGGCTGATTGGTAACTCTAAATTGTCCCTAGGTGTAAGTGAGAGAGTTAATGGTCGTGAACGGTCGTTTGTCTCTATGTGTCCCTGTGATGGACTTGCGACCTATCCAGGGTGTATCCCGCCAATCACACAGTGATTGCTGGACATGGGCACCGGCAAGTGGGTAAAGATAATGGCTGGATGGATGGATGTATCAAATGCAGCACTGAGGTGTAACAGAACCAGTGTAGACACCTGTCTATTGTCAGAAGCCATGAGAATAAATGAGACTGGCATATATCTTAGAGATCTTTTAGCGTACTGTTTGACGTTCGTTTGGCGTATATATCTTGGCGTTTATACCTCAGATCCTTATTTAATGTTTCTTTTTACACTTATATTTTTGCTATTTTTTTTATGTAACTGGGACCCTGTACACGATTTCGTTCCACTACATGTACCACATGTGATGCGAATGACAATAAAAAATCTCTGACTCTGAATATCATTAGTAAATTTTACCAGTGCTGTTTCTGTGCTAAAAAGTCTGAACTGCCGATTCCGATTTTGGCCGATACCAGTTTTGTTTTATAAGCGACACTGTCAGGTCTTATTAGGCCACAATGTACCTTCAATTTGCCAATATCATTTTATTGAAAAACATACTCTTGAACAATATCCTAGAAACAATACATACTTGTTTTACCTGGCCATGAGGTAGTGCTCTGAAACATAAATTAAGTTTAGACAATTGTTGTTAAAACTGTAAAATCGGTTTCTCATGCAAGTATCAGACGATTTCCCAAAATTAAGGAAATCGAGGCCGATTTATTGGTGCACCCCTAGTGGATATGAATTAGGGGAACTACCTCTTTAAACATCCTGATGCATGCTCAATAATCCAGGTAGAAAAATCCAAAAAAGTTCAATCTGGTCCTCTGGACATTCAAAAAAACAAAAAACAAAAAAACAAAACAAAGCAAAAAAATATAGAAACGTTTCGTCTCTCATCCAAGAGACTTCCTCAGTCTGAGGTGCTGTATTCAGCTCAGTCTTATAAATAGCACGTTCTTGTAGTGGATCAACCAGTTTGCTGCTGACAACCAAAACCAGCTGCTCACATGGTCAAGGAGGACCATCAGCCTAACAATGGATCATTAGCACACTGATGGCTGTTTGTTATTCACAGGGGGCTGAGTGATACTAGCAATCACAGCATTGTAAGAGAGGGACAGTTGAACCCGGAGGCCTCCACCCCTGTTTAATGATGGACGATTTCTTTTCACAAAGATGGCCTCCTTTACTCCTCTCTCAAACCATCGTTCCTCTCTGTCCAGGATGTGAACATCTTCATCCTTGAAAGAGTGACCGCTGGCCTGGAGATGAGTGTAGACCGCAGAATCCTTGCCTGATGATGTTGATCTTCTGTGCTGGGCCATCCTTTTGGCCAGTGGCTGTTTAGTTTCCCCAATGTAAGACTGATCACAGCCCTCCTGACACTGAACAGCATACACAATATTACTCTGTTTGTGCCGGGGGACTGGATCTTTGGGATGAACCAGTCTTTGCCATAATGTATTTTGGGGTTTAAAAGCCACTGGGACGTTATGTTTAGAAAATAAACGTCTCAGTTTCTCTGATACTCCCTCAACATACGGAATGACCACTGGTCTGGGTTCCTCCTTTTCACCTGATGGCTGACTGGAGTCCTGTTTGGGTTTCTTCTCTGCTTTCAGGAAGGCCCAGTTAGGATATCCACATTGCTCTAGAGCCTGTCTTGAGTAGGATTTTTCCTTCTGCCTGGCTCCCGAGTTAGTGGGGATGCTGTCTGCTCTGTGATACAGAGTGTTGGATTTAATATTTTATACCTTTTTATAATTCCTATCGAGCACTCAAATGTCATGTCATATAAAGTGTGTGCGTGTCTTTCTTCCAGGGTTGAACTATGTTTATAGAAAATGTTTGCTAATTCTAACTAGTTGACCTTTAAATATAATCTCATAGGAGCTAAGGATAATTTTACAAGTTCACATTTGATAGATTACAAGCAATCAAATCAGGCCTTTCAGAACAGATTAGAGCAGAGACTGATTAACATAAATAAAGCTAGAACACATCTCTTTAATTTAGACAATATAGTTTGACTAAGTAAAATCAAATTAAAAGTATAAAAATGATCCAAATAAAAAACACAAACATGAGTTAGATAATAATAATTAAGTTATTAATTATTCCTAGAAATAAACAACTTGATTTCTAATCAGTTGGTATCACTAAGGTATAATCACGTTAAACAAACAGTGTTAACAGTTTAAACGCAGACAAGGAAACTAAGATGAATCTGCCTTAAAAAAAACAGAATCGCCAGGCCTTCAACAGATATTGAATTAACACCCATGAGGTAGGTAATAATTAATAGTTATTAATTATTACGTATAAAAATTTAGACACGAATCATTTTGTATCCCTAAAGTATAATAGCAAGTTAAACTTTAAACAAAAGCCGATTTCGGTGTACCAAAACTTATCTGAAGTATAGACGTTAACGTCCTTGAGGGGGCGGGCTAAGAGTCGTAACCATAGCGACAGAAGCTGAACCAATCAGGAAGCTAGCCTTCTCAAACGGGGATAAAAGGCCGGAAATGACACACGCCCACCGAGCATTTCCGGGAGGCGCACACGGCGACGGTTCGTTCTTAATGCTCCATTTATATGCATATATCTTATTAATGTAATTGTTTGTCTCTGAATATCTGTAACCCATGTTGTGTCAAATAAATCTTTTATACGAAGGGCGACGCCTCAGCCGTTTTGAACACGACGTGGTATTCTAGCCACAACAAGAGTCCTGATGACTCCTAACTTGTGCTCCAAAGGGTGATGGGAGTCAAACTGCAAATACTGGTCTGTGTGGGTGGGTTTGCGGTACACCTCGATTTGCAATTGTCCTCTATCAGAGACTGAGACCTCACAGTCCAAGAAAGCCAACTTGCCATTTTTTACATCTTCTCGTTTGAACTTGATGTATTTATCCACAGAGTTGATGTGGTCAGTAAAATGTTGGACTTCCTGAGATTTAATTTTAACCCAGGTGTTGTCAACATACCTGAACCAATGACTTGGTGGTGTCCCTGAAAAGGACGTCAAGGCTCTCTTTTCTACCTCCTCCATGTACAGGTTGGCAACAATAGGAGAAACTGGAGACCCCATAACAAGACCCCCAACCGGGGTAACCCCGGTTCTTTGATAACAGAGTGAGGTGCTCACCAACACTTCCCTCCTTGCATGGTCATGGAAAGAAACCATCCTAGAATGAGTAGGAGGGGGTTGGTTGACTGTGGTGTCATGGTGAGGGCGGAGCCCTGAGCACAGCTCAATCGGTCTGTCTTTGACAGACGTAATGTCATTGGAGCTTCCGTAGATGGTCACGCTGGAGCGTTTCCCTTAGTGAAACACCTCACTCTGTTATCAAAGAACCGGGGTTACGTTAAGTAACCTAACAATTTTATTCCTTTCTTCTGGTAAGTTAACTGTGTTTAATTTAATTAGATTTTTATGACATTTTTGTAAAGCAGATTTTTGGTTTATTTGAATTGTGAGTGAGTTGGCACTGTTTCGATGGAGTTTTGGGTGGATTCAGAGTTTCTTTATTGTCATTCGCACCACATGTGGTGCATGTGGTGGAACAAAATTATGTACACAGGGTCACAGTTACATCCAACAATAAAATGTAAAAGAAAAACAGTAATAAGATCTAAGATATGAACTAAGAAAAACATCAGCTAAAAATATGCTAAGCACTAATAGCATAAAAACAATAAACACAATACGCCAAACAGCAGCACAAACATGAGTCTATGTGAGCAGATGAGCACAAAAGAACACAGCAACATGAAACAGATCAGCAGCAACATGATGTGATTTTTCACAGTGATTATCCTGATTACAGATTCATGCGTCTAACAGCCTCAGGGTAGAAGCTGTTCTTCCGTTTAGTGGTTCTACACTTAATATTCCTTAACCTCCTGCCTGAGGGGAGCGGGGCAAAAAGTGTGTGTGCTGGGTGAGTGGGGTCCTTCATGATGCAGGTGGCTCTCTTCCTACATCTGGAGGTGCAGATATCTGATGGTGGGGAGGCTGACTCCAACATGCTTATGTGCAGCCTTCACCACTCTCTGCAAAGCTTGTCTTTCTGCGGCTGTGCAGCCTCCATGCCACATGTACTGCTGCTATTATATTGACTTTTTAAAGTCAACTAAACATACTTTAAGAGTATTTGCTTATTTTATTTAACAAGAACTGATTTAAAATTGCGACCCAGGCTCCTCCGTTTTCTGCTACAGACGGACAACTCTGAACTTCACTAATGGAACTGTTGTGTTCCGGTATATACAGACATTTACTCCACAGAGGGAAGTAAAGACATCAAAGGATTTCTAGTAATACTAAATGGTATCTCCACTACTCATTCAGGTGGGGAATTTGATACCATCCCAGGCCACCACCACCCATTTAGCAAACCACCAAGACTGAGTTAAATTTGAGCGTACTTTGAACACTGTGTGTACTTGTCTAACAACGTGGTGGCCATTGGTGTCAGAAGCATTAGTAATGTGGGGGGACACACTGTTGGGGGGGGGATCTGGGGGTCCTCCCCCATAAAATTTTGAATAATCTAGATGCCATTTCCTGCATTCTGGTGTATTTTAACAGGTTGTTTAACATCTAGTTTTACTTACATAAGTAACACTTGATTCAATAAGCTCTCGACTAAGTAGGAATAGTAGTACAAGTAGTAAGCAGTAATTTATTTTAGTATTCATACATATATATACATATATATTTATATATATATATATATATATATGTACATATGTGTATGTGTGTGTGTGTGTGTGTAAAGGCGTTTTAAACCCTTCCCACACTCTTGCAATATTCTAAACAATGTTTCTAAACTCTAAACATTCTAAAAGAGCACAGAATGTCATGATTTCAGCTCCCTGCCTCTGCTGCTCTCAGCCACCTGCAAGCGCTCTTGGCCACGCCCACTTCTCTGCTCTGTACGAACAGCTGATCAGCTGCAGCAGGAAGTTTATCCTGCAGTATGGGTTGCACAAAAGTGCAAAAGGAAGCTTTTTCTGCAGCTCTGGGCTGCACAAATGTGCAACGTGTGCTAAATAATTTAAAATAATTTATTTTAAATAAAAATTCCATGCCGATCGTGTGGCTCATCCATCAATCAACCAATTGTGTATCTGTCCAATCTTGTTTTGAAAAACCGCGATAGAACGAGTCCACAATAATCGAACCGTGAAGTAGCGAGGGACTACTGTACTACAATAGCACAAGTACTAGTAGTAATGTTCTGTTTTATTAGTAGTAATATTATTAGTAGTATTATATATAAGTATTAGTACCATTACCAAAATGACTTTACTTATAGTATTATTAGTACTACTAGTACAACTACTGTACACGTAGGACTAGTACTATACTATTGCTATTTGTAGTACTTACTAGTAATATTAGTACAAGCATTATTAGTGTTTGTACTAATACTATTAGAGCTAGAACTACTAGTAGTAATGGAACTGCAGTGCTGTTGTAGTAGTAGTACTTGCTCTAGTTTGACAAGTCTCTGTGTCAAATGCTGCTGATATTTGTGGCTGTAAACTGGTTGGACTGAAGCAGAAAACTTCTATATTCACAGAATACTGTGAGAAAGAAACCATAATTCTAAGGCTGCAGTACTTTTAGGCTGAAGCAGCATGAAGGGGGCAGTATTGAACAAAATCTAAGCTGCTGTAAAATCCCCATTAACGTGTAAGCTAAAACATTTTATTTTTAATAATTTAAAAATTGGGAATGTTACATAAACCTAAATTTAAAGCCATCATCTCTTCCATCATCTCTTGAATGAGCGGAACAACAACACATTTAAATGGCTGCAAAGGCGGCAAATGGGGGCTTCAGATGCAGTATGCATGAGTAGTTAAGTGGCAAATAACTGAATAAGAACCAAAGTAAATTATTATTATTATTATTATTATTATTATTATTATTATTATGCACCCAAATCAAGAGAGGTCAGTTTTCAGGACTGCATTTTTTTATAGGAAAGCAATATTATGTTCTCGTTCCACTTTTTTGGTATTTCTAGCTTAAATAAACCACCAAATTTTGTTTGTGTAAAAATCACCTCTGAGCTTTCAGTTAAAAAATTGAGGTAGAACAGTGTGAGGGTTAAAATTGATTTTTGTGTAAACACCATGATTAAAGGAGATGATATTATGAATCTGGGAAGTTGTAGATGTTGATGTGACCATTTTATAAAGCTGGGTTATAAAAAAAAGAACATGCAGAAAAGCCACTGCAACAATTTTAACTTTAAAGGTCTGTTTAGTAGATTTTTGTGCTGAGTATGTTGTTACGTCAGAATTGATAAACCAGACAGATATCTAACAGAAAGGGACAGAGAAGAGAGACTGACCATTGTTAATTATTGACTAAACCATCAGGTGTTTCTCTGAGCTCCCGTATAAAAACAAGAAGTCTCTGACAAGCTTTTTTGCAGCAAGGAGGACAGTGAAGGTAAGCAGATAACTTTACTGAAATTCGGTTCAGAATATTGTCAGCTTCATTTAAAAAGCCCTTACAAGAACAGAAATAGCTTTGAAGGTGAAGATCTGAAGACATTGATTTAATAACAGTTGTACAAAGGCAAAGAAAATCAGTACCATCTATTTAAATATAAAATAATACTCATCTTATTGCCTACAGACAAACAGACAGACAGACACAGCCAGCTAGCCAGATAGATAGATAGATAGATAGATAGATAGATAGATAGATAGATACATAGATAGATAGATACATAGATAGATAGATAGATATATAGATAGATACATAGATACATAGATAGATACATAGATACATAGATACATAGATACATAGATAGATAGATACATAGATAGATAGATTCAGATTACTACTTTGACTTGCTGGAGTTTAACCTTGTATTTCCATGAACAGGCTCTGAAGATGTGTCGTATCTTTGCAAGTTGTGCTCTAGCAGCGCTGCTGCTGGCTGTAGTTTGGGCAGATCACCATCACCACCATGACTCAAAACACAGCCATGAGGGTGAAATGGCCTGCCATGTTCTCTCCCCTCATAACGCCGACTTTGCCTTTACTGTCTACAAACATCTGAATGCCAAGGCTGCTGATGGGAAGAACATCTTCTATTCACCACTGGGCATCTCCACAGCTCTGTCTATGTTGTCTGTAGGGGCCCGCGGTGACACCCACACCCAGCTGTTCTCAAGCTTGGGATACAGCACCCTGAACCAGGCACGGGTCAATGAAGCCTATGAGCACGCTTTCCACATGCTCAACCACAGCCAGGAGAACCAGCTGCTGGAAGTTGGTAACTCTGTTGCTGTACGTACTGGTTTCAATCCTCTGCCAGCTTTTCTGAATGATATCCAGCACTACTACACTGGTGAGGTCTTCAATGTGGACTTTGAGAAACCCGATGAGGCAAAAGAACAGATCAACCAACACATTGCCACTAAAACCCATGATAAGATCAAGGATATGATGAAGGACTTGGACCCTCAGATGGCCATGATCCTGATCAATTGGGTCTACTTTAGAGGTAAGGATGCACAACAGGTATATGTGGACAACCAACTATTTTGATAGTGTTCAGTCACATCTAAAGTATTCAAGGATAAAACACATCATGAATGTGTAGATTAGTAAAAGAACCCCTAAAATTAAGACTTCAGATAAAAACTAACTGTTTTTAAATATTAACATTGCTCTAAACATCTTCACAGGACAGTGGGAGAAACCCTTCAATGGCAACCTAACAACCAAGGGTGACTTCCATGTGGATGAAAACACCAAAGTTGAGGTCGACATGATGAAAAAGACAGGACGTTTTGATTACTATCGGGACCACAACAACTATGTGACTGTCATCCTGCTGCCCTACAAGGGCAACACCTCCATGATGATTGTCCTGCCTGATGTAGGAAATATGAAAGAAGTGGAAGGTCTCATCAGCAAGGATCACATCAGGAACTGGCATAAATCTCTCTATAAGAAGTAGGAGGAATATTATATTTATAATGTACAAGTTCTATTGTTATAAACTACTGCAATAATAAGATGATTGTTGCTTCATAATCTATGTCTCGCTTGTTCCGCAGCAACATAAATCTTTCCATGCCAAAATTTTCCATCTCCACTGAAGCCTCTCTGGATGAGACCCTGAAGGAAATGGGAATAACCAATGCTTTTGGAGAGACGGCAGACTTCTCTGGCATATCTGAAGAGGTCAAGCTTAAAGTGTCAAAGGTATGACTGAGAGGATGCCCGTCAGCGTAAACAATTTGTGGCATCTGCAGTTGTCCAATAAAGTTATTCGCTTTAACTTGACTTTTGTCTTCTGGTTCCTCTGCAGGCCTCCCACAAGGCTGTGCTGAGTGTGGATGAAACTGGCACTGAGGCAGCAGCTGTCACCACCCTTGAAATCATGCCCATGAGCTTGCCTGAAAGTATAACATTGAACAGGCCCTTCCTGCTCTTCATCCTGGAACACTCGACAAGGAGCATTCTCTTCATGGGCAAGATCAGCAACCCCACAGCCTAGAAAAGTTGACTGATGAGTGTACTGTTATCACAGCTTTTATGCCGCAGTAAGTTTCAGTAGCTTTGGGACATTTACTTCATCATCTGAAACCATTATTGTGGCATAACCATGATTTTAGGTGCATCGAAAAAGACAATAAACTATTTTTCAAGAAACGCAAAGTTGGTCCATTAATCTGTCTGTCAGCATGATACATCTGCAGCCATTTATGATGCGCTTTGGTTAATAAATGTCTTCATCAGTCATTTTGGATTATACTCCCATTAACTGTTTTCTCAGGATAGAGATAATGACTAAAACATTTGCCCTCTGAAGCATCTATTGGCGTGAAGTCTATTGGTTATTGTACTATTGCTGGTAACAGAAATAAAGACTTGTAATACAACAACTAGATGTTCTTGTTTATATTTCAATTTAGTTTTCATCGAGGAGTGCAATAAATCACCAGTTATTAAGGAGACTCGATACAGCATTTAACCAGAATTAGTTCAGAAAAAAACAAAAAGAAGGCTGTAGTGGTGACAATTTTTCGATGTCTTTGTTTAATTTTCCTCCAATTCTGCATCAAACAGAGGAGACACCAATCACAGCTGATAAAGGTGTGGACTTTATCTGCATTGTGTGCACAGGATCTGGCTTTATCTGTACTTCTCCATAGTTGCTGTGTTCACAAACCTCTTGTATCATGACTGCAGTTACTCCACTCTATTCAGTTATTTGCTTTAATGTAGAGCCATGTCAGCATTCAATGTCCAACAGACATTAAAGTTATAATCCAGGGTCAGAAACAACACTTATTTAACCCCCAAACCATGTACATTTTCTAACACTCCCTTTGTGTTTTGTCATATCCAGACCTGACCAGGTTTATTTTTTCTAACCTTAAATGATATTTAACCCTGAATCTAATTTTGTGAAAATCAAGGCTGATGATAAAACACAAGAAGAAACTTAAAATAGGATCAGGACTGGACTGTCTTTGTGACTGTAGTTTTCAAAGTAACGAATAGTCACACCCAGAGGTAAATGATAAATGGACTGTAAATAGCATCTTTCTGTCTAATCAAGATACTCAAAGCTCTTTACAACACAATCTGTGTCCTCATTTACCTCCACACACACTCTACTACATCTCTACAAAGATAATCTGAATCTCTAGAGACTAATCAGTGCTTTAGATCACATTTAAACACCAATGGGACACACATCAGAGGCAATGAGGGGTTCAGTGTCTTGCCCAGGGACACTTGGACATGTGACTGCTGGTGGAATCAAACCCCCAATTCTTGCATTGGAGGACGACTGCTCCAACCACTCAGCCACAGTTGACTGGTTTGTGAACCCATTAAAACTTATCCTTGTATAAAAGTATATTTGTTGGCCAAATACTTAAGACGTGATTAAAGGAAAATGTTTAGAGGGTGTTATGTGTATGTTTAAATATTCATTAATTACCTTACCAGTGGTGGATAGCTTCATAAACGGCCTCAGTTTGGAAGAATAGAGTTTATGTTCAAATGGACGAATGCAACCACGGCTAGTTAAAATGAAGCCGACTAATGTGAATGGTTGTTATTCTAAAACATATCCAGCTCTCTAAACTTGATTGTAGTTCATGTGAATTCTATTTTGTAAACAAAATTCAATTCAATTCAGAAATACTTTATTAATCCCAGAGGGAAATTAAGTGTTGTCGTAGCTCATCATCCTGGTTTCATTCAAGAGTTGTTATAGATGCTGATAGCTGTGGGCAGGAAGGATCTCCTGCAACAAATCCAAAGAATCTGGCCACAGATACCGATCCATCCACCTGAATCCAGCTTGCTGTCAGATCTGGCGGTCCTCTCGGTCCTCCTGGGTAGCAAAGACTGCCCGACTGCAGGGTAGAATTCCTCCCTGAGCGATGGTCAGTACTCCCAGCAGTCTGCCGAGCTTCTCGTCACCACGGACAGACTGCTTACGGTGCCGGGGGATGATCCTGGTCCTCCCAATGTCACAAGCTGAGTTTCCCACCAGCTCCATGATCTTGGCGGTCAGGTACTCAAGCACAGCCGCCAGGTTGACGGGAATTCAACCACGGTGCCTCTTTTTCAACTCATTTGGGTCTGTAGCTGAGGTATTTGAGCTTTTAAAACATTAATCAGCTGCTCCTGGTTGTTAAAAAAAACACCTTGTCGCCATGGTTACGCATCATAACAAATGCCCAAAAGTAAATAGGTGTCTGTAAAAATCGTTCCAGCTGCACAGCATCCAATACCAGAGGAAGTAATCATCCGAAAAAAAGTGATTTACATCCAGAAAAAAGAAGAATTAAAGTTTTCAAAAGCCATAACTCAGAATGAAAGTAACAGAGCTACTCCAACATGCAGCCACCCCGAGCGTCGCAAACCTTTACATCACCTTAAATTTGACACTACTCCTGATGCTAGAAATCCATGCAAACGAGCAATGATAAGAAACAAGTGGTACACCGATGTCCCCCATCACCGAGGAACTTGAACAGTGAATGTTTGCAGTTTTTCAAGACAAGTGTTTTTCTTGACTAGAACTGAACAAGGAATGCAGGTAAACCTGAATGTTTCTGGTGCAAGAACTTTAAGTGAGTAGTAATCACACTGTGTTGAAGAATGGAGGTGTTTTATTTATTTATTTTGCTTGTTTGAAGCCACGCAGCATGATATTGGTGAGATGAGGGAGCAATTTTATTCACCACTAGGTGCAATGTCTGAGCCCTGGGCTGGCCATACATCAAGGGTCTGCAACCTTTACGATAAAAACAGCCATTCCTTCCCCTATGTTCACTACATTAAACGTGTCTGGAGCCACAATACCTGCTGCAACTGAGATTCTCAACTGGTGGCCCATGGACCACTTTAGGTTTGTTGGAGGGCGCTTTTCTGGACAGTAGGGGTGATTTTATAAAACTAAAAATATCTAAAGATTTTTAACATTTATTGATGTTTTTACACTCTAAGAAAAAATAAAAGACGAGATTCTTGTAAAGAAAAAAAATATGTATATAGTTTTTGCCCAGTTTCTAAAATCTAAAACAATAAACTATGCATTCTTATGTGATTTTTTATATTGTAGAAAAATTACGTATCCTACTATGAAGAAATAAAGCGTAAAGTGAAAGTGAGTATGTTTTACTCCTTGTAATGTTTCTACTATTCATATATTTGCTAAATAAATTACAGGAAAACTTCTAAAACTAGTCCTTTTAGTTGTTATAACAACCAATAAAATTCAGTTTTATGTCAGTTTTGGTCAAAGCATGAAAGAGCCGCTGCAGAGGGACCAAAGAGCCGTATGTGGCGCCAGAGCCGCAGGTTGCAGACCCCTGCCATGGATGAATCTTTGGCTAGCCCAATCATCTGAGGAAACCATACTTTTAAGAAATATAAAAACTAGAACTCATAGTTACCTCAAATGATAAGCGTGGCCAGTTAGCATATAAATATGGTGATCCATCGTGGAATTTCAGGTGGTAGACCAATTTTTAATAAGGATTTTTCTTACGCCTAGATACAGCCACGCAGCAAAATGAAAGTTGGTATCTCATTTATTTTCCAAGTTAATGTGTTCACAACATGCATGGACAAATGGAGGGTATTGATGAATTGTTCAAGAAAATTTATACGCAAGATAACATTTAAATTATTTTCAAGTTTTACACAAACCCTGCTGCTACACAGCAGATGGTTTTTAAAAAAAAAAAAAAAGATACAGTACGTGCACCTTGTTCTTCTGGTCATCTTTGAATTGATGGGGCTTGTCATAACTAATCATTTTAACATGGGTTTGTTTTTTCTTAAAGTCACATGACCGAAAGGCGGACTTACAATTAGGCAAAGGTAAGCCAAGCTGTTAACTGAATTCTGTCAAATGTGATTATTTAAGGAAAAGCTGAACGATTCTGCAAAAGAGAGCTTCTCCCTCTTTAATGGACAGACACCTTCTGTACCTGGACACAGCAAAACTTTTTATGTCCTCACCTGTCTTGCTGAATATTGGCCAAAGTGGAAGTTACTGGTTTAATAATAATTATGTTTGTACTGCCCCCACAGCAGAAGTCTAAATACAGATGATGATGTTAAATACAAGTTCATGTGATGTCTAAAGAGAATGATGAGGATCTGAATTACAGTTATATTCAGGATAAATGATTATTTGTCACTGATGGGAGTTTTTCTTTTACTCACAAAAGGGGATTACTAGAAAACCCTTGTAATTTTAAAATATTATACTTGTTTTTAAATATTATATCATTTGATTTTAGTGTCAGAAACATAAATTCTGCTTTTATCACCTTCTAGTTAAATGTGACATTAAATGCAGAATTAGTGCATTTACATGTAAGCATGTCAGAGTCAGTTTCTTTATTTGTCATTTGCACCACATGTGGTACATGTGGTGGAATGAAATTGTGTCCACAAGGTCCCAGTTACATCCAACAACAGTATAAAGTGTAAAAGAAAAACAGTAATAAGATCCAAGATATGAACTAAGAAAAATGTTAACTAAAAAAACGCTAAGCACTAGTAGTACAAAAACAATACGCCAAACAGCAGCATGAACATGAGTCTGTGTGAGCAGATGAGTATGTATGAATGAATGTAAGTGTGACTGAATAAATTTGATAATGAATTAAAAAAAAAATTCTCAAGACAATCTGTTTAGTAGTTTTCCACTAAAGTCCTGCTGCGTACATACCAAGAAAACCTTTCAGTTTGCGCATTGAGTAACAGATAAGTTTTTTTTTTTTACTGATGTCACAAAAATGTGACCAGGTGGCCATTAGCCCTGCATGACTCTTTGTCCTTTGAGCTGTCAATATATGCACATGTATCCACACTGTTTACACAGTCGATACGTGCACTTTGTCTCCTCTGTTACCACCACCCACTCTGACTTCTGTAAAGACAGGCATCAATCAAAGATCTGAATGGGGCGTATAATTTTATTATGCTGTCCAGTCTGCAGCACACAAACAGCTGCTGCTGAGGACTCTGTCGTGTCAAGTACAGTCAGACGCAGCTCCGTTTTACAAGCTCATGTATTTGGGAAGTTTTATTCAAAAGGATTTTGGTCAGTTTCTGTCTGAAATGGCAATTCATTAAAAACACAAAGCTCTGTACTTAAACAAGCACTGACTTTTCATAGCAGCAACATCCAGTTATGTTGTCTTCATCATTTAAAGACAATATTTGTTGCATTTTGGCCTTTTAGAAATGTTCTTTTGTGGAAAAAGTTATGTACAATTACAAAGTATTATCTTATGAGTTGTAGGTACAAAAAAGTATTCACCCGCTTGGATATTTTATGCTTTTATTATCATAAGTAGTGCGGCACAGTGGCGCAGTTGGCAGAGCTGTTGTCTCTCAGCGAGAAGGTTTCCAGATCAAATCCCGGCCAGGGGACCTTTCTGGGTGGAGTTTGCATGTTCTCTCCGTGCATGAGTGGGTTTTCTCCGGGTACTCCAGTTTCCTTCCACAGGCCAATAAACATGCATGTTAGACTGATTGGTAACTCTAAATTGTCTCTAGGTGTGAGTGAGAGAGTGAATGGTTGTTTGTCTCGTTTGTCTCTATGTGTCCCTGTGATGGACTGGAGACCTGTCCAGGGTGTCCCCTGCCTCTCACACAGTGACAGCTGGATATGGGTACCAGTGACCCCTCATAAACCGAACAGGAAGAAACGGGTATAAGATAATGGATGGATGGATATTTTAACTAAATAAAGGAAAGTAAAAAGTTGGCCATCTTTACGAAAAAAGTTTCAGTGGTATTGGACAATAATGGAAATAAAGTGAAGGTCAAGATTTCTTTGTCATTCTCACCACATGTGGTGGAACAAAATTGTGTACACAGGTTCCCAGTTATATCCAACAAAAGTATAAATTGTAAAAGAAAAACAGTAATAAGATCTAAGATATGAACTAAGAAATACGCTAAACTAAGGATACACTAAGAACTAGTAGTACAAAAACAATATGCCGAACAGCGTCACAAACATGAGTCTGTGTGAGCAGATGAGTACGAACGAACACAGCAGCGTGAAATAAATCAGCAGCATGAGAACAAAATGAATAAACAGCACATATCACCAATTAAAGTGGCATTACAGTGATTTTTTTTCACACTGATTATCCTGATTAGGGATTCATGAGTCTAACAGCTTCAGGGTAGAAGCTGTTCTTCAGTCTAGTGGTTCTACACTTAAGCCTCTGGTATACTCGGGCGTACCTCAGTCCGCGGATGTCTGCGCGTACTGGATTAGACTTGCAGCAGATGCCCACAGGGCATGTCCGTGCAAAGCTCAAGTTTTACGACCGTGTACGCATACACAGTGTCGCACAATAAACTGCCTGGCAACGGACTGTTTTATATGTGACACAAACATATTCAATTCCCCTTCTTCATCCCTGATCTGGTTTAATGGCCTTTTCTTTTGATATTTTGCCAAGAGGCAAGAGATCTCTTCCTCCTCCGTTGAAGCCATGACTGAAATTGTGAGAAACGAAGGAATTTGTCACGAGCTAATTAAAATCAGGTCCATCGTAGCTGCAGGAGGGTCTGGAGATTTCCTGGTGGGCTGGTCTGATGTGTGGGCTGCAGGGCCAGTGCTCCTGTTTTTTTTTTTTTTTTAACTTCAGACCTTTTTATTAACAGCATACAATCACAGAACCCCGCTGCGGCTGCCAGCTCAGGTTTTTTTTGCAACCTGTCAATCAATCCAGTAGGCGTGTCAGCAAATTACCAATCAGCAACCTGAATTTGTCCTAAAGGTAAACGCCCCTTGCCTGCGGAGCTGACTGCAGCCGCTCAGAGTGGATGCTCGAGTATGAAGTCTCAACCCTCTGCGGACAGTGCATGTTGAGTTCACGTGGAAAACGGTCCGTGCGAGTATACTGGAGTCTTTAATGCTCCTCAACCTCCTTCCTGAGGGGAGCGGGGCAAAAAGTGTGTATGCTGGGTGAGTGGGGTCCTTCATGATGCAGGTGGCCCTCTTCCTGCATCTGGAGGTGTAGATGTCTGTGATGGTGGGGAGACTGACTCCAACAGACTTCTGTGCAGCCTTCACCACTGTTTTTGCTTTCTTTTGTTATCCAAGTATTTTAAATGTATGTACCATTTATTTATCTAAAAGCATGTTTATTTATTTACATGTTTATTTATTTATTGCTGAATACATTCATTTAAAGTCAGTTCATTCAAAGTGAAATCAAACTTGCTGTCTCTGCCATCTCACCTGCTGACACTGTAACTCCTTCAGTTCTCACAGATGTCTTTGTGGTCTCACTTTTCACTGTGATAGAAGTATCACAGTCAGTCTGTGAGAACAGCCTGCTCTTGGTGAATTTACACATGCTCCGTACTCTTTTGATTTCTTGATGATGGATTAAACAGAACTCCTGGGGATGTTTTGGGCCTTGGAAGGCCCAGAAGTCCTTCTGTATCCATCCCCTACTTGTACTTCTCAATAATAATTTATTTGAGTTGAACCAGGACGCCCACTTAAAAAGAGACGGATACTTATGCAGTCAGGTATTTGATATAACATATTTTTGTATAATTTACATTACCTTATCCTAACTTAGAAGTTTTTAGAATTTGTTTTGTTAAGAGCTCATTTTTATTGATTATGATTGATTCATGATAGCAACAAAACCATAACACATCTAAGTGAGTTAATTGTTTTTATAGACACTGTACCTTTTTAAAGAACTGCCTTCTTCCACCTGCGTAATATCGCTAAAAATAGAAACAACTTATCTAAAAATGATTCATAAAACCTGGTCCATGCATTTGTCACGTCTAGACTGGACTATTGCAATGGTTTATTATCTGGGTGTCCAGATACTTCTTTAAAACGTCTTCAGTTGATCCAAAATGCTGCTGTCAGAGTCTTAACTGGAGTTAGTGGGAGAGATCATATCTCTCCAGTTTTAGTTTCTCTCCATTGGCTCCCTGTCAAATCCAGAATAGAATTCAAAATCTTACTGCTGACCTACAAAGCTCTCAACAACCTAGCTCCATCTTATATTACAGATTTTATTGTTCCATATTTTCCCAAACAGAGCACTTCGCTCTCAGACTTAAGGTTTACTTGTGGTTCCTAGAGTTTATTAAACCAGAATGGGAGGAAGATCTTCCAGTTATCAGGCTCCTCTCTTGTGGAACCAACTTCCAGTTTCTGTCCACGAGGCTGACACATTGTCCAGTTTTAAGACTGGGCTTAAGACTTTCCTTTTTAATAAATCCTATAGTTAGGGTTGCCTTGTTATGCTGCTATAGGCTTAGACTACTAGAGGACAAATTGACCTAATTTCCTGAAATTAATTGTTAAAATTCAATAGTTTTCATTTGATAATATTTCTGTCTTAACTTGTGATTCTCAATCTGCCATTTTGTATCTGTTCATTTCAAAGCCAGCCGGTTGAAGCAGACGGACGCTTGTCCTGAGCTGGTTCTGCTAAAGGTTTCTTTCTCATGAGGGAGTTTTTCCTTTCCACTGTCGCCTTTGTGCTTGCTCAGGATGAGAGTTCTGTGATGGAGTTAAACTCAAAGCAGTCTGCTCCTCAGATAATAATATTAAATTATTATTTTATATATGAATATTTTTCTTCAGTGCTCTGTGAGATGACTGCTGTTGTGACTTGGCTCTATATAACCAAAACTGAATTAAATTGAATTGAAATGAATTGAACAATACTTAAAAATGGCCAAAATATCATTTTAAATTGTGCTGTAACTGAAAGAAAA
This sequence comes from Nematolebias whitei, assembly GCF_014905685.2. Classification (NCBI taxonomy): domain Eukaryota; kingdom Metazoa; phylum Chordata; class Actinopteri; order Cyprinodontiformes; family Rivulidae; genus Nematolebias; species Nematolebias whitei. Next base: position 18,580,738 of record NC_056509.1, read on the forward strand.
CGTAAGATTAAAGATTTGTAAAGCAGCTCAGCTGTTCACTCGATCATCTTGTGCTTTGAACTTGAGTTGCTTTAATTAGAAACTATGTGATTCATTTTGTTCTTCCCCTTCTTACATTATAAAAATGGAGCTCAGTTTGACTCACAATCAAATAGTTTAATTGCAAAATGCTTCCTTTTGGTCCCTTTTTTCTATCCCAGAGGTTGGAGTAAAGATGTACAAGCTGCATATGACCAGTTAGAACAGGTCATCACGGGCAAATACACAGTCCAATGTGCAGTTTCTATGCAGAATCCTGCCTCTCACGTGTGTTTACACTGGATTTAAAATGAAGCCAAGGAAGGCTTTCAACTAGATATTTATAAAGGGAGCTAGATTGAAATAATCCACATCCAAAACACTTGTTGGATCTTGAGTTAAATGAGCCTCAAATGTAATTCCAGCTGCTGAAGCTCTTTCTGACCCACCTTGATCATTGAACTGCTGCTTGGTTTTCAGCCACAGTGAGGGGAGTTTTAGTTTGTGCCAGAACTTATGCACAATTCAACATAACACTTTCTAAAACAGAGCGGCTGATCATCAAATAAAGCAGAACTACTTTGTTCGTTGTTTATTTGGAAATCCTTCCATCTGCTGGAGGAATTCAGATTTGTAGGATAAACAGAAAGATTTGAAAAGAGAAGCTCATTTACCAGACGTAACGTCAAGATCTTGAAAAAACATTTGATGATGTTTCTTTTGTGACAGTTCAGTCACTCATATGATCATTAAAATCTTTCTGGACTTTCTGTTATTGTTGTTTTTCAATTTTTATTTTATTTTTTATTATAATTATTATTTTTAGAAACCAGGGATGTTTAAAAAGTTTGACATGGAAATACACAGCACAGCTAGAAAATTAAATCATGGGAAAACATTTTTGAAAAGACAACAGTTGCTGCTAGTACTGATGAGAATACATCAGACAACTTGTTCATATTTGTAAATGCTCATCATAAAAGTATTATTGAATCAAAGCTGAGAGTCGTGTGCACTGAAGCACCATTGTAACTAACCAGTATTCTTTTGTTTTTATTGATTCATGACTTACTAGTCCTCCAAAGTTCAAACGGCAAATTACAAGAAGACACCCATGAGGAAAGGTCCACTGCTCATTAATATTCTCAATAAAGTTCTTCTCCATAGCCTCCACAAATTGCTCTCATGCCCTGGTGTTTGCATCTGCAACCACAGTCTCTCTGGCCACCCTCTCCTTTCAGCTGCTTCAGGCCTCCTCCTGGAAAGACAGTCAGAAAAATTATTTTTTATTTAACTTGATGGCCTCTATCACCACGGGTGCCTATCAGGGGGTCCTTCGATTGTCGCCATGACAGGCACCAACGACTTCCAGACCACAGCTCCTGGAAGCCACATCTGCAAGAGAGGCTCTAAACATGGCCCTCTCAGATTCCATGTCCCCGGCCTCCTCCAGGAAGTGAAAAATTTTGTTTTCATTTTGCATTGGGGATGTTCTACCTATGCTGATCTATGATTGGCAGACGCTGCTGTCCATTCGGGGTCCATGCACAGGAGCTACGCACCACCTTCAGGTGCTAGCTTATTCTCACCAGCAAGAGGCTTCCCTTCTGACGTTTTTTGCAATCCTTCGCTGGGTTCATGTGGATCTTGGAGGAAGAGGAAGAGAGGCAAGGGAGCTGGTGTCCAGGTGAGGCTCAGGCTTTTATGGAAGCGAAGGGTCATT
>NC_056509.1:18582488-18582728 GCF_014905685.2 Nematolebias whitei
CTCCTGCACCCATCACCTTCGCCGCTGGTCCACCTGCTGAGCGCCTCGCCGTTGGTGCACCTGCTCCTGTTGCCTCAGAAGTCTCAGTATCAGTTTCTGTTTCCCGCCGCCGCCGCCGCCGCAGAAGATCAGTTCCTGCCGCCGCCGCAGAGGAGTCAGTTCCTGCCACCGCTGCAGAACTCCAGGCCTCTCCGTCGTCTGCTGCAGAGCTCCAGGCCTCTCCGTCGTCTGCTGCAGAGC
>NC_056509.1:18582738-18584292 GCF_014905685.2 Nematolebias whitei
GTCGTCTGCTGCAGAGCTCCAGGCCTCTCCGTCGTCTGCTGCAGAGCCACAGGCCTCTCCGTCGTCTGCTGCAGAGCCACAGGTCTCTCCGTCGTCTGCTGCAGAGCTCCAGGCCTCTCCGTTGTCTGCTGCAGAGCTCCAGGCCTCTCCGTCATCTGCTGCAGAGCTCCAGGCCTCTCCGTCGTTTGGTGCAGAGCTCCAGGCCTCCCCGTCATCTGCTGCAGAGCTCCAGGCCTCTCTGTTGTCTGCTGCAGAGCTCCAGGCCTCTCTGTTGTCTGCTGCAGAGCTCCAGGCCTCTCCATCATCTGCTGCAGATCTCCAGGCCTCTCCGTCGTCTGCTGCAGAGCCACAGGCCTCTCCGACAGCAGCAGCAACTCCCCAGGCCTCTCCGACAGCAGCAGCAACTCCCAAGGTCCCCTCGTCGCCTGCTGCCAACTCCAAGGTCCCCTCGTCGTCTGTTGCAGCCCTCCAGGCTCCCACGCCGTCCGCTGCAGCTCCCCAGGCTCCCACGCCGTCCGCTGCAGCTCCCCAGGCTCCCACGCCGTCCGCTGCAGCTCTCCAGGTTCCCACACTGTCTGCTGCAGCTCCCCAGGACTCCATGATGCAAGCTGCAGCTCCCCAGGACTCAATGTCGCACACTGCAGTTCTCCAGGTTCCCACGTCATCTGCGGCGCCCTCCAAGTCTCCAGAGGGGTCGGCGCCCTCCAAGTCTCCAGAGGGGTCAGCGCCCTCCAAGTCTACAGAGGGGTCAGCGCCCTCCAAGTCTCTAGAGGGGTCGGCGCCATCCAAGTCTCCAGAGGGGTCGGCGCCCCCCAAGTCTCCAGAGGGGTCGGCGCCCTCCAAGTCTCCAGAGGGGTCGGCGCCCTCCAAGTCTACAGAGGGGTTGGCGCCCTCCACTACCACTGAGGATTCGCCTCCATGGTCCTCCATGTCGGCTGCTACAGCTCCCCAGGACTCTATGGCGCATTCTGCGTCTCCCCAGGACTCTATGACGCATGCTGCATCCTCTAAGGCGTCTATGCCGCCTGACGCGACCCCCTCGTCGTCTACGCCGCCTGACGCGGCCCCCTCATCGTCTACACTGCCTGACGCGGCCCCCTCATCGTCTACGCCGCCTGACGCGGCCTCCTCGTCGTCTACGCTGCCTGACGCGGCCTGACGCGGCCTGACGCGGCCTGACGCGGCCTGACGCGGCCTCCTTGTCGTCTACGCCGCCTGACGCGGCCTCCGGGGTCTACTTGCCGCCAGCTGAGGTCTCCGGGGTCTCTTCACCGCCAGCTGCGGTGTCCTGGGTCTCTTCGCCGCCAACTGTGGACTCCAAGGCCTCTTCGCCGCCAGACGTGGCCTCCTCGTCCTCATCGCCGCCTGCCGCGGCCTCCAAGTCGTCATCGCCGCCTGCCGCGGCCTCTAAGTCGTCATCGCCGCCTGCCGCGGCCTCCAAGTCGTCATCGCCACCTGCCGCGGCCTCCAAGGTCCTATGTGTTGGACGGCCTCCCGGCCGCCTCCCGGAACGTGGGTCCCGTGTTGGACGGCCTCCCGGCCGCCCCCCTGAAC
>NC_056509.1:18584302-18584922 GCF_014905685.2 Nematolebias whitei
CCCTCCTGAACGTGGGTCCCGTGATGGACGGCCTCCCGGCCGCCCTCCTGAACGTGGGTCCCGTGATGGACGGCCTCCCGGCCGCCCTCCTGAACAATGACTCTAGGGACGGTCTCTTGACCGTTCAGATCTTTTGTGTTTTTCCTGCTTATGTTTTGCCTTAGTTCTTTCAGGTCCTTGTGTTCTTCCTTGTGTTTCCTCTGGCCCTCCACCCTTGCAGTGCCGCCCTCCACCCGCCCAAGTCCTTCGGGAGGGTTTTTTTTTGGGGACACCTGGAGGCGTCCTTGGGGGGTGGGGGGGTGGGGGGGTACTGTAAGGATGGTACCATTTGCTGGTTCTGTTTGTGTCTGTGTTTCCCTAGTGTTTCCTCTTCAGTTTAATTGGTGCCACCCTTGTCTCGTCACAGCTGTTTGTAATCATGTCTCGTCTTGTCCCTGTATTTAAGCCATCTGTTCTGTTTTGTTCCTCGTCAGGTCGTATTCGTTGGGTCTCTGTGTTCTCCTGCGTTCTCATGAGTCTCCCCTGAGCTCCCTGAGTCCTTCCTGAGTTTCCCTCTGAGTCTTCTGTGTTCATGTAAGTTTTGCTGCCACGTCAGCTGTTTATTTTGTCATTAAAATATT
>NC_056509.1:18585022-18587226 GCF_014905685.2 Nematolebias whitei
GTAAGTTTTGCTGCCACGTCAGCTGTTTATTTTGTCATTAAAATATTTATTTTTTGTAATCTGCCGAGTTGAGTCCTGTCTGCACAAATGGGTTCGTCCCTGACCACCAAATCCTGACATTACGACCCGACCACACATCAGAACCCAGCGGGCAGGGTTCTCTCGGCAGCTTACCTTTTTTCTTTTTTCTCCTCCGAGCTTCCTGAGATGAGCAAGTCCACAATCCGGTGCGGCGGGTTCTGGACTAGGCCCGTCAGCCCACAAGGACGTTATGACCAGGAGGTGGAAATCCTGTCCTCACCACTCCTGGTCCTCGAGGAAAACAGGTCTCGGCTCCAGGGAAGCCACGGGCCCCTGTTTCTGAGTCCGCTTCGCCCGGCTATTCGGGGTGGACATCAGGGGAGGACGAAGAAATCGAGGACTAATTCTGTTGTGTTCCTGTCCCCCGACTCTCCCGCCGTCGCCGGGGAGGAAGAAAGCGGTCCCGGGGGCAGTCCGCGGCAACCGGCCCGGTCTCGTCGGCTGAGCAGAATCTTAGAGTTGGTTCCGGTGTTTTTGTGGGAGCGGGGTCCGCCGCTTCACCTCCCAGGTTTCCGGTGGGGGCGAGATCCAGCGTCCCGCAGGAGCTCCGGTCCACTCCTGCTCAGTTCGGTGGGTCCGGTCCGGTTGACGTTACAGGGGCGGGTTCCGTCGCCTCAACTTCCAGGTTCCTGGTGGGGGCGGAATCCGGCCTCCCACCGTCACACCATGCCGCGGCTGTCCAACCCAGTCTGACCGAACCTCCTGAGCAAACTCCCAGTGACTCTGTGGGGGCGTGTTCCGCCACCCCACCTCCCAGGTTTCAGGTGAGGCCGACACCTGACACCACTCCCTCATTTAAAGACACTTGCCCGTCAGTTACATATTCACCCCATGAACTTGCATTGATAAACCAGACTTTACTAGATTCATTTCTCAATGCTAAACATAACCCGGACTGCTCAGACGTTATATTTTCCCTGATGGAGGAATTTTTAGTTTCACGGCCAGGTATCATTCTGATCCCAGAGTACAATCGGTTATTAATAGAAATTAGGACTCTCATCACACCCAAGGTCACTAATACACATTCTGAACCCATAACTCCTCCTGCACCTTTTGTCACCACCGTCTCTGAACTCTCCTCTGCTCCTCTGACTCCTGCACCCATCACCTTCGCCGCTGGTCCACCTGCTGAGCGCCTCACCGGTGTCCAGGTGAGGCTCAGGCTTTTATGGAAGCGAAGGGTCATTGGCAAATGACTCCATAAAACTCTTACCACCTGTTGCTCTGGCTTTTGAACTGATGAGGATTTTACAATCATATCCAAACCTGGCTATGTTCTACCTGGACCTCTGTGCTACTGCTACCTCCGGTCTGTTTATCCAGAATCTCCGGACTCATCGCTTCTTCTTCCTTCCATTGATGGACTATGTGATGTCCGTGGATCTAACCCTCAGTTTCTCCGTTGTCTGAAACGGGCTGCTGCAGCAAGTACCCCGTCCTCTGCCCCGTTGCATATGGCATCATTTAATGTTCGTTCAATAACTAAAATGACTTCATAAAATCCTAAAAACTGATTTTTTTTTTCTAACTGCGACCTGGCAGTGAGATTCAGATTTTGTTTCCTTTGTTGAACTGTGCCCTAGTGTCTCTTCTTTTATCAGCCAGCCTAGACTGCCAGGCTGTGGAGGAGGCCTTGCAGCCGTGTTTAGATGCGGGTTTTCCTGCCACACATCTAATATAGGATGTTTAGCATCATTCGAGCTGCAGATAATTAAAATTGGGGTTAAGGACACATTTTACTGTGCAGTGAACCAGGTCCAAATGGCACTTTCTTAAAGGACTTTACTGACTCCTTATCAGCTACTTTAAAGTGTAAGGATGGTACCATTTGCTGGTTCTGTTTGTGTCTGTGTTCCCCTAGTGTTTCCTCTTCAGTTTAATTGGTGCCACCCTTGTCTCGTCACAGCTGTTTGTAATCACGTCTCGTCTTGTCCCTGTATTTAAGCCATCTGTTCTGTTTTGTTCCTCGTCGGGTCGTATTCGTTGGGTCTCTGTGTTCTCCTGCGTTCTCCTGAGTCTCCCCTGAGCTCCATGAGTCCTTCCTGAGTTTCCCTCTGAGTCTTTTGTGTTCACGTAAGTTTTGCTGCCACGTCAGCTGTTTATTTTGTCATTAAAATATT
>NC_056509.1:18587326-18589529 GCF_014905685.2 Nematolebias whitei
CTCCTGCACCCATCACCTTCGCCGCTGGTCCACCTGCTGAGCGCCTCACTGGTGTCCAGGTGAGGCTCAGGCTTTTATGGAAGCGAAGGGTCATTGGCAAATGACTCCATAAAACTCTTACCACCTGTTGCTCTGGCTTTTGAACTGATGAGGATTTTACAATCATATCCAAACCTGGCTATGTTCTACCTGGACCTCTGTGCTACTGCTACCTCCGGTCTGTTTATCCAGAATCTCCGGACTCATCGCTTCTTCTTCCTTCCATTGATGGACTATGTGATGTCCGTGGATCTAACCCTCAGTTTCTCCGTTGTCTGAAACGGGCTGCTGCAGCAAGTACCCCGTCCTCTGCCCCGTTGCGTATGGCATCATTTAATGTTCGTTCAATAACTAAAATGACTTCATAAAATCCTGAAAACTGATTTTTTTTTTCTAACTGCGACCTGGCAGTGAGATTCAGATTTTGTTTCCTTTGTTGAACTGTGCCCTAGTGTCTCTTCTTTTATCAGCCAGCCTAGACTGCCAGGCTGTGGAGGAGGCCTTGCAGCCGTGTTTAGATGCGGGTTTTCCTGCCACACATCTAATATAGGATGTTTAGCATCATTCGAGCTGCAGATAATTAAAATTGGGGTTAAGGACACATTTTACTGTGCAGTGAACCAGGTCCAAATGGCACTTTCTTAAAGGACTTTACTGACTCCTTATCAGCTACTTTAAAGTGTAAGGATGGTACCATTTGCTGGTTCTGTTTGTGTCTGTGTTCCCCTAGTGTTTCCTCTTCAGTTTAATTGGTGCCACCCTTGTCTCGTCACAGCTGTTTGTAATCACGTCTCGTCTTGTCCCTGTATTTAAGCCATCTGTTCTGTTTTGTTCCTCGTCGGGTCGTATTCGTTGGGTCTCTGTGTTCTCCTGCGTTCTCCTGAGTCTCCCCTGAGCTCCATGAGTCCTTCCTGAGTTTCCCTCTGAGTCTTTTGTGTTCACGTAAGTTTTGCTGCCACGTCAGCTGTTTATTTTGTCATTAAAATATTTATTTTTGTAATCTGCCGAGTTGAGTCCTGTCTGCACAAATGGGTTCGTCCCTGACCACCAAATCCTGACATTACGACCCGACCACACATCAGAACCCAGCGGGCAGGGTTCTCTCGGCAGCTTACCTTTTTTCTTTTTTCTCCTCCGAGCTTCCTGAGATGAGTAAGTCCACAATCCGGTGCGGCGGGTTCTGGACTAGGCCCGTCAGCCCACAAGGACGTTATGACCAGGAGGTGGAAATCCTGTCCTCACCACTCCTGGTCCTCGAGGAAAACAGGTCTCGGCTCCAGGGAAGCCACGGGCCCCTGTTTCTGAGTCCGCTTCGCCCGGCTATTCGGGGTGGACGTCAGGGGAGGACAAAGAAATCGAGGACTAATTCTGTTGTGTTCCTGTCCCCCGACTCTCCCGCCGTCGCCGGGGAGGAAGAAAGCGGTCCCGGGGGCAGTCCGCGGCAACCGGCCCGGTCTCGTCGGCTGAGCAGAATCTTAGAGTTGGTTCCGGTGTTTTTGTGGGAGCGGGGTCCGCCGCTTCACCTCCCAGGTTTCCGGTGGGGGCGAGATCCAGCGTCCCGCAGGAGCTCCGGTCCACTCCTGCTCAGTTCGGTGGGTCCGGTCCGGTTGACGTTACAGGGGCGGGTTCCGTCGCCTCAACTTCCAGGTTCCTGGTGGGGGCGGAATCCGGCCTCCCACCGTCACACCGTGCCGCGGCTGTCCAACCCAGTCTGACCGAACCTCCTGAGCAAACTCCCAGTGACTCTGTGGGGGCATGTTCCGCCACCCCACCTCCCAGCTTTCAGGTGAGGCCGACACCTGACACCACTCCCTCATTTAAAGACACTTGCCCGTCAGTTACATATTCACCCCATGAACTTGCATTGATAAACCAGACTTTACTAGATTCATTTCTCAATGCTAAACATAACCTGGACTGCTCAGACGTTATATTTTCCCTGATGGAGGAATTTTTAGTTTCACGGCCAGGTATCATTCTGATCCCAGAGTACAATCGGTTATTAATAGAAATTAGGACTCTCATCACACCCAAGGTCACTAATACACATTCTGAACCCATAACTCCTCCTGCACCTTTTGTCACCACCGTCTCTGAACTCTCCTCTGCTCCTCTGACTCCTGCACCCATCACCTTCGCCGCTGGTCCACCTGCTGAGCGCCTC
>NC_056509.1:18589629-18614173 GCF_014905685.2 Nematolebias whitei
GTGTGTGTGTGTGTGTGTGTGTGTGTGTGTGTGTGCGTGTGTGTGTGTGTGTGTGTGTGTGTGTGGGGGGGGGGGGGTGTAGGGGAGCTGGTGCCTACCTCTAGTACATTTGTGTCAAACTCAAGGCCCGGGGACCAAATGTGGCCCTTGTTGACATCTTATCTGACCCCCAAGATGTTATTTTAAATGTAAAATACTTTTATCACTTTCATTGTTTTCAGTAATCTTTGATTATGATGCCAAAAGTGCAACAGAGAACATCAAATGAGACCAATCAAACTCTTGTTGAGGAACCTGCAACCAAGAAAACATGTTGGGTATCTGGTTTGAGTGAATGTAGATTCTGAAACCGGCCCTTAGTTTGAAAAATGTTTTAATTTCAGCCCCTTTTCTAAGTGAGTTTGACACCGCTGCTCTAGTAGTTATTGTGCAAGAGGTGGGTCCACCCTGGACAGGTCTCCAGTCCATCACAGGGACACATACCATTCACTCTCTCACTCATACAAGCAGTTTCTAGTTAGTACATAAGCTAACATGCATGTTTTGGTCTGTGGGATAAAACCCGGAGTACCTGGAGCAAACCTCCAGATACTCCACATCATGCAAACGTCTCACAGAAAGGCTCAAGGTGAACCTGCAAACATCTTGATGCCGTTGGTTAGTTTAGTGTTGGATTATTATTTTTTTTTTTTCCAACAAGGACTTATAACAGTGCAGATGTTATAAAGTCAAACAAAATACAGAACACAAAATTACAACATTGAAATGAAATAAAATGACGAAGTATAAAAAGAGACAAAGAGTGATTCCAAGATGGTTCAGCCATCTGGTAAGAATGCTCCCTGGGCGCCTCCCTACGGAGGTGCTTCGGCATGTCCGACTGGGAGGAGACCAGGACACGCTGGAGAGACTACGTCTCTCAGTTGGCCTGGGAACACCTTGGCGTCCTCCCAGGAGAAATGTCTGGGCCTCCCTGCTCAAGCTGCTGCCCCTGAGACCCGACTTTGGAACAAGCAGAAGATAATGGATGTGTAATGAATGATACCTGTCTGATATTATCCATAATTTAAACGGATTCTTTCATTTTTCTGGACTGAGTACTATAGTGCCTTGAATGATTAAATGTGGACGGAAACGTGTTTTATCTTTGACTCACCAACAACAGTGGGTCGTTTATTTAAAAACGATTTAAACACATCACACATTTACAATAATTGGCAGATTGATTACAATAACACAGCTTAATTAATGAGCTTTGCATTGAGAAAATCATACGGCCATGATTTTCTCACTTGCAGCTTTTGAAACCAACAGACATTTCTGAAAATATCTGTATTAATTACTGGCAGATAGAAGAGTTTTAAAGATAGGAAAATGAAGTTTAAATGGAGAGAGATGGGTGAGGGAATGTGTCTGTTATAACCAGAAACAACACGCTCCTTTGGACGCAGCTTAATCCACGGTACACTCGCAGTTGAGAATCGACTCTTTACCTTTGCAGACGATAGTTCGGCCTCGGTGTAGAGTTGCCTTTCAACGCTTTTCAGCGTCTCCGTAAGAACAGCTGTGACCTCAGGAGTCGTGAGATCATCACAGAACAGACTTCTTCATTGTTCAGAGCGTTCGTCGAGTAGCCACAGCGAGACGTCGTGGCATCGACGGACTCTGGTCACTCCATTAGAAACTGCTCGAACTTCCGTTCTTCTGAACTTCTCGTTCGAGGTTCTCCCTGGAACTCTGGTTCTCTCTGGAACATTGTTCAGCTTGGAACTCTTGTTCTGCTTGGAACTAGGAAGTGTCGACCCTTTTAAAGAGGTCACTTCCAGTTCCTCTGAGAACTTCCTGATTGGTTGAAAGAACCAACAGGGGTGTGGTTTAATGACGTAAGAGGGTTATTACAAGTCAAGGAGACAGTGAAATGTTTTTGGAACAAACAGAGAAATGTTTTGGAGCAGACAGAAATATGTTTTGAAGAATAGAGACATTTAGGAGCCAGTCTTCTTCTATCTGTCTGATAGAGATAAACATGACATTTCGTTCCGATAAACATGTTTTTGACCGTTCCTTCACTTTTTTTTTTTTTTTTTTTTTTCTTTTTTTTTTTTTGATTCAAGATCTGTTTTATTGAAATTTTTTCCATTTTTTAACAAACAGAAAGAAGAAAAAAAATAAAAAGAAATAGCAAAGTTGGCAATAAAAACATTTACATGTAAGCATTAGTAAAGACATAATTAGCTTGAGTCAATTTAAATTATATCACATACAGTATAACCAACACAGGATAAAGGAAAATAATCCCTCCCTAATCACTGCCAAACAGAAAGGAGAAAAAGAAAAGAATTAAGAAGCTAAGATAGCCAAGATACTGCATTACCCCAAAGGAGTTGTGTTGTCAAAGAGACTGGAATAAATTCAGGAAAGTTCCCCAAACTTTCTCAAATTTGCCCTCTTTCTGTTGGAGTGACAATCTGATTTTCTCCAACTTTAAAGAAGACATGATGTCAGTCAACCACTGAGCGTGAGTGGGGGGAAATGGTTCTCTCCACCTGAGCAGAATGGCTCGTCTGGCCAGGAGAGAGGTGAAAGATAGTACATGCCGTTGGTTTTTATTTAGATTTGTCACTCCCTCTGCGACACCAAACAAAGCAATCAGTGGGTCTGGGCTCAGATGTGTACCTAGCACACGTGATAAAGTCTGAAAAATTTCCCTCCAATATTTGTTCAGGGATGAGCAAAACCAAAACATGTGTGAGAGGGACGCTTCAGCGTATTTACATCTTACACAGTATGGGCTGACATCAGGATACATAAAGGACAGTTTCAGTTTAGAGATGTGAGCTCTGTGCACCACTTTAAATTGGATTAGGTGATGTCTAGCACATAGAGAACTGGAGCTCACCAGTCTGAATATGGAGGTCCAGGAGTTCTCTGAAATAGAGAAGCCAAGATCCTCTTCCCAAGCAGCTTTGAATTTATCTGAGGGAACACGCTTCAAATCCAGTAATCTGCTATAGATGGATGAAATAGAATGTTTTTTATTAGGGTCTAGAGAAAGAATAGTATCAACAGTATTGGTATCTGTTTAAATGGAGAGGCTTGGCAGATGAAGGATAATAAAGTGTCGTATTTGGAGATACCTGAAAAAGTTTGATTGAGGAAGGCTTAATTTTTCACTTAGTTGTTGAAATGAAGCTAGAGTGTTATTGTGGAACAAGTCTTTGAAGCGTACTATGCCCCTTCTCTCCCATTCTTTGAAAACAGGGTCCTGAGATGAGGGTTTGAAGGACTGGTTAGACATGATAGGGGTATAGAGAGAGAAACTGGAGAGATCGAAGCATTTACGAAATTGTACCCATATTTTTAGTGAGTGTTTAACAACTGGGTTTGTAATAGTTGTAAGTGGTGGAAGTGGGAGCGAGGATCCCAAAAAGGCCAGGGTGGACCACTTCCCGGAACATATTGACTCCATCGCTACCCAGTCAGGGCAGTCCGGCCTATTGTAATAGAATGATAAAAATGCAAGGCAATGCAAGTTTGCAGCCCAATAATAGAAACGGAGATTTGGAAGGGCAAGGCCGCCTGCGATCTTGGTTTTTGCGGAGATGTGTCTTATTTAAGCGCGGACGTTTTCCCTGCCAGAGATACGATGAAATGATGGAATTTAATTGCACAAAAAATGAACCAGGAATAAAAACTGGAATGGTTTGGAAGAGATACAAAAATTTAGGCAAAGTGAGCATTTTGACTGAATTAATGCGGCCTGTGAGAGATGTGGAAAGCGGTGACCACCGGGATAACGCCTGCTTTGTCTGGTTCAGTAGAGAGACAAAATTTTCTTGGTACAGATCTTGGTACATCCTAGTAACTATAACACCCAGGTAAGAGAATTTTTGATTCTCAACTTTCAGAGGCCAATTACTGAAGTCAAGAGCCTGTGCCAAGGTATTAATGGGGAAAATTACACTTTTACTTAAGTTTAATTTGTAGCCAGAATGTATTCCAAATTCCTTAAGCAATGATAGAATGGAAGGCAATGTGTCAGTCGGGTGAGAGATGAAGAGTAGGAGGTCATCAGCATAGAGGGATACCCTGTGCTCCAGACCACTTCTCCAGGTTCCTGAAATTGTATTACAGGACCGTAAAGCAATGGCGAGAGGTTCAATTGCTAGGTCAAAGAGTAAAGGGCTCAGTGGGCAACCCTGGCGAGTTCCTCGATGCAGATTGAATGGTCTAGATATCTGAAAGTTGGTACGAATGGTTGCAGTGGGATGTGAATAAATTAGCTGTACCCATGTGATGAAGTTGGGGCCAAAACCATATTTGCCAAGAGCATTGAACAAGTAGTCCCATTCAACACGATCAAATGCTTTCTCCGCATCAAGGGAGATGACACACTCTGGGACAGTAGTCGAAGGAGAATAAATAATGTCAAAAAGACGCCTGATATTAAAGAAGGACTGCCTACCTTTAATGAATCCAGTTTGGTCTTTTGATATAATAAAAGGAAGGATCTTATCTAGCCTAGGGGCTAGGACTTTGGCTAAAATTTTGGCGTCTGTATTTATAAGGGAGATTGGTCGGTAAGAAGAGCATTGAGTTGGATCTTTTCCTTTCTTTAAAATGAGGATAATGCAGGCCTCAGAGAAAGATTTTGGAAGGGATCCCTGGCTAAACGACTCTGAAAGAACCGAATGTAGAAGTGGGGAGAGTAATGGAGAAAATTTCTTAAAAAATTCTGCAGGGAAGCCATCAGGACCCGGACATTTGCCGGACTGCATTACTGAGACAGCAGACTCAATTTCTGTGAGGGATATTGGGATCTCCAGTGCCTCTTTTCTGTTGGGTATGAGTTTGGGTATATTAATCTGGTCAAGAAAATCGGAACATAAATTCTTATTGGTTTGGGATTCTGAAGTATATAGATGAGTATAAAAGTCCTTAAATGCTTCATTAATTTGTAAATGATCTAGAGTTAAATTGCCATTCTTTAATTGGATCTTAGGGATTAATTGTTTGGCCCTGGCACCCTTCAACTGATTTGCAAGTAGTTTTCCTGACTTTTCTCCATGTATGTAAAATGTGGATTTATTTTTTAAGAGTAATTGTTCTATCGAGTGTGTGGTCAATAAGTCAAATTTAGTTTTGAGTTCTAGCTGTTTTTTGTAAAGATTAGGGCATTTGTTTTGAGCATATTGTTTATCTATTTCTTTAATTTGCTGGGCCAGAACTGTTCTTTCTTTTTGAGATTTTTGCTTCAGCCGAGCGGTGTATGAAATGACTTGTCCCCTGATATAGGCCTTAAGCGTGTCCCAGACTGTTGAAAGTGGGATCCCAGGAGTTCTGTTGGTGGATAGGAAAAATGTTATTTCTTTCTCTATAAATGTGACAAAATCTTTGTTTGACAACAACGTTGAATTTAATCTCCACTGTCTGCTCCTCAAAGGAACGTCAGGGAGGGACAGGGCTAGAGTCACAGGTGCGTGATCTGAGATGACAATACTGTGGTAGTTACAGCCACGGACAGAGGGAAGAAGTTTATTGTCAATGAAAAAGTAATCAATCCTTGAGTATGTATGATGAACATGAGAAAAAAAAGAATATTCTCTCTCAGCAGGGTGTAAAAAACGCCACACATCGCACAGACCATACTTGGATAAAAAGGCACGGATAGTGTGGGATGACCTGCTGGCTGTGACGGGGTTGGTAGAGGATCTGTCCAAAACTGAGTCCAGCCAGCAATTTAGGTCGCCTCCAAGTACCAATGAAAATATGTTAAGGTCTGGAAGCAGTGAAAATACTTTCTCAAAGAAGCCTACATCATCTGTATTTGGGGCATAAATGTTAACAAGCACTACTGGTGTATTGTACAATTTACCGGAAACTATCACATAGCGACCATACTTATCTGAGTTAACTTCAAGAGGTTCAAAAGAAATGTCCTGACTGATGAGGATTGAGACGCCACGAGCCTTCGCTCTAAAGGAGGAGTGAAAACTCTGCCCCTGCCACGTTTGCAGTAATCTTTTGTTATCTTCACTTCGTATGTGAGTCTCCTGCAGAAAAGCAATGTCTGTGTTTAATTGTTTTAAATGAGAAAGCACCTTCCTTCTTTTGACCGGGTGGTTCAGACCCTTAACGTTCCAGCTTGACAACACCAACTGACCAGTCATATTACTAGACATTTGTATAATAAAAATAAGCAATAATACAGTTGGCTGTGTGGATGGCTGTGCAGTTCTTGGCAAAATAGCATAAAAAAAAAGTTAATGGCAGTAACGGACCCCCCACCCCCCCTCCCCAGCCTGGACAGCTGCAAAAAACAAAAGCAGCAAGCTCCATAGAAAATAAAGAATAAGGCACCTGTCTAACTTCTAAACTAGTGCTCCAGCTCCAGTATCGTAAAAAAAGGTTGTATAAGCACCTCACATAACAGTAGGCTATTAAAGTATGCAAAGTTATGTCAAAAATGGTACAGATAAATGCATGTGTAAACACGCACACACATAAGAGTATAAAGTTACATTAAATTAAATTAAAGTCAAATTGCGCAGGTAAATAAGAAGAAAAATGCTGAATTAAGCTTCAGAAAAATATATTGAAACGTTATATAATTCACACATTTATACCCGATTCAACTGTTTGGGTGTGCGTCTGATCGCACAGACAAACGGACAAAAAGAAAGCCGCACTTTTTTAGGGCACTGAAAACAAAAATGTATTAATCAGAACTGTATGTGCAGAGTCCTATTCTCAAATGTATATCACCTTAAGTAAGAAAAAGTTTATCATAAACAGATCCAGTGCGGAACCAACGCGTTGCTCATCAGTCAAAGGAAAAGTTAAGTGTTACTTGCGCTGTGAAGACTGAGATAAGGTGTCGATGTATTTCTGCGCCTCCTCCACAGACCCAAGCCAACTTTTGTTACCTCCGGGTAGAGTCACACGGAGTCGGGCAGGAAAAAGCAATGCCGGTTTTAGACCCAGAGAGTACAGTGAAGCCATCACGTCTTTATATTCGGCGCGCTGGTTCAGGACTTCAGGTGTGTAATCCTCCACGATCCGCACCGGTGTCCCCCGGTATTCAAGCTTTCCTCTGCGTCGGGCCTCCCGGATGAGGAGCTCCTTCACCTGGACCCGGTGTAGCCGCAGGATAACCGGGCGTGGCCGCTGGTCCGAGGCGGGTTTCGGGGCAAGGGATCGTTCCTTCACTTTTGACCGACTCACTACTTGCTCATTTCAGACAGAAGATCAAAAAAATGCATAATTACTTTGTAACAGGCATTTTAACTTGATTTCTACTTTGAATGAGGATTAAAAATCATTTATACTGTTTCACAGTTGATTTAAAATGAGTAGTTCACTTCAACATTTAAAATGGTTTGAACTAAACACACTTTGATTATCAAGATATTGTAAAATAGTAATGATAATAAAAGAGAGTGTTCTTTCAATTGATAAGTGCAGGACACTTAGAAAGTCTCTGGATGAGCTTAATTTGTATTTCTGGACTCAAATCAATGAAATAACAGTTCCTGTTCCAGGAAGGCTTTTTGACCTGAGGCTTAGTTCACTACATATGGATGGATGGATCAGACAGCTAGCTAAATATGAAAGTAGACAAAATAAAGCAAGTATACAAAAGCAGATTTAAGAAAAAACTGGTTTTAAGGAATTAGAGATGATAAAGTTTATCAATGAGAGATAATTTGAGTAAATAAACAAACAATTTGAAAACTATAAAAAATACAAAAAAAAAAAAAGAAAATTTAAAACTGAATATCCTGAGTCATCTGAACAATTTGACATTTAAAAGCACAGCAAATGATCATAGCTTCGCAAGGAATTCAGAAGTACATGGAGACAAACAGAGAGAAACAGGATCAATAGAGTGTGAATGCTGAATCAGCACTTATTTAGTGAAAATCTTCACTCAGACATCCCTTTAATTACCATTACTCTGATATTAAAATGTACTTAAGTATACATTTGCTTTGTTTTCCTGTGAATTCCACATTAATGTGAAAAAATGTGAACTGAATGCAGTGAAACACTTCATGTGATTTCTGAGCCTCAGACACCAGTAGGGGGCACTGTTGCACCACAGGAACAGCCTGTTGGGTCACTTCCACATCCAGCATTGCTCACTTAATGCTGCTCTCATCCAGGTTTGTAATTTAGAGCGAAATTAAAGCCCAGCTGCTCCCGCCGCTCAGTGCTCTACTTCACACATCAAAGTCAAACGAGCTGAATGCTCGGAAGGTCGCAGAAAGGCTCGCTCTCTTCCTATCATCGGTTCTCATCTGGGTGCTATCTGCAGCAGCTCTCAGGCAGAGACACACTGAGGGGGAATCTGAACTAAAACAGGATGATCCCGTCCACATGGTAAAAGCAGCGAGAGTCGTGGCTGAAGTTCTTTTAGTCGCCCGCCTGAATGTGAAAAGGTGTGTTTTTGTTTGTGTGTGGAATTTCTTGCCTGCAGTGTTAGCAAAATATGTCATGGACTCTTGGACAGAGTTGAATGGAACAGAGAAAGTAATCACTGAATGTACACATACGAGTGATTAACCTTGGATGCACCCTAATTCAAGATGGCCACGGCAGCTAGCCAACAACAGCCAACACGAAGAGTTAAATCGGTGAGTTTTACAGATACTGAGCTGATGTATGATGTGGTGGGAGGCGAGAGCGTTACCAACACTGAGTCAGAACATTAAGAGATAACACAGGCTCTTTCTTCAAAACCTTGATATTCATTTTCAAAGTTAACACTGTCTGTTAGCAAAATATTTCCTGAGCCACTGGATGGATTTTATTGAATCTGTCAGAAGGTAATCACTGGATGTACATGTGGAACTGATTAACTTTTCAAGTCGATCCAATCCAAGATAAGCTAAGTGAGTTAAGCAAATAGAAAAATGACGACAACTTATTCCGTTTTAATTCATCCATCCATTATCTTTTACCCACTTCTTCCATTTTGGGTCATGGGGTCACCGGTGCCCATGTCCAGCAATCACTGTGCGAGTGGCGGGGGACACCCTGGACAGGTCTCCAGTCCATCACAGGGACACATAGAGACAAACGAGACAAACAACCATTCACTCTCTCACTCACACCTAGAGACAATTTAGAGTTACCAATCAGTCTAACATGCATGTTTTAGTCTGTGGAAGGAAACTGGAGTACACGGAGAAAACCCATGCATGCACAGAGAGAACATGTAAACTCCACCCAGAAAGGCCCCCAGATCAGGATTTGAACTGGCAACCTTCTCGCTGAGAGGCAGCAGCTCTACCAGTTGTGCCGCCGTGTTTTAATTAAATTCTATTCAATTCAGTTTATTTATATAGCGCCAAATCACAACAAAGTTGTCTCAGGGCACTTTACAGAAACATTCACATACATAGAAAAGACAATTAGTAAAGTTCTGTGTCTAAGGAGGCAGGAGACAAATTGAATCTTCGCTTCGTTGCAGTCTCCACTTCTGAACAAGCACAGTGGGAACAGTGGAAAGGAAAAGCTCAATTTTAAAAGGATGAAATCCTCCAGCAGAACCAGGCTCAGGATGAGCAGGCATCTTCTTTGACCGGCTGGTTTGAGAGGACAGGAAGGAGAGACAGACGAACACAGAATGGCTGGTCCAGGTGTACCCCCTACTGGAAGAAAGACAAAAACACGTCAAGACAGAAAAAAATAATTAAAATACAAAACATGTTGAGCAGAGTAAGTAAAGACAGTAGCAGAGTGAATAAATGTGGTCAGTTTGTCCTCCAGCAGTCTAAGCCTATAGCAGCAGAACTAAGGGACAGCTCAGGAAAATCAAGCCAGCCCTAACTATAGGATTTATCAAAAAGGAAAGTCTTAAGCCTAGTTTTAAAACTGGACAATGTGTCAGCCTCACGGACAGAAACTGGAAGTTGGTTCCACAAGAGAGGAGCTTGAGAACTGAAACATCTGCCTCCCATTCTGTTTTTGTAAACTCTAGGAACCACAAGTAAACCTGCAGTCTGAGAGCGAAGTGCTCTGTTAGGAAAATATGGAACCATAAGATCTGTAATATAAGATGGATTTAGGTTGTTGAGAGCTTTGTAGGTTAGAAGTAAGATTTTGAATTAAATTCTGGATTTGACAGGGAGCCAATGGAGAGAAACTAAAACTAAAGAAATATGATCTCTCCTATTTTAAATATAGTCAGCTAAAATATGGTGTGGTAGTAGATGAAAGTCATACACAACATAACTCCAAGTGCTAACATATTTCACAAGATCTCATCTTATTGTACAGGATGGTCAGCAATGCAAATAACAAGGTTTGAACTAAAGGCTATAACGCCACACAGCTCTCATTATACAGTTAGTTTAAAGGTCTAGCACGGACAGCTAGGTGCTCACAACCAAAACACTGTGATTTATTTTTGTGTGCACAAGGATTTGAGTGCAAACTGTAGTGTCCTTAAGAAGAAAAAAAAAGATAATTTTAGGATGTTTTATTTATTGAGAAGGGTTTTGCAGCGTAATTAAGCAAGAGGACCCTAATGCACCAGAAGCTATGACCCACTGGTCCTCGATACACAAAAACTGTGTATAAAATCCACTTGACAGTCACAACAAGCACTTAACTGAAGAATCAGGTCGAACTCAGTTAAATGTGAATCAAAGGCAGCAGAGAAGAAGAGGCAGGAGCCAGGCTGACAGAAGGAGGCTGCTCCTGCATCAAAGACAGACAATAAGGAAGCTGATCGTGTTTATTGTTCGGGCCTTCTTCCAATACAAAGCAGAGATGGAGAAATCAAACGCTTTTCATGTAAAGAAAGGGGGTAAACGCTCAACAACCAGCAGTTTCTAAACAACATTTGATTTTGATGTCTTATTACGGTAAGTTACACTGACAAGTCTGAAGCACATCCCTCACTGCGCTGACCTCACGGCCGACGGCAGCGTTCTTTGTATGGTTTTGTTTCGACGCCTCGACCCTAAAATCCAAGTCCGTCTCTGCTGTTTACAAATGGGATTAGACGTACGAGCTCAAGCGAAGAATCCGCTGGGCCGGAGGAACAACTGACTCACTTTGTACTGTATCAATCCAGGTCAGAGTGGGAAGACAGCAGCTGCAATTCATTATTATTTCCCTGTCAGATTGCATCAGGCCTGCACAAGCTTGATACGTGCATGTTGTTGTTCTTGTTGTTTCAGCAGCTTTGTGGTGTGTGGCATGGTGAGGATGCTTTATCACATTGAATGTGTGATGAAATTGCTGCTGGCCTGACACAGACATGAATATGCACTCACACACACACGGTGTATATTTGTTTACATGTCCTTCCTCCACGTACAACGTCTGATTGAGACAGTCGTTAAAGAAGAACAGAATTCTGTTGGGATGCGCTGCAAGCGTTGACATTTGCAGCCCAAAACAACATTTCCTTCCCGGATAGTTGTCATGTGGTTCACTGTGGCTGAAAAGTCGACTATTTTATTCCTTCTGTTACTTGGTGAGTGTTGTACACGCATGGAAAAACATTTAGATTCTGCTGAAATCACACAAAGGAGCAGAAGATACAGCTCAGGTTTAACATTCCCTGAAGAAATGCATATCGCCCGCCACTTTTTATGCCAGAGTATTAAAATAAGATCAGCTTTAAATAAGAAACGATGGCGATATAGTTGTTTTAGTCAAATTTTAAACATTTTGCATGTCTGATCTTCTGTGTGTCTTGGATCTGTTAGCACTCAGAGGATCTGCAGTGCGCAGCACGGTGGCGCAGCTGGTAGAGCTGCTGCCTCTCAGCGAGCAGGTCCTTGGTTCAAACCCCGGTCCAGGGGCCTTTCTGGGTGGAGTTTGCATGTTCTCTCAGTGCATGCGTGGGTTTTCTCCAGGTACTCCGGTTTCCTCCCACAGACCAAAAACATGCATGTTAGGCTGATTGGTAACTCTAAATTGTCCCTAGGTGTGAGTGAGAGAGTGAATGGTTGTTTGTCTCGTTCGTCTCTATGTATCCCTGTGATGGACTGGAGACCTGTCCAGGGTGTACCTCGCCCCTCACACAGTGATTGCTGGACATGGGCACCGGCGACCCCGTGACCCAAAATGGAATAAGTGGGTAAAGATAATGGATGGATGGTTTGAAACGTGACGTATAATGTGAATAACACGTCAAACATTTCTCTGTTTGTATTTTTAATTTATTTTTTACAGTAAGCTTTTTAACATTTATGTCTGAAATGTAGCAGGAGTTCAGACACCTGCTGATTTTGTGCACGCTGTGTAGAGCTGTCTGGAGACGCTGTGTGTAACGTGCACTGTCTGCAGGGCATTTATTTATTCTGGTGAATAAATGATCGTATCTGTTTCGGGGGTCTGAGAGGAGGAGAGGGGGGTGTTTATCAGTGAGCAGCCCCACTGAGGAGGGTCAATATTTGGGGAGGAGGAGAGAAGGACTCTGCACAGAACCTCTGTGCGTAAGACCATCTGTCCCTCCATCCTCACCCCCCCGCGCTCCTCAAAGGAGCATGTAGCTGCTTCGCCACGCGTGCTGCGGCTGGAACATCCACTCCACAGACTGGGTCACCTGAACTAAAGGCAACGTCTCCTCTCGTTGTATTTTTTAATAAATAATCAAAATAAAAATGTGCAATGACTTTCAACTTTTAGGGGCGGAGCTGCTGGATCGGAGCAAAGAGTTGCCGGAACAGAACGGGTCAAAATGAGAGAGTTCCCAGATCTGGTTCCGGCAGGCTCCAGCTCAAATTAACCACTGGTTAGCATGTTCTCTCCGTGCATGCGTGGATTTTCTCCGGGTACTCCGGTTTCCTCCCACAAACCTAAAACATGCATGTTAGACTGATTGGTAACTCTAAATTGTCTCTAGGTGTGAGTGAGAGAGTGAATGATTGTCTCGTTTGTCTCTATGTGTCCCTGTGAAGGACTGGAGACCTGTTTAGGGTGTCCCTCGCCTCTCGCACAGTGATTGCTGGACATGGGCACCAGCGACCCCCGTGACCCAAAATGGAATAAGCGGGTAAAGATAATGGATGGATGGATGGATGGATTTAATTACCACCGAAACAGTTAATCATTTACATCACCTGAAGACGAAACATCCCGGTGTGGCAGTGACGTCAGAGGGAGGAGCAGTGGTAGCTGGTCGATAGTGGGTGCTAGGGTGCTGCCCCACCACTCAAATCACTCACATATTACCTTGAAGACTGAAAAAAAAATTAATGAAAATGAAATAATAAAATAAAAATATTTCGAAATATATGCATAGATTTTTTTTTAGCTGTGTAATATAAATATTTTATAGTTATGAGTAAAGCTGTTCCTTTCAAAAATGTTGTGTCTGATTGATGACATATTTCCGCCCTGGGGGCTCTTAGCTAAAGACTTTTAGCCCATAGACTCTGGTTAAAAGTTGTACATCCACAGTTGGCTCCTCTGTGTATGAGTTGTGCTTTCCCTGGTCTCTGCCTCCCTCTAGTGTTCTATATTTGTCTGCTTCCCCTCTGATGTTTGCACCTGTGATGTTTCACAGGTGTTCTGTGTTAGTCTCCTTAGTGTGTGTATTTAAGTCTGTTTGCCTGCGTCCCTCATTGTCTGGTCATTGTGTCACTGTGATGCCTGTTATGCTCCTCGTATCCTGCGTCTTGTCCCATGATTTATGTAAGTTTGCTGCCTTGTCAGCCATCTTTATTTCGTAAATAATAAATGATTTATTTATATTCCCTGAGTCTTGCTTGCCTGCCTGCACCAAATGGGTCTCCTGCCTAGAAATCATCACACTCTTCATTACAAGAGATAGGAAGATTCTGGGCACTAAACTCCTGTGCCCTCAATACGGCCATGCAGTACAGATCTTTCTTCTGGTCCCGGAACAGATAATTATAATGATTTATTTTATTTGTTCCCAGAACAGAGTGTGCAGTGTCTCACAACCTGGCTATGTTGCAAGTGGGCTTTAAGCCACTGAAAGCCCTTTATCTAATGCCTCAGTTGTCATTACTGACTGATATGCATCTCAACTTTTAGATGTCTCTGTTTGCGAAAAAATCTTCAGCTGACTGTGTATTCTACAAGTGGCAACTGGTGAGTTTGTATCTAGAGCTAGCATCCAGGTTAATGTATTGGGCTCTGTGATAAATTACTGCTATTGCTACAGTTATTTGAATGTGCTTATAGAAAAATAATTATCAAACACTAATATTTTTCTATACTAAATGTCTCTGATGGGATTATACTATTTCTGAACACCTGCATTTGTACTGTTCTGGATAATGAATGTATATTGAGATGGTGAAATGCTATATGTGCTAAGGTGCAATATTCTGACCTTTTAAGGTGCAAAGAGAATAACCTTCACATCAATGTGAATAAGACAAAGGAGATGATCGTGGACTTCAGAAGGAACAAACACACCTACACCCCCCTGAAAACCTTCCAGCTACAAGTAACTGGGTGTACACATGAATGACAACCTCAGCTGCAGCAACAACACCACCAGCCTGATCAAGAAAGCTCATCAGAGACTCTACTTCCTCAGATGGCTGAGACGAAATGGTCTGAGAAACTCGGTTCTCACCTCCTTCTACAGGTGTGCACTTGAGATTCATGAGTCTAACAGTCTCAGGGTAGAAGCTGTTCCTCAGTTTAGTGGTTCTACTCTTAATGCTCCTCAACCTCCTTCCTGAGGGAAGCGGGGCAAAAAGTGAGTATGCTGGGTGAGTGGGGTCCTTCATGATGCAGGTGGCCCTCTTCCTGCATCTGGAGGTGTAGATGTCTGTGATGGTGGGGAGGCTGAGTCCAACATCTTCTGTGCAGCCTTCACCACTCTCTGCAAAGCTTTTCTTTCTGCAGCTGTGCAGCCTCCATGTCACACGTTGATGCTCGAGCACAGGATGCTCTCCACTGCACACATGTAGAAGGAGGTGAGGACTGAGTTTCCCAGACCAGCTTAATTAAGGAAGTAGAGTCTCTGATGAGCTTTCTTGATCAGGCTGGTGGTGTTGTTGCCCCAACTGAGGTTGTCATTCAAATGTGTGTGTGTGTGTGTATATATATATATATATATATATATATATATATATATATATATATATATATATATATTTATGAGAGATGTGTGTGTGTGTGATTTTGGAGTTGTAGACTCCCCTGGAGAAAACTCTGCTAGCCACCACTGGGGAGGAGTCTTTGACACACCACTTTGCAACAGTTTAGAGCGAAAGGTGGGTCACTGACTAGAATAGAAGAAAATACTGACATTGATGAGGGCCCACTGCAGTGATGGTCAAAAAGAAGGGACTCATACCCTGTACAAGCACAAATTGCCCACAACTATCTTTGAACACCTGCCACCACTGTACCCTGTGAAAGACTGTTCTCCCTCTCAGGCCACATCGTTCAGAAAAAGAGAGCTTCTCTCTCTTCTAGTAATGTTGAGACTGGTTTGCCTTAGTAGTTGGATAAATATAAAGGAGCAGATCTGGTTTCAAACAAAGCAGAAATCTTCTGTATGGTTCTAAATTGCAGTTCATACTGATTCATACTGTTTATCAAACTGTCAAGGTTCTGAACCACAAAATGAATCTTTGTAATGCTCTTTAGTTATGTTCTGTGTTTCTTATGCAAAATTTATTTAAAAGCTTCTAAACAGTGTTTTGGTACGTAAAAACAAAACACTGAATCCATTTTTACTATCTGTTGCCTTGAGAAGTGGGTAATCGCAATAAATTTGTTTACAGATTTGCGATTAATTAGTTCATTTTTAATTAATCGATTAACAGCCCTACTTGGTATATTTAACTAAACTAAGATGTGGTCAGTTATTTCCTTATAATTTATGCCTTATACTCTGAAACTGTGCCCTTTCCCAAACAGACATCTAACTCTCACCACACTTTCCCTTTTGCTAAGTTTCTGCATTTTTTTTTTAAATCACACACTCTCAATATATGAGCCTAGAAAAACACATTTTGCTTCTTGTCACAACTTAAATGTGCTAATGAGCCATAACAGTCAGAGTGGACTCACTTCCAAGGTGGATTCTGCTGTAGTAAATTAACTCAAATTTTCAAAGTTTAATGGTGTTTTATGCAAACACTATTTAAACACATTTACACTAACAGTTTCATATTAAATGGGTATTCTAACAGGAATATTCCTGAATTCCTGAAGGAAGCACCCCCTGGGTGCAGCAGAAGTGCTACAGATGCTGTACATCTACTTGAACTTGCAAAAAAACCCTATAATTGCATGTAAATCATGCTGTAATAAAAACTGATGGCAGCACACACCCTGACACATTGTCTACTTTTAAAACTAGGCTCAAGTCTTTCCTTTTTGATAAATCCTAGTTGGGGTTGGATTGGGTTTCCTGACCACTCATCCACAGCCGCCCAGTTACAAATTAATACAAATGAGCTGTTTGTAATTATTTTATCTTAACATTTTTTTTTGTCTTTCCTGTTAGTGAGGGACCTGCTCTTCTTCATTATAGACCTGCCATTCTGTGTTTGTTTCTCCTTCCTGTCCTCTCAAACCCAGCTGGTTGAGGCTGATGGCCACTTGTCCTGAGCCTGGCTCTGCTGGAGGTTTCTGTGAGGGTTCAGAGTTCTGCAGCTCTAGACCTAAGATGGATGCTAATCCTCAGCACCTGCTGGTCATCACCTTAATGAGGAGACCTCCCTACATAAGGCTGCAGTCGAGCTCTACCTCTCCGTCAGGGGTTCCAGCTCACATTGGGATTAAGGGTAACAAAATAGCAGATAGGGAAGCAAAAAAGGTATCAACAAGACAAATAAATTTTACAGTAAGTACAAGCAAAATATATAACTAAACAAAAATTGAGGGAAAGGTGGCAGAAAGAATGAGTTGAAGATAACAAAGGAAGGTGGTATTAAAGGATTCAAAAAAAAAAAAAAGAGTAGAAAAAATGAGAGTAGGAAAAAGAAATAGAATAGAGGAGAAACTATTAACAAGGTTAAGATTTGGACATAATGGACTTAACAGTTCACTATTCAGAATACAGAAACATAAAACTGTCAACATTGTAGAGAAAATGAGACAATAAAACATATTATTTTAGTAAGTAGAAAATATGAGATAGACAGGAGATTAATAATGGAGGAATTTAGGGAAAAAAAAGGTTAATTTAATAAATATACTACAGGGGAATTCAGATAGTAAAAGTACTCAGATATTAATTAGATTTTTCTGGAAAACAAAGTTGGTTAACAGAATAAAACATTTGTATAGGATTAAAATAAACATTTTGAGCCACACTCCATACCAGTAGGTGGCGGTAATGCAACCTCAGCGTTTTTTGCCAACCTCCAATAAAACAACAACAACAACTTTCCTCCGGAGCATTCCCTATGCACATGGCATTTATGCTTTGTAACAGTCAGTATGTATATTGCTGTTGTAGTACCTTTCCAATGCCACACGTGGGCGCCTTCTTTATTTGATATGTCATGACTCATTATAGAAGTCAGCAGTGTGCTGCTGGGAGCTGGACTGTGTGTACACATTAGCTGCTCTGCTCAACCTCAGTAACAAGTGGTGAAGGATATATGGACTATATTTATATTCATATATGAATATTAGACTTAGTGCCGTGGAGACCTGGCATTGTATGGGTTTTCTAAATAATGTAATAAAGTGCAAGTGGGAATCAACGTTCTGTCGCTCTTTTCCAAGCTACGCCGGAGTACGTGTTGCTAATGCTAAGCTAGCTCTCCTCCTACGCACCACCACAATGTTACCACTTCTGGCCAAGTTATAGTTTTTGGTGAAGATTATAACCTTGTCGTATTTTTGTGTCACAGTTTACCAGTGTCCCTCAAGCTTCTCAACGTCTTGGCTATTTTGGATTTCAGTGTCTCCTAGCGCTCTTTACTCACAACCATCTGCCTGCTTCAGTCTGGTCATCATTTTGGAACCATTTGGATTACTCTCCCAAGATGAGACCCACCTCCAGAAGACAATACATGTCGATTAGAATCCTTCATAATTCAAACTGCTACCTACCTGATCCATCTCCTCGCTCTTCAGGGTTCTAGAAGATTTCCCAGGCAGAAACTGTTACTTTTTCACTGTATATACTAAACACTGTTAAATATTTCAAGTCGTGTCTCATTCTGGTTTCATACAATCTGGGTTCTCTGACTTACAACAGTTTCTTCCTGTTGGAAGTAGTTTTTTCTTTCCACTGTTGCCTTTGTGCTTGCTCAGGATGGGAGACTGCGACACAATAAATGTGTCTGCTGGCTTCCTTCAATGAAGAACATTACTAATTGGCTTTTCTATGTATGTGAATGTTGCTTAAGTGCCCTGAGGCAACTTTGTTGTGAACTGGCACTATATTCACTGAATTGAATTAAATTGAGGGCAGCACGGTGGCGCAACTGGTAGAGCTGCTGCTTCTCAGCGAGTTGGCTACTCTGGTTCAAATTCCGGTCTGGGGGCCTTTCTGGGTGGAGTTTGCAGGTTCTCTCTGTGCATGAGTGGGGTTTCTCCAGGTACTCAGGTTTCCTCCCACAGACCAAAAACGGGCTGAATAGGCTGGTAACTCTAAACTGTCCCTTGGTGTGACAGAGTGAATGGTTGTTTGTCTCTATATGGCCCTGTGATAGACTGGAGACATGTCCAAGGTATACCCTGCCCCCTGCACACTGATTGCTGGCCATGGGCACCGGTGTTGCACCATATTCTGTGACCACCATATATTGTGACCGTAGGGGGTGCTGTTGCATTTTTTTCACCATATTTTACAATATCTGATAAACGCTATTATATTCCGTAACCGTTTATATTTTCATAATACTCATGATATTAGTGGTCAGATGTTACTTTTTATTCCTTAGAGGAAGTGGAGAGTCAGCAGAAACAGTTTGGCTCAAGTATTTAATGTTTTTCTATAAGTTACAGTGTGGTCACAATATCTGATCAGCACTATCATATTCTGTGACCATCTATATTTCCATAATAGTTTTATTTGTGATCAGATTTTACTTTTTATTCTTTGGAGGACGGAGAAAGTCTGCCTCCTTCCTCCAAAGAATAAAAATTAACATCTGCCCACTAAAATCATGACTATTATGGAAATATAGACAGTCACAAAATAGGATGGTGTTAATCAGGTATTGCAGAGTTTGACATAAAAATGCAACACCGCCTCCTATGGTCACAATATACAGTTGTCACAGAATATGGTGCAACACCGGCAACCCCGTGACCCAAAATGGAAGAAGTGGGTAAAAGATGGATGAATTAAATTGAATATATTCATTATAACTTTTCCACAAAAGCCCACTTCAAAATGGCTGAACTATTCTTTTAAGACGTAAAGTTAAACTTAAAGTTTAAGTGGTCAAGATTAGCATGGAAGCACTACATGCTAAAATGAAAACCGTCTGCCTGTTACCTGTGTTTACATTTTAGCATCTAATAGCAGCATTAGCCTTAAACTCTTTCCCCTGAATGTATCAGCTGCACGAGGAGTTTGACTCAGATTTTCAAAAACGTTTCTTTTCCACACATTCAGAGAAAACAGATTTTTCTCACTTTATTGTCGACCTTGAGTCTAAAATGAAACTGAATTTGAATGTATTAAAACATAAATCATTTATCCGTCGACACACACTCATCTAAATTTTATTGCTTTTCTTATCTCACGAGAACTCCTCCGGTCAATTTAGAGACACCCGTCACTGAGATTTCACTGCTGGAGAAAACTGGAACACCTACAGGGAAAAACAAACAAAAAGCAAACACAAACATAAATATGCAGGCTTGTCTTGCATTATCTGCAAAATCCTGAACCAAAATTTGGTTAGGCAATTTCTGTTTGAAATTCTAACACTAAACAATTTTCCTCTATAAAGCCTATTAGCTGCTGCTAGTACAGTAGTCCCTCGCTACTTCGCAGTTTGATTTTCGCGGATTCGCTATATCACGGTTTTTCAAAGTAAGATTGGACATGACACAATTGGCTGACTGATGGATGAGCCATGGATTGTTTACTTAAATTATTTTAAATGATTTTGCACCGTGTGCAGCCCACAAGTGAAGGGGAAGCTCCCTGTTGCAGCTGATCAGCTGATCTTCTCTGCAACACACACATTTCTCATGCTGCAGCTTTGTGCACCGATCGACTTTTGTCTTCCAACTTAAAATTTAAAGTATGTCACATTGTAAAATCGTCATAATCACAAAATATAAAAGTGTTGAAAGTTATTTTAAGTTATTTTAGAACATCTATGTTCAGTTGTTGAAGTGTAATTGATCAAGAAGTACTGTACATTTGTGCTCCGTGCTGCAGAGCTGAAGCTGTGTGACATCCTTTGATGTCCTGCTGCACTTCTCTTCTCTACAATTTAAATACTGTAACATTTTAAATAAACAATCCATGCTGTATGGATTGTTTATTTAAAATGTTACAGTATTTAAATTTAAAATGTTTATTTAAGGAGGGAGATTGGGAGTAACAGGTGTTGAGTTTGATTGCAACCTGGCACATGTCATGACAAAAATTACTGAACTTGAACTGAACTTGAACTGAACTTGAACTTGGACTACTGTATTCCTACTTTGCATGTTTTCACTTATCGCGGGTGGGCGTGGTCCCAAACACCTGCAATAAACGAGGGACTACTGTAAATCATTAGGGTCACCATGGTATTTACTTTCCTGGGTCTCTTACTCCCTGACAGCAATCTTAACAATAGTAGACCAAAAATTTACCTTTAGACAAATAATCATTAAAACTATTATTGGTATCAGTGGTGATTTTAGCCTCTTTTTGAGGGTGCTCAAGCACCACCGAAATATTGAATTTTTTTTTAATGAATATGGAATAAATGATGACACTCTTAAATTGGCCAGTGTGATTTTTTTCCCCACAAGTCTGATTCTTGATGTCACCTGTCAACCAATATATTAGGCACCAACAACTGACCAATCAATGATCACAATGTGTCTGCAAATGAACGTCCCTTTCCTGCAGGAGCTCCACCCCCTTTTCCTCCAACAACATTGTGGGGGTTTTGCATTACAAACACTTTGCAGTCATAAAGATTTCGTGAAAAATCATAGGGAAAAAAGGTTAAATGTTGTCAGTGGAGAACATCTGTTTAGAGGGTGGAACACAGAAATATTGGATTTGGTACCTGGATGATTGAGCATGAACTTTGTTGCCTTGAACCACTTTGGTTGTGGCTGCCTGTCTGGTAGGAGTCAACGGTGGACAGGGCGGTCCACAGAAACCATCTTAGCTCCAGCAAACTGGTTGGTCCACTTAAAGAGTTTACTGCTTGGTGGGGAAACAGTTTACTGGAACTCCTCTGACTGATGAAGCCCTCTGGATAGAGGGCGAAATGTCTCTATAAAAAAGAAACTGTCCAGATGACCTGACTGAGAATTATTGGATTTAGTACCTGGATGATTGAGCATGAACTTTGTTACAGTTTATTGCATTTCCAAAACCTAAAGAGAGTTTTGAAAAATGTAAAAAATGGATAAAGCCCTGTGGCTGACCTCATGATCAGCTGAATACAACAGTGATAAACGGAACTACCACATGTTCATCTGTATGAAGGTAACTGCAGGTAAATCCTCCATTTTCTCTCATAATTACGTTGTATGACTATAGGTTTTATATATACACATGAAACGTTTCAACAAAGAACAATCCATCCAGATGTACTGACTCAATCTTGTTTGATTTATCTACCTGGAATATTGAGCATGCATCAGGACAAAATGATACATTGTTTTAATTGTTATTGTTATTTTGTACATAGGGCAGCACGGTGGCGCAACTGGTAGAGCTGCTGCCTCTCAGCGAGCAGGTCCCTGGTTCAAACCCCGGTCCAGGGGCCTTTCTGGGTGGAGTTTGCATGTTCTCTCCGTGCATGCGTGGGTTTTCTCCGGGTACTCCGGTTTCCTCCCACAGTCCAAAAACATGCATGTTAGGCTGATTGGTAACTCTAAATTGTCCCTAGGTGTGAGTGAGAGAGTGAATGGTTGTTTGTCTCGTTTGTCTCTATGTGTCCCTGTGATGGACTTGCGACCCGTCCAGGGTGTACCCCGCCCCTCGCACAGTGATTGCTGGACATGGGCACCGGCGACCCCCATGACCCGAAATGGAATAAGCGGGTAAAGAAAATGGATGGATGGATGGATGGATTTTGTACATATAAAAGTCTGAAACGTGACGTCATTTGTATACCTCTTCAGAATTCACCTGATTAGTATACAGAGTCCACCTGTCTGTAATTTAATCTCAGTACAAATGTCCTGTGAGCTCCAGAGTTTTGTTACTGAACATTAAGACTGTGGAATGAGTTACCACTGCTTGGCAGACAGGCCCCTTCTCTCACTGTTTTTAAGTCTCACTTAAAAACCCACATTTATTCCCTGGCTTTTAACACTGTGTGATTTATTTTGAACCTGTCGTTATGGGTATTCTACAGTGTTAGCCATTTAGGTATTATCTTCTGCTATTTGTGTCTATATTTTATTTTACTTTATGTTTTGTCGTGTGCTTTGCTTGTTTTCTGCTGTACAGCACTTTGGTTGGCCTTGTTGCTGTTTTAAGTGCTCTATAAATAAAGTGATATGGTATTAGTGATCAAACAGTATCACGAAGAACAAGAAACACACCAGACAGGTCAGAAATAAAGTCAATGGGATGTTTAAAGCAAGGTTAGGTTAATAAACACCATCCCAAGCTGTAAACATAATTCAGATCTCTGTTCAATCTATAATCTGAAAATGGACAATTCGGCACAACTGCACATGGTCATCCACCTGAACTGACAGGCTGAGCAAGGGCTGTAATCTGAGAAGCAGCACAACTGGAGGAACTGAGGAGATCCATAGCTCAGGTGGGACAATCTGTCCACTGGACAACTATAAGTCCTGCACTCCACAGATCTGGTCCTAATGGAAGAGTGACAAGAAGAAAAGCAGAAGTTCTGTTTAGTTTGCCTCAAGCTGTGTATAAAACACAGCAAACATGTGGAAGCTGTTACTCAGATCTGACCAAAACCAATTGTATCACCCTGAACACACCATCACCTCTGTGAAACATGGTGGTGGCAGCATCATGCTGTGGGGATGCTTTTCATTAGCAGGGTCAGGTGAGCTGGTCAGAGTTAATATGAAGATGTATGGAGTTATATGCCGGACAAGACTGGAAGGAAAACCAGTTAGAGGCTGAAAAGGACCAGAGAGTGGAATGGAGGATCGTCTTCCAGCCGGACAACCTGAAACATCCAGCCAGACCTGGACTAGTTTGGGTCAAATCATGCTCATGCATTAGAACTTCACAACTATATGCATCAAAGTTTTGGTTGTAACATGACAAGCTGTGGAAGAGTTCAAGGAGTATAAATACTTTTTCAAGGCACAGTACATAAAGAAGTATGAACTGTATAAAAAGTGTTATCATTGTGCAAATAAGAAGAGATTTTTTGCAAAAACTTTGTGAAGCTTAACCAGCTTAATATTCTGTGCATGATCAGTTAGTGTAATGATTTGGCTTTATTATCAAATTCAGGCTTCAGTGGTTCATTCAAGAACCTTTCAGAAGATATGAGATCTCATTTATTTTAGTTTTTTCAACACTTAAACTCTCCACTGGCTATGAGATCATGTCTACAGTTCACAAAATCATAAAAGACTTGTACCCTGAGGCACTTCAAACCGAGACACAGAGCTGCACCTGCAGATTTGACCCTCTGTTGGGTAAGTGCATGCAGATTTGACCATGCAGTGGATTCACAGCACGGTGAACAGGACGAAAGCTCAAAGGGTCATTGATATTCAGCTAAAATGCAGAAAATTCAAACAAGATTGCTTTCTTTTAACCAATAGCCAACAGCCTGTCCTCACGTGTTCCTGTATTCAGTGTGAACAAAGTGCACTGATAAGAGCCGCAGCCTGGCGTTCAGCCCCGTTCCTCTGGAGAGGCGGTGACATGATGAATAGACAAAAACGATTGTGTTCCCAGGGTTTAGAGTGGACTATAATCAAGATGAATGTATGTTTTTGATCACTCACCACTGTTGAAAACTCTGAGATGTGGTGGGATTTTTGACAGCGATGGAAATGCTGGTGGGGACAGAACAACATAGAGAGGGGGAAAGAGAATCAATGGATCATCTGTTATGGCCGGTGCTTAATGAAAATGCTGCAGGTGAATAAAGTGCTGCCAAAAACAAACAAAAAAAGCCTTCAGAAGGCTATTTCATCTTTAGTTTGATTTCATAACCAGGTTAATACTCAGGCCGCTTGTCTTTCATTATTGACCCATCTTTAATTACGTTCAAACTGCAACTGTATTGCTATCTATCTATCTGTCTGTCTGTCTGTCTGTCTGTCTGTCTGTCTGTCTGTCTGTCTGTCTGTCTGTCTGTCTGTCTGTCTGTCTGTCTGTCTGTCTGTCTGTCTGCCTGCCTGCCTGCCTGCCTGCCTGCCTGCCTGTCTGTTCATTTTAAATTCAATCCATCCATCCATCCATCCATCCATCCATCCATCCATCCAT
>NC_056509.1:18614273-18617618 GCF_014905685.2 Nematolebias whitei
ATCCATCCATCCATCCATCCATCCATCCATCCATCCATCCATTATCTTTTACCTGATTTTTCCTTTTTGGCTCGTGGGGGGTCACTGGTGGTATCAGTATAAATATTTGTATTTATTTGTATCATGTTTGTATAAAATAAGGTTGAATTAATGTGTTTTTCCTTATCTACTTTGGTTTTATGTATGTAACAGGTCTCTCTTTGGCGCGCTGCTGTTTGGTGTATTGTTTTTATGCTATTAGTGCTTAGTGTATTTTTATTAACGTTTTTCTTAGTTCATATCTTGGATCTTATTACAGTTTTTATTTTCATTTTAATACTTTTGTTGGATGTAACTGGGACCCTGTATACACAATTTCATTCCACCAAATGTACCACGTGTGGTGGAATGACAAATAAAGAACCTTGAATCTCTTGTAAACGAGTCCTCGAAGCTCAATGGGAACTAACCTGTATAAATAAAGGTAGAATGAAAATACCCAGCTATCGTTGCGCAAGAGGCAGGGTACACCCTGGACAAGTCTTCGGTCCATCATAGGGACACATAGAGACAAACAAAACACACAACCATTCACTCTCTCACTCACACCTTTGGGCAGATTAGTAAATCAGCCTAGCAATCAGCCTAGCATGCATGTTTTCGATCTGTGGGAGGAAACCAGAGTATCTGAAGAAAACCCACTCATTCACGGAGAGAACATTCAAATTCCACCCAGAAAGGTCACCGGGTGGGGTTAGATCTGGCAACTGTCTCGCTGAGAGGCAACAATGCTACTAACTGTGTCACCGTGCCGCCCTCTTATTTTAAATTAGTAGTGTAATTTGGCCTCCAGTTCTCCTTAATCTAT
Source organism: Nematolebias whitei (assembly GCF_014905685.2). Classification (NCBI taxonomy): domain Eukaryota; kingdom Metazoa; phylum Chordata; class Actinopteri; order Cyprinodontiformes; family Rivulidae; genus Nematolebias; species Nematolebias whitei. Next base: position 18,615,121 of record NC_056509.1, read on the forward strand.
CTTAATCTCACTTATTTAGTCAATTAGAAACCCGCTTATCAGAGTCAACCTTTTTGCACCTCTGAACTGTTGTATGTGATGGCATCTGCAGCATGATCTAGTGGCTACGGCAGTGTATTATTGTGTGGTAAATACTTGTCTGGCATAGAGTCCATCCACATCACAAGGTTAGAAAGGTGGTGATGTAGTCATTTGTGGACTTTCTGTTCTGGAAGCATTGGTTTGACTTCAGTATTTATACTAATACTAATATTAATACTCTTTCATTACCACTTGTTGATTGATCATCTTTAAAAGTTAATTTATATGTTGGTAACAATTGGATTCATGCAACTTGCACTCTGTCCAGTGTGCACCCACCTTTCGCACAGTGATTTCTGGATATGGGCACCAGTGACCCCTGCAACCTGGAAAATAAAAAGCGGATAAAAATAGTGAATGGATGGATGATTTCACATGTTTAAAATAGCGCCCTTTTTAAAACAAACAATTGCACTGATTTCTAAGCATTTTAAGCTTTTGCCTGTTTTAGAGGGTCAACTGGTTAGCATCATAGAAAAAGTAAATGGAAGGATGTTATCCTTCCACTGATTTTAACACATTTGTCACCCCACTGGGTGACAAAGTGTCCACATTAACTTCTTCTTCTTTTGGCTTTTCCCTCTTCAGGGGTTGCCACAGTGAGTCATCCTCCTCCATCTCACTTTGTCCTCTGCATCCTCTGTCCTCACTCCACCTCCATGTCCTCTACAACTGCATCCATATATCTCCTCTTCGGCCTTCCTCTTTGCCTTTTTCCTGGCAGCTGCATTTCTAACATCCTTTTACCAATATACCCACTGTCCCTCCTTTGAACATGCCCAAACCATCTCAGTCTGGCCTCTCTAACTGTATCTCCCAGTTGTTCAACCTGTGCTGTACCACTAATGATCTCATTCCTAATCTAATTCATACTTGTCAATCCTAAGCAGAACGTCGTCTTCAATTCTGCCACTTCCAGCTCTTTTTCCTGCCTTTTAGTCAATGTCACTGCCTCCAGATCATACAACATAGCTGGTCTCACCACTGTCTTGTACATTTTTCATTTGACCTTTGCTGACACTCTTTTGTCGCAAATCACTCCTGAAACTTTTCTCCATCCACTCCATTCTGTCTGGACTCTCTTTTTCACCTCTTTCCCAAACTCCCCATTTTCCTGGACAGTGGACCCGAAGTACTTGAAGTCCTGCACCTTTGTGACCTCTGCTCCTTGTAGCTTCACTGTTCCACCGGCCTCCCTCTCATTCATACACGTACTCTGTCTTACTACGGGCTGGCTTTCATTCCTCTTCTTTTAAGTGCATACCTCCTTACTACGGCTGACTTTCATTCCTCTTCTTTTAAGTGCATACCTCCTTACTACGGCTGACTTTCATTCCTTTTCTTTTAAGTGCATACCTCCACCTCTCCAAGTTATCTTCCAGCTGTTCCCTGATCTCACCACAGATCACAAAATCATCTGAAAACATCGTAGTCCACGGGGATTCCTGCCTGACCTCATCTGTTAGTCGGTCTATCACCAGAGCAAACAAGAAGGGGCTCAGAGCCGATCCTTGATGTAATCCCACCTCCACCTTGAAGCTATCTGTCACTCCTACAGCACATCTCACCACTGTCCTGCTGTTCTCATACATGTCCTGTACCAGTCTAACATACTTCTCTGCCACTCCAGATTTCCTCATGCAATTCCACACTTTCTCCCTCTGCACCGTGTTATATACTTTTTCCTAAACCCACAAAGACTCAATGGAGTTCTTTCTGACCCTTTCTGTACTTCTCCATCAGCATTCTCAAAGCAAAGATGGCATCTGTGGTGCTCTTTATTGGCATGAAACCATATTACTGCTCACATATAGTCACCTCTCATCTAAGTCTAGCATCCACAGTTCTCTTCCAGATCTTCATCGTGTGGCTCATCAACCTAATTCCCCTGTAGTTGCTACAACTTTGTACATCAACAAATGGGCACCTGCACACTTTTTCTCCATTGCTCAGGCATTTTCTCACTCTCAAATATTCCATTGAATTTTTCAGTCAAAAACCTCACTGCCATCTCTCCAAGACATTTCCAAACCTCCACTGGGATCCCTCTGTCTCGTCAATTGGTACAAGTCATTCTCACCCTCTTTAGTGTCCAGCCTCCCATACAGCTCATCATACGCCTTCTGCTTTGCCTTATCTAGCAGTTCCTCTTTGCTCTACATCCCATCTCCTTATATTCCTGTTTCCTCACTTCAGTCCTCTCACGGTCATATTTCTTCTTGGCTAACCTCTTTTTTTGAATAGCGTCCTGCACTTCACTAATCCACCACTAGGTTTCCTTATCCGTTCTCTGTCCAGATGACACACCAAGTTCCTTCTCTTTAATTACTGTTTGTGATGATTTCTAGGCAGGAGACCCATTTGGTGCAGGCAGGCAGGCAAGACTCAAGGAATATAAATAAATAATTTATTCTTTA
>NC_056509.1:18617718-18618100 GCF_014905685.2 Nematolebias whitei
GGGGGGGGGGGGGGGCGCGACACTGTTCAGTGATTTGTAGACATACATGAGTATTTTGAACTGGATTTGAAAGTGAACCGGTAACCAGTGCAGTGAGGCCAAAACTGGTGTAATGTGCTCTCTTTTGCCTGTACTGGTTAAAAATCGGGCTGCTGCATTCTGGACCAGTTGTAGTTGTGCATTGGAGGTCTGACTGATACCAAACAGGAAAGAATTGCAGTAATCAAGCCTAGATGTAATGAATGCATGTATTACGGTCTCCAGGTTCTTTTTGGACAATATGGGCTTCAGTTTAGACAGCCGCCTCAGTTGGAAGAAGCATGATTTAACAATCATGTTTACATGATACATATGATATATATATATACAGTATATATATATA
>NC_056509.1:18618200-18618510 GCF_014905685.2 Nematolebias whitei
TATATATATATATATATATATATATATATATATATATATATATACTGTATATTATATATACTTTGTGCATATATTGGTAAATACCGGGACTCCCGGTAAGATGGCGCCCGTGTACATGGCCTGCAATCTACCTCTGACGATACTGTTTGGATTATTTCTGCTTTTTTCGTTTTTTGTCTGGGATATCAACTCGCTGCTTGTGTATGACAGACAACAGCTCCTCGATCTTCGATTGTCTGTATCTGCTGTCGCTGATTCGGACCATTTTGATCGTGACTCGGGACCCCCCCCCCCCCCCCCCCCCCCCCCC
>NC_056509.1:18618610-18624817 GCF_014905685.2 Nematolebias whitei
CCCCCCCCCCCCCCCCCTCAACCCCTTCTGGCAGACGTGCCTGCTTGTTTACACTGGGCCCCAAGCCTGCCTTCTCGGAGATATCGATCCAGATGCCGGGGAAAACGTGCCGGCCGGCTGGTAAAACTCAAAGCTCTGCGTGGTCAACGTTTCCACAGCCAGCTTCCTACGTGCACGGACCAGGGAAAATATGGGTGTTGTCTACCAGCCCGGCGCTTGGACCGTCCTGCAGGCGCTGTTTTTAAAAATCTGCAACCGTTGGCGCGCACCACCCCCACCATGGCTGGTTCTGTGTCGGACCAGATCAGGACGTGCCTCATCAACACAAGGTCTGTTGCCAACAAGACTTTTATTCTAAATGACTTTTTTAAAGACGAGGGACTAGATTTTCTTTTTCTCACTGAATCCTGGTTGCCTTTGGGTGATTCAAGCACCTTGGTGGAACTTTTACCTCCTGACTGTCTGTGTTTTAATGCCCCGCGGCCATCAGGCCGGCGGGGTGGTGGAATATTAACTGTATTTAAATCAAACTTTTCCTGTAAACACTTGTCCACCCTCATGCCCTGCTCCAGTTTTGAGCTGAGTGCTTTTGAACTCGGACATTCCCCTCCCTTTCTGTGTGCGATTGTTTATCGCCCCCCTTGTTCCAAGGACTTCATAAGTGAATTCTCTGATTTTCTGGCTTACATCACACCAAGATATGATCACTTTATTATCGTTGGTGACTTTAATATTCACGTCTGTTGTCAGGAGAAGCCGTTAGTGAAGGACTTCCTTGATTTTTTTGGACTCATTTAATTTAATTCAACATGTAAATGCTCCCACCCAACAACACGGTCACACTCTGGATCTCATTTTAACACGTGATGTCTCTGTTTGTAATTTGGTAATTGGTGACAACGTTCTCTCAGACCACATGCCTGTCTTGTTTGATATCATCCCGCCTTGTCCTACTGCTAAGTCATGTGATTCTGCACGTACTTCACGCGCCATTAACCGTTTCACTGCTGCACGTTTTACTGAAGTTTTTAGCTCTGAGAGGATTGATCAGCTCTCAGTGTCTCTCTCCACCGAGGAGCTAACCTCTCAGCTTAACTCTGTTTGCTTAAATATTCTGGACCGTGTTGCTCCCGTTAAAACCAGGAAAACAAAACTTTTATCAGAACCATGGCTTAATGACGTCACTCAAGCCGTTAGACAGCAGTGTAGGAGAGCAGAACGCAGGTGGAGGAAAGACAGGCTGCAGGTTTCTTTTCAAATCCTAAAGGAGTGTTGGCGTCATTATCAGAAGGCAGTTAAAGCCGCCAAATCGAAGTTCTTTTCTGCAATAATTGCCTCAAACTCCCACAACCCACGAGCCCTTTTTTCCACCCTGAACTCAGTTCTACACCTCAGTGAACCTTCACCTCTAGAAGCTTCAACTGAGTTGTGTGAAAACTTCCTCCATTTCTTTTCTGAAAAAGTTGCAAACACCCGGGCACTCATTTCTCCACCTGCTCATGATCCGTCCATCCCATCTCATTGTGTTGCTGTTCTGGACCACTTCGAGCCCATCTCTCTGTCTTCCTTGGAGCAGGTCATGTGCGGCATGAAGCCATCTGGCTCCCCTTTTGACGTTGTCCCCCCTCGACTCCTTAAGGAGCTTCTTCCTGTTCTGGGCCCTCTTGTTCTTGGCATTGTGAACAGCAGCTTAGCCTCAGGTGTGGTGCCAGTAACTTTTAAACATGCTGCTGTCCAACCTCTCCTGAAAAAAACCTAGCCTTGACCCCTCAGTCATGTCCAACTTCCGGCCTGTCTCCAGACTCCCATTTGTCGCTAAACTGCTGGAAAAAATTGTGGAGTCCCAGCTGAAATGCTTTCTAGAGGATAATGCCATCTTAGAGCTATTCCAGTCTGGCTTTAAACCTCTCCACAGCACTGAAACTGCTCTACTCAAGGTTTTTAACAACATTCTCCTATTCACAGACGCTGGTGATTCTGTGCTCCTTCTCTTACTGGACCTCACATCTGCCTTTGATACAATCGACCACGAGATCCTCATTGTGAGGTTAGAGCAGTGGGTGGGCATCACTGAGTCAGCCCTCGAATGGTTTAGATCTTACCTCGCTGACAGGTCCTTTTGTGTCTCCATCAAAGATTTTAGTTCAGCCTCGGCAGCGCTTAAATGGGGGGTACCGCAAGGTTCCATCCTTGGTCCTCTTTTATTTTCTTTATACCTGCTGCCACTAGGTGCTATTTTCAGGAAACATAACATACCTTTTCATTTCTACGCCAACGACTGCCAAATCTACTTCCCCCTCAGACTCAACGGTACTCGCTCTATTCAACCGTTACTGGACTGCCTGGCTGACATCAGAGATTGGATGGCTTTAAATTTCTTGAGTTTCAACGAGAAGAAATCTGAAGTTATGCTGTTTCCTCCCAATGACACAATCACCTGGGCCCATGAGCAAGGCCCTTAACCCCCACCATGCGCTCCCTAAACAGGTCTCTCTTGAAAATGAGTTCTCGTGGCTCAATGAGACTAACCTGTATAAATAAAGGCTAAATAAAATAAAATAAAATAAAAAATAATGACACAATCACCAACCACTGCATCGACCTATCCGTTCTGTCACCGTTAGTGAAACAAAGAGTCACTAATCTAGGAGTGATACTTGACCCTTCTCTGAAACTCAACAATCATGTAAATATGATTGTTAAATCCTGCTTTTTCCAGCTGAGGCGACTGTCTAAGCTGAAGCCCATATAGTCCAAAAATAACCTGGAGACAGTAATTCATGCATTCATTACATCCAGGCTCGACTATTGCAACTCACTCCTTTTTGGTATCAGTCAGACCTCCATAGCTAGACTCCAACTGGTCCAAAATGCAGCAGCCCGATTTTTGACCAGCACAAGCAAAAGAGAGCACATTACACCTGTTTTGGCCTCCCTACACTGGCTTCCGGTTCACCTTCGAATCAAATTCAAAATACTCTTGTATGTCTATAAATCACTAAACAGCTCTGCCCCCTCCTATCTTACTGATCTGCTCCAGCCGTATGTCCCACCACGTTCTCTCAGATCAGCAGACCAGTTGCTCCTAACAGTCCAAGGAACCCGTCTAAAGCGCAGAGGTGACAGGGCCTTCTCTGTAGCAGGCCCAAGACTTTGGAATGAGTTACCTCTGCTCGTTAGACAGGCCCCCTCCCTCACAGTTTTTGAATCTTGCTTAAAAACACACTTTTATTCCCTGGCTTTCAGCACTGTGTGATCTGTGCTGAGTCTGTGTGCATCACACTGTGTTAGTCATGTTGCGGTTGTTGTTGTTATCCATTATTGTTTTTGTCGGTTTCTACTTTTTGGTGTCCTGTTATGTAATCTGTTGCTGTGTGCTTGTTCTGTTTGTCCCTGTACAGCATTTTGGTGTGCTTTGTCACTGTTTAAAGTGCTTTATAAATAAATTGGTATGGTATGGTATAAACAGTAAAAGAGGAAGTGAGGTGGTGTTAGAAACTTTTGGAGGACAAATTAAAACTTCATAATTTTCTTTGTGACAAATCAGTAGTAGAGGTAGACAGGAAACACGTAACAATATCCGATGAGCAATAACACTTTTAAGACAAGTCCAAAACATGCAACTTGCTGCTCCAAAGATCTGTAAGCAACGAGACAGAAACACAAGCCCAAAGCTGTTGGACAAAACTTCAGGAAGTTACAAGCCCACGCCAAGAGTTTTGTGCTCGAATGAACAGCTTCAGAGACAGATTATAGGCTGTGCAAATCCCCCCCCCCTCCCCCCCCCCACCACTCCCCACGTAAAAAGATACAAACAAAACAGGATATTTTATTTTTTTGCAAATGAGTTCCCAACTTCTTTTAGAGGGGGATAAAAATGTGAGACTTTAATCTGAGCTGATTATCTGGATTAAACAGAATGTAAGTAATGATCTTCAACAAATACACTCACACCAGCAAAATCCCTGGATTCTTGTTGAGCTGTAATTGCATTAATTATTTGCTGTAAGCAAGCAAGCCTCAATTAAAATAGATGTTTTTCAGGGAATATAAAGAGAAACTTCAAAAGCCCAAGCTAAGCCACTGACCCCTTTGATTAATGCAGTTATTTTCTTTTTTTTTTAAGTGATTAAAGTTCACAGCTTTTAATAAAATATTTCTGGAATACATGGGAGGCTTTGAATGAGTTTAATCAACCTTTCTTTTATGTTGCACCCACCAGGTAGAACTATTGTTCGTGAAAATCACAGAGCAGAGAGAACAGAAGTACAGCAGTGTGGCTGCTGACAGATGAAAACCACGCAGATTCCAAACGGAGCCAACTTTCTCTCAGCTTGTTGAACGCTCACATATCGGCCAATCCTCCGAGGACTCTGAGACTGTAGGAAAAAAAGAAAAATTATTAGAGTATGAACTAAAAGGCCAGTATATGTTTTCACACAGAATGAAAGGTTTGCTGACTGTAGCCAAGTAATGTCAGAAATTTGCTTTCAGAATCACTGCCCAAGGCAAGAGCAAGAGGTGTCCAGTGGAAACAAATCCTCGTAGGCTCAACAGGGTTTTGGCATTGATTCCTTGCTTCCTGATCCGATCCATCAGAGATGTTATTCATGCCTAAAAACATCAACATTTCTCTTCTCTCATCGCTTTGACCCTGTTTCCACCTGAGAAAACCTGGAAGTACACGCAAACTCTACAACCATGAAACCCCTGCTTTGGCTGAACAGAACTTTAGAAAAAAAAAAAAAACTTTTCTACTTTCCCGCTAAACCAACCTTAAAGTCTTTCCTAATCATAATTTTTGTTTTTCCTTGTTTAGATAAAAGTTTGGGGCAGCACGGTGGTGCAACTGGTAGAGCTGCTGCCTCTCAGCGAGAAGGTTGCCGGTTCAAACCCTGGTCCAGAGGCCTTCCTGGGTGGAGTTTGCATGTTCTCTCTGTGTATGTGTGGGTTTTCTCCGGGTTCTCTGGTTTCCTCTCACAGACCAAAAACATGCATGTTAGGCTGATTGGTAACTCTAAATTGTCCCTAGGTGTGAGTGAGAGAGTGAATGGTTGTTTGTCTCGTTTGTCTCTATGTGTCCCTGTGATGGACTTGCGACCCGTCCAGGGTGTACCCCGCCCCTCACACAGTTATTGCTGGACATGGGCACCGGCGACCCCGGTGACCCAAAATGGAAGAAGCAGGTAAAAGATAATGGATGGATGATGAGATCTATTTATCTCAAAAGGCATAACTAAAAGCTGGTAAATATTTCATGTTCAATTTACCGGTAATGGTGTTCAAGCCCAGGACCTCCTCATCCAGCAGCTTCACCTCCAAGATCATCTGAGACCAGTCACCTGGACCTGGACACCTGCTGCAACAATCGATTCGCATAACCAAGAATATCTGCACAAAATGTCAGAAACCGTCTCAGGGAAGCTCATCTGCATGTTCCTTGTCCTCATCGGGGGCTCCGCCTGAATGCAGGTTGTCGTTGTAACCGACTTGAGTGGACAAACGGTCACATTTAATATCATATGACATGTTGGAGAGGTGTTCTCTTCATGGATGAATCCTGGATTTCACTGTACAGGGCAGATGGTAGACTGCATGTATGGCATCATGTGGGTGAATGATTTGTTGATGTCAACGTTGTGAATTAAGTGGTCCATGGTAGCGGTTGGTTTATGGTATGGGCAGGTGTATGTTATGAACAGCAAACATAGGGGCTGGTGTGGTTACTCATGGTCTGCAGTTGTGAGGCCAGTTGGATGTACAGCAGTCCCTCGTTACTTTGTGGTTCGTTTTTCGCGGACTCGCTCTATCGCGGTTTTTCAAAATGAGATTGACATGACAGACAATTGGCTGACTGATGGATGAGCTGCACGATCGGCATGGATTTTTATTTAAAATAAATATTTTAAATTATTTAGCACTTGCTGCACCTTTGTGCAGCCCACAGCTGCAGGATAAGCTTCCTCCTGCAGCTGATCAGCTGTTCTCGTGCAAAGCAGAGAAGTGGGCGTGGCCAAGAACACTTGCAGTTGGCTGAGAGCAGTGAAGGCAGAGAGCTGAGATCATGACACTCTGTGTTTAGAGTGTTTAGAGTTTAGAAACATTGCTTAGAATATTGCAAGAGTGTGGGAAGGGTTTAAAATGCCTTACTATATATTTAAACATATATAAATACTAAAATAAACTACTACTTACTACTTGTACTAC
>NC_056509.1:18624917-18628174 GCF_014905685.2 Nematolebias whitei
TATATATATATATATATAAAACACTAAAACAAACTACTACTTACTACTTGTACTACTATCCCTACTTCACGATTTTTCACTTATTCAGGTTATGGATCCCCCGTTATAAATGAGGGACTACTGTATTACCAAATTATCTGAAACGCTTTTGCAGATAACTTATGGTAGAGAAATGAACATTTGAATCACAGGCAACAGTTCTTCTGGACATCCCTGCAACCAGCATGCCAATTGCATGCTCCCTCAAAATTTGAAACCTCTGTGGCATTGTGCTGTGTGATAAAACTGCACATTTTAGAGTGGACTTTTATTGTGGTCAGCCTAAAGCACACCTGTGCAGTAATCATGCTGTCTAATCAGCATCTTGATATGCCACACCTGTCAGATGGATGGATTATCTCAGCAAAGAAGAAGTGCTCACTAACACAGATTTATACAAATTTGTGAAGATTTGTGTACATAGAAAAGTCTTGGATCTTTGAGTTCAGCTGATGAAAAATGGGAGCAAACACAAAAGTATGTTGCTAATAGCTAAATCCAAATCAGCTTTTTAGCTGTTCCAGTTTGATCCGATTCTGCGTCTTGGTGTGATGGTTTTAATTTTTGTTTGATCACAAGAAGGGTCCTGGTTCAGATCTCAGCTATCTGAGATTATATCAGTTCTTATTTTAAGCGTTTTCTACTATTTAAGTCTGGATTGGTTCAAAACTGGAGCTGAGTATCAATGAGTCATCAAAACCACCTGCCTGCCAAAACAAAGAAAGTCAAATTACCACCCACTGCTTGGAAGGTAAATCTAGTTTTTCCTTTTTTAAAAGGATAATGAATGTTTGATTCCAGATCCAAGTTCCACAGTAAATTAAACTCCCCATTACATTCATCTTTTGATCTTTTATGTGCATTAGGTCAGGAGAAGGGTGTAGAAATGTGGCGCTCCATTTACTTTGACCTGCGATCTGGGAATATTATCGCTCAGTCCCTGTTGCTAGTTGAAGAACCAGCGAGATTTGTAAGTTGTTGGGTTCAGTAACCATGGAGTGTTAGCTGCACAAGATGGAAAATGTGTTTCTCTGCATTTTAATCATTCCAACGCTCTAGCAACATGTTAGGGGCGGCTGTGTCTGAGTGGTTAAAGCAGTCGTCCTCCAATACAAAGGTTGGGGGTTCGATTCCACCATCAGTCACATTCCAAAGTGTCCCTGGGCAAGACACTGAACTCCGCATTACCTTTGATGTGTGTCCCATTGGTGTATGAGTGTAATAAAGCACTGATTAATCGTTCTAGAGATCTAGTAGAGTAGTGTATCAATGGGTAAATGAGGGCACTGATTGTAGTGTAAAGCGCTTTGAGTAGCTCAATAAGATAGAAAGTAAGTACAGTCCATTTACCATTTATCTACTAGAAGTTCTGCTAATCCAGGGAGGTCCAAACTGATTGAAGAGTAAATAAATACTTCATTACAGCAGTTATCACCATGTTCTATGTATGAGGCAATCATTATGGATATTAAAATGCAAATTGATAAGAAATTTTAGACTTTTTGAGCTGAAATTCTAACATCTGAGGTCATTATGGTTGATTTCTCTGACTTAGAAATTATTTGTGAGCAGCAGTATGGTTTCATGCCAAGAAAGAGCACCACAGAAGCCATCTTTGCTTTGAGGATGCTGATGAAGTACAGAAAAGGTCAGAAAGAACTCCATTGTGTCTTTGTGGACTTACAAAAAAGCATTTGACAGGGTGCTGAGGGAGGAGGTGTGGTATTGCATGAGGAAATCTGGAGTGGCAGAGAAGTACGTTAGACTGGTACAGGACATGTATGAGGACAGCAGGACAGTGGTGAGATGTGCTGTAGGAGTGACAGATAGCTTCAAGGTGGAGGTGGGAGTGCATCAAGGACTGGCTCTGTGCCCCTTCTTGTTTGCTCTGGTGATGGACCGACTAACAGATGAGGTCAGGCAGAAATCCCCGTGGACTATGATGTTTGCAGATGACATTGTGATCTGTGTTGAGAGGAGGGAACAGGTGGAAGAGAACTTGGAGAGGTGGAGGTATGCACTTGAAAGAAGAGGAATGACAGTCAGTCGTAGTAAGACAGAGTAATGAGAGGGAGGCTGGTGGAACAGTGAGGCTACAAGGAGCAGAGGTCATAAAGGTGCAGGACTTCAAGTACTTGGGGTCCACTGTCCAGGAAAATGGCGAGTGTGGTAAAGAGGTGAAAAATAGAGTTCATGCAGAATGGAATGGATGGAGAAAAGTTTCAGGAGTGATTTGTGACAAAAGAGTTTCAGCAAAGGTCAAAGGAAAGTTTTCAAGGAAGTGGTGAGACCAGCTGTGTCGTATGGTCTGGAGACAGAGACATGGACAAAAAGACAGAAGAAAGAGCTGGAAGTGGCAGAAACGAAGATGTTGAGGTTCTCCTTAGGAGCAACAAGAATGGATAAGAATAGGAATGAGATCATCAGAGGTACAACACAGGTTGAATAACTGGGAGGTAAATATAGAGAAGCCAGACTGAGATGGTTTGGGCATGTCCAGAGGAAGGACAGTGGGTATAATGGTAGAAGGATGATAGAAATAACATGGATAGTTGGAGTGAGGCCAGAGGATGCAGAGGACAGAGTGAAATGGAGGAGGATGACTCGCTGTGGAGCCCCCTGAAGACCCCTATGTATATATATATATATATATATATATATATATATATATATATATATATACACACACACTAACACACACACACACAAATACTATGTGTGTGTGTGTCCATACACACATAAAATATGAGTCCAGAATAAACACTTCTGGACTCTAGACTCCTCTCTCGGTTATGAATCATTTCAGCGCATGATTAGAGTTTGTTGACAACAAGATTATTACTAAAGTAGACCGATGTAGTAAATACAGTAAGTGCAGAATCATCCCTAGCAAAGACATTATAGTAACCTGGATGATTAAAAATATTAATACAATAAAAATATAAAACACTATGGGTAATTATCCAGAAGTATGCAAGTTTTTATGATTACTGCTCCTTTCTGTTTGTCTTGTTACGCTCTGAAATCTGCATCTTTGTGTCTATTGGCCTCTAGTGTGTCTGGAAATGTCTTGTCAGTCTGAGTCCAAAAACTATCACAAAAATAAAACATGTACTTTTTGGTCCACTTGTGAAATAACTCCACACGCCTTGGAGTAAGAATGTTTATCTCTCACAGATTATTGGATGACAATGAACAAAAAAAAAAAAAGTATATAT
>NC_056509.1:18628274-18641308 GCF_014905685.2 Nematolebias whitei
ATATATATATATATATATTACCTGGGGTATGCACTTATAAATTAGTCATCTGGTGGCTTCACTGGATGTGTGATGTTGTCTCGTGGGGACAGCAAAGAGGAGCAGCACCACAGAGTGTCCTTGTTAAAGCATTCTCTGAGATTTATGTGCCCGTTGGCATCGTGAACCGTGGCTCGGGGATTTACATCACTTCATTACCCAGCCATCATAAAACCCTCATGTTTGCAAATGTTAATGCTTCTGATTTATATTTAAATGTCATCTATATGTCGCAAATTGAAGGCGCGCTAATAACTGGGTGGGTGCAGGTGGAGGAACGACTGACGGACGGACTGAGGAGGACATTGTGGGAATATGAAAATGGATTTGCTGTGATGACTTTTACTCCTCCGTCTCATTGTTCCTCACTTTATGCTCAGCAATTTGTCATAAAGGCTGCTTGTCCCATGTGATGTCTCTGCAATCAATTAATTCTGGATATCATTTCTTTAGCCACAGACAGAACTGACACTTTCCTTTTTGCCAGTCTGTGGGTGCTGCTCACGACTCCTTGTTATTCTGATTAAAACCTTGATGTACAAAAACAAGTGTGCATGTATATCCTCCTTCAGACAGCATCTCGCAAATACACAGATAATATCTGTCAGTTAAAGGAAAAAGAGACAAGTATAGGAGGAGTCCTTCTCTCTGCTCCTCTCGTCAGGAAGTGACACACTTCCACATCAAAGCTGAGATGTAGCTTATTAGTGTGGCTGAGTGAGACCGGTGGTGCTGTTCAAATGCTCTTTCTCACGTTCAGTTAGACTTTCTGAGAATCATATTTATATCCAGAAGAAACGTGATTCATTAGAAAAACAAAGCTGCACACCCTCACGCCATCTTCCTTCCTAGTTCTGAGTCCCTGATTTAAAGCTAATTAGTGGATTTTGTTACAGACAGCCACCAAAAGGCAAAGGCAGACGCTAATGTTTTGTGTGTCTTTTACCAAAATACCTAATTTACTACTGGACACATTGAATTAAGATTTGCAGAAAGTGTATCAGATGTAAATCTACAACTGGTTAATTATTTTGAACAAAGCAATTTACTATGGCTTCCACAGCTAAATGACTTGTAATATGCATAATGGTTATAATTAAATTTTACATATGTGGACCTACAATTGGGCCTGATGGCAGCTGAGACTGATCGCCAACATACATACTGAGTGCTTATAGATTGCACAAAATCTTTGTTTAAAATTGTATCCATACTTATTAGGAGTCAACACCAGCTGCTGGTTAACAAAATATCTTGTGAACCACTAGACATGCTGGTGAAGATTCTCAGTCATCCAGGACATGATAAATTCAAAAAACGTTCAATACAAAAGCAACTGGACTTTATTTGCTATTATTTATTTTATTTATTTATTTTAATAATAATTTGTTATTATTAATAATAAAACAAATGAAGTCCTGTTGTTTTTGTATTGAACATTTTTTGAACCACTAGACAGATTTTAATTAAACTTTCAGGAAACTTGTATCTCTGAATGTACAGATAAATGTGTTGGTTCCTTTCCACAATAATCACAAACACAACCACTGATGTGGTGGCACGGGGACATAGTTGGTAGAGCTGATGTCTCTCAGCAAGAAGGTTGCCAGATTAGATCTCAGCCGGGGGTAGTTCTGAGTGGAGTTTGCATGTTCTCTCTGTGCATGCAAGAGTTTTCTACTCCACTTTCCTCCCACAGACCAAAAACATGCATGCTAAGATGATTGGTAACTCTAAATTTTCCCTAGATGTGAGAGAGCGAGTGAATGGTTGTCTCATTTGTCTCTGTGTCCCTGTGATGAACTGGAGATCTGTCCAGGCTGTCCCCCGCCTCTCACACAGTGACTTCTGGATATGGGCACCAGTGACCCCTGCAACCCAGAAAGGAAGAAGTGGGTAAAGACAATGGATCGATGCATATCTGATGTGACTCTGAGGTCCAGTTTGTTTCAATAGTACTAAAAACTTTGGAGTTTGTCTTTAGGCCTTTTGGTGAATTCCTGTCCTGTTGTTGTCCCCACTTCGCTCTATGAAGAGGGGACAAATAAAATGTTGCAAATATTGGAAATACTCTTTGTCCGTCTTATGCGCTGGATAACATGAAATATAGGCAATGTGCCAACTTCCATTTTGGTCGGTGGCTGCATCTAGGCATAAGAAAAGTCATAAAAATTGGGTTGCCACGTCAAAATCTTAAATGGTCACCGCCATACGTATACAGTATACAAGTAAACCGACCACCCAGATCGCTTGAGGAAACTATGCTTTCTAGTTTTTATGTTGCTAAAATCTATAGTTTCCTCAAATGAATGGCGTGGCCACAGATTAATCTATGGTGGCCAAGGCCAACATTGGCCACACCCTGGTTTCGCCATTGCACCTGGTGAATAAAATTGCTCTCTCATCTCACCAGGATTCATCACTCGGTGGCTCCTTGGATAAGCAAAAAATAAAATAAAATGAATAAATAAATAAACTACCTCTCTTCTTCTACACAATGTACTTCCTACCCATTTGAATATCTTGCACCAAAATCATTTGACTTATTTTACAAGGTTTACTTGCATTACGTGTTGAATTGCAGTCTAGAAAGACACATGTCAAAACTACAAACATTCACTATTCAAATCCCTCAGCAATGTGGGACATCGGCTTACTGCTTGTTTATCCATTAGTACTGAAGACCTCTTGGATCTTCTTCCCCTGTGACATTCATAATTCAATATGTGATGGATAGTGTGATCAGAAAGTGCCAGAGCTTGACCTTGGAGTTCAGCTCGACTGGTCCCCTTTATTTTACATTTTTACAATCCACACCATTTGTCTGATCAACCAGAAGGTGCATTTTTCACTTGCGTCCACATCCTGGGAGGTTGACCACAGTCCTATGAGCATTATACTTAACACATGATTTTAGTTCAAAACACTTGCATGAAAGTTTGAAGGATATATGTATTTCTTCTAAAAATCCAAGGCCTTAAATTACTTCAGATTTAAATACAGCCCACGTCCATATTCACAGGCTTTGTGACAACACTAAACCCAGACTCTGGTTATAATAATGACATGTTTGATAGCTTCCAATGTAAAGCCAAGATTGCTAAAAGTTTGGATTTGACGAACATGATAAGAGTGGAAACATATTTGTGGCTAAAAAGAGGTGATTTCCTGGAGGAGGGAAGGTAATGTGTTCCAGATCTGTGGTGAGAGATGTCATTTCAACTATTTCAACAAAAAATATGACCTTCTGGGCCGTCAGCCTTTTTTTTTTTTTCTTACTGTCTTGAAATCTGATGTGACCGACAGAAATTGGTTTGCAGATTTTGGCTTCTCCTCACACACAGCTTTGACTGATCACATTTGCTTCCCTCTCCACAGCACTTTTCTGATTCTATGTGGGATCCAAACTTCAAATTTAGAAGGCACGTTAGAGGCAGGGTTAAACTGAGGTGATATATGACGTACGGCAGAGAATCTTGTTTATCGAAGCATCAAGTATTTATAATGGCACACGTATTAGAAAACCAATAGATTAGGTAACCATATGTCATGTGATGTGAGTGGCTCATAGTGAGGATCAAGTAAACAGTTTCTAACATCAAGGTTTTGTTCAGCTTTCCTGTGTTTTTTTTTCCAGCTCAGTATTTTTAGACGTGAACTGCTGAAGCTTGACAGCTTTAATTCTCTCACTTCAACCATTTTCCAACAACAACTGCTGTTTACTCAGTTTCATTGCAAACATTTGCAGTGTAGACCGAAGTGACTATTATACATTCTAGTTAATTTTCTTCAATACAAACTATTTTTCTGTTTTTATGTAACTTTACTAGGGTCCTCGAGGGGTCATGGGAGTTTGCCCATCCAGTCTACATGTGTTTTGTGGAGTTAGAGAAGGCGTTCAATGGTGTTCCTCAGGGTACACTGTGGGGGGAGCTTTGCGAGTACGGGATTGGGGGTCTGTTGCTACAGGCCAAAATAAAGGGGAAAAAAATGCCATTCAGTACCCATACAAGTGGAGCGAGAGCTTGGTTGGCATGGTAGCAGTAAGTCGGGTCCCTTCACAGTGGGAGTTGTACTCCACAAGGGCTGCTCATTGTCACTGATGCTGTTCATAATATTTATGGACAGAAATACTCAATACAGCTGGGGCAGCGAGGGTCCAGTGTGGTGACTTCAGGAAACCATCTCTACTATTTGCAGATGATGTGGTCCTGTTTACATCATCACGACATGATCTTCAGCTCTCACTGGAGCATAACACAACCAAATGTGAAGCAGCTGGGCTGAAGATCAACACTTCCAAAGTCGGAGGACATGGTCCTCAGTTGCAAAAGGGTGGATTACCCTCTTTGGGTTGGGGGTGAGGTTCTTCCTCAAGTAGAGGAGATTGAGTATTTTAGGGATTTGTTCATGATGTATGAAATAATGGAGCAGGAGAGCAACAGATGGATCAGGTAGATTGATAGATAGATACTTTATTAACCCTAATTCTACATATACAGAAAAAAGACACATGAAATAATAAAAGAAGAAGCAGAATACACAAATTTGAAAAAAGACAAAATGCACATTCTCAAGGTGGTAGGGGGTACTACATTCATGATCAACCTATATACTATATATCTATATATATATATAGATATATACACACACACACATACATAAGCATACATATACATGTACATTGTGAAGGAAAAAAAAAAGTCATGTCTGTGTTCTGAGTTTAGCAGACCTCAGCTGCTTTCGGCTCAGGGAAAGAGATTTTCTGTAATTTTCCATTTGGTGCACATGAGACCGGTGATGTGTAATCAGTGTTTAATAAATATGAAGGAGTCTGAGACTTTCGTCACTCACTTGGGGGCTGACTCTTTCATGTCGGTATTTTGACCGAGTTCCTTTGCAAAGATAAATAAACTTAAAGACAAAGATTGTTTTCTCACAGCCTTATTTAACAGTCTGATGAGAATAATTTCTACCACAAACACATGCATATGTACATGTAAATATACATACATACAAAAGTACATAAGTCAGGATCAGTGCAGCTTCCACAGTATTGTGTACCCTGTGTCAGTCTCTTGTGGTGAAGAAGGAGCTGAGCTTCAAGAAGAAGCTTTCTGTAGACGATGCATGTGAAAACAGGCCTCGGTTGCAAATACTCAGATTTGTGGGACGACGATTAAAAACCTGCATATTTTTTCAATTTTGTGTTCCACTTTGAGTCACAGGTTTTTTTTTGTATTTCAACCTACCTTTAGTTGGATTTAGACAACAAAGAAACAGTCATATTTTACGACCCAGTTCCATAAGTTTCTCAGGTTGCATGTCATACATATGCAGTTTTAAACATGGCTTTAAATGTTCACAACTTTTTCAAACAGAAAAAATAATAACCTTTTGTTAGAGCAGTCTCAGAAAAATACACTTAAACTGTAGTTCTTGATCATAAAAGGTGAACAAACTCAATCTACTCATCATAAAACGACACATACCGCAGTTATCTGATGTTGTGGGAAAGTATAAGCTAAAGAGGCAAACAGCAAATAGTTAGCATAAGCAAGCTAATAAAATATTTAACGACACTGTAGATCCAAACAAGACTGATTCATGAGTCTAATGTTACCAAGTGTGTCTGATTAGTAATTAGACTAATTTAAAGTAGTATTTCTCCTTGACACAGGCCAAGGACATTGAACATGTGCTTTTAACCAAATAATATGTCAGAAAATGATAAAAGATGCACATTAATATTTTACCTTCTTGGTTTTTGGAGGTTAATTTGTGCCAAATTATTCTTTTAGTGGAACTCCTCTTCAGAATAACAAATAAAATGTATTTTACAAACCTAACTATTTAGTTGATTTTCATAACCTATTATGAATTATTTTACTCTCACTTTTAGACATTTTTAGAAAAAAATGCTGGCAGATTTATCATAAATATGTCACAAGTCACATTTAAATGGGAGCAACACTTTAAGTTCAGCATCAAGTGAAGGGATGCATGTTTATTCTTATTCTGCAAAACGCTTTCCCAAACAACTTCTCCCAAATTAAAAACACAGATGTCAGTTCGGTGGTTTCCTGATGCATGCACAAAGATCCAGGAGGAAATATCTAGCTGTTTGAAGGTTAAGTCAGGTCATCTGGAGGGATTCTTCTTTGTTGAAACATTTTGTGTTTTATCCAAAAGACTGAAGAAGTGGCTTGTTCAGTCTTCTGGATAAAACATGAAACATTTCAACAAAGAAGAACTTGTTAGAATTCAGTGGTTTGTTAAAAACTTTTGGTAAGGACAGATATCAGCTCCTTCACACTAAATGACAATCCTGCTATGATGTAAGGCATTAGCCAGGATGTTGATGTCTTATGTGGGGTCTTGGTGAGGTCTTCAGGTGCACTATAATAACTCAGGGTTGCTCCCCATCATGTGCAATTAAGCTTGATAAGTTTTGAGTATCAAACCACTGTAGTGAGGGAAGTTTATGGTGACAGTGTAGTTATGTCCTGGTTGGAGTGTGGTGGCAGCGTGTCCATACATGATACATGAGGCCTGCACACACTAGTGTCTTATGTCTTGGCTAAAACCTCATCATGCCAAGATGCTGCTGGCAGTGCTCCAAGTTATTGCAATGATCTTGGAGGTGGCTATTATGCACATTGTGCTCAACCATCTCAGTCACCATGGTCACTAGAACCAATGTTTCACCACACAGAGGCAGAAACCTATTAATGCTCTCCAGACACTTATAGATACCAAACACTAAGAAAGCCTTCCTTCAATTTTTGGGCACAAAGCAACAACAAAAACACTTGCTGGATGAGGAAGGACAAAGGATGTGTGTGGTCAGAGTTGTGAACATCCATCCATTATCTTTACTCGCTTATTCCATTTTGGGTCACGGGGGTCGCCGGTGCCCATGTCCAGCAATCACTGTGCGAGGGGCAGGATACACTCTGGACGGGTCGCAAGTCCATCACAGGGCCACATAGAGACAAACAACCATTCACTCTCTCACTCACACCTGGGGACAATTTAGAGTTACCAATCAGCCTAACATGCATGTTTTTGGTCTGTGGGAGGAAACTGGAGTACCTGGAGAAAACCCACGCATGCACGGAGAGAACATGCTGGTGAAGATTCTCAGTCATCCAGGACATGATGAATTCAAAAAGCGTTCAATACAAAAACAACTGGACTTTATTTGTAACAGAAGACAAACAAAGACATACACAAACAGAGTGGTGTAGTGTATGCGGTCCAGTGCAGCGAGGACTGTCCAGACCTCTACATTGGAGAAACTAAACAGCCTCTTCACAGACGCATGACTCAACACAGGAGAGCCAGCTCCACAGGACAAGACTCAGCTGTTCACCTCCACCTCACAGATAAGGGATACTCTTTTGAGGACCAAAATGTGCACATTTTGGACCGAGAACACAGATGGTTTGAGAGGGGGGTGAAGGAAGCAATTTATGTAAAAAGAGAAAAGCCGTCTCTTAACAGAGGAGGAGGCCTCAGATTCCCACTTTCAAAAACATATAATGCAACTTTAAAACAGATCCCCAGCCGGTTTTCACACCTGATGGGAACAGAGGGGCCTCGTCTGTGAATTAGAGGAACAAAGACCTACTGCTTTAGGTTTTTAGGTGTGAACTGCCAATCTACATATATGTGTGTGTGTGTGTGTGTCTTATGTGTGTGTGTCTTATCTCACTCAGCCTTATAACCTGTATCTCTCACTCTCTGCTCTTTGAATTGAGAAAGCTCCTCGGATGAGGAGCGAAACGTCTTCTGTTACAAATAAAGTCCAGTTGTTTTTGTATTGAACGCTTTTTGAATACACGGAGAGAACATACAAACTCCACCCAGAAAGGCTCCTGGACCGGGGTTTGAACCAGGGACCTGCTCGCTGAGAGGCAGCAGCTCTACCAGTTGCGCCACCGTGCTGCGAGTTGTGAACAGAAAACCCTTAATATGCTGCTGAATAATATTTCCTTCTCTACAGTAAAGCTTAACCAAGAGTCGTTCTAGCAACTGCTAAGTTTTTGGCAAAACCTAAGCTGACATGTTCCTGTGTTTAATATTCTATATCACTTCATAATCTAGCTGTTTATGTTTTGTTTTTTTATTACCATTTTCTTTCATTTATTCTTCTCAGTTTATATGCATTTTTATGATTGTCTACTGTTGTCTTTGTTGTCTACTATTGTCATCAGTCTTTGTTAAAAACAGGTCTCTTATAAACGAGTCCCCTTGGCTCAATGAGACTAACCTGTATAAATAAAGGTTGAATGAAAACAGATGCCCAATCCTAGTCTTTGACAGCCACTATCCTACATTATTTCACATGTTTCCCTGGTCTAACACACCTGATTGGACGCTTGAATTATCTCTTCATGTTGTCCAGAAGCCTGTTAATCCCACATTGATCTAAGAAAGATCTAAAAAGAAAAATCTAAAACATGCAGCATAGTGTCCCTCGAGGAACAGGATTGGACACCCCTGGTTTAACACAATGGGGTAGACACAGAAACGTTCCATACATGTAGGAAAGCTCTACAGATCTTGATAAGGTCACAGAAACAACCTTGCTGTGCTGTGATATCCAAGCCAAACGTGACTGTCTAGACAGTGCTGCTCATATGAGTCCTAGAGTATGGTGTGTTTGTGACTTTACAAGGTAATATAAATATGGTAATGTGCTGCGGCTGCACGGTGGCTCAGCTGGTAGAGCTGTTGCCTGTCAGCGAGAAGGTCGCCGGTTCAAATCTCGATCGGGGTCCTTTTTGGGTGGAGTTTGCATGTTCACTCCGTGCATGTGTGGGTTTCCTCCCACAGACCAAAAACACGCATGTTAGACTGATCGGTAACTCTAAATTGACCCTAGATGTGAGTGAGAGAGCGAATGCATCATGATTCTACTTGTAATGTTGTAGAACACACATGCAGGTACACAGCGGAGACTCCCCGGTAAAGATACGTAACTTACAATTTATTTTTACAACCAAAGCAAAACGCTGACAAGGCAGCCAAACTTACAGGCAGATGACAGAGGAACAGAACATGAAGCATTCACAGGACAGGACAATGCACGGACCAAGAAGGAACACAGAGACGATGACTTTATACAGACACTAACAAGACATGACAAACACCTGGGGCGACTGGAACTGCAGACAGGTGTGACAAGAGCTGAACAACAAGGAAGAGGACACAGGGAGGTGGATGAAAACAATTAAAGAAAATACAGAACAGAACCCAGAAAACCCCAGATAATTGTAGTGAACCTGATGACCTGATGATCTGACCCTTATCTGACCCTGATGACCTCAAATCTACCAGATGGACAGAGACTGTTATTTTCATTGATCTGAATAAGTCTGAGCCATTTGATGACTTTCTTTCTTGAATTAATCAAGCAGAAAAGACAATCCTCTATAATCATTACTGTCTTACAAATGTTTTGATAATCAAATTGTGTTAGTTTCACTCAATGCTTACAGGTTGAAAAGAACTACTCATTTTTATTTTACATAAACAGTAAGTAATGATTTTTATTCCTCATTCAAAGAAGAAATCACCTGAATATGCATTTCTTGATTTTCTGTCTGAAATGAGCCAAGTCGTAAGTATGTGAAAGTTGAAGCTTCGGTCAACTAAATGTTTACTGAAGAAGAAATGTCATGTTTAACTATTTGAGAAGATAATCAGAATAGAGACTCCACGAAGTCTGCTTTTTGCAATAATCTCTCTGTCAGTTGTTAAACAAATTTCATTCCCTGACCTCGACTTCTGATAATACCTTACGTCAAAAACCACACCTCTTTCTGGTCCATCCACGAATCAGAAAGCTCTAAAGTAAACCCGGAAGTAAACTCATTTAAAATGTGAGAACTTCTCGGTTCTGTTAGAGCGTTGGAGCGTTGGAGTTTCCAGAGAGTTATGAGTCTGAGAGTTTTAGACAATGAAGAGTTGCTGAGAGTTAAAGAATGAAAGGAGTTCAGAATTCTTGGATGCAGAACGCGTTCAAGATGATCCAGAGACGTCTTGGAATTATAATTTCTGTTTGAACGACCCACGCACGACTCTCCAAGGATTTTAGCAGTTCTCAACGGAGACGCTGAAAAAGTCTGAAGGATTCTTACTGAGCTGATGAACTTCAACAAGGTAAAGTTCTTCTTCGACCAAGTGTACCGTGGACGAGCTGAGATCTGACGAAGCGTGCAATTTCTGGTCAAACAGATTAAATTCCCTCACATATTCCTCTGTAAGATAAATCTCCGTTTCATCTTAAACTCACCTCTCTCTCAAAACTAGTACAGATATTTTAGAAATATCTGAAGCAAAGTCCTCAAATCACCGCCGAGTGATTTGAAGTTCATTATTTGTGAAACTGTCTGTTATTATTTTCATATTTTGCCAAATTAATGTAAATGTTTGATGTTAAACTTTGATTCTGAAAATAAATGACTCCATTCATTTTGATGGGTCAAAGGTAATAACGTCTCTCGTTCGCATTTCTTTAAATTCAATGCACGACATTACAGTCAGAAAGATGAGGAACTCGTGAATATAGTATGCATATAAACGGGGATATATTGTCATACTACAACTAGTGGCACGTACCCACGTGACTCACTACATAATGTTTTTTGACTCATTTTCTCTATGTGTCCCTGTGATGGACTTTTGACCTGTCCAGGGTGTCCCCCACCTCTCACACTGACTGCTGCATATGGGCACCAGTGACCCCCGTGATCTGAAAAGGAAAAAAACTGTTAAAGATTCAAGATTCATTCAACGTTTATATATACAGGTCAGTCTCATTGAGCCTCAAGGACTCATTTACAAAAGAGACCTGTTTTTAACAAAGAACAATGACAACAGTAGACATTCATAAAACAGGAGTGGAGTAGAAGGCCCTTTTGCCTAGTTCTGTCCTCACTGAGAGAACACTGCATGTAATAATGTCCTGAGAGCGCACGCTGTAGCTGCACTCACAAAGATAATGGATTGAAGGATGGATGAAATGTACTGCTGATGTATAGAGCTTGTTGAAAGTACAGGAGAGCATCTCAGAACTGAGAAAATAGCAGAAAAATACCTATTTTGCAAGTACTCTGAGAAGAGCTTCATAGATGAGGTTGTCACAATCCAGCCCCACTCTGAAAGGTTGAGGGCCAAAGAGAGCATAGGAAGGTTGTCATCCAGCATAAAAGCTCATCTACATTTGGCTGTAAATTGAAGTCTCAGAGGTCTCCACTTGGATGAACTTGCTTTGCTTTTCACTGAGTTATTTTAATGTAATTTCCCCCCTCTCAGTCTGAAGCTGAGATTCAAACATTTCCCACAGTGACAACAACCGTTTGTGCACGCTCCTACGCACTCAGCTCTCCAACTGCCCATCAAGTTTAAACAGAGCTGAGAAGATAACACCTACAGATTAAATCTTTACTCAGAGGAACTGTTTGGATCAGAGTGTTTTCTGAAGTGAGAGTCTTTTGGCACAGATGTGACAGAAAACGTTCATTCAATATTCTTTGCTTAATAATTTGAACTTCAGGCAGCATAAACTCAGTGTTTTACAGTAAAGTATGTTTAAACAGAGGTGTAAACTCACAATGGTCTGTGTTCTGTGCGTGGATTTGCAGCCTCAGCAGTTTGTTCATTCCATGTAGCCCTTTTTCGTCTCAGATTGAACAGCCCTGCATGCCGTCGTTGTTCTCACCCTCTAAAGCCTCTGTGATGGGGTCTTTATGTGTTCGAAGTGTTCAAAGTGAGCCCATGCTTGTGGTCTTGTATTGCCGTGCTGAACAGTGGGGAGATGAATTGGCCGGGAAGTCCTAGTGTCAGCACAGACAACCTCCTATGGTTTGTGCAGGCATCCTTATGTGATTGCCACCGGCATTACTATGTTCCCGCTGACGCAGAGCCTTTATCACAAGACAGCCCGGTGGAGCTACTCTGCTTCTCTATTGCTTTTCCAACCTTGATTTAGGACTTATTTAAAAACACAAATGTGTGGTTTTGCAGGACTGGATTGTTTTGGAAAAAGATGATTTCTTTTTCTTTGTGAAGTGGTAAAATATGAATTAAAGATGAGCTTGGAGTTACGCTATCACTTTCTGGTTTTGGCGCTGAATGCCAAGCTAGATTGCCTCATATCCTGATAGCTCCGCATTTTACTGGAAAACAGCTTATATTTGTGCCATGTTTGCATTGCTGAGCACACAAACTCTGTAAAGTCCTTCTGACGGTATGAATGGAATATTAGGGCCAATCTTTACCATGAAAAGCAAACTTCCACGGCTAGTTGCTTTGTTCTTGCTGTTGTCATAGCAACCGTGACCGGCATCACCCCAATTTTTCAGGAGTGAAAGCGAAACGTACGACGACAGTTCCAGATCAGTTGGCTAATTAAATTCAACAATAGTCCGAGAGAAAATAAAGATTTCTCCTTTATTTTGTATTTTTACATCCTGGCGTTTTTCTACAGTTATAAAGCTCAACAAGAGAGTAATTTTTAATGTAAAGCGTCATCAAAGGACACGTGTATGAGAATATTTCAAGGATAATTGAGCTGGTGTGATGCGGAGCAGTGTTCTCATTAGGGGAGAGATGGGAGTCAGACTCTGGAGGAGGACAATCAGAGAGGCTTAATAATCTCTCGCTGGCTTCTCAAATTCGAGTAATTAAAAGCATGTTGGTGAGTACAGGCAGTCCATCTGATCAGCTCCAGAAAAAGGACAAGAGCAACATTTTTCACAGGGGGAGATGCTCATTCTCAGTCTGACTTACCTTTAGTCAACACAATATTAAAACTGCATGTGTTTTTTGTTTTGTATCACATCCAGAATCTCCTGCCAACAAATACAAACTTTCAATTCAAGCATAATTATACAGAGAAGTGGAGAATCCCACTGTGGACAAAACAGTGTAGTTCGGAAAAAAAACAAAACATATATATATATATATATATATATATATATATA
>NC_056509.1:18651308-18667298 GCF_014905685.2 Nematolebias whitei
AAAGGCAACCAGGATTCAGTGAGAAAAAGAAAATCTAGTCCCTCGTCTTTAAAAAAGTCATTTAGAATAAAAGTCTTGTTGGCAACAGACCTTGTGTTGATGAGGCACGTCCTGATCTGGTCCGACACAGAACCAGCCATGGTGGGGGTGGTGCGCGCCAACGGTTGCAGATTTTTAAAAACAGCGCCTGCAGGACGGTCCAAGCGCCGGGCTGGTAGACAACACCCATATTTTCCCTGGTCCGTGCACGTAGGAAGCTGGCTGTGGAAACGTTGACCACGCAGAGCTTTGAGTTTTACCAGCCGGCCGGCACGTTTTCCCCGGCATCTGGATCGATATCTCCGAGAAGGCAGGCTTGGGGCCCAGTGTAAACAAGCAGGCACGTCTGCCAGAAGGGGTTGAGGGGGGGGGGGGGGGGGTCCCGAGTCACGATCAAAATGGTCCGAATCAGCGACAGCAGATACAGACAATCGAAGATCGAGGAGCTGTTGTCTGTCATACACAAGCAGCGAGTTGATATCCCAGACAAAAAACGAAAAAAGCAGAAATAATCCAAACAGTATCGTCAGAGGTAGATTGCAGGCCATGTACACGGGCGCCATCTTACCGGGAGTCCCGGTATTTACCAATATATGCACAAAGTATATATAATATGTATCATGTAAACATGATTGTTAAATCATGCTTCTTCCAACTGAGGCGGCTGTCTAAACTGAAGCCCATATTGTCCAAAAAGAACCTGGAGACCGTAATACATGCATTCATTACATCTAGGCTTGATTACTGCAATTCTTTCCTGTTTGGTATCAGTCAGACCTCCAATGCACAACTACAACTGGTCCAGAATGCAGCAGCCCGATTTTTAACCAGTACAGGCAAAAGAGAGCACATTACACCAGTTTTGGCCTCACTGCACTGGTTACCGGTTCACTTTCAAATCCAGTTCAAAATACTCATGTATGTCTACAAATCACTGAACAGTGTCGCGCCCCCCCCATCTCTCTGATCTGCTACAACCGTATGTCCCACCGCGTTCCCTGAGGTCAGCGGACCAGTTGCTCCTCACAGTTCCAGGAACTCGTCTTAAGCGCAGAGGTGACAGGGCCTTCTCTGTAGCAGGACCAAGACTCTGGAACGAGTTACCTCTGCTTGTCAGACAGGCCCCCTCCCTCTTGGTTTTCAAGTCCCGCTTAAAAACTCACTACTATTCAATAGCTTTCAACACAAGATGTTCTGTGTTTTGATCCTGTATGCTCCACACTGGTTTGTCGTCATTATCTGCATCGGTTTTTGTCTATATTCTGATTTACCTCATTTTGTATTTTGCTTTGTGTGTTACCTGTTGTTTTGTCTGTACAGCACTTTGGTTAGCTTTGTAGCTGTTTTAAGTGCTTTATAAATAAAGTGGTATGGTATGGTACTTACCTCCACTACCGTCACAATTTGTCCTGGAATCCTCGGCCCTCCTTTCCAAGCCTACAAGACAACAATATCACCATAAGATTAAACTTTCTGTTCACTAAAAAAAGTTGAAAAATTACCAAAGGATAATCCTCACCATCACCTCTCTTCTGCAGATCCTTCCAGTGCTCCTGACACCCCTCACTTGTAAATAAAGCACTTACGTTTTATTTACCTGAATGTGATGAGTCTTTTGCAATTCAGTTTATCTACTCTGGGTGTTAAATACAATAGCAAGCATGATACCATTCATGGCTTTATCTGCACCATGAGCTGTTTTTTTTTTCTACATTTATTTAAATTATCGCTGGACAAAGTTAATACAGTGGCGTTTAGAGGTTTTATTTAGAACAAGTGGGTGTTTAAACGTGCTAAGCACACTACCTCCAGGCTCCAAGTGATCTTTGATGAACACATACAGTCTGGCTCATTTCTGCACCCTCTAGACCAGATTTACTCATGATTTGAACTGTTCCAAATCCTTCTTTTGCATTAATAAACAGCTTTTGGCAATTTCTTGAGTCACATTAGTAAAAAAAGCCTGAAAATTGTGCCTTGTTGCAGGTTTTTTGAGGAATTTTTTATTCATAATAGATAACTTGGGGAAATGTCAGGAATTTCCATGGCTTTTTCTTATCATCAAAGGAAATTATAACTGAAGTTATGTGACTGACAGAGTTGTAAAACTACTTCAATAAAAATGTGAGATTTTATATTTTAAATTGTAATTCCCAATCAATTTTTTTTTTTTTTTGCGTACACATTGACGTACAAAGAATATTTAGTTTATAGGAAGATTAGATTCTTATCTGAATCTAGACACAGGATCAGGTACAAAATTATGGAATATATTGGTATCATCTGAGCTTGAAGCCCAAGAATCATTCAATTGATCTTCAATGTTAGACAGTTCTCAAAGAGAACATAGGTGTGAAAACCTGTCTTCTTTTCTCTTTATCCACATTTCTTTTTCTTCACACTCATTCCATAATATTTTATTGGATTCATTCAAAGAGAATGTCACTTTTCCCTTTTCATGATCCAAAAGAAAAGGTCCTAGACCCTCACTACATGAGGTGCTCCCCTTCAAAGAAACTCAATTTTCATTTAAAAAAGGCAGACAGGTCTACCACCTCCTTTCATTGCTTTTGCTCCTTTTCGCCTCCTTGCTCTTCATGTGTCCACTGAGTTGTTCCCCCAGCCTGGACAGAGAACGATTACACAAATCTGCCACCCAGGAAATCCCAACACTTTATTTCCTCTCAGACAAGAAGCCGGTGATGGGTGATGAGTTTGTATCTGCTGGGCTGTTTGACAGACTCTGGGGGAATAATAAAGCAATTTCAGTGTGCCAGTAAAGTCAGAGGAAGGAGGAAGAGAGAGAAAAAACACGTGAGGAAGAAATAAATCACTCACTTGATAGCTGGAGGTTTTTTTTTTTAGGTGAAAAAATGAGACAGTTAAATTGTACAGAGAAATGAGTGGCTTGACCAGGAAGACACTGTGAAAGTACACGGCAGCCATAAAAATACAGGTTTTAAAGGACGAATGGAGGAGGCCTAACAATTTGTATTTGTAAACGTGGCAATTGTTTTCACACCAGAAGCCCTTCCAGATGCAACCACAGACCACTGAGCTACCACAGCCCTCTGTGTGGAGCAGAGAGATGCCTTAAGGTGCCCAGGGAGCAGAGGGTGGGGGTTAAGTGCTTTGCTCAAGGGCTCAGAGTGTGGCAAATGAGGGTGGAGGCAGGTGTGGGTGCTTAAATTTTCCAACCTACATTTTTGTTGTCAGTCTGGGGGATTTGAACTGGCAACTTTAACATCACAGACTAAAACTCCCCCTTCGTATTTCATAATATACTGTATGTAAATGTATCAGTATTAGATCTGGTCGCGTACTGACTTACTCAGGTTAAAGTACTGAATTCTCATACTGAATCAGGACCCACAAATCCAAGGTCTAAATGAACTTGGATCCTCCATATCCTATGACAGAGTACAGATAAAATTCCACGTTAGTGAACACCCCAGAAAATAATAAAATAAACTGCAGAATCGCCAGAAAGGCTACAGACTCAGGTGATTTGTGTGGTGTCAAGGTATTTTTCACTGCTTTTTTACTGTTATTGTGAATGATGTTATAATGTTCCATAGTCCTTACTGGATGTAATAATCAGTGTCCATGTGACCGGTCTGCAAAGGGACAGCAATAAATAGTTTTCATTATCCTCAAGGTTTGATTGATATGTTTACAGTGACGTGGTTCCAGAGGCCTTGGGAGCTGTCTGGCTCCCAGATACCTCCTGCTTCTGACTGCAGCTGGGTTCTGATAACAGCCAGACAGGAAGGCGTGGGGAGGGGCTGGAGGCTGGATATCTTCTACAAAACTGACCTTCTTTTCAGGAAGTCAGAACAGGTCAGAGCCTCAGACAGGTGAAGGCATTGATAAGTGTGAACTTGTAACTGTATTGATCTTCTGTGATTGCTGGCTGTTCTCCAAAGCTTTGTAAATAAATTTGATGAAGTCTACACTTGATTGTTTTGGGAATCTCTTTTTTCCACAACAACCAGGTTAATACCTCTTCAGATATGTTGTTGAGTCCAGTTCCTTATCCGGGTTAATAACCCAATGGAAATGTTGCAGGCACACACGAGTTGTGTGATCTGAAGCGTGAATGACTCAAGTGGCTCATGAACTTTAGTGAGTGATTCAGATTAACCTGGATCCATAAAGTAAATGGAATGATAAATGGACTGTACTTATATAGCACCTTTCTATCTTATCAAGACACTCAAAGCACTTTACAACACAATCTGTGCCTCATTTACCCATTCATACAGCACTCTACTAGATCTCTACAAAGCTAATTGAACAAATCATTCTAAAGAGACTAATCAAAGCTTTATCACATTCATACACTGATGGACACACAGCAGAGGCAATGAGGGGTTCAGTGTCTTGTCCAGGGACACTTCAGCATGTGACTGCTGGTGGATTCAAACCCCCAACTCTTGCATTGGAGGACAACTGCTCTAACCTGCTCTCTTTGTCACGACCCGATTGGACTATTGCAATGCACTCTATGCTGGGATCAGCCAGGCCTCCTTCTCACGTCTTCAGCTCGTCCAGAATGCTGCTGCTCGGCTTTTAACCGGAACTCGTAGGTCTGAACATATTTCACCAGTTCTGTCCTCCCTTCACTGGCTCCCTGTTCGTACGAGGATAGTTTTTAAAATTCTTCTGTTGACCTTCAAATGCTTAAATGGCCTCGCACCCCTTTACCTCTCTGAGCTTCTGGAAACTTTTGTTCCCTCTCAGGCCCTGAGATCAACCGATCAGCTGCTTTTGGCTGTTCCAAAAACAAGACTGAAGCTCAGAGGAGATCGGGCTTTTTCAGTCATGGACCCCAAACTCTGGATCAACCTGCCCCCCAACATCAGGCAGGCCACCTTCCTTCCTCACTTCAAATCCCTGCTAAAAACACATCTGTTCTCACAGGCATTTCACACAGTGTAAATTGATTTTGTGTTTTTTGTTCTGTGATCCTATGTTTTAAATGCTTTTTATTAATTCTTCAGTATTATTATTAGTGTATTGTATTTTTTTCTCTTTAATTTTACTCCCATTGATTGTTGTTGTTGTTGTTGTTGTTGTTGTTGTTGTTAAGCACTTTGATAACAGGTTCTATTTTAAATGTGCTCTATAAATAAAGTTGACTTGACTTGACTTGTCTAAGCACTCAGCCATAGCTGCCTAAAAGTGAACTGGATTTACCAAAGTAGTTTGCACAGAGCCCTGAGATATTTGCTGTGAATTGGTTCTACATGAATGAATTGAACTGAATGCATAAAAAGCCAAACACATGTGTTGTTTAATACATTATATTATTTTACATTACTATTATTTAGCATATATCTTTGATCCTCGTACCCTGTTTATTTTTTATACTTAAAATTTTTGCTATTTTTTGGATGTAACTGGGACCTTGAGTACACAATTTCATTCCACCTCATGTACCACATGTGATGTGAATGACAGTAAAGAACCTTGAACCGTATGCCAGGAGATGCAGATCCTTCCATCTGCATTGAATAAGTCTCCTGGCTAGACGAGAGCCAAAAGCAGTTATATTCCTCTTGTACTTGCTGAAAGACGCATCACCAGGGGCCACCCCAAACAATGTGAAATGAATGGTGATGGGTCCACAAATTTTATACACTTGAATTTTTTCCCAACATTTTCAGAACATAAAATCAAACATATATCAGCACACAACAGCCGTAGAAAGCAAACCATCATTTACAACACAAAGTTTTGAGTCCTGAATTTTGTTCTTAAAGGAAATCCGACCGATAAGGTTTTATGTACTCTGTCCATTTAGTCCAGATTTTGTAAACCATGTCCTTTTACATCCTAACGAAGAAAGACTTTTCCATCACAAATATTTCATGTGTTATGTTTATACAGTCGTTGATGGTAGGGGACTCCACTTTTCACCATTTCCTAGTGATAGCTTTCTTGCTTGCAACCAGTAACATGTTCAATAATCTTTTATCCCCATCATTCCAGTTAGACACAGGTATATCACCCAAGTACATTGTCTCACATTTGAAGAGAATTTTAGCTCCAAATACATTATTAACGTGCTCACATATATCTTCCCAGTAGTTTTTTTTTCATTCAACCTTTATTTAGACAGATAAGTCACATTGAGCCTAGAAGACTCATTTACAAGTGAGATCTGTTTAGACAGACAAAAAGTAGTGAAACTGGACACATGTAGGAGTTGGAGACGAAAAAATTCCTATCAAACTTTTTTTTCCTGCCTGAGAAGAAAAAAAGCTCTGATATTAAAAAACCTCCTCGCACAAACATGCACATAGTGACGTAGACATTCTGCAGAGGGAGACGACGAGAACGGTGAGCATGTTCATAGATGCTCTTGAGGGCACTGTAAGAGTTCTGATAAAGATGAAATAATCAGTTAGTGTCCTCTGGTGAGATCCATAAACATTCTCAAGGTATGTCGAGGAATGGCCAAGAATAATGACTATGAGAATCCAAGAGTCCTGAAATGATGTCACAAAGTTTATTCAGCTGGTTTCATCTGATTATCAGTTGGAAATTCCTCAGGGAGGGGGTGGTGAGCGTCAGATCACATGTTCTCCAGGCAAATTCAGATAAGATGGCCTTCAAGGCCAGCGAAGGGAGCCAAATTCAGATAAACACACAGTTGTTTTGGGGACAGGCAGAACTTAATGACATCTACCTTGAGTCTGTGTTGGTCCACTCGGTTTGAAAATGTCCAAATAACATGGCCACACCAATGGAACATGACTAAGTAAAATCCCCGAGATCTGATCCATTCTGCCCAAAGCATTTGAGTCTGGGTACTCGAGGCACGAACCAAGCCATCATAAAGTCAAGCAGCGTGATCGGGTCCAAATTTGCTGCTGACGACTTCCTTGATTGTAGATAAAACCAGCAACCAGACAAATCCAAAAAGCAGGAACCATTTATAGTAAATCCAATTAAATATGCGTCCTTAAAATCCACAGATGGCAGCAGAGATAGACACATCATCAAGTCTTCCAAGTCGATGAGATATCATCATTGCCAACAGGGCAAATCGGCTCGCCTAAAGCCTGTCTTCTTTTCAAAGAAATGTAAATTGAGTTGAGGGACCAACTGATCTAAACAAGTCCATAATTATGGTTCGGAAGATATGCAAGAGAATTTCAGAAGCAGTTTCACAGACAGAGCAGCAAAGCAAAGCGGAGATGGAGGGGAAGGGAGAAGCATCTGATCTTGGCAAGAGCAAGTAATGAAGTTAGTTAATAGTTTAAACTTTTAATAAAAGTTTTCACTCCTGTCTCTTTATAAGTTCTGTTTTAGTTCCATTTAAACAATAAAATATATCCAAATTAAAAGAGGTTTATAATTGTCCACAAAATAAACTGAACCTCATAAACTTGTAAGGTTTATTTCTAAACCACTATTGGCCTTGTATACATTTGCCACTCATTAAAAAAACAAACAAAAAAAAAAACATGTTCAATTCTCAATTTTGGTGTTTCGGTTTAAACAGGAAATGCAGATGTTTTCAGAAATGCTGACAAACTTTTTAAGCCTGCTTATCACTTTGGCCCTGTTAACAGCTAGCTATTTATGTCTTTGTAGATTTGATTGAAAGTGGGCAGCTCTCACTGACAGTGTTCACACGCGACAATAAATGTGTACCTCAAAATGTTTTTGCAGTCAGATGTCAATTATTGGCTATCTCTGGAGATACATACACAGCCACCTCACACAGTAGGATGTCAGTGGGTAACAGTTTGAAAGTATATTTATACCCTGAACGATATTGTTATTTAACCTTAACCTGCTTCAGAGCTTGTTGAGTCACAAGATTGTGGATTGATTTTCTGATAAGCATAATTACATAACAGATGCAACATGCAACAGAGCTGTGTCCAAGGAAAGATTGCAGTTTAGCCTGTAAAAATCCACTACAGCTGTTTTACACAAGACCACGCCGAACATAACATCAGAGCTGTTTAATTAGGTGAATATAATGGACATACTGCTGCTCAGACTGTTGTTCTATGATTGAAAGCATATTATAACTTAGATTGACCACAGCTGCTCCAATTAGCTCTAAAACAATCAGAACAAACAAACTGAAGAGGAACTTACCATGTCCTGGTAATCCACTCTGTTTAATAATATCCTGACAACACTGATTCTTTTGATGAAAAGGATTTTGATAAACAGTTCAAAACACTTATCTGAAAAAAAAACAACAACAATTTTTCAGAATAGTCTAAAGAATGGCTGTTTAAGAGTTGGTGTTTTCAATAAGCCAGCAGCAAAGCAGACATAATTTTCTTTTTAATCTCGAGATGTCCCGGAACTCTGCCGGGGGGCCACGTCAGTTCATTGGGTGGTCCTGCATCCATGATCAGGACAGACTGCATTCAGACTACCAATTATATGTGAATAAAAGAAGTCTGAGTGAAAATACTTTGGATACACACCTGTATCTAGCACTAGCTGAATGCAGTTCAATACTTAAACACAGATTAAAAGACCAGGTCTGAATGAGGTCTTTGTGCATCAGAAACCAAACAATAATAAAAAAAAGCCATTCTTGTACTTTTTCTCTGTGTCTGTCTCATTGCATCTCATCTTGGTGCCATTGATTTGCAGAAATCAGAAAGGAAAGCTTTGCAGAGAGTGGTGAAGGCTGCACAGAAATCTGTCGGAATCAGCCTCCCCACCATCACAGACATCTACACCTCCAGGTGCAGGAAGAGGTCCACCTGCATCATGAAGGACCCCACTCACCCAGCACACACACTTTTTGCCCCACTCCCCTCAGGAAGGAGGTTAAGGAGCATTAAGTGTAGAACCACTAGACTGAGGAACAGCTTCTACCCTGAGGCTGTTAGACTCATGAATCTCTAACTAGAATAATCACTGTGAAAAACCATATGTTGCTGCTGATCTGTTTCATGTTGCTGCTGATCTGTTTCATGTTGCTGCTGATCTGTTTCAATATTGATGTGTTCATGCGTGCACATCTGCTCACAGACTCATGTTCATGTTTGTGCTGATGTTCAATGTTTTTATGTTATGAGTGCTTAGTGTATATTTAGTTGATGTTTTTCTTAGTTCATATCTTAGATGTTATTACTGTTTTTCTTATACATTTTATTGTTGGAAGTAACTGGGACCCTGTGTACATAATTTCGCTCCACCACATGTACCCCATGAGGTGCGAATGACAATAAAGAAACTCTGACTCTGACTTTGACTCTGACTGATTTGATTCTCATATGGTTAATAACTGAGACAAAGCATTTACTCAAAAAAGGTAATTTCCTAACTCTTACATTGCAGTATTTTTTTCCATCAGTACAAATAATTTTCACAAGAGTGAATACCCAGAGAATATGAATTGAGGGAAAACAGGACTCAAACTCTTAAAGAGCAAAAGGTGATTTACAGTGAAGGTAATGCTATGTACACAACGGGGACCTGGAAAACCTGGGGATGGAGAAGAGTCAGTTTCTCTGAGAAGAGAAGATGGTAAGTATACTGATTGATGTTGGTTCCTTACAGGAAGGTGAGCAAGCAGAGACGTTGAGAGGAGGGCAGAGGACTTCCGACGGGATCGGTCCAGGCTTTAGCAGTGCAGCAGCTGGGAAGAGTAAGCAGGTGGCAACAGGATGGATGGCAGGGGAGCAGCTGTAAGGGAGTCAACATAGTATCCACAGGTAGGCACAGACATAGAAGACTCAGGTTGGTTGGAGAGCAGTCCAGGGGTGCAGGCTCAGAAAGCAAGTTCTGAAAGATCACAAGGAGAACATGAGGATAAGTACTCTTTTTGGTTATAATATCACTAGAAGGCTGGAGGCATTAATACCAGTTTGCATGTAATGCTCCAGCAGGGAATGGAGCTCTCCTGCAGACTCTTATCCCTGGTGCTCATTAGTGAGATGGTCTCCAGCTGTTGCTCATTGGCACCACCCCAGACTCAGGAACCTGCAAAGAGTTAAAACCCTGCAATAACAAATCAAAACTGCAGTTATGGCTTTTGGTTTTGGTGTGCCACCCCCAAGTTTTCAGTGGTCCCCATCTGTCCACCACTTTGACATCTTTCTTGAGGCGCCTCTGATGTGGTCACACTTTCCTTTAATGTGTCTGCACTCTTGATTTTGTCTTCATCAAGACACATATGGTACTTCTGTGTTGCACAGCCAGCAGAATCTAGTCATTGTTTGGTCTTCTCTACATGGGCTACACCACCAATAGGGTACAGATAGTCATCCTGCTGGAGAATATAGGTTCTTTCCTTCATGTTTTTCTACTTCCAGTCAAGTTTATTGTCATTCACATCACATGTGGTACATGAGGTGGAATAAAATTATATACAACAAGTCTCTTTTACACCTAACAATAGCAAAACTATAAGTGTAAAAAGAAACAGAATATAAGGATCTAATATATGCACTAAGATATATGCTAAATGAACGTCAAACGGTACGCAAAACGATCTAAGATATACGTACAATAAACACTAATAATCTAAAACAATACGGTGCATTAATAGCAGCCCGAACATGAGGAAAGCAGATTGGTATGAATGAATACAGCAGCAAGAGATAATCAGCAGCATGAGATCAGCAGCATGGATAATCAGCAACACAGATAAGTTGCATAGCACAAGTTAAAGTGGCATTACAGTGATTATTCTGGTTATATATTCATGAGTCAAACAGCTTCAGGGTAGATGCTGTTCATCAGTCTAGTGGTTCTACACTTAATGCTCCTCAACCTCCTGCCTGAGGGGAACAGGGCAAAAAGTGTGTGTGCTGGGTGAGTGGGGTTCTTCATGATGCAGGTGGTCCTCTTCCTGTTTCTAGAGGTGTAGATGTCTGGGATACTGGGGAGACTGACTCCTACAGACTTCTGTGCAGCCTTCAGCACTCTCTGCAGAACTTTTCTTTCTGCAGCTGTGCAGCCTTCATGCCACATATTGATGTTGGAGAACAGGATGCTCTCCACTGCACACCTGTAGAAGGAGGTGAGGACTGAGCTTCCCAGTCCAGCTCACCATATCTGCCTGAGGAAGTATGTTGCTAATGTGCTTTCTTGATCAGACTGGTAGTGTTATTGCCTCAGCTGACCATGATTTTATTTACTGATAGTAAACCCTCTTTCCACAAACCCCTGCCCAGGACTTCTTTTTGGACAAATGGCCATAAAAGAAAATATACTGTATATCATGGAGCAGGCACTGGATGGTCATTGGGATCCATCCTCAGTTGTTTTGCAGATCACAGCAAAGTGTGTGAACAGATAAGAGTTTTGTGTGACACTTGCTCTCTTTTAAATGTTCACACCAGAGATGATCGTGAGACAAAGTTTTAGGTGTTTGTCACACAGGTCTGGTTTCTGATTTATCTTTGGTAGTTCCAGCCTTGCTGAGTTTCTTTAAAGCCTACAGCTAAAAGTACTTTTTTTTTCAGAAACTTTGCCACCACTGTGACTAGGAACTAACTGCAAGGACATCTTGTGTCAAAACCTGCTTCTGCACCCTCAACTCTTAATTTTTTGCTTGCAAAAATGTTTGTATCAATCGGGGAAAGAGCTTTGTGGTTTGTGTCATCTATAAATCATTAGAGTTTGACTGAAGTATTCACCTTTATTAATGTATCATATGTGCAAGTCTCTGCAGGATGTGTTTCAATCAATGAAAAAGGCAATCTACTAAGGCTAAGTTCATACTGCAGACAAAAATGTCCTAAATCTGATGTGTTTTTTTTTTTTTTTTTGGGGGGGGGGGTTGATTTTTTTGCCCAAATGGGAACAATATCAATCTATTTTTATAATGGTCTGTGTGTGATCATTCCAATATTTTCAAATGTGACCAAGGTCATTTTCATATTTGGTACTAAATTAGGTACAAATCTGATGTGTTTTTTTTTTTTTAAACAACTTCAATCATTAAGGTAGAGGTATGCAGATGGATCCAAATATTTATAATATTGATACCAATGTCATACAATTTAAAGCTTGGAACTCCACATATCTTTAGCTACAGACAAGAAATCCTATTGCTTTGAAAAACATTTTAGATTTTTCATGTTCTGGATGACTGAAAATTTACTTATGATTCTGACATTGGTGTTGGATCATATAGATATGTTGGGATCAATCCTTGAGTTTGTTTTTTGCCTCTTCTTTCAGTAGATCACTCTTGTTCCATAAGGCAGGAAGAGGCTAGATCAAAAGTAAACAGACAAAACTAACATAACACAATAATGTAGTTGTCCCAACTGCACAACTTCATAATTGATACACAGATGCTAATGTGTAGCATCCATATTTACTGCTGATAACACAGCGTGTTGCATGTGATGTCACATTTTTGTCTGCACATGTGAGTCACTTCAGGACCAAAGGCAGTTTACACTGGAGTCTGAAGGTGGTCGCATTAAAATGATAATTTAAACGACCGTCCAAAAAATTGAATCTGAGCAAAAATACAAACTGAGCTTTAAGATCTGCAGTGTGAATATAGCCTAAGATAAGATAAGATAATAAAGTTCTATCTTATCTTATCTTATCAGTTTGTTAGGTCCCAGGGGCCTTTCTTAAGTCCATGCTCATACATTGTAGAATATAATAGGATAATCATAATAGGACTATTATATCATAATAATAAAATAATAAGTCAGTCTGTATTGTCATTATACAGATATGGGTGTGGGAGTTTTGGTTATCTCCTGCAATCAGAAGTCACAATACGGCACCAACAAACCACACCTGTGAACCATTCCCTTGATGAGCTACAAGAGTATACAGTAAATGGCAGTGGATGACTTCCCTTCACCGCTGGTGCATTACCTGCCAATCTGTAGTTGTGTACCTAGCAACTTTAACCCTCCTGGAGATAAATAAAGCTTAACTCTTATTCTCGTGTATTTCAGCACTGACTCCCGTGTTCCTCCTGTGTCTGGACTCGTCCGGTTTGGTCTTGGACTCCTTGTGACTTCTTCAGTCGTTCTTCGCGTTCCACCACTTGCTCCCCTGTATCAGAGACTTACCTGGGTCTCTCTCCTCTGTGATTACTGGAACCATTGGACCACTGTTCTCACGATGATTCTTTATTTGATCTGTAAGGAGGAAATTATATCTTTAATCATCCTAAAAGTTAAATCCACCAAACTGACTTTTCTCCTCACTCTCCAGGGTTCCAGTCCCTTCCAGCCCATGTTGCAGATTATTATTATCACTGTAAGTAAAGCATTGTTAATTATTTATGGTCTTGAAGTCTGTTCCTTTCAGTCACAACTCTCTGGGTACCTGTTCATCCTTACGAGACTGACACGTCTAAAATAAGCTCAACACTTACAAACTGTTTAAATCATTTTGGTATAAAACTTATGAGATTTCATCAGCAGTGTCTATGTTTAAATAACCGGCCTTGCATTAACAGAAGTAGAAACAGGAAGTGCAACGCTGCCCAGGACACAGGGCTTAGCCTAACAGAAATGGCTGATGCCATTGAGCAATAAAGAGAAAATGTTACTTCTACCAAAAAAAACTGGTCAGAGCAAATCGTTTCAACAGACTCAAATCTTTTTTTTATTTTATTTTTTATTATTCGTGTGTCACTTTAGAAGCTTTGACTGTCAGGATCTGAGCTTTTTGACTGATGTTTGATGGGTCTTTGTGTTTTTAGATCAGGTTTTAAATCTTATTTTATCATCGTGTTTTTGTTTTCTGTATCTTGTTTTTCTGATGTTTAGGTAATCTACATGTTGGTTTCCTGGTCAATCATCAATCTGTTCAATTTCTTCAAACTTAGATCGTGGTCAGTCTTGTGGTCTCCCATGTGATTTTTTTTTATGTTCAGTTTTCCTCTGTGAATATTCTGTTCCTTAATCTTGACCTGCCCACTGTCACCTATCCCCAGTTATCTCTTCCCAGTTTGCGATTTAGGTTCATTAGTCTTCCTTTATATTCTGTGTCTTTGTGTTGTTTCCTCGGTCTTGCACTGAATATCATTTTGCTGTTATCTCAGTAAGCCTTTGTGTCGTTGCGTTTGAGTTTTTGAGTTTTTGTAGTTACTGGCCGTCATGTTAGTGCTTTATTGTATACTTTTGTAAATAAAGCTGTTTATTTTTTATACTTTCAAATCCGGTTTGCAGGCTGGGTCAGAAACCACTGCTGACTGTGACATTAACACTTACCATGAATGTCTTGAATCTGTGGCCATACTGTGACTTTTTATTTTTGTTTCGATCTGTGTTGACAATCTCTGAAAGGAAAAACAGCTGAACTTGTCACATTAACATAATCTGGTTGGGGAGTCTTTAAAAAAAAAAAAACAAGCTGTGGTCCATGTGTCTTTAGTCAGCCTTTAGTTGATATGTGTTGATATGTGTACATCCATTGATAGCTGCAATATGCCCTGAATGCTAACTGTGCAGCTGATGCACAAGGATTTGAAATTGCATGTCCAACAAAAAAAAAAACAAAAAAAAAAAAAACAAACAGAAAACATTGTCCTTATATGCTCTCCACTCCAAGAGTGTATGTACACATCTAGTTTTGACTCAAGGGGCCAGTTTAAACTTTCATGATAAAGTAGAACAATCACTGGGAGCTCTCTAACTTTTGACAGGAGTGATGGGTAATGTGGTGCAATGCCAAAGGTTGTCGGTAGGCTACTTTGTCATCTCCACAGGTGAACTTGGAGGCAATATTGCTTTCTGAAAACTCAAACAAAAAGGTCACCCTTTTCAGTACAGCAGCTGAAGGAGCCATACTTCTCCATGACATCAAGCACTCAGTCCACCTCTGCAGAAATAACTTGTGAATGTTTTCTATGAGCTACTGCAGCAGTCCTACTAAAAAACAACAAATCTGTCATTTGTTGGTGAAATATTAACGTGTGTGTGCGTGGGGTGGGGTGTGTTTATAATGTAATGTATTGTGATATAATGTATGTATGTCAAATATCACATATGTATATAAAATTATATATATATATATCATATGTACATAAAATTGTCAAATTGCCATACTTGAAAATCAAGGGGCACACAACTGAAATTGTCAAACACGTACTGTTTTTCTTTCAAACTTATGCCTTAAAAATGGCAAAAGTCATCAAAAATACACAAACTAAAGTGGAAAGAGCAAGCGCTTTAGACTTATTATCCTGTGTAAATGAATTGTTCTTGTTTTATTTGTGAAATTTTGTACCACTGTGGTGATATTGCCCCTAGTGGTGTGTCTCTGTCCTGTTTCTGTTCTGTTTCCTCTCATGTGATTTCCCTTTTCCCACACCTGTGAGCCTGACAGGTGTTTTGTGTTTTGTCCTCATCAGTGTTTGTATATAAGTCTGTGTCTTAGTGTTATTCCTTGTCTGGGCATCGTCTTGTACTCTCCTGGTAATCCTCCTGAGTCCCTAGTGTTTTCCTGAGTGCCTCCTCGTGATTTTCTATATGTAAGTTTTGCTGCCTCGACAGCCGTTTATTTTTGTGTTATTAAAGTGTCTTCTTATTTTACCACCGAGTCGACTGAGTCCTGCCTGCATCCTTGGGTTCTACCTTAAAAGACCAGCAATCACGACAGTATGCCCAGACCACAACGAGAACCCAGCAGGCGGATGACTTGGGCCGAATACCGGGCCCAAGAAGCAGCTCGGACTACCCGGTGGGAGCAGGCGCGGATGGAGGAGCCTGTCATCAGATGGGGCGGGTTCCGGACCGAACCCGTCCAGAGACAAGGTCACCGCAGCCCGGAGGTTGAGATTCTGCCGTCGCCTCTTCTGGTGGAGGAAGAGGAAATGAGGTCTCAGCTCCGGGGGAGCCGCCTGGCTTTTAAACCAGCTTCTTCCTCCACCCTGCCACCCTGCTCGCCGCACCTGCTGTGGTCTTCGGAGGACGACGCTGAGCTGGAGGATGAACTCTGGTGTGCTCCTGTCCTCAGCTCACGCCCTCACCG
>NC_056509.1:18667308-18676878 GCF_014905685.2 Nematolebias whitei
GACGCCCCACCTCCTTCCTATGTTTCGGTGGGGGCTGGTCCCAAAGCCCAATTCTCCAGTGCTTCAGTGGGGACTGGTTCTGACACCCTATCTTTTGGGATCTCTATAATGGTGGGTCCTGACACCTCGTATCGTCCCAAGCCTCTAGTGGGCCCCAAGCCTCTAGTGGGCCCCAAGCCCCCAGTGGGCCCCAAGCCTCTAGTGGGCCCCAAGCCTCTAGTGGGCCCCAAGCCTCTAGTGGGCCCCAAGCCTCCAGTGGGCCCTGCTCCATCACCTCCTGCTGCTGCAGTCTCGTCTCTGGTTCCTGGATCTCCTGCTGCTGCAGTCTCGACTCTGGTTCCTGGTTCTCCTGCTGCTGCAGTCTTGTCTCCGGTTCCTGGTTCTCCTGCTGCTGCAGTCTCGTCTCCGGTTCCTGGTTCTCCTGCTGCTGCAGTCTCGTCTCTGGTTCCTGGTTCTCCTGCTGCTGCGCTCTCAGCATCTCTAGAGGGGTCGGCGCTCTCAGCATCTCCAGAGGGGTCGGCGCTCTCAGCATCTCCAGAGGGGTCGGCGCTCTCAGCATCTCCAGAGGGGTCGGCGCTCTCAGCATCTCCAGAGGGGTCGCGCTCTCAGCATCTCCAGAGGGGTCGCGCTCTCAGCATCTCCAGAGGGGTCGGCGCTCCCCGCTTCTCCAGAGGGGTCGACGCTCTCCGCATCTCCAGAGGGGTCGTCTCCATGTTCGTCGCACGCTGCAGTGCTCCAGAGCCCCAAGTCCTCCTTGCCGTCTACGCCGCCAGACGCGGCCTCCTCGCCGTCTACGCCACCAGACGCGGCCTCCTCGTCGTCTACGCCGCCAGACGCGGCCTCCTCGTCGTCTACGCCGCCAGACGCGGCCTCCAAGGTCTCTTCACCACCAGCTGCGGCCTCCAAGGTCCTACGTGTTGGACGGCCTCCCGTCCGCCCCCCTGAACGATGGTCCCGTGTTGGACGGCCTCCCGGTCGCCCCCCTGAACGATGGTCCCGTGTTGGACAGCCTCCCGGCCGCCCGCCTGACCTGCTTCAACGTGGTGGACAGCCTCCAGGTCG
Source organism: Nematolebias whitei (assembly GCF_014905685.2). Taxonomy (NCBI): domain Eukaryota; kingdom Metazoa; phylum Chordata; class Actinopteri; order Cyprinodontiformes; family Rivulidae; genus Nematolebias; species Nematolebias whitei. The sequence continues at coordinate 18,668,371 of NC_056509.1, forward strand.
CCCGCCTGACCGGCTTCAACGTGGTGGACAGCCTCCTGGCCGCCCGCCTGACCGGCTTCGACGTGGTGGGCAACCTCCTGGCCGCCCGCCTGAACTCTTTGTCAGTCTTTTATGTGTTGTGTGCCTGGTCTCCCTCTTGTGTTCCTTTGTGCCCTCCGTCCTGTTTTTTCCCCCTCCTCCCACCCAAGTTTTTGGGGACAGGGTTTTTGGGACGTCTGGAGACGTCCTTTAAGGAGGGGGTAATGTGGTGATATTGCCCCTAGTGGTGTGTCTCTGTCCTGTTTCTGTTCTGTTTCCTCTCATGTGATTTCCCTTTTCCCACACCTGTGAGCCTGACAGGTGTTTTGTGTTTTGTCCTCATCAGTGTTTGTATATAAGTCTGTGTCTTAGTGTTATTCCTTGTCTGGGCATCGTCTTGTACTCTCCTGATAATCCTCCTGAGTCCCTAGTGTTTTCCTGAGTGCCTCCTCGTGATTTTCTATATGTAAGTTTTGCTGCCTCGACAGCTATTTATTTTTGTGTTATTAAAGTGTCTTCTTATTTTACCACCGAGTCGACTGAGTCCTGCCTGCATCCTTGGGTTCTACCTTAAAAGACCAGCAATCACGACAACCACATCTTCTTTTATTCAGTATTTCTGTAGCACTTTGTTCAACTTATTTTGTTTTATTTTAATTTTGAGTATCTTATTTGCGGACCATGTCTTCTGCTGGTGTTGGTCCACTGTGTTCTCTGAAGTCCACAGCCCAGATAAGACACTTCTGACATTGTCTCTAGTTTAGGAGTGGTTTGACTTGAGGAACATTTGTAGCCCATGGGTAGGAATTGTCTCTGCATAGTGCATAGTATGCACAAGTTTCTAATATGGAACTTTATCACAGTATTCAAATTTTCTAAGATACTGGGTTTTCATTATTTGTAAGCCATAATCATCAAAGTTACAAGAAAGAAAGGCTTGTCACTGTGTAAATAATCTAAGAGTTTCACTTTCTGAAATGTCTGACAAAAAAATTTAACCTTATCACAATATTCAAATTTTTTAGATGAACCTGTATAATTGAAATTGTTTTTCTCACAAAGTATATAATTTAAAAGTACTTTGTAGACAGGAAGTGCAAATGTAGTAGAAATGTTTGTTTTACTGTTGAATTACTTCTTAAGATGTAAATACAGCTGCTGAGCACTGCTCAGCTGTATTTGTATTATTGCAGTTAAAACAGTAAAATATAGCTGAAATTACATTTCTGACATTTTTACACAAGAGGAGATGACTTGTTATCAGTATGACTGTAAACAAAACTTAACAACAGATCTCATTACAGTGCAGCTGCTTTCAGCATGTGGCCCTCTGCTGTGGAGAAACATGCAAATGTAAATTACCTTTGTAGGAGAAGACAGACGTCTCGCTCTCTCGCTCTCTCGCTCTCCCGTTCTCTCGCTCTTTCGCTCTCTCGCTCTCTCACTCTCTCGCTCTCTCGCTTCGTATTGTTACTCTGCTGGTAAAAAGGTTTTTGGGGACTCATCTCGCATCACTATTTCACAGTGACAGCAACAACTACTATTACTCATTTTGGAGCTTATCATATTTTTTTACATTCCATTCATTATGGACTGTCACATTATGAAAAAAACTTGTTTTTTTATCATCCACCTGCTCAGCAAGCAACATTACGATGCTTTCTGCTGAGATTGTCCAAATTACTGCAGCATCGTGGTGACAGCAGGCTGTTTGATTAGAAAAATTCTGTGCTCTTTATTATGGTAATAGGCGCCTTTGAAAAACACCATCCTGAGACCTTTGCCCTCTAAGTGCATTACATTCTTTTGAGATGCTGCTTTAATGGCAAAGCTGGCTGCATAATCAACCACAGGTTGACATTTAAAACATGGAAATTGCAAATGATTGTACTGTGTGGTGAAAGTGGTTATTTGGGGGCAGCAAATGGAGCTAGCATCTGCTGAGAAATGATACTTGCTCCTCCTCCGTGCTGGAATGTCTACGATGGCTCTCCTCTTCATTATTTTAATTTTTTTAGATTAATCAGACAGTTTCTTTCAAAGATGTGTGAATTCAAAATAGGTTGTGATATTAACACAAACTTCCATCCATTATCTTCTGTTTTTTACAAACTCAGGTATCAGGGGCAACAGCTTGAGCAGGGAGATCCAGACATCTTTTTCCACAGCCACCTCTTCCAGATCTCTTTTGTATTTTACACTTTATTTATACAGGTAGTCTCATTGACCCACGAGAACTCATTTTCAAGAGATACCTGTTTAGGGAGCAGATGGGGGTTAAGGGCCTTGCTCATGGGCCCAGAGTGGGGCGAATAAGGGTGGGGGCAGGTGTGGGTGCTTCACCTACCCCATCCACATTTTTGATGTTGTCGGTACCGGGGTTTGAACCGGCGATCTTCCAATCACAGGCCCACCTTCTCTAACCGCTGCGCCACCACTCCCCTGGTTGGCCTGGGTCTTCCCTTCTGGGAGGACCCAGGCCAACTGAGAGATGTAGTCTCTCCAGCATGTTCTGGATGTTCCCTGTGGTCTCTTCCCAGTTGAACATGCCTGAAGCATCTCCCTAGGGAGGTGCCCAGGGAGCATCCTTACCAGATGTCTGAACCACTTCAGCTGGCTCCTGTCGATGTGGAGGAGCAGCGGTTTTACTTCGAGTCTCTTCCAGATGAGTTAAGGTCTCACCCTATCTCTAAAAGAAAGTCCAGCTACCCTGTGAAGGAAACTAATTTCATCCATTTCGGTTGCCAGAGTTTGTGGTGAGGGTAGGAATGTAGACTGACCTATAAACAGAGAGCTTTGCTATACAGTTCATCTCCCTCTTCACCACAATGGACCAACACAGAGTCTGCAATACTGCAGATGCTGCACCAGTCCATCTGTCTATCTCACGCTCCATTCTTCCCTCATTTGTGACCAACCCCCAGATACATGATCTCGTCTACTTGAGGCAGAACCTTACCTTCGCCCTGAAGAGCGCAATCCACCCTTTTCTGACTGAGAACCATCTTCACTGATGGAGAAAGCTGAATCTGGGGACTTGGGGGTTGGTCTATTCATAACCGGAGCTGAAAATACAGTGGAAGATAACAAGCTTTGTTGTGGCAGACTTCTGGTGGAGAATGAGGAGGGCCCTTCAAGGCTCTGGATGTTGCAGAACTGGACTTGCAAAGTATGGGATTAGGGAGTTCTTGCAATGGGCCATTTATTCCCAGTACAAATGGTGTGAGTTTGGTTTGCATTGCTGGCAGCAAGCTGGACCCCTTCAGGATGGACTCTGCCAGGGCTTCCCATTGTCATTGATTCTATTCATAACTTTTTGGGACAGAATTTCCCATTAGCAAGGTGTCAGTAGGGGTCTGGTTTTGTGGATTTAGGATTCTCGTCTCTGTTATTTGTGGATTATGTGGTCCCATTTGCATAATTTTGCTGTGATCTTCAGCTCTCACTGGAGTTTACACTGGTTTGCAGCCAAGTATGAAGTGGCTAGGATGAGGATCAGCACCTCCAAATCTAAGGATATGTTCCTCAGTTGGAAAAGGGTAGATTGCCACCACTGCAGTGAGTGAGCCGCTATGTCATGTGAAGAAGTTTAACTATGTCGGTTTTTTGTTCACGAGTGAGGGAAGAATGGAGTGAGAGATCGACTGACTAATTGGTGCATCTTCTGCAGGATTGCATAATCTATGTCAGTCTGTTGTGGTGAAGAGAAAGTTGAACTTTATGGCAAAGGTCTCTGTTTTGTGAAACAAATCTTAAAAATACAAATCCAGCTGGACTTTTCCTTAGTGATAGGATGCAAAGTTCAGTTATCTGGAAGAGACTCTATGTAGAGTCACTGTTCCACTACATCAAGAGGACCCAGTTGACATGTTTTGGGCACCTAATAAGGATGCTCCCTAAACACCTCGATATGGACCCCAGGGAAATCTCAGAACACACTGTAGAGACTTTGTCTTTCAGCTGGTTTGGATCCTCTAGAAGAGGGGTGCTGTTGAAAGAGATAACTGGGCCTCACTTCTCAAGCAACTGCTCCTGAAACCCATTTCTGGAACAAGCAGATGATAACTAGAAAGATGGATGTATTCATGGTTCAGCCAAAGCTCAGAGCTTAAAGCGGCTGAGAATCTTTGGTTTGATTTAAAGATTGCTGGACACAAGCACCATTCATCCAACCTAAAGGAGATGGAACAGTTTATAAAGAATTGACAGAATTTTCAGTGGTGAGATGGTCCTTGTTCATGGAAACAAACATGAAGAGACTCACCACTGTAAAAGCTGCAAACTATGGATTTACAACAAATTGACTTTTAAGGGATGAATAGTTATTTGAATTTATTTTCTCACATTTTACTTTGTTAACATCGAGCACTTTTTACAGAATAACTTAAGGGAACAAAATGAAAATATTACCAAAGCAGGTTAGTGTCTGCATTCCACTGTAGTAACTTAAAAATCCTCATTGCTACGCTTCACCACTCAGTGCAGCACAGTGGTTTAAACACTCCCTCAGTGGGGAGTGAGGGAGCTCGCTTCCACCCAGCCAACCATTGGAAACTCATTATTTCAGTACTAAGTGATGGATCATTTCCAAATGATCTCCATGTACACCTCAACAATTAAGCCACCAGCAAGGCAATTATAGATCAGCAATATAGCAATGGGACACTGATGTATCGGTGGGCTTTAACCTTGGGGCATGCGGACAGATTACACTTATTAAGCCACAGCTTTATTGGACCAATAAAAATCGTTGTGGCGCCATATCAGCTCCCATAACTGCAGGGTGGACATTCTTCTTGCTGGAAGAAACACTGGTGAAAGTGCAGCTGTAGAAGAGAAAACAGGAGCCAAATATCTGCAAGATAAATGCTTTGACTTGCTTTATTTACCAAATAAACCAACTATAATGATAAACTGGACTGTGTTCACAGTCACCAAAGCTATAAGTCCAATATGCTGTGATGAATTTAATAGGTCTGTAATTTAATTAAATGTCAGCCACTGAATAGATTTAAATTCAGATTGGTCCCAAAATTCATGCTGTTAACACAGATGATCATCATTTCCGGTTTCTCTTGTAAATGAGTCCTCGAGGCTCAATGGGATTAACCTGTCTAAATAAAGGTTGAATGAATTATGATGGTAATATTGACTTTTCCAGTTGAATCTGTTAAAGGTTGCACTAACAGCTGGCATTAAATTTGATAAAGACTTCTCTTGTTGCGCAGACGCCATCAAGTTCACATTTGAATATTATTGACAGTGGCCAAGGAAAGCTTTGTAAATGAGGAACTCCTTAAGGCAACCCTTTGTTTGTAATTTAGTGGCATGAAATTTTACATTTTCAAAAACTTGACTTTAAAAGGTTTATTATTATGGGATATAGCAATACATTTGGCCCAAGAAACAAGACAAGATTTTAACAATATTTCAACTAAAGCGCCAAAGTAGAAATATATGCTGGAACCCCCCCCCCCCCCCAAAAAAAAAAAAAAAAAACATCTTCAAGCACCATCAGCTCAACTGACTGGCATCTCTCCTGGCTGGTTTCTCATGAGTTTCTTCAAACTTTAGAATGGTCCTCTCATTAAGATTATGTGGGAGTGTCTGATTCATTTTTACTAGGCGTCAAAATTTTAAACCTTAATGAGTGACATTTAATTTTTAATTTTTCAATACAAAGTGCGCCTGTACCTTGGGGTCATGTTTTACAGTTTTTGTTGTTGATGATTAATCCTACATTAATCAGTTAACTAGTGACTCTTTCTGATAGTATTCCATCCATCCATCCATCCATCCATCCATTATCTTTTACCCGATTTTTTCTTTTTGCCTCTTTTGGGGGGGGGGGGGGGGTGTTGGACCTGTAATTACTGTTAATTCGTCAGGTTGGGTGGGGTCTGGAATTGATGGCCAAGGGCTGGGGCCAGGTCAGATTTTTTTTAGGCTTGAATGCAACTCTAGTGCCCATATCCAGCAGTCACTGTGTGAGAGGCAGGGGACACACTTTACAGGTCTCCAGTCCCTCACAGAGACACATAGAGACAAATGAGACAATCATTCACTCTCTCACTCACACCTAGGGACAAATCAGAGTTACCAATCAGCCTAACATGCATGTTTTTGGTCTGTGAGGAAACCAGAGTACCCAGAGAAAACCCACATGGCACGGAGAGAACACAAAAACTCCACCTAGAAAGGCCCATGGCCAGGTTTGAACCAGCGACCATCTCGCTGAGAGGCAACAGCTCTACCAACTGTGCCACCTTGATAGTATTCAAAAATCTTAGATATACAATAGCTTTACTCATTTATTTACTCATACGAACAACCACATATCAAAAATTCTGATTTGACCAGCCAGACCATGTGCTGGGCAGGCGCAAACCTCCTTTTCTACTGTGCAAGTTCGCTAATCACAACACACACGTCACTTTACCACCATTCTCATCCCCTACATAACCAAGAAAAAGCACTTTTATTCTTCACACCCTTCAAGCAGCAAACAGCACCCACACTCCACATATACAACCGTTTGGACGAACATAGGATAGTTTTAAAGTGACAGTGCAATAATTTCCTATCTGGCAACCCTGCCTCTTTCTCTCATCAGTTGAATTATAAGTCCTAAAGCAAATGATAGCCCACCATTTTGTAACAAATAAAAATAAACAAATAAGCTGTTGGGTTGGAAAAAAAAAGCTGCAAGCTGTTTACTTTGTATTTCTTTCTTTTAAACACATTTCATGTTCCCATTTTACACAACCATAGAAACAAATAAAACCTGCCAAATGCTGACAGAGTTAATCCATTGTGACAATAACTAGGAGAACTCACATAAAGCTTTCAGCTCAAACTGGAGGAGACAACTTGATGGTACAGAGATCAGTTTAAATGGGCTGGATGAGCAGCGATTCCATGCAACAGTGGAGGGAGAAAAAAACTGAAGAATTGTGTGTGTGACACAATGATGAAAAACAGATTGAAAGAGAAAAGATGGAAATAAAGAGACAACCTGCTCTACGGTAACGAGGACAGATTAATTCAAAGCCACGCGCTGCCAATGAGGTCCTTAATTAACTGCCTCTTTGTGGAGACAAACGCATGAGTTTGACAGGAGCTTCATGCTTTTTCGTCTCTGTGGCCATCCTCCCATTATTTTATTTCTTTCTATTGATCTCACATTAACTCCTACTCTGGTCACTGAAACGTCTAAATTATTTAGAGACTGAAATATGAAAAAGATTCAGTAACAGCTGGGAATGAGGGTTTGTCTAAAAATAAAAGAAGGCTTTTTTCTGCCATATGGACCCTAACTGGGTTTAAATTTGATAACAAGATAAAAAAATAAAAAAATTAATAAAATATATATATATAAATTTATAAATATCTAATGACCTCTAAAAACAATTGACGGATGTTCATTTCTAACATTTGGAGTTAACAATTTAAGATGGCCAACACAGTTAATTGCTCTAATGTTCTTAGAAAAAAACTAAATTAGCTGTGACTCAGTTATTGTTATAGATGCTGAGCTAAAAAAATGTATGTGCTAGCAGCTGAGTCATCCCCAACACATGAGAACAACAGATTGTAGAAGATTGTAATTTTAAACCTTGGCATGCAGGGTAGCAGTTGTAAGCATCAGTTTTTAAACGCTGCTTCCATAATAACGACATTATTTTTTTTTAGTTATTGTGTCACAACATGCACGTCACACAGTGTTACAAGCAGAGCTCCAGATGCAATGCATGGAACAGTATTGCTCTATACCTTTTATTTTGGAAGGTACCAGCAGAAAACATTTGTATTTATACATTGTTGCTTGATTAAATCTAAAAAGTAGCGTTGACTAAAATAAATATCCTTTCATCATATACTTAGTGAAAATAAGTCACACATTTTTATCTGGTTTACTACTTGTATGGGCAGTGTTCACACACAGACTTACACAAATGTTACAATGAAGCTCCGGTCGCGAGGTCTGCCCCGGACAGTTGTACATGGACTGTACTTATATAGCGCCTTTCTATCTGATCAAGATACTCAAAGCTCTTTACACTACAATCTGTGCCTCATTTACCCATTCATACAGCGCTCTACTAGATCTCTACAAAGATAATTGAACAAATCATTCTAAAGAGACTAATCAGAGCTTTATCACATTCATACACCGATGGGACACACATCAGAGGCAGTGAGGGGTTCAGTGTCTTGCCCAGGGACACTTCGACATGTGACTGCTGGTGGATTCGAATCCCTAACTCACACACATTCATTTAACATCAGTTACTGATAAACTTCCATAACCTTTACCTAAATTCTCTTGACAAGTAGCATCTATTGCAACATCTCCCCTCACCCATACTTTTTCTTACCGTCCGTCCGTCCGTCCGTCCGTCCTTCCATCCATCCATCCATCCATCCATCCATCCATCCATCCATCCATCCATCCATCCATCCATCCATCCATCCATCCATCCATCCATC
>NC_056509.1:18676888-18681065 GCF_014905685.2 Nematolebias whitei
ATCCATCCATCCATCCATCCATCCATCCATCCATCCATCCATCCATCTTCTGCTTGTTCCGGAGGCAGCGGCAGGGAGGTCCAGACATCTATTTCCACAGCCACCTCTTCCAGCTCTTCTGGGACGACTCTAAGGCATTCACAAGCCAACCGAGAGACGTAGTGTCTTCAGCGTGTCCTGGGTCTTCCCCAGGGTCTTCTCACAAATGGACATGCCTGGAACACTTCGGCGTCCAGAGACCATCCTTACCAGGTGCCCGAACCACCTCAACTGGCTCATTTTAGGGGGGGGGGGCGAGATGGGGTAGAGGTAAGGCAGCCAACTTGGGACCAGAAGGTCTCAGGTTTGACTCCCAGCCATTCCACATGTCATGGTGTCTCTGAGCAATACACCTAATCCCTAACACCCCCCCAGGTGCTGACATAGCTGCCCACTGCTCCACCTGTGTGTATCCCAGGTGTGATGGGTTAATGCAGAGAACTAATTTCGCCATTTTATTTAAACATACAATGATGACAATCTCAGAATTCCCTTCCCTCCCTTCACTTTTGATGTGGAGGAGCAGCGATTCTACCTGGATAACTGAACTTCTCACCTTATCCCTAAGAGAGAGTCCAGCTACCCTGCAGCAAAATCTCATTTAACCCATCTGTATCTGCAATCTCATTCTATCGGTCACTACCCAGAGTGGCCATAGATGAGTGTAGGAACATAGACCAACTAGTAAGCAGAAAATTTCTTCATGCAGTTCAGCTCCCTTTTCACCACAATGGACCAGCACACAGTTCACAATACTGCGGAAGCTGCACAGATATGTCTGTTGATCTCAAGCTCCATTCTTCCCTCATTCCTGAACAAAACCCGAGATACTTGAACTCCTTCACTTGAGGCAGGACCTCACTCTCAACCTGGAGAGAGCAATCCACCCTTTCCCGACTGAGGACCATGGCCTCAGATTTGGAGATGCTGATACCACATCCCAGCCACTTCACACTTTTCTTCCTCCCTACTTCTTCACTACTTTTTTCACATTATGAAATATTGAGAATCCCTGTAATTGATTATTACGTCATTCAAATTTTGTCAAAATCCCCAAATAATTAGTTACAAAAATAGAGTAGTTGAGCTCTTACCAAAGACGGAAATCATTCTACCTTTGTATTATGATAAAATTATCTTTGTTCCACAGTGTGGCAACTGGATCCAGGTTCATTAGCTTAAAAGTCAACACTGTTCAGGATTTGCCAAACAAATGAAAAACACAACGAGCTCCTTACAAAGTCAAGGTTGCTGATTTGTTTGTTTTGGCTGTAAGCTACTCTCGTACAAGATCCAGGCATATATCAGGATGAGAAATCATGCAACAGAATCAGTGATGTTGTTTTTCAGTAATCCACACCTTTTTGTTGTCAGCACTTGGTACATACATTACCCATAATGCAGCTTGAGACCAGCCAAAGATTTGTGAGGTGTTTTTTTTTCTTGCAGGGATGATTACCTTGCTTTGCCTCCTTCTTACTAGCTGCACATTTTCAAACAACTGACAGTGACTCAGGGGACAGTGCCTGAGGCTGTGCATCACATGTTCTGCTGCCTCCTCTTTTTCACTTATTGTGTGGTGTGACTACAACCCTTTATGCCGTCAAATAAAGGGAGAAAGGGGGAAAAAAACTTTTAAAGTTATGTTGTAAAAATTATTTAAGCTGCCAAAATTATTTTATTTTGGTTCCAAAGTTTTATTTGCAAGTTGCTGAAAGCTGCTTTAATTATTTAATTTCAAAGCTCCTAGAACATGTACACACATACACAGGTTACAGAAAATACAGCCACTCGTACCTGTAGCCAAAGACAAATTAATAGATGCTTGGGGCCGCCTGCCAGAGTGGGGCCTCCAAGAGCAACAATGCTCAGGTGTTGTCTGTGTGTTTATCTTTTAACAAAGTATCTCATGAACCACTGAACATATTTCAGTAAAACTCTGATGAGCATCAGCCAACACAAACATGCAACACCTGCCCAGTTTAACACATTTCTGTACGATTCTATCTCAGATCTGATCTGAGAACAGTCATTAATGGCAGACACTCTGAGTGTCACATCTTGATAATGTAACTTTTTTTAAAAGATTTGACTGAATCGGCCATACTTCCATCAACCATGAACCTTAAATTTACCCCCAAAATTGGAAATCTTCTCCATCTGTCCTTCCAGTCATGCATCTTGTGAGCATGATATTGAAAACAAAGTGAGGTACCGACTTCCATTTTGGCGTGTTGCTGCATCTCAGTGAAAGAAAGGTAAACTTTTGAAAATTGGGTTGTCACATCAAAATCCAAGATGGCCACCACCATACATATATGTAAATGTTGTGAGTTGGATAACTTCAAAACTAAGCAATGTTCAAATTTCCATTTTGGTGTTTGGCTACATCTTGATGTAAGAAAGGTCAATATCAAAAACTGTGTTGCTACATCAAAATCCAAGATGGCCACCACCATACATTTTTTTTAAACTGACCACCCCAATCATTTGAGGAAACAATGCTTTCTAGTTTTTATATTGCTTAAAAGTATAGTTTCCTCAAATGATCGGGGTGGCCAAAGATTAATCTATGGTAGCCAAGGCCACCATTGGCCACCCCCTGTTCCATCATTGGGCCTTGTGGTGGATAAAATTGCTCACTTCACTGACCAGGATCAGTTTTATTGCACTGCCTGAGACAAGCAAAATAAACTATATATTTTCTTCTCTACAGTGTAACTCCTACCCGCTTGAATGTCTTGCAGCAAAAACATTAATTTGCATTTCCTGTTCAAGTCCAGTCCACAAAAACAGTCATCTCAAATACTAAATACATTTACTATTAAAATCCCTCAGCTATGGGGACAATGTGTACTAATTGTACTCTTACTTTAAAACTCAGGTATGAAGGGAGGTTGGTGGTTTGCATTCCTTCAAGAATTGCTAGGTCTTTAAAATTGTAAATGTTTTTTTCCTGCCAAAAACAACTTGTTGCAAATTAGACATCAGATTTTGGAATTATTGTCGTCCCTTTAATGTATGGTACATTTACCTAAAGTGTAAATAAGAGCAAAATGCATCAAACTGTTCTGGATTTAGAAACATAAGTTAGACTCTGAAATTTCAGCTATTAACTGAAGAAATAAGAAGCCTAATGTAGCTTAATTGGGGCCTTTTCATAGAGATTTGTTGTTGTTTACTGCTACATGGTGAAATGAGGCCGCTTTCAAAATAAAACGTTTCAAGTTTATATTTAGAGAAAGATAATAATGAAAGCTGGACTCATCTAACGGAAAATAATCAGTTATAAAAAAAATGTCTAATAACAAATATTTTCTACTTTCAAGATTTGTCATTTGCTGCAGTTTTTTTTTTTGATTGATTGATTTTTGCTTTCCACGAAACATCTTTTTCAAAGCACAACCAGTTAATGTGTTTATTTAATACTCTGTTTGAGCTGGAAATGACTGTAATCTGCTAAATCAAGATGTCCGACTGTCAGAGAAAAAGAACTGTTGCGAATGTGGATAATGAGATTCTCCCGGAGCGTCTGTGGCTCTGTGGTGGAGGCCATGCTATTGATTCCTGCCCTGTGGGGGAGCATTGATTTTGATCTGAGTGAGGGGACTCATTCCACTCAGTGCAGGGAGGGGATGCTCAAATAAACGCAGCAGAGCCTCAATACATAGTTCCCACACTCTCAACCAGGATTGCGCAATACCACTTTCCCATCTATTTAGACAAGTGCTATAACTGCAATTTACAAAGTTGAAACCATTTAATTGAATATTTTTAAATATAAGTAAGTATGCTTATTTTCTGTTAAATGAAATGTTTGTTTTCAACTGTTTTTATTGCTGTGCTGACTTCACAAGAACACATGAGTGAAAGTATCCTGATGCATGCTCAATAATCCAGGTAGAAAAATCTAAAAAAGTTAAATCTGGTCCTCTGGACATTCAAAAAAACAAAACAAAGCAAATCAACAAAAAAATGTAGAAACGTTTCGTCTATCATCCGAGAGACTTCCTCAGTCTGAGGAGCTGTATTCAGCTCAGTCTCTTAAATAGCACTGTCTCAGAGTGGATCAACCAGTTTTGCTGCTGACAACCAAAACCAGCTGATCACATGCTCTTGAGCATGTGATATACTTTGT
>NC_056509.1:18696065-18707761 GCF_014905685.2 Nematolebias whitei
GACTACAACAAAGAGTTCTACTTGGAAGTGGGCTTCTCAACTTACTGCATGAGTGCAGGTCTGTACCAAATACACGACAAAGACAGGCGTGTTGTGGCCTACGCCAGCAAAACAATGGCAGGCCCTGAATTACGGTATTCAGACTGTGAGAAGGCTCTATTGACCACTGTGTGGGCAGTGAAACATTTCTCCTGCTATATTGGTGGACAGAGGATTATTGTTGAGACACAACACCAGCCAGTAACGTTTCTGAACAGCCAACGCATCAGAGATGGTGTGGTGACAAACTCACGCGTTGCAACATGGCTTATGGCACTTCAAAGTTTTAACCTAGACATCCGCTACGGTCAAAATAAGAAGTCGCACTTGGGCACTGATTTGGCAATCTGCCAAGAATGTACACAGGATGTACCAGCCACCCAACAGCCGGTTGTGAGCAAACCCTCAGCTGCTGAGGACCCAAATCACCACTTCTTTGATAGCAATATCTGCAAAGATATGGCAACAATGTACGTGGATGGATGCTCATTCCACCACGAGACAATCTGCAAAGCAGGTGTTGGAGGAGTTCTCCTCCAGGACCAAGAACAGGTCACATTTGGCTATAAATTAGGCTCTCAGTCTTCTCAGTACGCTGAGATAGCTGCAATCCTAATAGGCCTACAGATGGCAGTAGAACGCTCCATCCAGACGCTAGTCATCTGCACTGACTCTAATTATGCTCGACTTAGTTTCTTGTGTCATCTCGCTCTGTGGAAACAGAACGGTTTTCTCACAAGCAACAAAAAGGTGGTAAAACACAAAGAGCTTTTCATGACATGTGATCACTTGGTGACATCACATGATCTACAGATATTCTGGAAGAAAGTTCCGGGACACTCCAGAGTCCCAGGCGATGACAAGCACTACAATGACCTTGCAGACTCCCTAGCCAAAGAAGGAGCCGTTGACGGACCCACGTGGTCCTTCGACCCCTCCTGGCTACTCAACACTCAGTCGTCACAAGCTACAACTGAGGTAATGGCAGTCACACGTGCACAAGCTGCAGCTAAACCTGCTGATAACACAGTTTCTGTGCGCCCAATGCTGACTGACCCAGACATCATCCAACTTCAGAAGTTGGATCCTGCAATTAACTCGATGATGCTGTATCTGACTGACCCAGACAAATACACTCCATCGAAAGACGAGCTGGATTCCAATCCAGACCTCAAAGTCCTCTTTCAGCTGCGAAAACAGCTAAAACTACTTAAAGGCATCCTAACTTTCGCTCATGGACGGACGTCCTCACCGGTGTTCGTGGTCCCCCATGACCACAGGGGGGTGATGTTAGTCCATGCACATGACCTTCCGTCCGCAGGACATAAGGGTGACAATGCCACGCTGAAAGCATTAAAACAAATTGCTTATTGGCCTGGAATGAAAAAGGATGTCAAGGACTACATAAAAGGGTGCCTGATCTGTGGCCAGTTTCAACCATCCAGACCACTTCACAGAGCACCACTGCATAGTAGAGGCATTGCATTTCCATGGTCGGACCTCCAGATTGACTGGGTCGGACCACTTACTAAGACCTCTAGAGGAAATAAATATTTTCTCACGGTAACCTGCGCGTTTACCAAATGGGTAGAATGTCTACCAGCCCCTAATGACACAGCACAAACCACTGCTATGTTATTAATGAATCATGTATTTTCAAGGTTTGGACTTCCCCTTAGGGTGAACTCGGACCAAGGTACACACTTCACAGGTGAAGTAATGAAGGAACTGTGGAAGACGCTAGGCGTCAAAGCCAACTTCCATATTGGCTACCACCCACAGGCTTCAGGCCAGGTTGAGAGGGCAAACAGGACTGTGGTGAGTATTTTGAAAAAATACGTAGCCGCAAACCACAAGGACTGGGACGTGAAACTCCCTCTGGTCCTCATGGCCATAAGGGCCACTCCACACACGTCGACTGGCATCGCTCCTTTCGAGATGATGACGGGTCGACAAATGACTCTCCCTCTGCACCTGTTGTACCAACCAGGCGATGCTGCCATGGCAACAGCCTACACCACACAACAATACATGAAAGACTTGGAAAGACACCTTAAGAACACTTTTGCTTTCGCACAGAAAAACCTGGAAAAATCAGCTGAAGGACGCAAAGCGTACTACGACCAAAAGGCCTCTTACGAGGAACTCCAAGTGGGAGACAGGGTCTGGTACTACACGTTTGCACCCAAAACTGGGAGAGTAGAGTCCGGGACCGGAACTCTCGCCCGTAAGCTGATGCCCAGATGGACTGGACCCCATCTGATAACCGACAAAGTGTCTCCAATTATCTACCAGATAAAAATCAGTAAAGGCCAAAAAGAGCCAACTGTTAAATGGGTACACCGTAACCAGGTTAAACAACACAAGGCGTGCAATAACTCCTTAGGAGACAAAGATCTCACAAAATCTGACCTCGTGGGAACAAGGGTCATCCAAGCAGAAGATAACTAATGGATAATAAACTTAACCATAGTTTAAACCCACAGGACCTACCCTTGATAAAACGGGACAGCGTGACTGAATCTGGCAACCAGGGTGAGGAGAAGCTGTGAAACGATGTTTCTAGATGCTTAGTCACTACTCTTGTCGGTGTTGGAACGTTGTTTAGTTGATTTTGGTTGTTTCTGAAGGAAGAATGAATTTTGTTGTGTAGTTAAGTTAGAGACTAAGAAGCCTTTGACCATGCCAACATGCAGTTCATTCATTAAATTGCAATCTTTGCGGAGTCAATGTATATTATTGCTACTTTGAGTACCATAATCTACATTGATCTCACAACGCTTAAGCCGAACCTACTCGAACAATTCTATTCGGGGGGATAGCTAATTCTTTTGATAAGTCTCGCCATAGACTTCCAAAACATTTATGGGAAAACCAAACACCCAATCTCAAGTCGTTCGTCTAAAAAGACAACAGACAATTGCACCAAACTATATTTTACCATGTAAAGCTAACTTAAACCAAGTTAGAAATGGAAAAATAGTTTGGAACACTTTTTCTATAGGCATAAACCCCTGTAGTTACCCTTTTTCAGCATTCTCCACCCCTTAACTGGTAGTTGTAGCTGTTCCCAACCATAATAGCTTACACACCAGATGCATATAGTTTAAGGCCTTATGTAAAATCCCCTTCATAAGCCCACCTTAAACCACATAATTGCATGACACATTGAACCAGAACGGCACAGGCTGGACGTCGCTGGAGACAACCTTCGCTGGAGGCGACCTGCAATCCTGACGTTGGTCTCAACTCTTCATCCAGTGGCCGCTTCTTCAGTTCAATCCAAGGGTACCCCTCTGTATGCTGATTAATCAACACTTCCAATCGCTGTGGATTTACCGTTGTGGATTATATGACTTTTTCCAATGGATTACAGACTCTGTTTCCAAGGGGTTAAAGCATTGCTACAATGGAATTATCGAGACGATATGGGATTATAATCAACACAATGGAATACCAAGAACATTGTGGAATTACCTTGACTTTGTTTCCTTGCTGGATTACTTCTGACTTTGGTCTTCCTTGCTGGATTACTTCTGACTTTGGTCTTCCTTGCTGGATTACATCAAGCTCAAGGACATTTGAAGGTCTAAGTTCACGGTTGGAATTCATCTCCATGGACAGGTGATGATTTCCAAAGGGGGGACTGTAGTGAACCAGATGACCTGATGATTTGACCCTCATCTGACCCTGATGACCTCAAATCTACCAGATGGACAGAGACTGTTATTTTCATTGATCTGAATAAGTCTGAGCCATCTGATGACTTTCTTTCTTGAATTAATCAAGCAGAAAAGACAATCCTCTATAATCATTACTGTCTTACAAATGTTTTGATAATCAAATTGTGTTAGTTTCACTCAATGCTTACAGGTTGAAAAGAACTACTCATTTTTATTTTACATAAACAGTAAGTAATGATTTTTATTCCTCATTCAAAGAAGAAATCACCTGAATATGCATTTCTTGATTTTCTGTCTGAAATGAGTCAAGTCGTAAGTATGTGAAAGGTTGGTTTTCGGTCAACTAAAATGTTTACCGAGAAAGATGTCATGTTTAAACTTTTTCAGAAGATTACCAAGAGTTGACTCCACGAAGTCTGCTCTCCTGCAATAATCTCTCTGTCAGTTGTTAAAACAATCTCATTCTCTGACCTTGGCTTAGATAACATCTTACGTCACAAAACCACTCCTCTTTCTGGTCCATCCACGAATCAGAAAGCTCTGAAGTAAACTCGGAAGTAAACTCATTTAAAATGTGACAACTTCCCGGTTCTGGCAGAGTGCAGTAGATTCCATGGAGTGCAGTTAGTTCTCAAGGAGTTCTGAAGAGAATTCATGGGAATTCATAGAGGGCAGTCGGTTCCAGAAGATCTGAAAGAGTCTGAGAGCTGCTGACAATGAAGAGTCAGAGTTGCTGAGAATCCAGAGACGTTTTGGGATTATAATTCTGTTTTGAACTAACCACGCACGACTCTCCAAGGATTTTAGCTGTTCTCAACGGAGACGCTGATATCAGTCTGAAAGATTTCTTACTGAGGTGATCTATCGTCAACAAGGTAACGGTTTCTTCTTCGACTAAAGTGTACCTGGGACAAGCTGAGATACCTGATGGGAGCGTGCAATTTCTGGTCAAACAGATATAAATTCCCTCACATAGTTCTCTGTAAGATAATCTCCTTTCATCTTAAACTCTTCTCTCTCTCTCACAAAACTAGTACAGATATTTTAGAAATATCTGAAGCAAAGTCCTCAAATCACCGCCGAGTGATTTGAAGTTCATTATTTGTGAAACTGTCTGTTATTATTTTCATATTTTGCCAAATTAATGTAAATGTTTGATGTTAAACTTTGATTCTGAAAATAAATGACTCCATTCATTTGATGGGTCAAAGGTAATAACGTCTCTCGTTCGCATTTCTGTTAAATTCAATACACGACATTACACAGTCAGAAAAATGAAGAACTCGTGAATATTGTATGCATATATATTTCATATATTTGTCATACAACAAGTGACACGTACCTACGTGACTCACTACAATGTCGTGCCTTGAATTTAACAGAAATGTAACGAGAGACGTTATTATCTTTGACCCATCAAATCAATGCGGCCATTTATTTTCAGAATCAAAGTTTAACATCAAACATTTACATTAATTTGGCAAAATATGAAAATAATAACAGACAAGTTTCACAGAAAATGAGCATCGATCACTCGGCGGTGAACGAGGACTTTGCTTCAGATATTTCTAAAATATCTGTACTGATTTTAGAAGAGAGAGAAGATTTTAAGATGAAGTGGAGTTATCTTACAGAGAACTATGTGAGGGAATTAATCTGTTTGACCAGAACGTGCACGCTTCATCAGATCTCAGCTCGCCTCCGGTACACTTTAGTCGAAGAAGAGACCGTTACCTGGTTGATGATAGATCAGCTCGATAGAGAATCCTCCAGACCTTTCAGCGTCTCCGTTGAGAGCAGCTGAAATCCTTAGATAGTCGTGCGTGGGTCGTTCAAACAGAAATTATAATTCCAAAACGTCTCTGGATCATCCTGTACGCGTTCTGCATCCAAGAACTCTGAACTCCTTTCATTCTTTTACTCTCAGCAACTCTTCATTGTCTAAGTCTCTCAGACTCTCGAATTCTCCGGAATTCTAACAAATTCTCTTCCCCTTCTCCATGAATTCTACATGAATTCTTTATGAATTCTTACATGAACTGGGAAGTTGCCACATTTTAAATGGGTCGACTTCCGGTTCAATTTAGAGCTTTCTGATTCGTGGATGTACCAGAAAGAGGTGTGTTTTTGTGACGTAAGATGTTATCTAAGCCAAGGTCAGAGAATGAGATTGTTCAACAACTGACAGAGAGATTATTGCAGAAAAGCAGACTTCGTGGAGTCAACTCTTGGTAATCTTCTGAAAAAGTTTAAACATGACATCTTTCTCGGTAAACATTTTAGTTGACCGAAAACCAACCTTTCACATACTTACGAGCTTAGCTCATTTCAGACAGAAAATCAAGAAATGCATATTAACCTGATTTCTTCTTTGAATGAGGAATAAAAAATCATTACTTACTGTTTATGTAAAATAAAAATGAGTAGTTCTTTCCAACCTGTAAGCATTGAATGGAACTAACACTATTTGATTATCAAACAGACATTTGTAAAAACAGTAATGATTATAAAAATTGTCTTTTCTGCTTGATTAATTCAAGAAAGAAAGTCACCAGATGGCTCAGACTGTATTCAGATCAATGAACATAACAGTCTCTGTCCATCTGATAGATTTGAGGTCATCAGGGTCAGATCAGGGTCAGATCAGGTTCACTACATATATACATATATTTGATATATATATATATATATGCATATATTCCCAGTGGGTAACACGAGTGTTGGTTTAGGTTTGACACCAAATGGCTGACTAAAGAGTCTTGGACACAGAAGCACAAAAACTGTTTGTTTATTTTCAGTGCATGATCTGATGGGAGAATGGCTGCGGGAGGAAAAAGGAGACAGGATGAGTATCTGAGAGCCAGTATACAATGTTGGTTTAAAGGAGGTTGGTCGTCTTACCGTTTGTTTTGCAGGTGGCGTTGGCGAGGAGGAGAAACCAGGAGTCCAAAGGAGTCGGGACATCCAGGGAGCTGAGTATCCAGAGTTGGTTTGTAGCAGACAAATATAGAATGTTTGCAGAGCTGAGTTTAGGTGTGCAGGATTGATGGACTAGACACAGCCAAGGAGCCAGAACGAGGTACGAGCAGACGAGTTGGGCAGGGACAGAACTGACGGGCAGAACAAGAACTAGGTTAGCAAGACCGGATTATAAAAATGTACAGGCTGTAGCAAAATTTACCCAAAGGCATTTAATGCTTCAGCGCAAGTTGAACGTCTGGTTGAAGCTTAAAAAATGGAGAGGGTGCAGGTCTGAGATGAGGCGCAGGTGTAGTTGATCAGATGATTGCTGATGAAGAAGTAGGTGGTTACAAGAGGCATAACACAAAATCCCACTGTGGGACATTCTCAAAACACCTCTAAAAGCACACAGGAGTTATCCTAATCAGACGCCCAAACCACCTCAACTAACTCCTTCCTATGAGAAGGAGCAGCAGCTCTAATCTGAGTTCCCCCCGGATGATGGACCTCCTCACTCTATCTCTAAGGATGAGCTTAGCCAACCATCAATCTCCTGTTCCATCCTGCCATCACTTGTAAACAAGATTCACAGATACTTGAACTCCCCCACCCAACCCGGAGTGGGCATTCCATCTGTTTCTGGTTACATAATTATTTTGTACCTATATCCCAAAAGAACCAAAGTCCAACTGCGGAAACTATTATGAAAAAGTCTGAAATTTTAAAGTGTTAAATGTAAACCTTATTTATATTAACAATATTTTTTAATGGTTTTTAAAAATATATATAATTTAGTTTGTGTGTGTCTTAAATTATTCATCTATCGGCTCCAACTTTTGCAATAACACAACTAAAAGTTGTTTAACACTGGCCTGCAGTCAAAAACTCAACCTTTTTCTACATAAGTTTGCATTTCTAACTTGCTTAAAGACATCTTGAGGGGTTGCACTCGCTGACATGTGAGCTAAGCTCTCATGCAGCACTACAAAAATAATGCACATTAGGAGTAACTTTTGTCCCAAACAACTCCACCCCCCCCACCCCCTTCGATAAGCCATGCTCAATGTATCACACAGAATCCAAGTGATGAGTCTGTGAGTGAGCCGCCCAGATGGATGGATTGATGGAGGGTGAACAGATAACGGTGGTAAATATATTCTCATGACCCTAGAGCAGATAAGCACAGCCCATAGGCTATCAAATGATGACTTTCTGAGCTCCAAACCAACAGCCTGCATGCATAAATGAGTGAGAGAGCCAGAGGGAGAGAGTAGGTGAATATGGGTGCAAAATGGGACAGAGGATTTGGATGGCAGGCAGCTAACTGGATTAGCATGTGTAATAATTCCAGCAAAGGTTAATGTTTACAGATTCGGAGAAGCTAATGCAGGGCAGGACCCCTTAATGAGCAGAACAGGTCAATGGTACTGGTTAATAGTCAAATTAAATGGCTTGTGATTAGCATCTAAGATATCCTGCAATAGAGTGTGACCAGTAGATTTGAAGTGGAACAAATAATCATTTAGTCATGAAAATGAGCTTAAATTGTTTGCTAAACAGACATTTGTGTATCTTGGTTAAAAACTCCATGATTATAATTACTTCATATAATTGGAAACCATCAGTAGATATAATATTGAACATTTTATTGTCAAAAGTTAATTTCACCAAGGAAAATCTGTCTCTTCAAACATTAAACATGGCTTACACTGACCAACCAAAACATTATGACCACTCCTACAATTTTAAGTAAACCGTCATTAAGGGTGCATTCACACCAGCCCTGTTGTCCCGAACTCTAGCCCATTTGCCTAGGAAGTCCGGTTCATTTGGGGAGGTGTGAACGCGCCATCAAACTCTGTCACGGAACAAAAAGGCGAACTCTGGCCCGGGCTAAACCCTAGGTACGGTCCAGTAGAAGAAAACTCCAGCGCGGTTCCAGTACAGTGTGAATGTAAACAGACCGGGCCCTGCTCTGCAAGCAGGAAGAGAACTACAACGCAGGGCAAACAAACACGCATTTCTCTTACCTCATATGGAGCCGTCAGCTGCCTTGTGTGGAAAACAACATTCTCCACTGTCTTCTGCCTCATCTTCTGCTCATGCTGAGCCCATTGTTGAAAAATGACAAAATATAACTCCAAAAACCACTAAAATTTGACACCACTCAATTTCTGTTTTTATTTCCAGAAGAAGAAGAAGAAGAAGTGTCTTCAGAGGTTTTTGTGTCGTTTCTTTCAGTAGTTCTTGGTGCAGCGCCCCCACAGGCGAGTGGGGGAACAGGTTGGTTCAAGAGGTTGGCTCGACTGCACAGTGCAGTGTGAATGCAAACGCAACAGCTCAAATGTAAATACAATGTCATGAATATTGGTCCCCAACCGAACCGAGTCTACCGGACCATCAGGTGTGAAAATAACCTGAGTCTAATAAAAACATTTCTGACAACTTATGAGAATAAACAGAAATCATCATATTGTCCTTGTGTTCCTGGTACCAAAAGAACATTTGGCTCTTGAGGGTTCAGGTTAAAAATACTCAGAACAAACAGTCATTTTCTACAACAATACCTATATTTTTAAACTTTAAATGGACAGTTTAAATTTTTGAATGGATTTTGTGGAGCTGTCTTCAATTATTAACATATTTCCTGAAGGATGATAACGGAGAAGAACAACACTGAAAAATCAGGCAGATGTTTCTTGGGGAGACCAGCTAACTGAAGATCCTGCCTGTTCCAGACATAGACGTGCTTTAATACCAATCCAACTTTATTTTAAAAACACTTTAAATTCTGCAGTGGACCAAAGTGCTGTATAGAATCAACATTAAAACGTAGCTCACGCAATACAAAATGCACTCAGGTACATTAAGACCATGTAACAAAATCAATAAAATCAGTTCAAACAATAAAATTAGATAAAAACTATAAAATCTATATAAAAAAATTAATAAAATCCACTTTTTAAAGTGTTAAAATCCAAGTGTATTCTCCTGTGAGTGGAAGCCAGCAGGGACTGTTTTACAAGAGCTGCCATCTTGGTTTTTTTTGCACCGAGGTCTGCACACTGATGTGGGCTTTACATCACATGACTTTTGGTTGACGAAATAAATAATTAGATGAAGCTAAACATGCTACAAAAAGAATATTTGAACAAACAGCAGCAAGGTACGTGCAACAAGAATCAACACCTAAAAAATATATATCCTAGAGGTATTTTCTTTTGTTTACCTACAGCAAAGTCCAGTTTAATTACACGGTTGGGGCGGGACTAAAACCTTCTATTGGATTCATCCAACAGAGAAGCTGTTCCCATTCAGGCTTCAACTTCTGGGTCAACATCAGAGGTCTGTTCATGTGCAGTCTTTAGTTTCAAGCATGTTCCTCTCTTCTTTTACTCTAGGTGGAGCCGTGGGCTGGCAGATCCTCGGTCCTGCACTTCCTGATGCAACAGACTCACCTGTGAACAACCAGCTCAGACCACAAGTCATTGCTGTTGCTAAATCATAATTCACACCAACAGTCCTTATGATCAGTTGTGAACATGCTTTTGACTTTTTATGATAGTGAGCATTTTCACTTTCACCCATGCCTTGTGTATGCAGAATCAACAGATTTCCTTATGGACTCATGGATAAAAAGTGCAGTAATATTAAAAACAATAAAACACAGTACCCTCTTCGCTTCCAACTTGGATCTTGTAAATAGCCTTTAAAGCTGAGTTATATCTTTCATTATGGTCAAAATGAACAATGTGTGGATTTTTTTTTTTGTAATTCTGAGGTAGAATTTCTGGCTTACAGACATCTTTTTATGAATGTACGTAATTACTTTAGTTCATGGCAGTAGATCCTCATTTCTCAGCCTGTGTATTAACAAGGCTATTGTTAAATTTAATCAATGCAGCTCATGGCACTCGGGAAATGATAGAGGGGTGGTCAAGATGAATGGACCTGACATTCTCAATTTAGAATCCATCAGTAGGCAGGCTAAGTCATAAGTGTTAAGCAGGGTGAGAATTATTTCTGAGTGGCTTCTCTTCAAATCCAGAAAGTTTGATGTGTGTTTCCAGGTCATTAAATAAAGCCATCTCTTTTCATGGTGAATGATTCTGTATCAGTTTGATGTAGAATATTTTTCTTACATTCTGTACAAAGCAGTTTTTGAGCTTTTGTTCGTTTGATAGATAGCTTTTGCGCCCGTGCTTTGTATATTTCATTTTGATCAGTGCCTTCTTATTTAGTGATCAGTTGAGCTCGACACTGACGGAAACTCGTATCTTTATGCTCCTCAGCCGCCGGTCTCCTCAGGCAGATAACGGTGACAAATCATGAGCTCATAAAATAATGATCTTCATGAGTTTGTCTTTGTGGGAAAGATAATTACCTTCCCTTCTAAATTCATTAAGAAGAAACATTTGTTATGACCAAGCTATTTAAACAACAACAAAAAAATTGTAATAAATTAGTGGAAACAGCATAACTTTACAGATAATGCCATTTCACATATTTCACCAACCAGAGTTGGGCGGTTAGTGACCTTTAAAACATCAGAATCATCACACTGAACCAGGACCCACAAATCTGAGATCTAACTTAATCCATATCATCTGTCCTCTGGCAAACTATAGATATAAAGAGCCTGCAAACTAGCAAACACACTGAAAAAGAAACAGCAGAAATACTGGAAATGATGCGGACACAGATGAGTCAGGTCCCTGATTCAGGCTAATAACCAAGCATAAATTCTGTGGACTCAGCTGAGGTGGACATAGATGTATATATACATAACATACAGTTAATACAAGTTAACATTTTAATTGACTTTTACTTCATTCAGACATCAACATTCTTGAGGGAAAGGTGAAGTATTGCCACCACAATTACCAAATCATGCATGTTAGTTTGCTGAGGCAACCCCTGGCAATAGGAGCAGCTGAAAGAAGGGGAATAGTATATATACATTTTGATATATATATATATATATATATATATATATATATATATATATATATA
>NC_056509.1:18707771-18773354 GCF_014905685.2 Nematolebias whitei
ATATATATATATATATATATATATATATATATATATATATATATATACAGTAGTCCCTCGTTTATCGCAGGGGATCCGTACCCTACAGCCCTGCAATAAATGAAAAACCATGAAGTAGGAATAGTAGTACAAGTAGTAAGTCGTAGTTTATTTTAATATTTATTAAGGCATTATAAACCCTTCCCATGCTCTTGCAATATTCTAAACAATGTTTCTAAACTATAAACGCTCTAAAAGAGCACAGAATGTCATGAACTCAGCTTTCTGCCACAGCTGCACTCTGCGCTCTCGGCCATGCCCACTTCTCCACTGCAGAACGAAGATGACAGAGGAGGAAGGAGTTGCTGCAGGAGTAAGTTTCTCCTGCATTGTAGGCTGAACACAGGTGCAGCAGGTGCTAAATAGTTTAAATTTTAAATAAAAATTCCATGCCGACCGTGCGGTTCATCCATCAATCAGCCAACTGTGTATCATGTCCAATCTTATTTTAAAAAACCTTGATAGAGCGAATCCGCGAAAACGAATGGCAAAGTAGCGAGGCACTACTGTATATATAAATATATATATACATATATATACAGGAAAACAAAAACTAAAAATATAGATACAAATAGCAGCAGATAATAACTAAAAGGCCAACACTGTAGAATACAGATAGGATCAAACAAATCACATCTTGTCAAAGGCAAGGGAATAAAAGTGGGTTTTCTGGCAAGACTTAAAGACTGTGAGTGTGAGAGCCTGCCTGACACGCAATGGCAACTCGTTCCACAGTCTTGGACTTGCAACAGACAAAGCCCTGCCCAAAACAAGAACAATAATACAGCAGGTCGACTTCTTCCACTTCCTTCTCCTGATCAACCACAGTCTCACATCGCCAACAAGTTCACCAGTCTTCCGAAGGTCATCTGAGCTATCATTTACCATTTTTTGCTGAGCAAAACTGCTCATTTCATCCCTTTGACCAAACTCCCCTCTGTTTTTGAAACAGCTCAAATAATGATCAAATGTTTTTTGCCTTTACAGTATCCCACAGGATATCGTTTCAGACAGGGGACCCCAATTTATTTTCAAGTCAGGAAAGCTTTCTGCTAAGCTCTGTGGGCTACCTCCAGTCTAACTTCTGGGTACCACCCCTAGTCAAATGAATAAACAGAGAGATGCAACCAGGAACTTGAAACATCCTTAAGGAACATAACTGAAAATAATCCCTCCACCAGGAGCAAACACCTACCTTGGATCGAGTATGCTCATAATTCACAAACCTCATCTGCAACAAGTTTGTGTCCCTTCGAGGCTTATCTGGGTTTTGCTCCTCCACTGTTCCCTACTTAGGAAACTGATATCTGTGTTCCTTCCATTCAGCATTACCTCAGACGTTGCTGCAGAATTTGGCACCAGACCAGGGAGGCACTCAGAACTGTGGAATAAGTTCCACAGTTCTGAGTGCCACAGAATGATATTTGCTAAAAGACACCGATCTACTGTCCCCAAATATCAGATTGAACAAAAAGTATGGCTCTCTGCAAAATACATCACACTAAAAGACACTCCAAGAAAACTTGCCCTCAGGTTCATCGGCCCATTTTCTATAACTAAATTTTCAGCTGTTCGCTTAAAACCTTTGTCTTTCATGAAGATCAATCCCACCTTTCACTTGTCCCACATCAAACCTGCATCCACAAGTCCTTTGAACCCCCCAACTATCCTCCCTCCACCTCTCTGATTGATTGACTACCATCCTGCATTCACAGTCAGATGTCTCCTGGATGTACGATGCAGGGGTCATGACTTTCAATATCTGGTGCACTGGGAGAGCTAGGGTCCCCAAGAGTGTTCCTGGTTCCCTAGATCTTTCATATTAGATCCTGACCTTATATCATCTTTTTATCGCAATCATCCTGAAAAAAGGATGAAGTTGCCGAAAGTCGATACTTGAGAGAGGGTTTGGTCTTCCTAGGTTTCCAGCCACAATCACTTTCTCGACAGCTGCAACTCATCATAATCATCCACCACTCCACACCTGCTCCTGATCTGGAATACTACTCTGCACACTGTTTAAGCTTCTGCCAGAAGTTCTTCCTATACTGGAACATTATGATACCTTATGGTAAATAATGGACAGCTGGTAAACTTGTTTCCAAACAGTTTGACTAACCTTTGTGATTTTCAAATCTTCCAAGATCTCCTTGTCCCCTGTGACTTCACCCTGGCATCATCTTGTTCCTACAATGATCAAAGATCAACCTGGATCAAACACCACCGAGCACCTCCAACCTGATCTTCTCTCCAACGCCACTCACCTTCTCTGGACCTGCTCCTCCGTGGAAATCTAGGACCTCGTTCTCTCCCTCCTCTTTGGCTCCATCTGCAAAACAAATACTTGTAAGAAAAAGATCACCTTAAACTAAAATTCATTATTCAAGCAACTTGTCGATTTACAAAATACTCACCTTGTCCCTTTCTTCCCTTCCAGCCCTGTCTATATCTACACCTGCAAAAAAAACAAACAAATAAACACAACCAGGATTATCACTGTGGAAAAAAAATCACTGTAATGCCACTTTGATTGGTGATATTTGCTGCTGATTATCCATGCTGCTGATTATTTCATGCTGCTGTATTCATTCGTCCTCATCTATTCATTTGGACTCATCTTAGTCTGTGTGAGTATACTGAGTGTGAGTATACTCACACAGACTCATGTTCATGCTGCTGTTGTTTGGCGTATTGTTTTGCACTATTAGTGTTTAGCATATTTCTTAGTTTATATCTTAGATCTTTATATTTTTGCTATTGTTGAATGTAACAAGGACCCTGTGTACACAATTTTGTTCAACCTCATGCACCACATTCAATTCAATTCAGTTCAAAATTCAAAATACTTTATTAATCCCAAAGGGAAATTATTTGTTGTTGTAACTCATCCTCATTTCATCAAGAGATGTTATAGATGCTGATGGCTGTAGACAGGAAGGATCTCTTGTAAAGGTCCATCCCACAGTGGATCCTGAGAAACTGGCTGCAGATGCCGTCCAATTCGTCCATCCAGACTCGGCTGGCCTCTCGGTTCCCCCGGGCTGTAGGACCGCCCGAATGCCAGACAGAACTCCTCCCAGTGCGATGGCCACTCCTCCCAGCAGTCTGCTGAGCTCCTCGTCGCTGTGGACAGCCAACTGTAGGTGCCGAGGGACGATCCTGTCCTTCTGCTGTCATGAGCTGTGTTTCCTGCTAGTTCCAGGATCTCAGTGGTCAGGAACTTTAGCACAGCTGACAGGTAGATGAGAATGCGTCCACAGAACATCCTTTTCAACTCATTTGAGATTTGGGGCTGTAGCTGAGATATTATTTGAGCTTTTAAGATGTTAATCAGCTGCTGTTGATTGTAGAAAACTGCCTTGTTGCTATGGTTACGCATCATAACAAATGTCCAAAACTAAAAAAGTTTCAGTAAAAATCCTTTCTGCTGCACAGCATCCTATACCAGAGGAAACAATCATCCAAAAAAATGTGATTTACATACAGAAAAAGAGGAATTAAAGTTTCCAAAAGCAAAATCTCAGGATGAAAGTAACAGAGCTGCTCCAACATGCAGCCACGTTGAGCGGCGCAATTCTAGAACAAGTGATGTGTGATGCGAATGACAATAAAACCTACTTGAACTTGAACTTGAAAAGCACTTCCCTTTTGCATGCCTGACTCTGCCTCTTCCTCAGTCTGCTAACAGGATCAACAACATCTAAACACATGTTAAAAATAATTACCAAAATTATGCCAGTTTTTATAAAACTAACAAGATCTGCAGAAACAAGTAGCTGTTGCAGTCATTATAGTGAATTATGACAATTATTCTTTATAGCAGCTCATAAAGTTTACTCTGGAATCTGATACAGTAAAGCCAAAACCTGGATGTGGATGTAGAGCCAAAAAGCCTAAATAAATACTGTAAAGCAGCTCTCATAGGAAGAAAAAAGTAATAACCTACATTGATTTTTCCATTGACTGAACCCACAAAAAAGTTGACCATTATTCCCTCCCATACTTCATTTTTCCTGTGCAATTTGTTCACCTCCCTCAGTATCAGCCGGGACTGTTGCTTCGAGCTAATGTTTTCTGGCTCATATGGAAGTACTTGGCTAAGCTTTCGTAACAGTGTGGTAAATGGGTTTCATTTATGTAGCATTTTTCAATTCTTGTTCACAACAAAAATTGCTTTTACCCCTTCACACATTCTTACAGCACTTATTAGTCTACACAGCCATTTACAGATTTCCAGTTCCTTTCTTTGTCATAAACACACGAACACGCTGATAAAACATTGTACATTTTGCTCAAGGATACATCTTCAGAAGAGAACCAAGCTTTAAAAACAAAAAGGTACCATTACTCAAGTAACAAGCAATTATTTCCCACTAAAGACCCCATAAGAACGTGCAGTTTTTATTAAATGGGGAAGTAGAAATGGTTTTCGAACTGTGAATTCTGTACAGTAGTTCATTTTTTTAAATGTATTAGCTGCAAGAGAGCGCACATTTGTTTATGTTGTAATTAGAGGAAAATATTCAAGATTTAGGATGCAGGAGGAAAATTCCCAGACATGGTTAAAGCAGAAAAACAATGTTTAGTCATGCATGCTCTTGCAATGGAAATGCATGTGTGTGTTAGAACATCATACTTTATTAGTCATGGTGTGCCGACATTAAGATGTGGACTGACAAAAAACAATTCTCATAATCCCATCAGGGAATAACACAAATATATGAATATGAACTTGTCATATCTTCTGCAGTATATTTACTAAATGTTTCCTATTGTACAATACAGCATGGCAGCTGAAATTTTAGTTTGAATTTTTTTTCTGTGATTCCCATTTTTGCACAAGATACACGGTGTCATAATGTGGGGAACCCATATTTGTACGAGACCAGAAAGGACAAAATACGGTTAGAAAAAGATAAGTGTTAATTATATACAGTGTTATTTACAAGTGGTCCTCTCTTTGGAAGATCCTGGGGAAAAGAGTTGGTTCAGTGAATTTCCACTGGTAGGATTGTACGTAGATAATGAATACTAGTATTTCTCTTACAGATGGAAGCGCCGGTGCTAAGCACGGATGGACAGGTGAACTGGCGTGTGGCTGGAAGGCGAGGCACAGAGAGCAGGAACCAGAGACAACGGGGATTCCAGGACAGGACAGGACTCGAGGAAGCAGGATGACTGCGGGCACAAGAATAGAAGGTAAGTAACACTTTGTTTATCACAATGAATTACTGGCCAAAAGCATCTATACCAAAAAGGGTACAATGCTCCAGCGACGAGTCACACTGGACTGCAGCCTTAAATAGTAGTGGATCCTCTTAGGTGGATGGATGACAGCTGGTGGTAATCAGCGGCCATCTTGGAGGAGGAGCTGCAGGCAGTGGGACTCTTACACACGGTAATTATTTATTTATTTTTCACAAATATCTTTAGCTTTTTAAATGTAGACGTTACATTTGAACCCAAACAAGATATTATATTCATAAAGTGTGACAGTACAGAAAGGATGAAATTGCTTTTAAAAGCCTAGGAGCCTGGTCGCAAAGAGAAGTAGGTTAAAAAACAGGATAAAAAAATAAAAACTAAACTAAAAAGAGACGCATGACACTTAACTATGAGTGAGTAAAAGTGTGTGTATTTTCCATCAAGGCGTGGCACCAGGAAGCTGGAACTTCTTGATGGATGGAGCATTAAATTGACTCCTTCAACGAGGGGCGTACGTTGGCCAATCACTGGATGAGTCGATCTCGCTTTTGTTTCTAACAGATGGGCCCCCGATAGACCGGATAATAGGCCAATCTGTTGATACCCCTCAGTTCCACATGGTCTGTTAAAGGTAGATGCAATATGTCTTTCACACCTCACACATCCAGATGTTTTTACCTCAAGTCCTCCAAATCTAATTTTTGTTAGAGACTAAGTTTAAAGAGACTATTCAAATTTGAGTTTGGCCTCTTTTCCCAAGTCTTTCCGCTAAATTATCAAGCACAGACACAGTAGTTGAAATTGAGGCCTTGTTTTCGGTCAAACAATATAATGCTGTGACGCTGCGTGGCAAGCAGTATTATTTTTTTTGTATTCTCTTTTGTAATTATTATTTATTTTAATTTAAAACAAAACCTACTTGTGCACAATGCCAGTTTCTGCTTTGGTTTTTTTGCTTTTATTGACCCAGATTTACTACTAGCTGCTGCAACCCGGTGCATCCGCTTTTTACACTCTGCTTTGGAAAAGTCAACAGGAGTGAGCCGATCTCAGCTGTGGAGCATCCACTTCTTTAATCTACATGCATATGGAACAGATTATTTATACTAATCTAACTTGTGTAACATGTGTAACATTTAAATGTGATTTTGCTCCTTACATCCAGGCTGAAATAACATTGTCAGACTAGACGAGTGGAGGGACTCTGCAGCAAGTCCAGTCTTGAATGAGGGATCTGTTCTGGGATGATGGAAAGATCATCAGGTAAATGTTTCCAGCATATCTCCACTGTACATGTGGAGAACCACCTAGTAAGCTAATATAAAAATCCAAATTATGGAGGTCGATGTAAAAATAAAAAAATATTACTGATGCATTATTTCATGATATAATATGGTATCAACAAATTAATTTATAATAGATTTTCCCTATGGTTATTTTTTCCCCCCCTAAAGAAAACAAAAGTGTTGCAAATGACTCAAAGATTCAAGGTTTTTTTAATTGTCATTTGCATCATGTGGTACATGAGGAGGAACAAAATAATGTAAACAGGGTCCCAATTACATCCAACAAGAGCAAAAATATAAACTGTAAAAAGAAACAGTAAATATGGTTCTAAGATATAAACTAAGATATACGCTAAACAAAGACTAAACGGTACGTTAAAAGATCTGAGATATATGCCCGTCACTAATAGTGCCAAACAATACACCGAACAACATCAGCACGAATCTCATGGGTTCTGTTCAGCTATAATTTACACGCTTAATGCGAGCGAATTCGGGCTTGGCGCTGACCTCAAAACTAACATAAACTGGGATTTAGTCAAAGCATGCAACAAAAAGACAGAAACAAGGCATCAGAAGTGAAAAAGAAATACATCTACAGCAGCATGGTCCAATTGGCAGAGTGGTTCTGATGACAGTGAGGTTATCTTAGCAACATGGTCCCGGTGGCACCATGGTACTGTTAGCGGCGTGGACTTGTTAGCAGCATAAAGATAACAAGGACCACAGCAGCTGCCCTCCAGAACCGGGTCCGGCAGACAGAGAACATCCAAGGCTCCCCCATGGAACCAAGTGGATCTGCGAGATTACTTTAAAAAGTGTTTATTGGTATAAAAAAATCGGACATACTGTATTAATAATAATAATAAAAAAAATAAAGATAATTTAGGTTTTGTCGGAGAGAATAGGTGTTTATTGTCTGCAACAAAGTGTATGGCTGACTTTTCCCCATAAGGTCTTCCAAGGGTTAATGACATATAATAATTAAAAGCTGCAATTCTCTGTAACTACAGCAGCGTAGAATAAAGAAAAGATCATGTGTGAAGGCTTTTCGTAATGTTTCTGTGGAATCTGGAAACCAAGGTCACAACAGAACCATGATTCAAGTTCAAAATTGATTTGAGGGTCAGTGCATTTTGTTTTTACATCTTACATTTTACATCAGTGCACATTTTTAATAATGATGTCATTCCCAGCTGAATGTAAGTTTTACTCAACAGGGCAGTGCTCTGGTATTCAAACCTCAGGGTGTTTCCTGATGACTTTTCCTCTTTGTGTCCTGTCAAAATCTCAGTTTTAAAGAATCTCCAATTTACTTTTCTTTTCTTGTTCAGTGCTCCAGTGTCCAGATGAGTCCTAAAGGAGTAGTTCAGATCTTTTGAAGTTGGGTGACATCACCTTATAGAAATGCTTTTATGGGGGAGTGGTGGCGCAGAGGTTAGAAGATGGGCTTGTGATCGGAAAGTCACAGGTTCACCTCCCGGTACAGTCAACATCAAAATGTGGGTGGAAAAGGTGAAACACCCACACCTCCCTCCACCCTCATTCGCCCCACCCTGGGCTCCTGAGCAAGGCCCTTAACCCCCACCATCTGCTTCCTAAACAGGTCTCTCTTGAAAATGAGTTCTCATGGCTCAATGAGACTACCTGTATAAATAAAGGGTAAATGAAAAAAAAAAAAACAAGAAAAAACTTTAACTCTGACCAGAGTGATGCGCTAACAGCTAGTTTGAGTTAGGCCAAGACTAAATTGATTCCTGCCATTTTAAAATAACTCCAATAACAACATTTCTTAGCAGTTCACAGGGAAGTTATATTGTAAGCTTTTACACACTGTCAGTTTTGCATTACATATTTATTTGATTAGAAATAAAATGCTATTTGCAAACAGCATAAGTAGGTTGTGCCTTTGGTACAAGTTCAGGCACTTCCAGCAAGAACATCATTATTTTTCTGCTGAAACAACTGTGTAAGCCACACTTCACAGAAATTTAAAGGTTTTTAAAAAACAGCATTTTCACAAACGCTTTTTTTTTTTTTTTTAAGATTGAGATTAGTTTAAATGGGAAAATGGTGACTTTGGATCTGGGCTGGCTCAATCGAGGCTGACAAGCCAGTTGTCTGGGACGAGGCCAGTTCCAAAGCAGATTTTTAGTGTCCTAAAACAACTTCAGTACAACATTTTGAAGTGGTTCCATCAACTGTTTTATTGGGTTTTTTTTTTTACTTTTACTCTACAATCAGTTTCCCATCATGTGTTTATTCTGAATACGTTTTATAAAACTCTCGCCAGAATTGACCCTGGCTGCATCAGAACTGTTTCCTTTATTAGTGCTTGCAAAAACCTACACAAATTCAACACTTTATAAAGAAGAAGACAAAAAAAATCAATTACTTTAATAAAACAATGCCATCAGTTACCCTCACAACATGAGTATATTTCACATATTTCACAGACAAGTGGCAGGACTTTGGCTTTTGTCTACTCTCCGAGAGACGTGCCCTTATGTTTAACATTTAATGTGAGTTTCAGAAGTTTTCTCGTGTCAGAATAGCTGTGATTACACCACACTGTCAGCTCATCACAACACGTGATTGTACAAACGCTGCAATCTTTGGTTTTGAAAACAAAATTTTATGATTAAAATCAAACAAGGTTTCTTTGTGAGGCGTTTCCTTATTGATTTGGAGTTACCCTCTGATAACAATTATTTCAGAGCTTTCCTTTCTCGAAAGTGTGATGAAGCACAACAGAATGCTTTAATTAGGCTGAATGAGAAATACAGTAATGTTTGTAGAATTATGAGTAGATGGAAAAAAATACTATTGTTTTATTTTGAAAAGAAAAAAAAACCCTAATGAAACAAAGGGGATGACATAATCAACATTGGACATTATTCATTTGTCCTCTGTTGGTGAAATTCACATTCTCGCAACATTCTGGTGAAAGAAAGTGAAAATATACTGCATGGTTACGAATAAGAAATATGGTTAGTTAAGGAACCAATCCCTCTAAGATTGCAATAATGTAGAATGACAAAATATGTGGCAGGTCTGTATAGAAACCAGAGCTTTAATAAACATCTGTCCTCATCCTCATCTGACTGTATTAAATCTTGTTTAAAAGACTGGAACACTGATAGCAAACCTAAGGTGACAGAAATATATATAAATGCATTAAACACATAAACTAAAAACCCAGGTGAAGAACACAAGAATATAGTTTGCTGAATAGTCATTTTCTTGTAATATTCACTTTTGTTTCTTTGCGGTGTTTCTACGGGTTTCCAATACACAAAAAATGGGAAAAGCAACTATTCTAAAGCCAAAACCAAGAAAAGCAAACACCTCAAACAGAAACTTTATTTTGAGAAATTGGTTAGGTACTAATATCCCGATGCATCCTTAATAATCCAGGTAGAAAAATCTGGGTTAAGTAAAAAGTAAATAGGTTAAGTATTAAGTTTTACAGAGTTTAGAACGAGGTCACCAACCTGTTTGAGACTGAGAGCTACTTCAGTGGGACCGAGAGACGCGAAGAGCTACTTGTTTGATACAAACACATTTGCACGGCTCACCTTTAATTATGGTATTAATAATAATATATTTACACACATGTGAATACATGACTGCCTGATCACATCTGATCTGGTCTGTATTATTAAAGACTCCACACAGTGATTATCAGTAAGGATTTCACATGTGATCAATTATTATTGATAATTAGTGATTCTCAATCGAGAACTTGAGTCCTCAGTTTGAATCCCTTTTAGGTTCTTCTGTGCAACTGTGAATTGTTCCTAGCTGTGGCTGGGAGTGTGGATGGTTGTTTGTCTCTTTGTCTCTGGGACAGACTGGAGACCTGTCCTGGGTGTCCCCTGCCTTCACTCAAAAGCAGCAGAGACTGGCTCCAGTCCTAAACAAGGGGACAAAACGGATGATTTACTACAGCAGAAAATTATATTTAAACATAAATTACCATTTCTTTTATGCTAATCTCAATCAGTAACATTTGAAATTCTGTATATTTTATAAATATTTTATAAACTGCTTTGTACAAATGAACACATTTGTAACATTCATTCAAAATATGCCTTTTATTAATAACATATTAAGAATAAAATCTTCCAATCAAGCTCTGTTTGCACTAACTGTTGTATTTGTAACATATCAGAATAACTCTAACTCTTGCAGATACAAAATATCAGTCCATCCATCCATTATCTTTACCCGTTTATTCCATTTTGGGTCACGGGGGTCGCTGGTGCCCATGTCCAGCAATCACTGTGCGAGGGGCGGGGTACACCCTGGACGGGTCGCAAGTCCATCACAGGGCCACATAGAGACAAATAACCATTCACTTTCTCACTCACACCTAGGGACAATTTAGAGTTACCAATCAGCCTAACATGCATGTTTTTGGTCTGTGGGAGGAAACCGGAGTACCCAGAGAAAACCCACGCATGCACGGAGAGAACATGTAAACTCCACCCAGAAAGGCCCCTGGACCGGGGTTTGAACCAAGGACCTGCTCGCTGAGAGGCAGCAGCTCTACCAGTTGCACCACCATGCTGCCCCAAAATATCAGTCATTTATTAAAAATAAAAAAACTAAATGACATCATTGCTTCTTTCAAGAGCTCCTCACCTGAAAATGTCTCATGACAAATATCTGCCTGCTCAAAGCTGCCTTCAACCTGTTGTGAGACACCAGGGGGCTGGTTAGCACTGAAGCTAGCATGTTAGCTGGTGAAGTGTCACTCCATGTTGTTTTGCTGTCACCACCATAGAAATCATATAATCACTGGATCCAGCATTGGCTTCTGCGGCGCAGGAATTTCGGCCGCCATCTTGGAGCGGTCGTCCTTATTTGGTTAAAGCAGAAGATGTTTCAGCACTTCGCAGCTTATTTCTGTTCTAATCGACGGACTGTTGACGTCAGGTCTCGGGGGATAACTTTTCACAACTCAAATGAACATATTATTGTTAGTATTTTGTGAATAGAATATTACTGTACTGTCCAACATTTTTCAGTCAGGTCATCTGGACAGTTTCTTTTTTTTTGTGCTGAAACGTTTCACCTTCGATCCAGAAGGCTTCATCAGTCAAGGAAACACACAACAAAACTGATTCTTCCCCCAGCAGCTTACTCCAAAGTGGAACAAACCAGTTCTGCTTGTGATTAAACATCTTCATTGCTTTGCAACTTTCATTTGAATTTATTTGACTTTCATCTTCTAGTTAAGAAATTAAAACAATTAGAAAATTGAAACTAAAATATAGAGGTCATTTTCCAAAATACAATAGATGGTAGTGTTTAGAAGAAAAAAAAAAGAAAAACTCTGCATGCACATTTTAGATAAAAGTCACTGAAATAACTGGATTCAGGTGTGGTAAATGTGCTTCCCAGTTGCCTATTTGTTGTGTTGCTGAGTTGTAAGCAAAGTAATTGTGGTGAAATATACAGCAACAGAACAGAACAGAGCAGAGGGAACATTTAAGCCAGCATTATGCAATCACACTCATATTAGACGGTGAACATTCAAGGAATTATTCCCTCAAATTTATTTATTCATTTCCTTCAAAGAGGCAATTTAACGCATGACTTAATCCATCTTTGTGATGTCGCTGAAACGCCTGCTGCGACAGGAGCTGCATATTTGGGCCACAGATAAACAGTCAGAGCCAGAAATATTGCATCGCTGCAAAACAGACATGAAGAGCCGCAGCGGGGTGAAGTGGGGGGAGGGGGGAAGGTCACAGATGCTAAGCCTTCCAATCTCTCTTTCAATCTGCAGCTGTATATTGGCCACTTTAGGGACAGGCGCGTTTTATTCACACACGTGTGAGTGAAAGTATAAGTGAGTTTGTGACTTGGCCGAAAGAGCAGGCGACAGATTTTCTTGTGGGTGCTCAACCTGCACTGATCCACTGAGGGGCTTTGATAGGCCAGACGGTCCAATCATACGGCTAGAATCAAAGGAATATTTGTAGCTTGTTGTCATCAGGCTCAGTGGCACGGCTCACTGTGAGCTGACTGGAATGGGATGCTTGGACAACTTAGCTGGAAGGAGGATTAGCTTATTGTGGCCCCTGCTAAGAGGGGAAAGGCATCCACTTCGCACAGGATTGTTAGGTGCATCTGTGAGCGGAGCATCTGCAGGTTCTATATGAACGCTGACCAAAAGAAAAATTGCCAAACGATCCTCGTCCTTGTTTTGCTGGCAGGAGCTCTTTAGCCTCTGCAGATAGTACCCTGCTCATCTGATAACAAAAAAACAGTGCTAATTATTTCAGAGTGACACGAAATATGAGTTCTGTCGTAGCCCTCATCAGGACATCTTCGCAATTACTAAGCTTGAATTGGTGCCGGTGGTGATGATGACGTTAAAAACGATGGCTGTGATTTTGGCGATAAAATATTTCAAACTCGTGCAGTCCTCTTTAACGGTAGCAGCACATGTGCTCTGTGTTTATGAGCATTTTTAATTTCCCCTTATGCTCAGCTAACCACTGTGAGGCAAGTGGGACAGAGTTGTTGTCTAAGTTTTGTCTGAATTTTTAATTTTAACAGGCTAATAAACTCTCTTTTTATTCCTTGGGACCACTGAGGCCCATCTCCTGCCGCTGTTGTGTGACCCATTTATGCTCAGAAAGAGCCTTTTGAATTAACTCCTGTAACCATCCAACTTAAAAGAACAGATTTTCTGATTTCATGTAGGAAATATAAAAAAGGAAAACTTTCACAAGCCTAATTATTTCCACTATAATTCTTACAGGGCCTACAGGAGCAAGCCATAAAGTTTTCATTGCTCTTCATTTGGAGATATCTCATGGAAAATGAATGTAGATGGTTTACTCAATTAGATAAGACCATCAAAAGTCATTTATTTGACACTTCAGATTAACACAGCTTCTCATCTCCATGACTAAAAATACCCACCATGGGAATGATGATAATTTAGTAGAAGCAGCCTTGTTTGATGAGTGTAGCTTAATGACTTCATCAGCTTGGTTTGGGGAAGAATAAAATCCTATTGAGTGATGAGAGGTGCATCAATAAAGTTATGATTTTAGTTTTAATAGAGATGTAAAGTGAGCTCATGCTCATTTCTCTGTCATTATACAAAATACATCTATTATCTCTGATGACTCTGATGTGCAAATGTGATCTATCTGCCTTGAAAGGCAACGGATTTGTTGGATTTTTATTTTATTTAAGGCCTTGAATTCCTTGAAGAATTGCATGTCAGTCACCTTTCACTCCCGTGTTTTCACCGATAATCCTCTTATGTTAAGAAATGACAGATTAGTTGAACCTTCAGTCTATCTTGAGCTTGACTGACTGAAAAAAACTACTCATTTGTACCTGTAGATATGCATTCAATGCACTGGTGTCTGATGGCCTTTAAAAAGATATTCTAGCCATTTTTGAAGTGATGTTCTGTCAAATCAGTAGTTAGCACTTCATGATCTGGAACATCAGTCATGGAGAAAGTTTGAGCTTTGATATTGAGGTAAAATTTCATTCGGCAGTAGGTTACAGTTATCTCCAACACATACCGTTACTCATACTGCTACACATCGTCTAAGATTTTTGATAAAAATTTGGTAATAACAGAAACAAACTTGTTCATCCATTAGCAAAATATCTCATGAGCCATACATCCAATTCAGTTCATTATCATTCTTCTTTCAGCTTTTCCCTCTTCAGGGGTCACCACAGTGAGTCATCCTTCTCCATCTCATTCTGTCTTCTGCATCCTCTGTCCTCACTCCAACTACCTCCATGTCCTCTCTAACTTCATCCATATAGCTCCTCTTTGTCTTTTTCCAGGCAGCTGCATTTCTAACATCCTTCTACCAATATACCCACTGTCCCTCCTCTGGACATGTCCAAACCATCTCAGTCTGGCCTTGTAGGGTTTCTGGGGTCTTGTCATGCATTTTGTGTTTTTCCTCATGTTTTCCTGTCACCCCTTCAGCATTTCTCTTCCTGTGTTCCAGCACTATCGCACCTGTGTCTAATCCTAATCACCGCAGGTGTCTGTCATCTCACCTTGTCAGTGTCTGTATATATTCAGCCCCTAGGTGTTATGTATTTGTCGCTGAATTGTCCTTGTCCCGTCCAAGGCTTCATGTTTTTGATATCCCTCCGTGTCTCTCTTAAAAGTAAGTTTGCTGCCACGACAGCTTTTTGTTTTGTTTATCATATTAAACATTTGACTTATTTTACTGGAGCCTCCTCGTCTTCTTGCACTTTGGGTTCAACACATGGAAGCCGATCATGATAGGTCTCTCTAACTTTATCTCCTAGTTGTTCAACCTGTGCTGTATCTCTGATGATCTCATTTCTAATCTTATCCATCCTTGTTACTCCTAAGAAGAACCTCAACATCTTCATTTCTGCCACTTCCAGTTCTTTCTCCTGTCTTA
The DNA here is from genome assembly GCF_014905685.2 of Nematolebias whitei. Classification (NCBI taxonomy): domain Eukaryota; kingdom Metazoa; phylum Chordata; class Actinopteri; order Cyprinodontiformes; family Rivulidae; genus Nematolebias; species Nematolebias whitei. Next base: position 18,722,737 of record NC_056509.1, read on the forward strand.
TTGCCAATGATGCTGTCTCCAGACCATACAACATAGCTGGTCTCACCACTGTCTTGTTTTTCCTTTGACCTTTGCTGACACCCTTTTGTCGCAAATCACTCCAGAAACGTTTCTCCATCCACTCCATCCTGCCTGGACTATATTTTTCACCTCTTTACCACAATCCCTATTTTCCTGGACAGTGGACCCCAAGTACTTGAAGTCCTGCACCTTCGTGACCTCTGCTCTTTGTGCTTCACTCCACCGGCCTCCCTCTCATTCACACGTACTCTGTCTTAGTACAGCTGACTTTCATTCCTCTTCTTTCAAGTGCATACATCCATTCCTAAATATCCATCCATCCATTATCTTTACCCACTTATTCCATTTTGGGTCACGGGGGTCGTTTGTGCCCATGTCCAGCAATCACTGTGCAAGGGATGGGGTACACCCTGGACGGGTCGCAAGTCCATCACAGGGCTTCCTAAATATCAGTTTATTCAATTCAGTTTATTTATGTAGCGCCAAGTCACAACAGAAGTAATCTCAGGACACTGAACAGAAACATTCATACATAAAAAAGTAAGTTAACACTATTTATGTGAGGAACAGACTGCCTTGAATTTAATTCCATTGCAGAAGTCTCATCTTGAGCAAGCACAAAGGCAACAGTGGTAAGGAAAAACTCCCTCTTGAGGAAGAAACATTTAGCAGAACCAGGCTCATGACGAGCGGCCCTCTGCTTCGACCGGCTGGGTTTGAGAGGAACCGGAAGGAGGAACAGATACACAATGGCAGATAGAGAGTCACATCTTAAAATAGAAATAATATCAAATAAAAACTATTCAATTTTATCATTTCATTTAAGGAAATTAGGTATATTTGTCCTCTAGTAGTCTAAACCTATGGCAGCATAACAAGCCAACACTAATTATAGGATTTATCAAAAAGAAAAGTCTTAAGTCCAGTCTTAAAACTGGACAGCGTGTCCGCCTTACAGACAAAAACTGGAAGTTGGTTCCACAAGAGAGGAGACTGATAACTGAAATATCTTCCTCCCATTCTGCTTTTGAAACTCTAGGAACCATAAATAAGCCTGCAGTTTAAGAGTGAAGTACTCTGTTAGGAAAATATGGAACAATAGGGTCTCAAATATAAGATGGAGTTAGGTTGTTGAGAACTTTGTAGGTCAGAAGTAAGATTTTGAATTCAATTCTGAATTTGACAGGGAGCCAATGGAAAAAAAAAGCTAGAACTGGAGAGATATAATTTCTCCCACTAACTCCAGTTAAGACTCTGGCAGAAGCATTTTGGATCAACTGAAGAGTTTTTAAGAAGTATTTGGATACCCAGATAATAAACCATTGCAATAGTCCAGTCTAGACGTGACAAATGCATGAACCAGTTTTTCTGCATCACTTTTAGATAGGATGTTTCTAATTTTAGCGATAATATGCAGGTGGAAAAAGGAGGTTATAGTAACGTTTTAGATTTGGGGATTAAAAGACATGTCCTGATCAAAAATAACACCAAGATGTTTAACATTAGAGCTGGAGGACAGATCAGAGCCATCCAAGGAGGGAGAATAACTGCAAAATTTACTCCTAAGAAATTCAGGTCCAAAAACCAAAACCTCAGACTTCTCTGTATTGAAAAGCATAAAATTAAGGGTCATCCAGGTTTTTATAACTATAAGACATGCTTGTAGTCAAAGTAGCTGATTGGATTTCATGGACAAATATCACTTTGTATCATCAGCATATAAATGAAAATTTATTCCATGCTCTTTAATAACTTTACTTATTTGAAGCATATATAATAAATTGAAGCAGTCATCCTAACTGAACATGATTATTTGAAGGTTGGCGTTTTTTGTATTAAAAACACTTGTCTTTCATTGGTGGGATGAAATATGCTAATTTTTTGGGACAGGCATTTTGGGTTTTCAAGACTGAATTTTCCCCAAAATACAGTCTACTTATTTAAAAATCCTACGTTATTTTCAGAATACCCCCAGGACACCCAGTGGTTGAAAGCCGACATACAGCTAAACATGTTGTCACTGGACAGGTTGGGAAGGAGCCGGAGAAAACTAAAGAGTTGTAGCATGAAGCTGCACTGCTCTAACTATGACCTCTGACCCTTATTCATCTTCCAGACTCACCATGAATCGTGTTTTTCAAAGTCACATTTGACTTCAATAATGTCTGATGTTTTTCCACACATTTCCTGTCCTTGGACACAGAGTCAGCTACAGTCTAACTAATGTTTATCTTATTTTTTCCTATGTTTCTAAGAAAGAAAAACAAATCATTAGTGATGTTTGTTTTATTTGATTTACAAGTGTGAACATAAATAATTTTGATTGTTGTTTTCAATCATTATAATGAAATCATGTGAAATATTGCAATGCGAATAACATATTTCTCTGTTCTGTTTTTCAGAAAGTGATTATTCCTTCAGAGACACCTGTGAAAAAGTTCTTTGATCTGGAAGTTGTTTTCTTCAGAGTGGAGCCACAATGTTCCCTAGTCAGTCAAAACAATCTTCTCAGAGCTGTTGTTTTGCACAAAGTCTCTTTGTGTGAAAGGCAATTTGCCTTGAACCCCCGAACTGAGCAGTTCATCTCCGGCCCCGAACCGGAAGACGGTTCATCTGTGGACCCGATCCCCGAGGTCGTGCCTAGGTCCACTTGTTCAACTCCTGAGCAGATAAATATGTCGCTCAAATTACAATTGTTAGAAGTTTAGATAACTGCAGAAGATGAAGCCTTTTCTCACTGCAAGACTCACGTTCTCGGCTGAAGGTTGCGATGGACAGCACCTTCTCATCAGCTGTTGCCCTCACAGACCCCTGAAGCTGTCACAGTGACGGTCAGCTACCTTGGACAGTTCCCGGAGTCCTCCTCATGGTGTCTCTGGTCAGATCCACCAGAGAACCCCAGAAAGACGAGTGGTGGCCTCAACACGGACCCGGTAAGGAGCAGAACCTGGTGACATGATGCAACTCTTGGTCTGGTTATGCTATTTTAAGCTGATGCAACTTGTAAAGCATTTCCTGGCTTGCAGTGACAATAAATGACTTTATCTGATCAGATTAAATAACTTCTTTCAACCAAAATCCAAAGTAAACTATTTATTAAAATAGTCAAACTTTGTCTAAATTCATGCATGTATAAAACTGAAATAAGTCCTGCTCAAAGAGTCAATTTTGCCTTAGATGAGAGAAATAAGCCTCGATTGATTCATTATTATTGTTTGTTTATTATTGTAATAAAACTTCAAAGACAACTTTGGTCTCTTCATTCAGATGAATATTAATTTGTTCTGGTTGTTGTTGGTCAGTAAACTGACCAGCTGGTGCCCCACTTTAACGAGAGCTAAATAATTAAAATAAATGTAGTGAAGGGGAGTGGAGAAAGTGTTACACTTCCTCCTCCATCTCATCATCCTTCATATTGCTACAGAGTCCAACTTGATTTTTGTGAAGTTACACACCGAAGCAGCATTAATTGTAGTGATCTCTGATTTGCATAACCAATTGTCATTTCCGTAGACGTGAATAATCATGTTACTGTATTTAGCCTGAGCTTTAGCCAGTAGTTTCAGGTGAGATTCATTGTTGCCCGCTCTGGCCCCTGGAATGCATTTGACTGTAATTTGAGTCACAGGTGCCAGATTTTGGATTATGGAGCTGCCACTAACGAGAGCTTGCTCCTCGGCGGTTGACTCATTAAGCACGGAAAACTGATTTGAAAGTTGAACGAGTCGGCGGTTGACCAGGGGCTTAGTTTTAGTATTATTTTTTCTTTGGACCGTCACTCGGTGGGACGGTGATTCAGAACAGCTTAGGGGAGAAAACTAAATTGAAATGTGGTTTTTGTTGGGAGACTAATCAATTAAAATGTAATTTGAAAAGTGAACGGGTTGATCGTGAACCGGGGGTTTAGTTTTAGCTTTAGGCTTACTTTGGACTGTTGCCCTGTGGGCTTGTGGTTCTGGATTGCTAAGGGGAGGAAACTGATTTCAAATGCAATTTAAAATGGAAGAAAACTCTTTTGAAACATCATTCGAATTGTGAAAGGATCGATAGTGAACCGGGACTTAGTTTTAGCATTTAGTTTACCTTGGGTCATTACCCAGCTGTCCTGTGTTTCCAGACTGCTAATGCGAGCTAGCATTAGTGACTCTGCAGAGCGTCTGGCTTGTTAATCGTTTTTCAAAAGCACAAAGCCGAGCTTCCAGATGAGACAGCCTCTCCTCCAGAGCCAGCATAGCAGTACATTTGATACAGGTGCTATTATCTGCAAACGAGTTAGTATTATAGCTAAACATTTGACAATCAATGCAAGTAATGAAACCCAAAGCCATGCTAAGTTAAGGCTAGTAAGAAATAGCAGATCTCAATATACTGATAAAAACCAGAAGTCCTGAAAGATGAAGATCATGATGGAATTAGTTTTAGGTATGGGTGATCAAGCAGCGTGGATCTGATGCAGGCACACAAAGCGGTGATACGGTCTCAGCTTTAGGATGCGTTGAAGTCAGCAGCTCGTTAGCCCCAGCATGATAGCCCAGCACGATGTAGCCGGTACAAAGTATCACCACGAGACTGGGTCCCTTTGCTCTCAAAACAAATAGAATACAGCAAAAATCAACAAGGGGCAGAAAAAATAAAACACCGTTTTAAACACGGGCGACTCGTTGATATCAGCTTTAAGTGAGTTGAATCTGAATCAATCCGAACCAATCTGGTTAGCTTAGCTTAGCACACCACTGCAGAAACCTCACAGTAGTGATTCACGTAACTCAAACACCTAAAAGAATAAAGCACAAAATGAAAACCAGAAGGAAGCAATATAACAAAGTCAAGGAACTGAAAAACAAAGTTTCAAACAAGGGTGACTCGCCTGATTTGTGATCTTTATCTTAGCATTGTGTGAGCTGAATCTGCGTTAGCACAGCACTGCTGGGTCACGTGTTTTAAAAAACACCTTAAATAAAACAACAAAGTTCATGCTTAATCATCCAGGTATCATATCCAATAATTCTCAGTCTGGTCATCTGGACAGTTTCTAAAATAAAGCATAAAACCAACAAATGACCAGCTTACGAACACTAACAAAAGGTTTAAGGAACAGAATAACTGTTTATATTAAGTGTGAATCGAATAAAATGTTAAATTCCTTCTGAGCAGAGAGAGTGTATTTTTAAGCGTCCTCTCCCAAGCAACCAGAACCGAAAGCAACTTTATCTTTAACCCGCTTCTTCCTTTTCGGATCGTGGGGGTCACTGGTGCCCATGTCCAGCTATCACGGTGTGAGAGGCAGGAGCCACCCAGGACAGGTCTCCAGTCCTTCACAGGGACACATAAAACAAATAACCATTTACTCTCTCACTCAAACCTAGGGACAATTTAGAGTTACCAATCAGCCTAACATGCATGTTTTTGGTCGATGGGAGGAAACCGAAGTACCCAGAAAAACCCATGCATGCACAAAGAGAACATATCACAAAAACTGGTATTTTCTAAATATAATAATAAACATGAATTCACTGTGTATGCAACTTTATTAGCAGCATCCTCATAACATCTCAATCACATGCCTTCTCACACCTGTTCCCGTGAACATATCACCCCTGTCCTGTAGAAACTTCATTGGCTCCCTGTGACTCAGCACATCCATTTCAAGATCCTCCTCATCACATTCACAGCCCTCCATAATCTGGCCCCTCCATTCCTGACCCACCTACTCCATCACCACACTCCTCGTTCCCTTTGCTCCTCCAATGCCAACCTTCTGTTTCTGCCCTGTAGGACTAAGCTCCAAACCTGGGGAGACAGAGCCTTCTCAATCGCCGCCCCCACCCTCTGGAACTCACTGCCCCAACAGCTTCATGCCTGCTCTGATCTCCCCCTTTTAAGAAAGAACTCAAAACCCACCCGTTTAAATAGCTTTAATGTTTAAATATGCCCCTTTTATGTGTTTTTATGTGTTGTGCTGCATTGTTGATTTTATATTTTTAGAACTCCTGTAAAGCATCTTTGAGACTTCCTCTGTGAGACTGAGACATGGCTCTCCTGTGGTGAGTTCATGTTGGAAATTTTGCCACAGGTCTGTTCTAACTTTAATGCTCCAAGGATATCAAGGAGAGGTGGTGGATTATTGACTATTTTCAAAAAAACTTTGGAGTTGCAAACTGGTACAGATACCAGCTAATTTTTCGAGTTTGGAACTGCTGTGTTTTGAGGTGGGCCATTCAAACCCTGTTTTATGTGCTGTGATTTACAGGCCACCCATATACAAAATATGACTTCATGGATGAATTCTCTGATTTTTTAACTAGAATTTTGCTCAGATATGATTGGGTTTTAATTGTGGGGGATTTTAAAATCCACGTCTGTTGCCCTGGAAAGCCGCTGACTCAGGAGATGTTAGATCTGATCCAGTCTCTGAACTTTGTACAGAATGTCGTAGGCCCAACTCACTAGCACGGCCACACACTGGGTTTAGTGTTAACCTATGGCTTATTTGTTTCTGATTTAGAAATTGGGGATGCTGTTCTCTCTGACAGCAAACCCATTTCTTTCAACATCTCTTTTGTCAATGAGTCCAAACCACCTCCCCCTCTATCCAGGCCTTGTTGAATATTTAACCCTTTCACAGCTGCACTCTTTTCCTCTGCTTTTACTAAAAACTCTGTCTTAGTCTCTGAATCCTCTGCTTACATCAACACCCACAAGCTAGTCACTGCACATCAAGAGACCTGTGCTAAGGTGCTAGACCTAGTTGCGCCATTGAAAATCAGACGACAAAAACATACACCACAACCTTGGTTGAATGAGATCACCCAAGCAGCCAGACGTCAATGCAGGAAAGCCGAGCGTAAATGGAAGAAAGACAAACTTCAGGTTTGTTTTATCATGCTAAAAACATGTTACAAAGACTATCAGGCCACTGTTAAATCAAAAAAATGTATATATATTTCATGATGACAACTAGAATTCTGCTGTTTGGCTTGGTGAAATCTGGATTGTCTACACATTTGTGTGGATGTGTCGAAACTTGGCAGCACTCAGACTGAATTACTATGTGGAGCTGCATCAGGGAGCTGGTGCAGGCTGTTATCAGGACTGTGGACTCTCTAGCAGCACCCATGAATGGTGGGAATAATCTTGGAGAAGCTGTGAGCTCAACTTTCGGTGTAAGGAATCAATTCGGCTGTTTGGAGTTTCCATCAGAGAAGTATACCAGCAAGACTTTAAAAGGCATAAACAGAAATTCACAAGTTCTGCCTGACCCAAACTATGGCCTTGACAGTGGACCAATCTCAACGCCTCCTGCATGTTTAGAAAAAACAAGCAAAGATGCTTTGTCTGTCTCCTCACCCCTCCCTTCCCCCAAGGCCATGGACATGTGACAGAACCTCAACCAAGCTGATGATAAATAACACATCTTATCTGGACACTGGCTGAGGGGGGGGGGGGGGGGGGGGGCCGTACAAAACTCCCTCTTTTTTATTTAATATAAAAGACCCGCCGGCCTATATGTCGTATTCTGCCCTACGAAGTGTTGAACCCAAGTGCAGGAGGATGACAGGAGGCTCGATGAAAAAAATCAAAGGCATTTATTTTACAAAAACAAAACTGAACCTGATGGGGCAGCGTACTCATGAATAACCAGGACACAGGACGCAAGGCAGAAACACACCATAAGGACAATCCCGAGACAAAGATATGACGCAAAGAAGCTGAATATATACACACACTGATTGGAACAAATAAGAGACACCTGCAGTGATTAACATGACACAGGTGAGACAGGGACTGAGCACAAGGAGGGAAAACACTGAGAGCTAGAAACATGAGGAGACAGACAGAGACAGTACCAAAACCCCGCAGTGCCCCCACTCAAGGGATGGCTCCAGACATCTCAAGGACAAGCTACATCCAACTTGGGTGGGAGGTGGGACAAATACAGGACATACCAAGACTGAGAAACACAGAGGACCAAAATAACAAAAAACCGACAGGAACAAATCCTGGGGAACACCAAACAAAACACAAAAACCCAAGACCCCAACTCAGAGTCAAGGTGGACGGTCAGGAGACCATCCAAGGCAGGTCTGGGGTTCAGGCGGGTGACCTGGTGACCGTCCCCAACGAGGCAGGAGATCAGGGAGACAGCCTGGAAACCATCCACCCTCAGGCCAGAGCTCCGGCGGGTGGCCAGGGGACCGTACATATTGGGGTAGCACAGGTGACCATCTGGGCCCTCCCAGACTCAAGCAGGCGAGGACCTCTTTGGGCAGACCAGGGGTGGGCCAGGGATGGAGACCTCTGCAGGCGGGCCAGGGATGGAGACCTCTGCAGGTGGGCTGGGAGCAGAGACCTCTGGTGGGCCAGGAGTGCAGACCTTAGGCAGGCCAGGATCTTCTGCGGTTGGGCCAGTGGCGAAGACTTCAGCCAACAAGCCAGGAGTGAAGACCTCAGGTGGGCCAGGATCTTCTGCGGTCAAGCCGGGAGCAAGGATCTCAGCCTATGAGCCAGGGGCGATGACCACAGCCAACGAGCCAGGAACGAGGATCTCGGAGGAAGAGCCAAGAGCAAGGACCTCTGCCAAAGAGCCAGGAACAAAGACCTCAGCCGAAGAGCCAGGAGCGAGGACCTCAGCCGAAGAGCCAGAAGCGAGGACCTCAGCCGAAGAACCAGTAACCAGAACCAGAGCTGAAGCAGGAAAGCCAGGAGACTGGACTGCAGCAGTAGAGCCAGGAGTTTGGACTACAACCAGTAATGGAGACAGAGCTTCAGTACTGCGCGGAGAAGCCCAGTTCTGTTGGTTGGAGAAGTTCGGCGGCGCGGACAGTTCTGATATGTCCTAGCGCTGTGCAGTAGCTGTGGGAGCCGGGAAGACCCTGACATGACCACAGAGCTCTTCCGAGTTTCATGGGATTATAACATTGTAGTGAACCTGATCTGACCCTGATCTGACCCTGATGACCTCAAATCTATCAGATGGACAGAGACTGTTATTTTCATTGATCTGAATACAGTCTGAGCCATCTGGTGACTTTCTTTCTTGAATTAACCAAGCAGAAAAGACAATTTTTATAATCATTACTGTTTTACAAATGTTTGATAATCAAATTGTGTTAGTTCCATTCAATGCTTACAGGTTGAAAAGAACTACTCATTTTTATTTTACATAAACAGTAAGTAATGATTTTTATTCCTCATTCAAAGAAGAAATCAGGTTAATATGCATTTCTTGATTTTCTGTCTGAAATGAGCTAAGTAATGTAAGTATGTGAAAGGTCGAGTCTTGGTCAACTAAAATGTTTACTGAGAAGAAATGTCATGTTTTACTATTTGAGAAGATACAACAGCGTGAGACTCCACGAAGTCTGGTCGTCTGCAATAATCTTTTCTGTATGTTGAAAACAATCCTTGACTTATGATAACATCTTACATCACAAAAACACACCTCTTTCTGGTACATCCACGAATCAGAAAGCTCTAAATTGAACCGGAAGTCGACCCATTTAAAATGTGGCAACTTCCCAGTTCATGTTAGTTCTGAAGAGAATTCAGAAGAATTCCGGAGAATTCATGAAAGAGTCTGTGAGTCTGAGAGTCTGAGAGTCTGAGAGACTTAGACAATGAAGAGTTGCTGAGAGTAAAAGAATGAAAGGAGTTCAGAGTTCTTGGATGCAGAACGCGTTCAGGATGATCCAGAGACGTTTTGGAATTATAATTTCTGTTTGAACGACCCACGCACGACTCTCGAAGGATTTTAGCTGTTCTCAATGGAGACGCTGAAAAGAGTCTGAAGGATTCTTACTGAGCCGATTATCGTCGACCAGGTAAAGGTTTCTTCTTCGACCAAGTGTACCGTGGGCAAGCTGAGATCTGATGGAGCGTGCAATTTCTGGTCAACAGATATTAATTTCCTCACATATTTCCCTGTAAGATAAATCTCCATTTCATCTTAAACTCTCCTCTTTCTCATAAAATCAGTACAGATATTTTAGAAATATCTGAAGCAAAGTCCTCAAATCACCGCCGAGTGATTTGAAGTTCATTATTTGTGAAACTTGTCTGTTATTATTTTCATATTTTGCCAAATTAATGTAAATGTTTGATGTTAAACTTTGATTCTGAAAATAAATGACCGCATTGATTTGATGGGTCAAAGATAAATAACGTCTCTCGTTACATTTCTGTTAATTTCAAGGCACGACATTACACAGTCAGAAAGATGAGGAACTCGTGAAATTGTATGCATATATCTCATATATTTGTCATACTACAACTAGTGGCACGTACCTACGTGACTCACTACAACTGGTGGCCCGTCACGGCTCATAAATGACTGTAAAAACGTGTAAGATTGATTTACGTGTTGGCATGTATGTTAAAAAGTAACAGTTTATCAGCTGTGATTGAAACGCAGCCGGTGCTGCGCGTTTGGAGCTTGGCTGTGCGTATTTACGCAGCGTGATGGAGCTGCGCACTTAGCTCTGCATGTTTACGCTGTGTTACGCTGGCAATGTTTTAGAGCTGGAATTGTGTCATTGAGTCTTTATAAAGCTGACATTGTACGCGTGTTATGTTAACTAAAAGCTGATGAGCTGTGAGAAACGCTTTATTCTGTTTAAACTGTGTTCCAGACGCTGTTCTGGTCCGGTTCGGTTCTGGTTCCGACTCGGTTCTGGAGCTTCGAACGAGTTGTTTTAAATAGCTAGAAAGACGTTTTGTCACGGAGCGCCGTCTCCGTGCAGCTCAGGGAGTTGATTTGTTACAATTTTTAACAGAAAAAGTGCATTTTGACAGTTTAAAAGACGAAAAGCTGACGAACTATTTTCAGGCTAAACCTAGCATGCTGGCTGTAAACGTCTCCTGATTGGTTGAATGTTGCTGTGTGGAGCGCTCTGATTTGCTGAGAAGGTTGACTGACGTGGCTACGTCATCCCCTCTCAACCCTGCGCTGCTTTGCCATTGGTGATTTCAGTCACGTGACCCGGAAATGAAATTCGTTTTCATAGGGAAATAAAATCTGCTTTTTAAAGCTGAAAAGTAACTTTAAAGTGGTTTTGATACGCTGACTAAGTGCTTCGAAGCATATTCGCTGAAATTTTGCCACGTTAGAGTCTAAAATTCGTCATTAAATGATGTTTTTAAACAACGCTAGCGATGCTAATTTTAAGCTAAACAGCTAACGACCGGAGCCTTAGCTACGCTTAAAATCACTAAATAAAGCTGCAATATTGTCCCAAAAACTCATGTTTCAAGCTATAAAGTCTGATTGCAAAAAATTTTGCCACGTTTGTGTAAAAAATCCGTTCAGAAATGTTGATTTTAACCGAGTTTAGCCGAAGCTAACTTCAAGCTAAGCGGCTAACAACAGGATGTCAACCGAACGCCACAGGAAGTTATAGCTCCCCTAGTGGACAACACAAACAGTGTCGGAGTTAAAATTGTTGAGGTAATACTGACATCTTCTGGCGAAACTTGAGAAGACAGGTTTCACTCGCTTATTAGGTCTAAATAGTGAAATTAAACGTTTTAATTTTTCTAAAAGGCATTTTTGAGTTAATAAACGTTCCTTAAAGCTGAAAATTACTGTTATCTTGCATTTTAAAAGTTATAAGGTATTTATGCAAAGAGCATTTACCAAAAAAGTTTTATTTCACTGGTAATCCCTTAAAACTAAGGTACAAAAATAAACATTAACTTTTTAAAAATAGAAACAGTTACAGATTTTCACAAAGTTGGAAAAAGTTTACTCATTTGCTAAAAGGATAGTGCACGTTTAATTGATAAATCACTAAATAAAAGTAAATACATCAGACAAAGAGACTTTGCTGATTTTATTTATTTTGAAAAACCTAAAACATTAAAATTCTCCTGTTTAATCTTTAAATAGAAGAAAAATGGCAAGCGACGAAGAAGAAGACAACTTTTTAAAACCAACAAATGATGATATCATTTTGGGGGCCTTACATATTTTAACAACTCCACTCATTGGCAATGAAATACAGCAATTAGAACAACTTAATGAAGCTCAAAGACAAGAAGAGCTGAAAAGTTTGGCCGCAGGAACATTAAATACAGAGAGTAAAAAGCTTAGCCATGAACGGTTAGCAAAAATCTCTCTGCTTCTAAAAGCTGAATTGGATGAACGGTCGGAACGCCTTGTCTGGATGTCTAAAAGACATGAGAGGGAGCTCTCAGAAATGCAGGCGTCACTAGAAACAAAATCTTATGAAAAGATTAAAGAAATAGACCGTCAGTACCAAGCCACGTGTGCAGATAACGATGTGCTACAACAACAATTGCAACTCGCAAAAAATGAACTGGAACAATGCAAAATAGATAAACAAATTGTACAAGAGCTACATATGCGTTTAAAAGATGACTATTTTACATCCCAGGAACATTTAAAAAAATGTGAGGCGAAACTAATAGCAGCAATAGAAAAAGGTAAGGAAGTTGGGCAAGGTGACCTGGAATCCAAACCAGACCCTGAACAAAGTCGGACTAATACACCAATTACTCAACGACCTCTTTACTCACCCGGTGCTTTTAGACCCATCCAAACACCTACACAAACGGGCAGAGCAACACCCCCACAACTGATCACGCATGTGAGACCATTGATATCTTCTCCATCAATGGATGACTTGCAAAAAATCTCAAAATATGTACAACGTTTTGTCCCTGGACCGTTGGGCTCCGCTGGAACAAAAGCGTACCTCAGAGATCTGGATTTCAGATTGAGATCCCATCCTAACGCTACGGTAGAAGATAAAATCAGTCTGATACGACTCACTTCAGACAGAGAGGTGTATACCTTCATCGAGCGTCTACCAGATGCAACGAGAAGAGATTACAAACTTCTGTGTGAAGCTCTGATTAAAGAGTATGATACCTGCACAGGACCAGCTGGATATCCAGCCGCAGAAAAGGTCACGCAGGGTAAAGCTGAACATCCAAAAGTTTATTACAAAAGAATCTTCCAAGCTTATTTTGGTAACAGAAATGAAACCGGGATGGAGGAAGATGAAGGTTTTAAATTTGTTTTCAGCAAAAATCTCCACCCTGACATACAAACGTCAGTGCAAATGATGGCAAATTACAGAGAAAAATCCATCAGTGAGATTAAACAGTGCGCTGTGAACGTGTTTGAGGCACGTTGTCATGCCAAGACGCCCATAGAAGTGTTTCCTGGTGTAAAGGCTAAACCCCACTCCCTAGAATTAGAAGGAAGGCGTTCATCGCCACCCCCTCCTAAAAAAGGAGAAAAAAGGCAGTATTTTCAGACTAACAAACCGCATCATGAAGGTGCACGCTGGGACAAAAAGGCTCCTCCTTCAGAGGACGAACGTGATTATCGTAAATGGGACCAGCGGAGGACGCAAAAAAATGGGAACCGAGAGGAACCCCAAAAAGACGTACCTAGCCGCCCCCCACCTCGGACGAAACGTCCAGAGGCGAAAAAATCACAAAAATCCCAGAAAAAAGGCCCTCCACCTCTGAGCTCGGAAGAGACAGAAAAATTGCGTGAAATGTTAGAAGACTTGAAACACACTGACAAGGGAAGCCGACCAAAAGCACTATGCAGTGAGGTACTCACTACTACATCTCTGGACGCGAATGACAACACTACAGATGTCGGTGAAACACACCAAGACGTTGCTGTTGTTGCCTCAAACAACCCCTCATCGGATGAAAGGGGGGTAATCAGATGTCAGTATTACCTCAACAATTTTAACTCCGACACTGTTTGTGTTGTCCACTAGGGGAGCTATAACTTCCTGTGGCGTTCGGTTGACATCCTGTTGTTAGCCGCTTAGCTTGAAGTTAGCTTCGGCTAAACTCGGTTAAAATCAACATTTCTGAACGGATTTTTTACACAAACGTGGCAAAATTTTTTGCAATCAGACTTTATAGCTTGAAACATGAGTTTTTGGGACAATATTGCAGCTTTATTTAGTGATTTTAAGCGTAGCTAAGGCTCCGGTCGTTAGCTGTTTAGCTTAAAATTAGCATCGCTAGCGTTGTTTAAAAACATCATTTAATGACGAATTTTAGACTCTAACGTGGCAAAATTTCAGCGAATATGCTTCGAAGCACTTAGTCAGCGTATCAAAACCACTTTAAAGTTACTTTTCAGCTTTAAAAAGCAGATTTTATTTCCCTATGAAAACGAATTTCATTTCCGGGTCACGTGACTGAAATCACCAATGGCAAAGCAGCGCAGGGTTGAGAGGGGATGACGTAGCCACGTCAGTCAACCTTCTCAGCAAATCAGAGCGCTCCACACAGCAACATTCAACCAATCAGGAGACGTTTACAGCCAGCATGCTAGGTTTAGCCTGAAAATAGTTCGTCAGCTTTTCGTCTTTTAAACTGTCAAAATGCACTTTTTCTGTTAAAAATTGTAACAAATCAACTCCCTGAGCTGCACGGAGACGGCGCTCCGTGACAAAACGTCTTTCTAGCTATTTAAAACAACTCGTTCGAAGCTCCAGAACCGAGTCGGAACCAGAACCGAACCGGACCAGAACAGCGTCTGGAACACAGTTTAAACAGAATAAAGCGTTTCTCACAGCTCATCAGCTTTTAGTTAACATAACAGGCGTACAATGTCAGCTTTATAAAGACTCAATGACACAATTCCAGCTCTAAAACATTGCCAGCGTAACACAGCGTAAACATGCAGAGCTAAGTGCGCAGCTCCATCACGCTGCGTAAATACGCACAGCCAAGCTCCAAACGCGCAGCACCGGCTGCGTTTCAATCACAGCTGATAAACTGTTACTTTTTAACATACATGCCAACACGTAAGTCAATCTCAACTGATTCAACAGATTGTGGGTTGACCTCACTCCACGCAGTGAGAATCCCAACCCCACCAGTTGTAGTGAGTCACGTAGGTACGTGCCACTAGTTGTAGTATGACAAATATATGAGATATATGCATACAATTTCACGAGTTCCTCATCTTTCTGACTGTGTAATGTCGTGCCTTGAAATTAACAGAAATGTAACGAGAGACGTTATTTATCTTTGACCCATCAAATCAATGCGGTCATTTATTTTCAGAATCAAAGTTTAACATCAAACATTTACATTAATTTGGCAAAATATGAAAATAATAACAGACAAGTTTCACAAATAATGAACTTCAAATCACTCGGCGGTGATTTGAGGACTTTGCTTCAGATATTTCTAAAATATCTGTACTGATTTTATGAGAAAGAGGAGAGTTTAAGATGAAATGGAGATTTATCTTACAGGGAAATATGTGAGGAAATTAATATCTGTTGACCAGAAATTGCACGCTCCATCAGATCTCAGCTTGCCCACGGTACACTTGGTCGAAGAAGAAACCTTTACCTGGTCGACGATAATCGGCTCAGTAAGAATCCTTCAGACTCTTTTCAGCGTCTCCATTGAGAACAGCTAAAATCCTTCGAGAGTCGTGCGTGGGTCGTTCAAACAGAAATTATAATTCCAAAACGTCTCTGGATCATCCTGAACGCGTTCTGCATCCAAGAACTCTGAACTCCTTTCATTCTTTTACTCTCAGCAACTCTTCATTGTCTAAGTCTCTCAGACTCTCAGACTCTCAGACTCACAGACTCTTTCATGAATTCTCCGGAATTCTTCTGAATTCTCTTCAGAACTAACATGAACTGGGAAGTTGCCACATTTTAAATGGGTCGACTTCCGGTTCAATTTAGAGCTTTCTGATTCGTGGATGTACCAGAAAGAGGTGTGTTTTTGTGATGTAAGATGTTATCATAAGTCAAGGATTGTTTTCAACATACAGAAAAGATTATTGCAGACGACCAGACTTCGTGGAGTCTCACGCTGTTGTATCTTCTCAAATAGTAAAACATGACATTTCTTCTCAGTAAACATTTTAGTTGACCAAGACTCGACCTTTCACATACTTACATTACTTAGCTCATTTCAGACAGAAAATCAAGAAATGCATATTAACCTGATTTCTTCTTTGAATGAGGAATAAAAATCATTACTTACTGTTTATGTAAAATAAAAATGAGTAGTTCTTTTCAACCTGTAAGCATTGAATGGAACTAACACAATTTGATTATCAAACATTTGTAAAACAGTAATGATTATAAAAATTGTCTTTTCTGCTTGGTTAATTCAAGAAAGAAAGTCACCAGATGGCTCAGACTGTATTCAGATCAATGAAAATAACAGTCTCTGTCCATCTGATAGATTTGAGGTCATCAGGGTCAGATCAGGGTCAGATCAGGTTCACTACAACATTTTCCACTGAGGTGAGCTTGTGTCGGACAGAATCTCGCCGCTACTCCGGACGAGTAACAGCATCCTACGGAGACGCTGAAGGGTGCGTTAAACGGAACCTCGCCTGAGACATCTCCAGGTAAAAGAGTCGATTTCACCACCTAAGTGTACTGTAAGGAAGAAGCTGAAGAAAGCCCGGAGAGTGCCGTTCTGTTCAACACTCTCCCTCAAACACCATCCTTACTCCCTTTAACTTCCTTCCCATCTTTAAACTCTTCTCTCAAGTAGAAATTCTTCCAGATATTTTAGAAATGTCTGTGTAAAGTGCTCATCCACCGCCGTGTGGATAAAAAGATCATAATTGTACAGTTTTCATAAATGTCTGTGGTGAAGCAACGGAAAAATCATGGCCGTATGATTTTTCCTGATTGATTGCTTTTGTTGTTATTTTCATAATTTGCCAAATTAATGTAAATGTTTGATGTTAAACTTTGATTCTGTAAATAAATGACCGCATTCATTTTGATGGGTCAAAGATAAATGACGTCTCACGTTTGCATTTCCTTAAATTCAATGCACGTTTTATTCAGTCCAGAAAAATGAGGAATCCGTGTTAATTGATGAATATATCTGAGCATCTGTTCATCTACACAGGGCTGCAACTGGGGAACCAGGGACCAGAGCTGCAGAAGCAGGTGGTGGAGTCTGGGTTGTAACAGCAGGTGGTGGAGTCTGGGCTGCAGCTGCAGATGGTGGAGTCGGGGCTGCATCAGCAGGTGGTGGAGTCGGGGCTGCAGGTGGTGAAGCCAGAGCTGCAGCTGGAGGAGACGGGATCAGGACTGCAGCTGGAGGAGAAGGGAACAGGGCTGCAGCTGGGGAACCAGGGACTGGAGTCAGGGCTTCAGCTGGAGGAGACAGGACCGGGGCTGCAGCTGGGGAACAAGGAACCAGGGCTGCAGTTGGAGGTGTTGGAGCCAGAGCTGCAACAGGTGATGAGGCCAGAGCTAATGTTGCTAACAGTTTACTTGCTTCAGTACCTCTTTCCTGCGGGGTCCCGCAAGGCTCTATTCTTGGATCTCTTCTGTTTTCATTGTATGTGCTCCCCCTAGGGTCTATCCTGAGGAAACATGGTCTTTCCTTTCATTGTTATGCTGATGATTTTCAGGTTTATCTGCCCTTGAAACCCAACAGTTCCTGTTCCATTTCCCATTTGCTAAAATGTCTTGATGACATCAAGACTTGGATGGCTGCAAACTTCTTGAGTTGTAATAATCAGAAAACTGAGGTTATTGTGTTTAACCATAGCTCTGCCACTGTCACTAATACTGTAAACCTAGACTCCCTTCAGCCATATCTAAAGCAGTCTGTTACCAATCTTGGGATAGTTTTATACGTAGATTTTAAGTTTAATAAGCAGATCAACTCTGTTCTTCAAAAAACGCTTCTTTCAGCTAAGGCAGATAGCCAAGCTTATGTCCATGCTGACCAGATCCAACCTTGAAAAATTAGTTCATGCATTCATAATAACCCAGCTGGACTACTGTAACTCGCTTTATGCTGATGTCAGTCAGGTTTCTTTCTCACATCTCCATCTCGTCCAAAGTGCTGCAGCTCGGCTATTAACAGGAACTCACAGGTTTTAGCACATTTCACTGGTTCTGTCCCTTCACTGGCTTCCTGTGCATGTCAGAATTGATTTTAAAATTCTTCTGCTGACATTTAAACGCATTATTGGCATTGCACCTTCATACCTCTCCAACCTTCTTCATCCTCATTCTCCTTCTTGGGCTTTGAGATCATCGGACCAGGTGCTTTTGGTGGTACCAAAAACCCTTGGTACACCCATGGAATCCACATGATCTATGTAAGCACAGAACATATACATCAGCCACTTGGCAAACAAGAATTCTACCACTGAACCACCAATGTACCATGCAACTAAATTTGAACACTAGCTCAACTACGGATTCATTTTAGGTGGCAATGTAATGACTTGACACTGCTTTTGGGGTCATCGATAAAGGTTTCTGTTTCTCGCTTAGGCTATTTGGAGCTTGAGAAATTATATCTTACTCTATTCTATTGCAGGAGACTATAACTTAAAGTTATTTCATTTGTAACCATTTCATTTCTGTCAGCAAAGAATACAATAAAACACACTGTAGGATTCTAGACTGAAGAATAAACCATGTTTAACATGGTCCTACTGTGACCTAATCTGCAGGAGAACCAGAACAAGTTCTTATGTTTCATTCCAGGCCCAAATTTCAACAGAAAAGTGCAAAATGAAAATTGTGCTTGTGGCACATTAGGTTTTAGGACTTTTGTGTTGAAAGTTTATTCAGGTTTGTTGCTAAAAGCGTTCAATGAACAATGCTCTCCACCAAAGTGAAGTACGCTGAGATGCCTAAGGAAGGAGAAAGCAATGTCACTTCCTGGCAGCATTGTAGTTAATTGTAAACTGTGATACACAGAGGTGCATACTTGAGCTGTACTCAATATTTGTTTGATAAAGCCATTTCTTGGCTTGTCCAAGAAAGCATTGTCTTGTGAGTTACATAAGCTTGAAACGGGTGTAAAGTATTGGGAAGTCTTGTTCAGTCATTTGCATGTTCTGAGTTGTTAGGTTCCCATTTTCATTGTGCCATTTCTTCATAGTGTGGGTTTCATGTGTTGTCTGTTGTAGTATTCCTTGAGGATTGTTGCTAAGGAATAATGTTATTCTTTATCTAGTGAGGATTTTGAGATGCCTGACAACAGAGCTTTAATTGTGTGTTTAGAAAATGTTAAAAGCATACAATGGGTTTGTCCATCAAGCTTAGTGACTTTTTGCAAACTTTTCCCCTAATATTTTTGTGTTCCAAAAGCCAAAATGGAGTGTGTGTGGCAAAAAGTAATAAAAAGGAAATTGGGAGGAGAATCACTTTGATGATGTGTCCTTTTTAGTATAGTGGTGAGTGTCCACATTTGTCATGCGGGAGACTTGGTTTTGATTCACCGACGGGGCGTAGATAAAGCATGGTTTTGATGTACATGCTCTAAATCTATGGTCTCCAACTTTTTTGCACCACAGACAGTTTTAATGTCAGACAATATTTTCACGAACAGGCCTTTATGGTGTGGTGGATAAATACAACCAAAAAAAAAGATACAACTCCACCCAGAAAGGTCCCAGGCCAAAATTTTAACTGGTGACCTCACTGTAAGGCAACAGTTCAACCATCTGAGCCACTCGTGAACCATTACACAAATTTTATTGAAACCGTGAATAATTTGTCACCCAATTAACATGAAAACCCGAGTAAGTTTTGGAGTCAACCCAATTCAAGATAGCCACCAGTTACCTGACCTTAGCTAACATAAACATTAATACAACTTAGCCAAATTTACAGATATTTAGCTACAGCGTGAGGTAGGTGCTAAGAAACAGCCTTAGCATATGATGTGACATGAGATTGTTCATAACATTAACAATGTCTGACTAAAACAGCTAAAACTGTCATTTCTCAATGTAAGCTCGTCTTATTTTAAAACTCTGACACAGAAGACATAGATGATATGCATTTTTTTAAAGAATGGGGTCTTAAATTCATAAAGATTTACATAAATGTCATGCCACATTGTTATTTACAAAGAATTCTATGGATATTTGACAGCACAAATAGCAGCAGCAGCTAGATGTACCACCACAGTCAACAGTATTATAATATTTCTGCTGGAATGCAAAATGGAGGGTGGTGTAAAGATTTTTAAAGTGTTTGAACAAAGCTGTCTATACTTGTTTATTACTGGCATTGTTAAAAAATTATAAATCAGCCTTATTCTCAACTTTCACTCAAATTCAAATTAATCTGTATCCACATCTGGTAAAATGATTATTTAAATATGGCAACATTAATTCTTTTAATCAAGTGTTCCTGCTGTGTTCATCAGTTTATTTCAGCATTGAAACACTAAGCTCTATTAGACTGATAATAGTGGTAACACCTGTTTGATCCACTGCTGATTTTTCTTCTCATCTCATGGGCAGCATGGTGGCGCAACTGGTTGAGCTGCCGCCCCTCAGTGAGCAAGTTCCCGGTCTGGGGGCTTTCTGGGTAGAGTTTGCATGTTCTCTCCGTGCATGTATGGGTTTTCTCTGGGCACTCCGGTTTCCTCCCACAGACTAAAAACATGCATGTTAGGCTGATTGGTAACTCTAAAATTGTCTCTAGGTGTGAGTGAGAGAGTGAACGGTTGTTTGTCTCGTTTGTCTCTGTGTCCCTGTGATGGACTGGAGACCTGTCCAGGGTGAACCTCGTCCCTTGCACAGTGATTGCTGGACATGGGCACCAGTGATCCCCGTGACCCAAAATGGAAGAAGCGGGTAAAAAAGAAGGGCGGTTGTGGCTGAGTGGTTAGAGCAGTCGCCCTCCAACACAAGAGTTGGAGGTTTGAATCCACCAGCAGTCATATGCCGCAGTGTCCCTGGGCAAGACACTGAACCCCTCATTGCCTCCAATGTGTCCCATCGGTGTATGAATGTGATAAAGCACTGATTAGTCTCTTTAGGATGATTTGTTCAATTATCTTTGTAGAGATCTTGTAGAGTGCTGTATGAATGGGTAAATGAGGACACAGATTGTAGTGTAAAGGGCTTTGAGTATCTTGATCAGATAGAAAGGTGCTATATAAGTACAGTCCATTTACCATTTACCATCTCTTAAGGACAGAAGCTGCAGCCTGCACACTTCTTTATAGCTACTCTCTTTTCCTTTGCTCCTCTAATTAATTCTCGTGCCGTTTGTCATCACTTCCACCTTTTGGTGAAAACCAAGCCTTCACTGCTTCCCCAGCGGAACAGTGAAGTTGACTTTGAGGAATGCACACGGCAGCCAGCTTACTTCCCTTCCTTTCTGCGCAGTAAAAATTTAATGGACCCAAACATGCCGTACATCCATTTTAGCAAGTGAGGGGGAAGCAAATTGCAATCATCCTCTCTGTGCCTGGTCTCAAAAAAGCCTGGGAGCTACAGTAAAACACACTTTGCTCTCAGCTGACATGGCTCATGGAGCAACACACATGCCCAGTAACACCAGAGGTCCGAGGTGTACGACAGATTGTCATTGCCTGATTTTTAGCTCTTGGTGCATCACCACCTGCCTTCCCTGGATTACTTTGTTTCGATTCACAGTGCAGAAAAAAACACACAATCTTGCGTCTAAATTCTTTTGTAGCTGCAATAAAGAAAGACATTTGGCATTCGGTGAGAAGGCTGGAAAGAACATGGAGTTTGACAGAAAAGTTGAAGGCAATTTCTTGTCGGCTGAAGTGGACATGACTCTGGGGGCCTGCAGTGAATTTTTATTATCTCAGTTCACTATGTTTGTCCTCGGTTTCCAACAAAAAGAGCCTGATGTTAATTTTGAATCAAGTATTTTTTTTTCTTGGATCCATTTGTGCGAATGTGACAGGAATCAGCAGACACTGGTACAACAAACTTTTACAGCTTGTGGTCGGGTGGATTGATGTGCTCTTCTGAAACAACGCTGCACTCACAACTCTCCAAAGACCAATGGGAGTTTGCGCTGTATATTTCCTCCCACTAATGTTTCCCCCGACTGACTGTCACAAGAGGAAAAGAAAAAATAAGTCTGAACGTGTTTCACCAAATCCCTTCCAGCTGTATTAACAGCAGCACAGTTCAGTAACAACGATGGGCTAAGTAAGCAGATCTTAGAGCGAGCTGATTGCTTGTCGATCCACACCGGACGGAGTTCTGCCCCTGACAGAAATACTGTGTTTATGAAAGTGTTCAGGGATGGTTTTTGTTAGGAGGTGAATTTATTAGTCAGCTGCTAAAATGAGGTCTTTCAAACTCCATTAAAATGCAAAACATAAACACACACTTTGCTGTGAGAGCAGGTCAAGGGGAAAGCATTATCGGTGAATGTGAAGCTGTTTTTCTACGGTCCTCATCTATCACTTTCAACAAAGAGGGGATTCTATGAACGTATTTGTTGCAGAAAGTGTCGGGCAGACAGGTGAGCTGCACCCGGCAGGCCTGGACAAAGGCAGGGGGTATTACAGAAATAGATTTTTTTATTTTAAAGAAGAATAATGCACCAGTGGGCTTATCTGCCAACCGCTGGGCTTCTTGCTAACTTACATTATCTCTGTAATGTCTTTTCAATGTCACACTTCATGCTTTTGCCCCTTTCCACCTTGTGTAAAAAAGCTATTGGTCCATCTCTCAGAGCTCAACCTGCTCCCCACACAGTTACCTACTTTGTCTTGCTGTGAATAAAAGCAAACCTGGGCATACACAGGTGAGACATTTAGCATTGTTCTTGTTAAAATGAATGCAAAGCACCTGGAGGAGTGAAACTTTATCATTTACAGCTCTGCAGCTGTATTGTTATGGCTAACACAACTTTTCATACTTGAAACTGTACATACTTGTACCATATGCTTTTCTACAGCACAAACAGGACAGGTTTTGGATCAGGAAAAGATAATGTAGGTACTGAATAATAAAAAAAAAGAATTGAGTGCATTTTTTAGTCCCCCCAAAAACAAACAAACAAACAAACAAACAAACAAAAAAATTGTTACTGTAAAACCTTATGTTTAGTACACTTTGAACATCCTCATAGGGCATCCTGTAGCTGAGTGATGACCCTGTTACAATGTTAAAATCAGTCAGACTGTAAATGGTCTTTGCATGGTCTCTTCACATTGTCATCAGATGGACAGTCTGGCCATTTTTTAAGTCAAATAATTAGCTACCAATAGTTTGTACCTAACCAGTCTTGATGTCAATCACAGAGTTTAAAGCATAGAGAAAAAGACAAAAGTCTTTGTGGAGCTATGCACATGGTCAGCCAAATGAGGGCCTGTTCTTTTAAGTTTTCAAGCTTAAGAAATGCAAGTTTCAAAAACTACACACCAGTGTAAAAGAGTACTAAATTCACTGTGCAAAATGCAAATTCAGTTCCATTCAGTTTATTTATATAGTGTCAAATCACAGCAGAAGTTGTCACAGGGCACTGTACAAAAACAAAAAAAGTCCAGTTGTTTTTGTATTGAACACTTTTTGAATTCATCATGTCCTGGATGACTGAGAATCTTCACCAGCATACTGTACAAAAACATTCAAAACAAAACAGTCCTCGAGGCTCAATGGGATTTTCCTGTCTAAATAAAGGTTGAATGAACTAAAAAAATTCACATACAAAAGCCTATTAGTAAAAGTTTTCTATCTAAGGAAAGGTAAATGGACTGTACTTATATAGCGCCTTTCTATCTCATCTAGATACTCAAAGCACTTTACACTACAATCTGTGCCCTCATTTACCCATTCATACAACACTCTACTAGATCTTTACAAACAATAATCAGTGGTTTAGATCACATTCATACACAGATGGGACACACATCAGAGGCAATGAGAGGTTCAGTGTCTTACCCAGGGACACTTCAGCAAGTGACTGCTGGTGGAATCAAACCCTCAACTCTCACATTGGATGACGACTGCTCTAGCCACTCAACCACAGCTGCCCCCCAAGGAGGGAAAGATAGCAAATGGCAATGGTGTCGAGGATGTGAAGGTATAAATCTACTGGAAGCTTGGTAAACCATTGGACTATACCATACCATACCATACCACTTTATTTATAGAGCACTTAAAACAGCGACAAGGCCAACCAAAGTGCTGTACAGACAGAACAAAAGGTAACACACAAAGCAAAATACAAAATGAGGTAAATCAGAATATAGACATAAAAACGATGCAGATAATGACGGCAAACCAGTGTGGAGCATACAGGGTCAAAACACAGATCATCTTATGTTGAAAGCCACCGAATAGTAGTGGGTTTTTAAACGGGACTTGAAAACCGAGAGGGAGGGGTCCTGTCTGACAAGCAGAGGTAACTCGTTCCAAAGTCTAGGTCCTGCTACAGAGAAGGCTTAGAAGGTTAAAAATCGGGCTGCTGCATTCTGGACCAGTTGTAGTTGTGCAATGGAGGTCTGACTGATACCAAACAGGATTGAATGACATTAATCAAGCCTAGATGTAATGAATGCATGTATTACTGTCTCCAGGTTATTTTTGGACAATATGGACTTCAGTTTAGACAGCCGCCCCAGTTGGAAGAAACATGATTTAACAATCATGTTTACATGGTTGTTAAGTTTCAGGGAAGGGTCCATTATCACACCCAGATTAGTGACTCTTTGTTTTTCTGACAGGGTTAGAGTGGAGAGGTCGATGCAGTGGTTTGTGATCGTGTCGTTGGGAGGGAACAACATGACTTCAGACTTGTTTTCATTGAAACTTAAGAAGTTTAAAGCCATCCAGTCCCTGATGTCAGCCAGGCAGTTGAGCAGCAGTTGAATAGAGCATGTACCATTGTGTCTTAGGGGGGAGTAAATTTGACAGTCATCAGCAAAGAAGTGGAAGGGCATGTTGTGTTTCCGAAAAATACCACCAAGCGGCAGCAGGTATAAAGAGAATAGGAGGGGACCCCTGCGGAACCCCCCATTTAAGCTCTGTCTCTGCGGAACTAAAATCCTTGATGGAGACACAAAAGGATTTGTCAGTGAGGTAAGATCTGAACCAGTTGAGGGCTGATCCTTTGATGCCTACCCGCTGCTCCAACCTAGCAATGAGGATCTCATGGTCGATGGTGTCAAAGGCGGCTGTGAGGTCCAACAGGACAAGCAGCACAGAATCACCAGTATCTGTGGATCTGAAGATGTTGTTAAAGACCTTCAGCAGGGCAGTTTCAGTGCTGTGGAGAGGTTTAAAGCCGGATTGGAATAGCTCTAAGATGGTGTGATCTTACAGGAATCACTTCAACTGTGACTCAACTATTTTCTCCAGTAGTTTTGAAACAAATGGGAGTTTGGAGACAGGCTGGAAGTTGGATACGACTGAGGGGTCAAGGCTTGTTTTTTTCAGGAGAGGCTGGACAGCAGCATGTTTAAAGGATTTTGGCCCCACGCCAGTGGATAAACTACTGTTTACTATATCAAGAATGGACAGACCTAGAGTTGGAAAAACCTCCTTTAGTAGTCGAGGGGGGACCACATCAATAGGGGAGCCAGAAGGTTTCAAGCTGCACATGACCTGCTCTAGAGAAGATAGAGTGATGGGTTCAAAATGGTCAAATAGAGCTACAGCTTGAGGTGGGATGGATGGGTCGGACTAGATACACTGATAAGCTGGACTGATACATTCACAGCCTAATCATCAATTGCATATATATACAGACCCTTTCCAAAAAAATTGAATATCATGGAGAAGATGTTTAATTTCCATAATTCCATTCAAAAAATAATCTTTAATAGAAGGTAGATTCAGGGACCACAATTTAAATGATTTCAAGTATTTATTTTGTTTATTTTTACATAATTTGGGTTTCCAGCTCATGAAACCCACAAAAATAGGATTTCAAAAAATTAGAATACTGTGAAAACATCAGCCCACAACACTCAGTTTTTGCAGGAAAAAAAGAAAGAAATTAGGATCACACCAAATCAATCAAAATATGGTACTTTCAAAATGATATGTCAATCTTCAATACTTGGTTCGGAATCTCTGCCTTAATCACTGCCTCGATGCGACGTGGCATTGAGGTAATTATCCTGTGGCATTGACTGGGAGTTATGGAAGCCCCGATTTCCTTGATGCTTGCTGTCAGCGCTTCTTTGTTATTGGGTCTGGTGCCCCTCATGTTCCTCTTGGGAATACCCCATAGATTCTCAATAGGGCTTAGGTCCGGCGAGTTGGCTGATCAATCAAGCACTGTGGCATGGGCATCAAACATGTTTGGTGCTTCTAGTGGCAGGGGCCAGGTTCTGCTGAAAGATGAAATCTGCATCTCCATACAGATCCTCAGCAAAAGGAATCATGAAGTCCTTTAAAACATTCTGGTAGACTGTTGCGGTGACCTTGGATTTAAGAAAGCAGAGTTTGCCTACACCTGCACCGGACGTTACACCCCATATCATGATTGACTGTGGATATTTCACACTGGATCTCAAGCAGTATGGGCTCTGTTCCTCACCCTTCTTCCTCCAAACCCTTGAATCTTGATTTTCCAAATGAAAGGCACACTTCACTTTCACCGGAAAAGAGGACAGAGGAACCCAACAGAGGCAGCCCATCTCCCGGATGATTCTGAATGTGGTGGTTTTTGAAGCTGTGACTCCCGCCTCACTCCACTCATTCTGGATCTCTGCCAGATTCTGGAATCTTCTCTGTTTGATAATCCACTGAATCCCACGGTCATCTCTTTTGCTGGTGCATCTTCTCCTGCCACATTTTGCCCTTCCACTAGACTTTCCATTGATATGCTTGGACACAGCACTCTGCGAACAGCCTTAGCTATGAGCTTTTGTGGCTTACCTATCCTATGGAGGGTATCAATGATGGTCTTCTGGCCAGTTGTTATGTCTGCAGTCTTCCCCATATTGAACCGAACTGAGACAATTGAACCAAACTCAAACAATTTAATAACACCTGGGGACACCTGTGCAGGTGCTTTGAGTTTAGAATATGATTAGTGTGTCACACTCAGTTTAAAACATTCATGCCCTGCAAAATTTGGGCCGATTTATCCACAGTATTCTAATTTTTTTGAATTCCTGTTTTCGTGGGTTTCATGAGCTCGAAGCCAAAATTATGTAAAAATAAACAAATAAATACTTGAAATCGTTTAAATTGTGGGCCCTGAATCTATCATCTATTAAAGATGAACTTTTTTGAATGGAATTATGGAAATTAAACAACTTTTCCATGATATTGTACTTTTTTGGAAATGGTCTCTAGTTATATACATCATGTAGAGATGTACTAGGACTAAAGTGGACATTATGGACCGTTACAAATCCTGGGGGTCCAATTAGATAATAAACTGAACTGGATAGCTAACACCAATGCCCTCTACAAGAATGGGCAGAGTAACCTTTTTCTTCTGAGGAGACTCAGGTCTTTTAACATCTGCAGGACCATACTGCAGATGTTTTACCACTCTTTGGTTTCCAGCATCTTCTTCTATGCTGTGGTGTGTTGGGGCATTAGGGTGAAGAAAGCTTATATCATCAGACTCAATAAACTCATCAAGAGAGCTGGCTCGGTTCTGGGAGTGGAACTACAGTCTCTGATAGAGGTGTCTGAGCACAGGATGCTGAGGAAACTGCTCCATGTCCTGAACAGCACGTTACACCCACTGCATGACAACCTGGACTCTTACCACAGCACCTTCAGTTGTAGACTGAGACCACCGAGGCGCTCCACAGATCATCACAGGATGTCCTTCCTCCCTGTGGCTGTCAAGCTTTTCAACTCCTCCCTGTTTCTACACATAGGACAATAAAAATAATCCTGCACCACAATAAATATTTTGTTTCTGTCTGCACCTGACCTGTTTTCAACCTTAATTGTCAGTATTTTTATATTCTCTGTCATTTTAATATTCTCTGTTATTTTTATATGTTGTGCGATTCCTTGTGTATGTTCCTTTGTATTGAAACTCTGGCACAACAAATTCATGCAGGATCAACAAAGTTCTATCTTATCTCATCTCATCTCATCTTATCTTATCTTATCTTATCTTATCTTATCTTATCTTATCTTATCTTATCTTATACACATTCTCACGTAGGGTTGTGCTTTTGGCTCTCTCTGTCTTCCAGTGTCATCCCTGCAGGTGCTGTGAGTAGACAGAGCTAGTGGAGCACCAGCTCTCCCCATTCACAGCTGATTACCATCCTTCTTAAGCCTAAATCATTTGACTAGTCTTCATTGTACCGTTAGTTACCAAACAGTGTTTAATTGACAACCTCTTGTGTTACTCTTTTTATTTTTGAAAAAAAAATAATGCTCTTTGTGAAACTTATCTTACCTTCTTCTTCTTTCAACTTTTCTCTCTTCAGGGGTCACCACAGCGAGTCATTCTCCTCCATCTTACTCTGTCCTCTGCATCCTCTGTCCTCACTCCAACTACCTTCATGTCCTCTCTAACTGCATCCATATATCTCCTCTTTGTCCTTTTCCTGGCAGCTGCATTTATAACATCCTTCTACCAAAATACCCATTGTCCCTCCTCTGGACATACCCAAACTATCTCAGTCTGGCCTCTAACTTTATCTCCCAGTTGCTCAACCTGTGCTGTACCTCTTATTCCTAATCTTATCCATCCTTGTCACTCCTAAGGAGAACCTCAACATCTTCATTTCTGCCACTTTCAGTTATTTATCCTGTATTTTTATCAATGCCACTGTCTCCAGACCATACAACACAGCTAGTCTTACCACTGTCTTGTAAACTTTTCCTTTGACCTTTGCTGACATTTGTTTGACACAAATCACTCCTGAAACTTTTTTCCATCCACTATATTTTTCACCTCTTTACCACATTCCTCACTTTCCTGGACAGTGGATCCCAAGTACTTGAAGTCCTGCACCTTTGTGACCTCTGCTCCTTGTAGCTTCACTGTTCCACCGGCCTCCCTCTCATTCACCCATGTGTACTCTGTTTTGTGATGGCTGACTTTCATTCCTCTTCTTTCAAGTGCATACCTCCACATATCTAAGTTCTCTTCCACCTGTTCCCTGTTTTCACCACAGATCACAATGTCATCTGCAAACATAATAGTCCATGGGGATTCCTGCCTGACCTCATCTGTTAGTCGGTCCAAAACTGTGAACCTTATCTTGTGCTGAACAGAAATATTTGTGGTCTATCCGGATTACCTGTCTCATTGTCCTTTTTCAAGACTCCCTTCCTGGGGGAAGTCTGCCTCATCTGCAACAGAGAAACAAATGCTGTTACCTTGGCTCAGCCTTTCACTACCAGCCTGCCTTCTCTCTAACTCCCTGCACCTGCCTCTCATTATACCCGGACTTCTTCCCCTGAGCATAGAACCAGAATTCTCACACTTTTCCTCTGTGCCTGAAAAATAGATACACTCCACTACCATTCTCTAAACAATTCATCTGGATTACTTGTACTCACCTTTTCATGTTCTTCGCAAAGCCTCCCATCCCTGTTTTTTCTCGGTCTGGTTCTTTTCAGTTTTCAGTTTCTGGGTTTTGGTTGAAAATTATTTTTTGCCAAAATGACACATGTGATGTGTTAGCCCTCACAGTACATGTTGGAGATGACTCCAACTTCCACCTCAAACATGAGCTCTACCAGTAGAAATGATAGATTGAAATTATTGATTAGTTGTGGAAGGCACCTAGACGTGTTAACTTTAAAAGGTAACTTGCAAATATTCATTTGAGATTTTATCCTCCATCTAGTGGTTTTTGAGCCATTTTGCTGCACCCACAAAAACACCCATGCACAGGTAAAAACATTACTTGCTGCATTTCAGCGTCAGGTTACAAAAAGAGAAATTGTGCCACCTGTCATAGTTTGTGTTTTTCAGTTAGTTTATCTTTTAGTTTTATTTCTTCTTGTGGTTTATATTTTTGGTCCCATGCGTTTTGGATTCAGCTTCCTGTGTTCCCTTGCCAGTTCTCATTTTCACTCTCAGTCAGCCTTACCAGTTATTCATTCAGCTCACCATTCACACCTGTTCCCCATGATGAATCACCCAGGTGCTGTCACTCACCCCCATTCTATTTAAACCGTTCCTGATCACTACACCAACAGTAGTTCATTGTCTGCCAGATGTCTCAGTCCTTCCTTTTTGTGCTCCCTGTGGTTTTGTAAGTTGCTGCTGCCACGTCAGGGTTTTGTTTATCTTTGTTTAATGAACACGTTTTATTTTACTCGAGCTCCTGGTGTCTGCCTGCACCTGGGTCCAAACCCCACACTGATCATAATACCACCATAGTAAACTTATTAAGAAGGTTACCTACCAAAATTGATGGACTGAATAACAAAGTAAATAAAAAATGAACATACTTATCTATTTGAATGAACCCTATCTATGCTATTACTGTTTTTTGTACTCCATCCACCAGCTTTATAATAATTCAGGAAACATTTTTTTTCCTTGAGTGTTTTGGTATTATTGGGAGCAGTTGCCACAGTCTAACACAACATGCATGGAAGAATGACAATAACGTATATGGAGGTATTCAAACCTCTATATGCCTTAAAATATTGTGCACCTGTGTTTCTTACAACATGAGCTTGACAAAACGACACAGCCAGTGTCTTTCTATCGGTCATAAATCGTAAAAATAAAAAAATCATCTTACCACATTGGACCCTGTAAACTTTAAGAATTTCCAAAAAGACTCAGACTAGTTTGACAAACTGACACCATTTGTTCCTGCTGATTTTAAGGAGGGGTGTAACAGTGGCACAGTTGGTAGAACTGTAGCCTCTCAGCAAGAAGATTGCCAGAACAAATCCCGACTGGGGACCTTTCCGAGTGAAATTTGCATGTTCTCTCTGTGCATGTGTGGATTTTCTCCTGGTACTTCAGTTTCCTCCTACAGACCAAAAACATGCATGTTAGGCTGATTGGTAACTCAAAATTTAAGGTGTGAGTGAGGGAGTGAATGATTGTCTCATTTGTCTCTATGTGTCCCTGTGATGGACTGCAGACCTGTCCAGGGTGTCCTCCACTTATCACACAGTGACCGCTGGACATGGGCACCAGTGACCCCATGACCCAAAAAGGAAGAAGCAGGTAAAGATAATGGATGGATGGATGGATGGATGGATGGATGGATTTTAAAGTCACAGGAAATCTTTGCTTATACCACACTGCTATGATCAACAACACAAAAATACTGAGCCTTTCACTCTCCTATGACAAAATGAAAGATAAGGCAAATTAAAAACAATTCATATAGCCAGAGTTTTATACTGTTTAGTGACTGAGCCATAGCCTGTTTAGTCAAACCTTGAACATGATGTGTACTATCTCACTATAGTTAGATCTTTCATGACTTGATAGCACTCAAAGTGTGTTGAGGATGACTCTCAGCTTCTATTGCATAATATTTTGCATAAACTGTTAGTTAGGATGTAACATTGTATTATTCTATTAAATGCTAATGCCAAAGACAATGAATCATGGTGCAATTACATCACTTTATTTTCAGTTTCACATTTAAGTGACTTGCTGACAAGAAGTTCTTCTCTTCTTTTATCCATCAAGTAAAACATCTGACTTATAGTGTCATGTTTTACAGTCACAGTGTCACAAAAGCCTCAGCATAAATGCCAACACAAACCTAAACAAAAATCTACAGGGAGAACCCATCTGAACACATAACTTATAATAATAATAATATAATAATAATCATTTTATTTAAAAAGCGCCTTTCAGGACACCCAAGGACACTTTACAGTAAGAAACATATCAGAAAGATTGTGTAAATACAAACAACAAGCACAGTGCAAAGGTCAATAGGAATAAATTGAAATATAAAATACATGAAGAATATAAAATACATACAGAATATAAAATACATACAGAATATAAAATACATACAGAATATAAAATACATACAGCAAAGTTAAGTATAAGCAAGTCTAAAGAGATGTGTTTTCAGAGCAGTCTTGAATAGAGAAAGAGAGGTGGTGTTTCATAAGTCAGGGGGTAGAGAGTTCCAGAGATGAGGGGCAGAGCAGGTGAAGGCTCCCCATGGTGGACAGGCGGGCAGAGGGTACATGGAGGTGTAGTGAAGAGGAGGATCTGAGAGAGCGAGAGGGGGTGGAGATGTGTAGGAGGTCAGATAGGTAAAGAGGGGCAAGGTTGTGGATAGCTTTGAAAGTGAGAAGAAGAATTTTGAAGACGATGCGTGATTTAACCGGGGGCCAGTGGAGCTGCTGCAGGACAAGAGTGATGTGGTTATAGGAGGAGGTTTGAGTGATGACACGGGCAGCTGAGTTCTGGACTAATTGCAGCTTCTGGAGAGATTTGTTGGGGAGGCCATAAAGAAGGGAGTTGCAGTGGCCAATCCAAGAAGTCACAAGACTGTGCACAAGGATGGCTGTGGAGCGGGGTGTGAGAGAAGGACTAAGACAGTTAATATTTCGGAGATGGAAATAGGTAGACTGAGTAACGTTGATGTGTGAAGTGAAGGAGAGAGTGGTGTCGAGGATGACACCAAGACTCTTGACCTGAGGCGAGGGGGATAGCGGAGAGTTGTTAAGGGGGATGAGAGGATGTTCTGATTTTGAAATAGAGTTTTTGGTACCCGACAAGAATGATTTCTGTTTTGTCACTGTTTAGTTGTAGGAAATTGTTAGAAAACCAACGATTTAGCTCGTTGAGACAGTCATTGAGGATGGAGGGTGGGTGGGTGGAGTTTGGTTTTGTTGACAAGTAGAGCTGTGTGTCATCAGCATAACAGTGAAACTGGACACCAAATTTGCAGAAGATGTGACCTAGAGGAAGGAGGTAAATAATGAAGAGGAGGGGTCCGAGGACAGAGCCTTGGGGGACGCCCGTGGAGACGGGGGAAAACTGGGAACGAAAGGATTTAAGCTGAATGAATTGAGTGCAATCAAAGAGATAAGATTTGAACCAGTCTAACGGAGTACCTGAGATGCCAATGGAGGTTAGTCTGTTGAGGAGGATACAATGACAGATTGTGTCGAAGGCAGAACTTAGATCAAGTAGAATGAGGATAGACAGAAAACCAAAGTCAGCAGCAAGAAGCAAGCAGCAATTGTGTTCTAGAATTGCACCGCTCAAGGATTGCTGAAAGTTGGAGCAGCTCTGTTACTTTCATTCTGAGATTTTGCTTTTGGAAACTTTAATTCCTCTTTTTCCGGATGTAAATAACATTTTTTTGATGATTGTTTCTTCTGCTATCAGATGCTGTGCAGCTGGAAGGATTTTTACCTAAACTTTTTTAGTTTTGGACATTTGTTATGATGCGTAACCATAGCACCAAAGCAGTTTTTTTTACAACCAACAGAAGCTGATTAACATCTCAAAAGCTCAAATAATATCTCAACTACAGCCCCAAATCTCAAAGGAGTTGAAAAGGATGTTCTGTGGAAGCATTCTCATCTACATGGCAGCTGTGCTCGAGTGCCTGACCACTGAGATCCTGAAACTAGCAGGAAACACAGCTCATGACAGCAGAAGAACAGGATCGTCCCTCGGCACAGTTGGCTGTCCACAGTGACAAGGAGCTCAACAGACTGCTGGGAGGAGTGGCCATCACTCTGGGAGGAGTTCTGCCCAGCATTTGGGCGGTCCTACAGCCCAGGGGAACTGAGAGGCCAGCCGAGTTTGTGTGGACGGATCAGATGGTATCTGCAGCCAGTTTCTTAGGATCCACTGTGGGATGGACCTTTACAAGAGATCCTTCCTGCCTACAGCCATCAGCATCTATAACATATCTTAATGAAATGAGGATAACGAGTTACAACAACAAATAATTTCCCTTTGGGATTAATAAAATACTTTGGAATTTGAATTTGAAGAAGAAGGTCATTAGTTATTTTTATTAGAGCTGTTTCGGTGCTATGGTGGGGGCAAAAACCAGATAGAAACTCTTCATAAATGTTATTGTTGGATAGGTGAGAGTGAAGTTGACTAGCAACGGCTTTTTCAAGAACCTTAGAAATAAAGGGCAGATTAGAGATTGGACGAAGACTACTGAAGTTGGTAAAGTCAAGACCTGGTTTCTTGATGATGGGGGTGATGGCTGCAGATTTGAAAGCTGTGGGAACAATGCCAGAGGTTAGGGAGGAGTGACTGATGTTAGTGATGATGGGGAGCAGAGATGGGAGACAGGATTTAACAAGAACTGTGGGAAATGGATCAAGCTGACAGGATGAGGACTTAGACTTGCTGATAATGTCAGCAATGTAATCAGCAGAGGGGGGAGGGGGGGAGAAGACAGAGAAGGTGAGGGAAGGGGGAGTTCAACATAGATGCTGGGGGCGGTATTATGTCCAAGGTGTTTATGAATTGAAAGAATCTTTTCATTGAAATAGGACATCAGAGAGTTGTGGAAACCATGTGAGAGGGTAATGAGTTAGGAGATGAGACTGAACGGTTAAGGAGAGAGAACAAAATCTTTGAATTGCCAACATTGGAACTGATGATGTCAGAGAAGTAGCTGGATTTGGCTTGAGAAATACTGTCCTTATAATGGATGACGTGGTTCACAGAGTTCCTTGTGAATTAAGAGACCCGATTTCTTATAGAGTCGTTCCAACCTCCGACCTTTGGATTTCAGAGAACTGAGTTCTGGAGTGAACCAGGGTGCAGAGTTGGAGAAGGAGACAAACCGGGTTTTCAGAGGAGCAACAGAGTTAAAGATGTTGGTGAGGCTGTTATTGTTGAATGTGACAAGGCCATCCGGGTTAAAAGAATTGAAGGTGAAGAAGGTATTATTAATATGAAAAAACTTGAACAAGTCTTCCCATGTCTTTCCCAAGATTACCCAGAAGGACATGCAGCTTAAGCTGCATGTCCTTCAGCTTCTCTTATATTCAAGTACATGCATTTTCAAAAAAAAAATCACACTGGAATTTGACAGTAATCTGCAGAAACCGTTTAATTTGATATTTAACCTTCATTTTTTTTAAAGCAACTACAATACCTGAATGCATCACAAATATTCACATGGTCGAAGAAACAACAAACTTTCACACACAAAAAATGCTTTGCAAAGCTTACTTGAAGACGCAGAGTCATGTTTTGGTCCCATCCACGCCAGCCAGCCAGCCAGCCAGCCAGCCAGCCATCCATCCATCCATTACCTTCCGCTTATTCCAAAGTCGAGTCGAGGGAGCAGCAGCTTGAGCAGGGAGGCCCAGACATCTCTTTCCACAGCCACCTCTTCCAGCTCTTCTGGGAGGATTCCAAGGCGTTCCCAGGTCATCTGAGAGACATGGTTTCTCCAGTGTGTCCTGGGTCTTCCCCGGAGTCTCCTCCCAGTTGGACATGCCCGAAGCACCTCTCTAGGGAGGTGCCCAGGGGACAGCTTTATCAGATGCCTGAACCACCTCAACTGGCTCCTTTCGACGTGGAGGAGTAGCGGTTCTACTCCGAGTCTCTCCAGAGTAACTGAGCTTCTCACCCTATCTCTAAGGGAGAGTCCAGCTACCCTGCGGAGAAAACTCATTTCAACCGCCTGTATTCGCAATCTCATTCTTTCAGTCACTATCCAGAGCTCATGACCATAAGTGAGGATAGGAACATAGGCCGACCGGTAAACAGAGAGCTTTGCCTTACAGCTCAGCTCTCTCTTCACCACAATGGAATAGTACAGAGTCCGCAATACTGCAGATGCTGCACCAATCCGTCTGTCAATCTCACGCTCCATTCTTCCCTCACTCGTGAACAAAACCCCGAGATACTTGAACTCCTCCACTTGAGACAGAACCTCACCCTTGACCTGAAGAGAGCAATCCACCCTTCTCCAGTTGAGGACCATGGCCTCATATTTGGAGGTGCTGATTCTCATCTCAGTCGCTTCATACTCGGCTGTGAACCGCTCTAGTGAGAGCTGGAGATCATGGTACAATGACACCAACAGGACCACATCATCTGCAAAGCAGAGATGGACTCTGGAGGTCACCGAACCAAAAATCCTCCGCCAGCTGGCTGCACAGAGAAACTCTGTCCATAAAAGTTATGAATGGAATCGGTGACAACGGGCAGCCTTGGCAGAGTCCAACTCCCATCCTGAAGGGGTCTGACTTACTGCTGGCATATTGAACCAAACTCTTGCACTGCTTGTACTGTATAGGGACTGAACAGCCCGTAAGAATGGGCCTCCAATCCCATA
The DNA here is from genome assembly GCF_014905685.2 of Nematolebias whitei. NCBI lineage: Eukaryota > Metazoa > Chordata > Actinopteri > Cyprinodontiformes > Rivulidae > Nematolebias > Nematolebias whitei. Next base: position 18,758,719 of record NC_056509.1, read on the forward strand.
CTCACAGAGCACCCCCCACAGTGTACCCCGAGGAACACAGTCAAATGCCTTCTCCAAGTCCACAAAACACATGTAGACTGGATGGGCAAACCCATGACCTCTCAAGGATACTAGTGAGGGTAAAGAGCTGATCCAGTGTTTCACGGCCAGGACGGAACCCACATTGTTTCTCTTGGATCTGAGGTTTGCCCAAGGATCAGACTTGTTTCTCCAGTACCCCTGAACAGGCCTTACCAGGGAGGCTAAGGAGAGTGATGTCCCTATAATTGGAGCACACCCTTTGGTCCCCCTTTTTGAAAAGGGGAACAACCATCCCAGTCTGCCAGTCCAGTGGCACTGCCCCCGATGCCCACGTGACGTTACAAAGGCGTGTCAGCCAAGACAGCCCCACAACATCCAGAGCCTTAAGGAAATCAGAGTGAATCTCATCCACTCCCAGAGCCCTGCCGCCTCAGAGCTTTTTAACTACCTTGGCGACCTCAGCCACGGTTATGGACGGATCAATCCCAAAGTCCCCCAACTCGGCTTCCTCCATGGAAGATGTGCTGGTGGGATTGAGAAGGTCCAAGAAGTATTCCTTCCACCTCCCGACGACATCATTGGTTGAGGTCAACAGCACCCCACCTTCACTGAACACAGTGTTAGTAAAGTGCTGCTTTCCCCTCCTCAGCCGCCTGATGGTTTGCCAGAATCTCCTCGGAGTCGATCGAGAGTCTCTATCCAAGGTCTCACCGAACTCCTCCCACATCCGAGCTTTTGCCTCAGCAACAGCCAAGGCTGCACATCGCTTGGCCCTCCGGTACTCCTCAGCTGCCTCCATAGTCCCACTGGCCAACAAGGCCCGATAGGACTCCTTCTTCAGCTTGACAGCCAGCCTCCTTAACCCGGGGTGTCCACCACCGAGTTTGTGGATGACCACAGCGAGAAGCACCGACAACCTTGCGGCCACAGCTCAATTCAAATTCAATTCAATTCAAAAATACTTTATTAATCCCAGAGGGAAATTATTTTGTTGTTGTAACTCGTTATCCTCATTTCATTAAGAGATGTTATAGATGCTGATGACTGTAGGCAGGAAGGATCACTTGTAAAGGTCCATCTCACAGTGGATCCTAAGAAACTGGCAGCAGATGCCGTCCGATCCGTCCACCCAGACTCGGCTGGCCTCTGGTTCCCCTGGACTGTAGGACCGCTTGAATGCTGGGCAGAACTCCTCCCAAAGCGATGGCCACTCCTCCCAGAAGTCTGCCGAGCTCCTCGTAGCTGCGGAGAGCCAACTGTAGGTGCTGAGGGACGATCCTGTTCTTCCGCTGTCGTGAGCCATGTTTCCTGCTAGTTCCAGGATCTCAGTGGTCAGGCACTCGAGCACAGCTGGCAGGTAGATGAGAATGCGTCCATAGAACATCCTTTTCAACTCATTTGAGAGTTGGGGCCATAGTTGAGATATTATTTCAGCTTTTGAGATGTTATTCAGCTGCTGTTGTTGTAGAAAACTGCCTTGTTGCCATGGTTACGCATCATAACAAATGTCCAAAACTAAAAAAAGTTTCAGTAAAAATCCTTCCAGCTGCACAGCATTCGATACCAGAGGAACAAACATCCGAAAAATGTGATTTACATCCAGAAAAAGAGGAATTAAAGTTTCCAAAAGCAAAATCTCAGAATGAACGTAACAGAGCTGCTCCAACATGCAGCCACGTTGAACGGCGCAATTCTAGAATTGAGGCAGCTACCTCAACAAGTGAGGTGCGGAACATGGCCCACTCAGACTCAATGTCCCCCACTTCAACTGGGATGTGGTTAAAGTTCTCCCGGAGGTGTGAGTTGAAGATCTCTCTGACGGATTCTTCTGATAGGCGTTTCCAGCAAACCCTCACTACATGTTTGGGTCTACTGGGTCTCTCCAGCATCTTCCCCGGGACAGAAAAAAACAAAACATTTAAAATATTCTGATTGGATACGTACATTTTCATTAATTAAAAAAAAAATTTGCTGAAAATAGAATGTAATTTACAGAAGGCACAAAATATTAGTAAACAAACCCGATAAAAACTACATTGAAAACATTTACATTATATTAAATAAATCCATCCATCCATTATCTTCATCCAATTCTTCCTTTTCGGGTCGCAGGGGTCACTAGTGCTCATGTCCAAAAGTCACTGTGTGAGGGGTGGTGGACACCCTGGACACGTCTCCAGTCTATCACAGGGACACATAGAGACAAATGAGACAAACAAGCATTCATGCTCTCACTCAATTTAGAGTTACCAGTCAGTCTAACATTTGGTCTGTGGGAGGAAACTGGAGTACCCGGAGGAAACCCACGCATGCACAGAAAGAACATGCAAACTCCAGCCAGAAAGGTCCTGGCCGAGATTTGAACCAACAATCTTCTTGTTTGAAGGCTACAGCTCTCCCAACTGAGCCAGCCCATAAAAAATAAATATTAAATTAAAAATGCAAAAGTAGCATTTCATATGAGCAGAATTCTCAAGCCTTCTCTGAAAGCATTGAAGGCCCTGACGGTTCCCCACTGTTTAACAGTGATGCGGTGGAGATGGCTCTCGCTGTTACCATTTACATTTTTAGCTCAATAATTGCAAAAGTGACTAAATGCTGCTATTTTTGTTTGCTTTGGTCAATTAGCTGCAGCAGCTCTCTTGAATTGGACAGACTCAAGAAATCTCATCAGTAAAAAATATAATTAATTTTTTGGTTCATAAGATATTTTACAAACAAGAACTTTCACAAAAACACAAACAAGAACATTATCACCTTTTGTTGGTGGGCGATAATGAAAAGGAGAGTTGTCATTCCAATAAAATAGGTGAAGAATGGAGCTAAAGCTCCAAACTTGATGGGATTTACAACCTCAACTCAAGCAGCCATCACAATTCTCTTCCTCTAATAGTTCTTATGTTTCTCCATTTCTCCCTGTAGAACCAGCTAATTCTAAAACGTGTTCAGTCTTCGGTGAAGTATATGTTATTTGAAGAACAACAAGAAAATCCCTGTAGCTATTGAGTTTAGAGATAGCTTTAGATGCATGGTCAACCAAGGCAAGCACAGCTGATTCCAAACATTTACAGGCAGCACAAACACATATGGCAAAACACACACAGACATACTCACTGCAATCCCCCACAGTCATACAGCTGTGTGATTTGATAAAGTATTTGGCAGGACCCACTGGCTGCCCTTTAAATCCATGCTTAACACTGCTGCTCCATGAGCAACCTGCCACAGGTAACCAGGCAACGCTGCTTCGGGTGAGAAACGGAGAGACGACTCTCTCACGTGCTTAGAGGTGGAGGATGTCACTGATTATCCTGTTTTGGTAATTGTGCAGATTACCTCTGGGACGGAGGTCACAATGATTTGTATCTTTAAAGTAGAATTTACACAGATGCAACCAAGTATTTTTCTACTTTTAAATTAAGTATTGTGTATTTGTGGGACAATTACTTTGAAATGAGGTTGTGTGGTGACATTATTAAAGGGGTCACAACTTACGTATGAGAAGTGAAGCAGCAGTTATTCTTCTGTTTCCATCACAATTCATGGTTTTATAACACCCCCCACAGCTTTAGATAAATTATGTGAACATACATCCAATTATGTGGCAGTGTATTGTTATGGTGTAGTTGAAATTCAAGGAAAAACTTAAAATCTTTTTATATACCCGTACACTTGAATCAACCTTGATGAGTGAAAAACCCAGCTCTGATGGACATACTTCAAGAAAAAAAAAGAACAGGTCACTGAAATGTAATGCACTTCAATAAAAAAAGTACTTTATTAATCCCAAAGGGATATGAAAAACTGGCCTTCACCTAACTGATCTGGGATGTTTATAAACCAATTTTATTTTTATTTGTTTTTTTACATTTTATTGAAACAATGTTAAATTTAGAATATGAGAGTAACTTAAGCTGTTCAAACTGTCTACTGTTTTGCAACAAACTTCTACTAGTTCCATAGTCTTTACACATTTTAAACAGTTTGTACATGAAAGTATTTAGCAGATTATTACTTACTTAGGATCCCATTAGGAAATTTGATTTCCTTTACTTTTTAAAGCTGGTAAACTCCAGATACCCTCTCTTTCTGTCGAACATCTGCTCATTGGACAACAAGATGGATTTGCTTCATCTGAGAGCGGGCACCTCAGGGGAGATGAGGAAATGTGTGGTGCTTTTTCCTCAGGGAATCATGGCTTAACAGCAACATGCCAGACTCAGCCTTCCAGCTGGATGAGGCTCTTTTTTCGAGAGGACCGCTGCAGCGAGCTAACGGAAATTGAGGGGAGGCGGAGTATGCATTTATTGAGTAAAAGTTGGTGCACAAACTGTACGCTGATTATCCTTCATTGCTCCAAGGCTTTGGAGCAGCTAATAGTGAAATGTCGGCCACATTATCTACCCCGTGAGTTCACAGTGGCTTTCATAACAGTTGTTTACATAGCTCCAGATGCTAATGCTACCGACACTCTGCAGGAGCTGTACGATCTTTTCAGCTTGCTGCAGTGCAAACACCCTGAGGCTCTTTATGTAGTGGCCAGTTACTTTAATCATGTGAATCTAAAAGACTGCCTCCCAAGATTTTAATAGCATGTGGCCATACCAACATGTAGAAACAACAAGCTGGACCGTGTTTACACGAACGGAAAAGATGCATACAAAACCAAACATCATCCCTACCTTGGATTCTCTGATCACATCTCAATCTTCCTGGCTCCTGCTTATTTGCCCCCGCTGAGATGCTTCAGACCAGTACAAAAGAAAGTTAAATCTTGGATCCAGAATAGTGGCCCCATACTGAAAGACTGCGTTGAATGCACAGACAGGCAGGTCTTCAGAGAAGCTGCTGAAAATGTGGGGGCACTAGACCTGGAGCAATATGCATCCTCAGTTCTGGGATACATTAGTAAATGTACTGATGATGTAACCACCATCAAATATGTTAAGAGTTACTCAAACAGAAAACCTTGGCTGAATGCAGAGGTTCACACCCTGCTGGAAGCCAGGAACACTGCCTTCAGGTCTGGAAACTCACAGGAGCTGAGAAGGACAAGAACAGAGCTGGTTGCTGGTAATAAGAGGGCCAAGGCCACATATGCACAGAGGATTGAGGGTCAATTCACCTCACAAGACCCACGGAGCATGTGGAGGGGCATTAAGTTTATAACAAATTATAAAGACAGGAGTGAACAATGCCCTAGAGACCTATCACTGCCTGATGCCCTCAACAAGTTCTACGCACACTTTGAAGACCCAAACAGACCACCCAGCATCAGACTCACCACACTACTGGAGGAAGAGCTTCTCAGCGTGACCTCAGCCAAAGTGAGGAGTACTTTCAGGAGGATTAATCCGCACAAGGCAACCAGCTCAGACAACTTCCCCGGGAAGGTGCTGAAAAAATGTGCCGATCAGCTCTGCGAGGTGCTGGCCAACATCTTTAACTCCTCATTTACACTGGTAACAGTTCCCACCTGCCTGAAGACTGCCACCATCATCCCAGTCCCAAAGAGCTCTACAGTGACTGGTCTGAATTATTATCGGCCAGTAGCCCTCACCCCTATAGTCACTAAATGCTATGAAAAACTGGTCATGACCCACATCAAAACAACCAACACTAAAGAGGACCCTCACCAATATGCATACCACAATAATCAATCAACAGAGAACGCCATCTCCTCTGTGGTCCACATGACCCTCACCCAGCTGGAGCAGAAAGACTCCTATGTCTGTATGCTCTTTGTGGACTTCACGTCTGCCTTCAACACAATGATCCCCCAAACTCTGATGGACAAACTACTCACACTAGGACTAAGCCCCTCCCTTTGCAGCTGGGTCCTAGACTTCTTAACAAACATACTGCAGTCAGTGAGAATCCCCAACTTATCCTCCTCCACCATAACCCCCAGCACTGGCTCCCCTCATGGATGTGTGCTGAGCCCTCTCCTGTTCTCACTGCTCACTTATGATTGTGCACCTACCCATCCAAGCTGTCACATTGTAACATTTGCAGATGATACTGAGGTGTTGGGATGCATCACAAAAAATGGAGTCCAGTTACAGGCAGGAGGTGGAACACCTGGAGAGCTGGTGCAAGGAAAATAATCTTCACATCAACGTGAAGAAGACAAAGGAGATGGTCGTGGGCTTCAGCTGGGGCAACAACACCACCAGGCTGATCAAGTAAGCTCATCAGTGACTCTACTTCCTCAGGCGGCTGAGCCGAGCTGGTCTGGGAAGCTCAGTCCTCACCTCCTTCTACAGGTGTGCAGTGGAGAGCATCCTGTGCTCCAGCATGTGGCATGGAGGCTGCACAGCTGCAGAAAGAAAAGCTCTGCAGAGAGTGGTGAAGGCTGCACAGAAGTCTGTTGGAGTCAGCCTCCCCACCATCACAGACATCTATACCTCCAGATGCCACCTACATCAAGAAGGACCCCACTCACCCAGCACACACATTTTTTGCCCCACTCCCCTCAGGAAGGAGGTTGAGGAGCATTAAGTGTAGAACCACTAGACTGAGCAACAGCTTCTACCCTGAAGGTGTTACTCATGAGTATTTAACCTGGATAATCACTGTGAAAAAGCACATCATGTTGCTGCTGATCTGTTTCATGTTGCTGTGTTAATCCGTGCACATCTGCTCACACAGACTCATGTTCGTGCTGCTGTTCGGTGTATTATTTTTGTGCTATTAGTGCTTAGTGTATTTTTAGTCAATGTTTTTCTTAGTTCGTATCTTAGATCTTATTACTGTTTTTCTTTTACATTTTATTGTGGGATGTAACTGGGACCCTGTGTACATAATCTCATTCTACCGCATTTACCACATGTGGTGTGAAAAATAATAAAGAAACTCTGACTCTGACTTTCAAAATACTTTTTACTAAAACAATCCAAAGTCATGACCAACAATCCAAAATGGTGTTTCATCATAAAGACGGGGGAAATCAACCCATTCATTCTCAGCAGTTCTTGTCTCCTGACAATCACATTCTGTGACAACATGTGGGTAGATGATCGGTCATGAATTGCTGTCTGCAGTGTGGGATGTGCTATTGTGACACAGAGCTATTGAGGCGATGTGAGTGAGTGACAAACTGTGCTCTGACCTGATGATGACTATGAGAGTTGTGGCTCGGGCTAGACATATTGTTTTGTTGAAACCTTCAGCTTGTTGTGTCGTGGTACATGTCACACAAGCTAATGAGCGAGTCTACTAAAGCCGAAATGTTATTAATATAAAAGTTAGCACATTTGCGTCCATAAAATATGTTTTAAACTAGCCTCAACATTCTGATTATTATTGAACTGGTCACCTTTACACACAATGACAACACTGCCACAATATAAACGCCCCACCTCTCTGGAAAAAATAGGCTTGGCCAATAATTTGTGTTTAATTTACAAACATTTTAGTGTGAATTATAACACCCCCTGTGGATGTTCTCAACAACCAATCAGAACCAAGGTGGGCAACTTGTTTCTTAAAGGGCCACAACCAGACCTGGGGTTTTTGCAGTGGACCAGGCCAACAGGTTAATCTAAATGCTGAAAAATATACTCATGCACCTTCAAAAATTAAAGCACTATGAAAACTGGTTTCAAAATAAAATAAGATTTTGACTTTCATTAAAATAATTATTTATAAAAAAAAAGATTTATATTATATACAGATAAACGGTGCAGTGCTGGTGGTGGTTGGAGCGCTGCACTGCAGTGCCCCAGGGTGTTGGAGCTGATTCTGCGGCAGATAGAAACAGAACTGTGTCGGGAGCTTCCTTCACTGGTGATGGTTTCCTACAGCTCAAGGCCATGAAGTCGTCAGACCACGCTCCGCGTTCACTTTTGAACCTCAAGCACCAACGGCCTGCTATTTCTCTTTGTTGGCTAGACCAACTATTTCCTACCGGGCTTCATGCTGATCACATGCAGTACCATGCTGCTAACAGGACCACTATGCTAACAGGACCATGCTGCTAACAGAACCTCACTTTTAACAGAACCAATGTGCTAGTGGGACCATGCTTCTGGAAGGACCATGCTGTAAACTAGATCATGCTGCTAAGTTCAAGTTCAAGTCAATTTTATTATTCACATCACATGGGGTACATGAGGTGGAATGAAATTATGTACTCAGGGTCCCAGTTACACCCCAAAATAGCAAATATATAAAATATATATGCTAACAGAATCGCATTACTAACAGGACCACGTTGCTGACAGGACTATGCTGCTAACAGAACTCACTGCTAATAGAACCATGATGCCGGTAGGACCACACTGCTAACAGCATCATGCTGCTAACAGGACCATGCTGTTTGTGGGATTGCACTGTTGGCAGGACCATGCTGCTAACAATTAAAGAGTTTTTATAACACTATTTTTTGTCTTAACTGCTTTTTATTGTTTTCAGAGATATGCTGTGTGTCTAGAACAGGTCTCTTCTGGAAATGAGTCCTCATGACTCAGTGAGCCTATCTGTCTCATTAACCTAATGTTAAATAAAAAATAAATTAGAAAATAGATTTCTGATTATCATGAACCTCCTGTAAGATGTACAGGTGTGAACGAAGATGTGGTTGGATCATGACAACATTAAAAGCCTTCAGTGTGATGTTAATCCATGTTTTTATTTTCTTAGGCCTTGTCCACAAGGAAATGCAATTTTTCCTAAATCTTTTTATCCATTTCTTAAAATATTCTTGTGTACACAACATTGTTTCAAGACATTAAAAAAAAAAAAAAATAAGAAAAAAATATAAAGTTTAAAGACAGGAAATATTTATGTAATGACTTATTTTACATCACTTGTTTATATTTAGTGGCTGTGGTTCAGTGGTTAGAACAGTCATCCTCAAAGGACACAGTCAGAGGTTTGATTCCTGGCAGAATGCAGTCACATGTTGAATTTTCCCAGGGCAAGACAATGATTAGAATTTATAGAATGATTTATTTACAGTAGCTGATATAGAGTGCTGTAAATGTGGACACAGATTGTATATAGGGCGACACGGCAGTGCATCTGTTAGAGCTGTCACCTCTTGTGACCTGTCCATCGTTTACTTCGACTTTTGTAGAGTGACTGCTGGAGAGAGACACCAGCACCCCCATGATCTGGGAAGAAAGAAGGAGTAAATACAGCTTTTACAATTTTCACTCGCTTTTTCTCTTCAGAAGAAGAGAGAACTTTAATGTTTTGCTTTTGACCTGGTGCCTCCATTTCCATTGTTCTAGTCTGACTTTGTTCACATCTGGGGAATTTATAACCAACTCAATGTTCACACACCGAGACTGTCCGAACTGAACAAGTCAAAGTCTGAATATAAACAATGACCCATAAATGTTGGCAACATAACACCACACTACCGATGTATTACAAATCATGTGACAGTCATTTGGTCATGAAATACCAGGTATTTAGAAGTATTTTTTTCATAAATGTAAAAAAATAATCGTAACAAAAGCGTTAAAAATGATGTATTATGCAACTATTGCAGATACTTTTGGTAATAACCTGTAGAAATGTAATTTCACTTTAGCAATAAACACTACCACCACTCCCCCTAGACTGGATGCGAAACATAAACACAAAGAAAAAAAAAGCTTTTGGGTTGTAGGTTAGTTTAGAGTTTGGGCCATGACAATATCGTTTTCAGGGGTTCTGTTTTGTCTGCCTACAAAAACAAAGAAAAGGCATAAAAAAAATCACTCTGGAACCCAGTTTCAGAACAAATATCATAGAGTTGCTAAACTGCTACTCCCAGCTGGATGTAAGACTGAAACAATAATAAAAATAGAAATAATTCACAAAACGTGTTACAAAGTGGACAGCCTCTCAGTTATGTTTCCGTACTGTTTTGCTGTAGGATAATTCCTGTCAGAGGTGTCTGACTACATCAAAACTGCTACAGCTCCATTGGCTCTCTCCACTCTTGCTATTTCTAGAACACTATAGTCACCTGACTATGACTGTGCAACACCCATTTTAGTACAAACACTCACAGCAGCCCATGTACTTTTCATTGGCAGTGCACTTTCAATCTGCATTTGAGCTTGAAGAAAATCAATAAAGTGAAATTGTATTACACCAGCAAGTCCACAAAACATTGTGCAAACAGTACTTGAAAACGTGACTCAAGGAACAGCCGTCTTCCTCACATAAAAGTGGTATTTTCGTCACTTTTCCCAAGGCGAAGACACAGCCAGAGAAGTCCGCTGGGTTAGAACAATGGGACAAGATGGATTTGGTTGGGCACAGACATGAGTCGATCACACATACAGGGACAATAATACTACATACACAAATTTTAGATATTACTGTCCAAGTTTCGGGCGGCATGCTGGCACAGTTGGTAGAGTTGCCATCTCTTAGTGAGCAGGTCGCTGGTTCAAATCCCGGCTGTGGGCCTTTTTGGGTGGAGTTTACATGTTCTCTCTGTGCATGCATGGGTTTTCTCTGGGTGTTCTAGTTTCCTCCCACAGACCGAAAACATGCATGTTAGGCTGATTGGTAACTCTAAATTGTCCCTAGGTGTGAGTGAGAGAGTGAATGGTTGTTAGTCTCTATGTGGCCCTGTGATGGACTGGAGATCTGTCCAGGGTGTCCCCACCTCTTGTATAATGACTGCTGGATATGGGCACCAGTGACCCCCATGACCCGTAAAGGAAGAAGCGGGTAAATATAATGGATTTATGTCCAAGTTTCTTAAAAATGACGATAAAACAGTTACTTGAGCAGTAAATGCACAAAAAACTGCACGCATGCACACACACACACACACACACACGTTACAAGCAAGAAGACAATCTTATCTTATCTCTTACCAAAAACCACCTTTTTATCACTTCCACTGTTTTCCAGTCTGTTGAAGATCTCGACATTATAGCCAACATTTCAAGAGAACATCGGTGCATTTGCTGATGTCAGAGTTATCTAACTTCGAACCAGGAAAGTCTTTTTCTATTAGGGTTATACGATTAAATATCTGTGTTAAAGCCATGCCATTCTAATAACATTCAAGTTACTGTGAAAGAGTTCAGTGGATTATCTTTGTAAATTATGTGTGAAATCATAAAAGGAGATGCTATTTGCATATGTAAATTTACTTCATGTCCAATTAGACTGGCAAGCTAATAATAAAGAATCAAAACAAAGCTTTACATGATGAAAAGGTTGATAAATTAGCTTTAAACCGATACCAAGTTTTTGAGATTTGTGATAAAACAGAAAAATCTTCTTTGGTCTTGGTGCTATATGGGCTAGCTGTTAGCTTATCTCTATCTCCAAACTGTAGCTATACCAGGAAATATCTTAAATATAAATACATTTTGAGTATCTTGAGCTTTAGCACAAAAGTAATGAAGTTGTTTTTGACTGGAGAATCAGTAGTTTGAAATATTTGCGTGCGGTACTGCAAGATTTGTTATCAATCCAATACCAAGTAAAATAAGGGCCAGTATCGATACAAATCAATACCAATGCCAATACAAATGCTATATTTTTAAAGTGGATGCATCATTTTGTTAGATCTGAATGCAGTGATACAATCTTTACTTTTGTTTTTGTCGTTGTTTTTACCCCATTAGATAATTAACATCCAGCACATCCTCTGGACAAAGTCTATGGGTAAATAGACATAACTTTAATACTTGCTGTTGTGTCGTTTTACAACAACATGACACTCATCCACTCATCCTTAACTGACATGTCGGTACAGCATCAAAGCACAAGCGGGGGAGGATGAGCAAAGTGTGGCTGATCCTCTGCATGCAGTGACAAGAGTGGCACTTGGAAGCAGCAGGATGTACACAGACTGCTATGGAAAGCCAGCAAAACCACAACAACACATAGAGAAAAACTTAAACTAAGGTGTCAGTACTATTACACTGATATTGTCCAATATTAATACTTAGAGCGTATTAATAATATCAGTATTTGGTTTGATCCACCACTAGTTGGAACCCTAGCCATTGCAGCATGGTAAAGTGTTCTTGGGCAAAAGACCCCACAATGCCTCCAATATGCTTATTGCTGCATGATGCATACATGCATAGTGTTTCAAGTACAGTATAAATAATAGAAAGCTCTGTATGGGTGTGTGTGTGAAAGGGTGAATAAAAAACACTGTTAGGCACTTTACAGAACCTGGAAAGGTTAAAAAAAAAAGTGCTACCTAAGTGTGGATCATTTACTATTTACTATCTACATCCCACTTCAAAAGTTTTCAATTATATTTTTAATACATCCTTCATGACAAAATTAACCATCCATGCAACTATTACTGAAAAAGGCTTTCAGATAAAAGGGTGAAAATTATTTCCTTTATTCATTTGTTCCTCTTGTACAACATGAAAATAAAGGAACATTAGGTTCACACATACTTGAACATTTCTCCTGAATCTGAGGTGAAGAGCATTTATGCATTATTTAACCTTAAAACCACTCCTCACTTTGGCCTGTGAGTTGCCATTATTCTCAGCCTCATCAACCTGTACTTGTGTTTCAAACACCGTTTTCCTTTTTCCGTTTGTGGATGTCCTCTGAGTGAATTATAAAACCAAATGAGGGCCAGAGGAGCACTCATCTGAATTCTCTCCACTTAATTGAATGGGGCTGATGCGCAAGCAGAGTGTCTCACAATCAAATGAGCCTGAACAGTGTGATGAACCGTGTGTTTGGTCAAAAAGCCTTTTCGTGCTCATCCTTTGAGGCCACAGCCACTTCGCTACGCTCAAGGATTTATTGACCTGCATCTTCAAAGACAAAGCCTGCACTTAAAAGTATCAAAAAGTTATGTAACTTTTTTTTTTAAATCTACAAATAAGTTTCCTTTCCATTTCCTCTTTAAAGTGGACCGCTTCAAGATTAAATAAATAAATAAATAAAATTATTCGAGCCTCAGCAAGGTGCTGGTTTACAGGACAGAGTGACACAATCCATTTGCAGAGCAAGTGACACAATCAGCCCCCGCCTAAATCATATCGGCACAGCCAGGTTCCAAGGCACCTGCTGAGGTGACAGCTTGGTGACTCACCCTCAGAATGCAACCTGCCAATCAGCAGAGAGTGACAGACGGCAGGCATTAGAGAGCATAGAGTCGAGAGTGATGACTCATCCTGTGGGGTTTCTTGACAAAACGGCAGCTGTAATGATGTGCAGTCATGTCTTCAGACCACAGGATTAATGCTGGTCATGGCCTGAGAGATAATTAGACGCCGTTTCTTTGAATGACAAGATAAGATTGGGACATAATCACCCCCACCCATCCTTTTTGATTTTTGTTACAGTGAAAGACTGTTTGGGATGTTGTCCTGGGAGAGGTTCTGTTTAATATGGCAATTGTGCATCAAACTCCTATTCTCCCACTTATCTGACTTATACTGAGTATGACAGTAATCATCTATTGGCAACAGTTTACCACAAGAGGGCCTATCAAACACATTATGCACTCCTGACCCAGCAAGCCAACAGCAATTCAGTGCTGTGTAGTGATGGGAACGGCAGTTCTTTTGAGTGTACTGAATCTCTAGAATCAGTTTATTAAAATGTTTCATTCAAAAGATTCATTCAATGAATCATTCAGTTCATGCAGTTTATTCATGCAGCATGTGAGTGAGTGACACAGCACCACTTCCAGCACGGCAATACGCAAACGAGTCACTTCTCAGCGACAGTTCTCTGTGTGTGCTTTACAGAGTATCCGGCTTAAAAATAATTGCCAAGTCTTTGTGCAACTTAGTTCTCCGTGGCAACCCCTGAAAAGGGGAGCAGCCAAAAAATAAAATAAAATAAAATAAATAAAATCATTTGTTCTGGGGTTTCACTGGTTTGACCCTCTGGCCCAACAACAGAAAAAAATTGGGTGGGAAAGGTGAAACACCCACACCTGTCTCCACCCTTGTTTGCCCCACTCTTGGCCCTTGAGAAAGGCCCTTAATCGTCACTGTCTTCTCCCATGGCTACCATAGTCAGCAGTTCTCTGCTCCACACAGAGGGCTGTGGTAGCTCGGTGGTCTGTTGTGTCAAGAAAGGTTTCTGCCGTAAAAACAATTTTCAAGTCTTTGTGAGAGTTAGTTAGCTGTGGTGATCATTGACAAAGGGAGAAGTTGTAAGTAGAAGAAAAAAAAAAACTATAGGTTTTGCTTTTAATTTTAAATCCTTTAACATTGGCTATACTTTTTTGATAGTTTTTTGTTTTGTTTGTGTTAGTAGTTTTAGGTATGTTGGCATATGTACGTGTGTAAGGGTGGAGACCTGAAAACAGCCGAATTGAATTGCCCTTTGAGGATAAAGTTGTCTGAATCTGACTCTACGTTGAAAACGAAACAGTGTAATGCTGTATGAATTTTGCTATTACTTTGCTATTAACGTTCCATTGCTAATAATAATTATACTTTTACGTAAATATCTGTTACACTATAAGTGTGTGTGTGTGTATATATATATATATATACACACTGTATTATATAATATTTATTTTAATGAGTTTACATTAATAAATGCCAACTAAGGCTCATCAACTAGTGATAGTTCTGTAGCACTCCTTTTAGACACTAACCTGCCAATTATCAGGTTTATACAACGTCGACCCCCAATGTAGCAGACCAAGGAAG